>NW_028318464.1:3304362-3933724 GCF_062004578.1 Staurois parvus | reverse complement strand
ATTGTATCTATATTTAAAATAGAGAAAAATGTGCACCACCTAGTGCCATAATGCTGAGTCACTACCATATATTCCTGCTGTACATAACTAAAATACATGCTATGTTTGTGCTCTAGACAGGCTATTTGCCTAATTTGCTAAAGCCTTTAACTTGGTAAGGACAGTAAATATAAAGGATTAGTAAGTTTGCATAGAAAACAAATATTTTCAGAACAATAAAGAATAAAATAAACTCTTATTTTTGCTGTTTTGGTTTTATTGTGTAGTTGTCTATGAACTAATGCTGGATATAAAGTAGAGGTAAAAAAATTGATTAAATCAAAAGTAGCTTTGAGTGCTGCCGAATATACCAATATTTGACCTGTTTGGGATTGGGGTGTTTAAACTCAAGCAATAGGTGTGTTTACAATGGGTTGCATTAGTCCAAAACTATATTTCAGGGCATGGCAGCCCACGTTTATTTAAATTCAAATGGAAAGTTCACATGTACATCAGTTTCCCACGCAGGGGTTTCTCTCACCAGTCGTATTAACTGTGTTGTCCAGTTCTTCTGGAACATTTGGCTCCCTAGCCTTTAGCTGAAGCACGTCACTTCATGGGCTACCTCTGGCCTATGGATTGGGGTTCTCCTGATACCCTGATAGGAGCCCACCTGACTCCTGGAACGAGACCAGCTGTCTCTTAGCTTCTAGCAGGGCCACCTCTGACCCCTCTGTGAGAACCTCTGTCTCTTGGCTTCTGACTGGGGCATCTCTGACCCATCGGTGAGACCCTCTGTCTCTTGGCCTTTGACTGGGGCACCTCTGACCCCTCTGTAAGACCCTATGTCTCGTGGCTTCTGGCTGGGGCACCTCTGACCACTGTATTTATCCACTTCTTTGACAGTGAAAAAGGTGTAAAAAAATATATATTATTAGTCCGCCATTTTCTTTCGCTTCAGTATAAGTCCATGAACAAACATGCAATGTGAATATTCAAACAAATCACCACCAGTAAAGTGCCTCTTCCGCTTTCCAACCAGGCAGCTTACCTCAGATTTTGACCTACTAAAAAGTCAATAAGTACCTTACCCGTTAAAAGGGCTCTGTCTCCATGCAACTGTAATCTGTGTCTTTATCTGCCTGTAAACACCATTCCTCCTTGTGTAGCTCAAAGGAAAACAAAGGGTTAAAATCTCACTCACAAAATAGATGCATTTCAACCAGTGCACATAAAAATGATTGCCTCTATAAACAAGCATTTCCCCATGAAGGTTAGACTTTGGCTTCAGATACCTATCCAAGATGGCCAACTTCTAGTTCTGTCCAGCGTAATGACATCATCTGGCCACACCCTTGACGAATTTAGTCATCTAATCATGACTGCTTTAGAAAGGAGTTCCTTCCGAAGCAGTCATGATTGGGGGAAATGCTTGTTTAAAGAGCCAATCATTTCTAGGTATGCACTTATTTTATGATTGAGGTTTTAACCCTTTGTTTTTATAAATATACTTGGTAGGCTTATATACTGCGCAATGAAGTTCCGTTTGTTCCTTTGAGATACATAATGGTGTTTACATGCTGGTAACAGGGGCGGACTGACCATTTGAACACTCGGGCAGCGCCCGAGGGCCCGGGGTCAGTAGAGGGCCCCATGAGATGCCCTTGGTACCTTTTTATAGGCTTTTTTGGGTGTGCTTTGAGTGTGGGAAAGGACACAAGGGCCCCATGATCCCCTATTGCCCGGGCGCCCCATGAGTTGTCAGTCCGCCCCTGGCTGGTAAAGACACAGATTAAAGTTGCATGGAGACAAAGCTTTTTTAAAGGGCAAGGCACATATTGACCTTTAGTAGTTCAAAATCTGAGGTAAGCTGCCTGGTTGGAAGGTGGAAGAGGCACTTTTGTGGTGGTGATTCGTTTTAATATTCACATGTGCATGTTTGTTCATGAACTTATACTGAGGTGGAAGAAAATGGTGGACTATTAATATATATTTTTTTTACACTTTTTTCACTGTCACAGAAGTGGATAAATACACTGAATTATGGTTTTTGAACTGTATATTTAGTGATCATAATACATTTTTTATATTTATTGGCATGAACAGCCAGGATAACATATATGTAAGTCATCAGCCTGCTCTGGGCTAGGAATGTTCAGTGCACCCCTCCTGTGACCGCTGTGTCCACCGGAAACAATGGACTACTGTTACTAGTAACATGTGATCGGTATGATTAGTCATAGTGATCGCATGATAACAATGTAAACAACCTGTCATGAAGGGATTTCCATTCATGAACATCTTGCTTACTGTTGTGATCTGTGATTGGCCCACAGCAATCACATAGTACCTGGCTACCTGTACCTTGTGATTAGCTGTAGCCAATCACAATTCATGACCATAAACAAGTTGTCAATGAATGGGAAACCCATTCATGACAAATAAAACTATTGCTTTTGTAGCACCCTCTAGTATGCTAGTAGTGTTAATGTAAGTACATTTTTTTATGGTATGACTCATGGTAACTGTGTGAGTCTGTAATTAGGTCAAGTTACTGCAGGTCAGGTTGAGTGACTTAGCAGGTTGGGACTCTATTGCCTCTACCTGGTTCTGGAGGACTATGGAAGCTTCCAGAAGCCAGTGGACAGAAGGGGTGGAGACCTAAATCTGCATGTTTGTGGGTCTGACCAATCCCAGGTTTGGAGGCCCAGGTAGTGTGTTAGGCTAACTCATAAATATGAGAGAGCCATAGCAAAGTTGGAGGCCTGGGAAGAGTCCCCTAGGTCTAAGGGGGGCTGGGCTCCAGGCTAGACTTGGGCTAGCTCAGGAGGATCCATTCAGCATTACGGTATGAACAGGATTGATGCCTGGGAGCAGTGGGAGCAATGAGGACAGAGTGAATACATCAGCACACCCAGGGTTTACAAGGGGAGAGACTGCCACATGTAGCAAGCTTTCAAAGGACAGCGCTATGCTTAATCCTTTATCCTTGTCCTGGGAAATCTTCAGAGCAGTCAGGAGGGTTGGTAGTGTCTGCTGGCTGTGGAGCTGAGAGCAGTTCCACAGAGGAGAGGAGATACTTCTTCATGCAGTTTGCAACAGTTTGTGCTGACTTTCAGAGGGACTGAGAGTCTTTAGCCCACAAGTGGCTTTTGCTACTGATCTGTAAAGACTGACTGCATTCAAGGAGAAGAGCAGTCCAGGATCTGTTTCTGTATATAGGAAGGAAGTTGTCCCTGTGCATTGATTCAGTCAATAAGGGCATCCCATAATCCCTATTTCCCTATCCAAATTATTTCCCCTAATGAAATAACAAAAAAAACAATCTCATGGACTGTTCACTGACTGCGGAAGCAAACGTGGAAAATGCATGTTGCCTGGCTGTGCTAAGATTAGGGGAACCTAGAAAGACAGTGGCCCTCAAGAGGGTAGTCATCATCTCTGTATAAGCAATAACAGTGGGGGAAAAAAAGCCAGTGTCACTATGGTGACACTGAGCTACTCTGTTAACAAGATGTTAAAAAAATTGTAAAAACAGAAAAGAAATGTTAAACAAAAGAATGAAATTTAAAACAAATTAGAATTTAATATTTTTTTTACATACTTTCATCAGTCAGTATCCCTAATCACCACCACCCCAGCCATATGATGATACTGTACTGCACTGGTGACAGTATGTAAAAAAAATTGTGAAAAACCCCCCAAATTTTATCTAATTTCCTTACTTTCCAAAAAAAGTGACAAAAAAATTACAACTTCAAAATACTCCCCATGCTTCTTACTAAATACTTTAGACTGTTCACTTTCCAAAAAGGGGTTATTTGGGGGGCATTTGTACTGTCCTGGCATCTTAGGGCCTCAAGAAATGAAATAGGCCGTCAATAAATCTGGACTGTGTAGTGCAGTGCTGAATAGCAAAAAAAAAATGCCTTGGTCATGAAGGGGGTAAAACCTTCCAGAGGGCAAGTGGTTAAACAAAAGCAACAAATAGCCATTTTATATTATTGTACACTGTTGTCCCCATTAGGAAACCTTCCATGAGAAATGACATGTAGCCATCAATTGAGTGCATGTAGACAGAAACTAGTTGCAAAGAGGCTACTGAAGATTTAGAGTGTTGGATAAAACTAATGATGGAAAATATGAAAACAGCAAGTTTTTATGAACTCAAATGACATTTATGTATGATGCAGAGTGCTTTAGCAAACTAAATGTAACTGAGTTACCATTTACATTTATTTTAATGTTAAAATATTCCTCTAAAAACATACTATAACATAATAAATTAATGAAATTTAAATTAACATCCCTAAATAAATAAAATACTAAGATGTAAATAGTGGCCATCAATTTTCTCATTTCATTACTTCTAGTATGTGTTTTTAAGTTAATTTTATTTTTATTATATTTTTCATTTCAGTATGCTGCTTGATGACTTTTACAACTTCCTAAGTTTAGTATTCGCTGTGGATGAAATCAACATCAATCCTAACATATTGCCAAATGTAACCCTGGGCTATAATGTATATGATTCCTATGTTGACCTCTTCAGAACTGTCCAAGGTGCTGTTCGCATTTATTCAGGGAACACGAAGCAATATCCTAATTACAACTGTGACAAATATGGTGTTCTTGCTGCTATCATTGAAGGGATGTCATCTAGCTTTTCAATACAGTATGCCAATATATTTGGAATGTACAAATACCCACAGGTATGACTTCCTTTAGTCTTGTCTTATAGGGGCAGCACAGTGGCTAAATGGTTAGCACTTCCACCTGGCAGTACTAGGGTCGTTGGTTCAAATCCCAACCACAGCACCACCTGCCTGGAGTTTGCATGTTCTGCCTGCGTGGGTTTTCTCTGGGTACTCCAATTACCTCCAAAGACATGCTGGTAGGTTAATTGGATCCTGTCCAAATTGGCCCTAGTATGTGAGTGTATGAATGTGAGTTAGGGACCTTAGATTGTACGCCCCTTGAGGGTTTAGGGACTGATGTGAATGTACAATATATATGTAAAGTGTTGCGTAAATTGACAGCACTATATAAGTACCTGTAATAAATATCACGTGTTGCTATGTGTAGTTTCCTGGTGTACCAGAGTGTTATACTGTAATACCCATTTGTAGAAGCAGGATTGAAATTATTGGGTAACCAAATGGAAGACCCCACAAAATTGAATAAAGGTTGCATTAAATGCTTTATTTTACTACTTTTTTACTACTACTATTTTACTACTACTACTACTAAGTGGCAAGTCTGAACTCCAATGTATACAAATGATACAGCTCCCAACAAAATCTTTGGTTTTCAAATCTTCTGGAAGTGTCCAATCCCTACGTTCCCCCGCCATGAGCAGTGGTTCCTCCCACTGACTCCTACGTCACTACAGGACATGGGACATGGGACGCAACAATAAACCAGGCACCAGGCACACCTGGAAGTACGCTGAATGTGAATACATTGCGGGATGCTGTATTGCTTATACAGAGGAGACTTGCCACCTACAGTGTCTATTATTGTGTATATTATTGCAGGGACAATTCTGCTGAGGATTTTTTGGGGGATGAGTTACTTTACATATAATCAGTATGTTGTATTTTAGGAAACCAATAATGATCACACTCACATATTTTTTAGATAAGTTTCATGTCCCAAGAACCTCTTCAGAGCAACAAACGGAACTTCCCAAATTTCTACCGTACAATACCCAGTGAGAAGGCTCTGTATGCTGCCATTATAGCCTTACTGAAGCACTTTGGTTGGATGTGGGTTGGTATTATATATGCTGATGATGATAGCAGTATAAATGCTATAAAGATTATTAAAAACATGATTGTAGAAAGTGGGGGATGCATTGAATTTATTAAACTAGTACCTTCTATTAATGACTACAGCCCAGAAAGAATCAAAGACATAGAGCAAACTGTTGCACAGTCAACTGCAAATGCTATTATTTTGTATGGCTCAAAAAATAATGTGTACTACCTGGAATTAAATGTTCATGTTACTAGCATACCAGGGAAAGTCTGGATACATACTGCTGAGTCCAGCTTCCGAATATTCAACGTGATCAATGACACAGTTGTCAATGGATCTTTAAGATTTATCATGCAAAAAAATGAAAACCCTGCATTCATAAAATTTGTCAAGGAGGTTAAACCAAGTCGATTCCCATCAGGTCGGACCTTTACAACATGGTGGGATGAACTTTGTGAAAACCGATGTCCTTTCAATCCAAGAAACCGAAACTGCACAGGGGTGGAGAGTGGAAGGCAAATCATATACTCACACTGTAACCTTAAGTTCACTGGTATGAGTTATGTTGTTTACAACTCTGTCTATGCTGTAGCTTATGCATTACATCAAATGTATCAAGAAACACCATTAAGTGAAAGATTGCAGGATAAAAATAAATTAACATTTCAAGATTTGAAAGGTTGGAAGGTAAGAAAAAAAGTAATTTGATATTATCTATCTGTCAAAGCCTTGTACAAACTATTTCTTTTTTCCAAAACATTACAGTGACATTTAGTTGAAGGGTTTCAGCAATACCTTTCTCCCCTTTCAGAACTTCCTTGTCAAACATTTAATAGGAGGTCCATGTAGATACTATAACAAAAAATTACCAGAATCTAAAAGGGAATTTTCTTACCTTTTGATTTTTCAGCATTTTGGGATGAACTCTAAAATGATGGGATATAGGATACCGAAGATATTAAAAGCCTCTCTTAACAACATACAACTTTATCCACTAAAAAGTCAGTGTTTTGAAACTAGACCAGTGTTTCTCAACCTTTTTTCAGTCAAGACACCCTTTAAGATTATAGACAGTCCCGAGGCAACATTTAAAATTATGGACAGTCTTGAGGCACCCCATTCTAAAATGGGATGCCTCAAGACTGTCCATAATTTTAAAAGCGCACCCCATTATACAGGGTGAAAAACGATTCTAATAGTTTTATATAACGCAGCAACATCCACACATGTAGGACACCCAACATTAGAGGTGATTTATTCTTCCAAAGCAAATACACTTTTGCACACTGGTACTGACTAGTATTCCAGGGTTTCTCTTCTCCCTCAGTTTTTCTTCATCACTGAGCTAATGTGACCCCAACACTGATGGAGAGGAGCAGGGGAGGGTCAAACTAGGATGCTGTGCAGGCAGCTGACATCCTCCTTATCAACTGATGATGTCATTGGTTGTCAGGATGTCAGCGGCTAGAATGGGTGTCGGCAACCCGCGGCTCCGGAGCCGCATGCGGCTCTTTTTCACCTTTCCTGCGGCTCCGGAGCAAACTGCCCACCAGGTGACAGGCAATAGGGTCGGCAAGCCGCGGCTCTTTTAATGCAGCTCTTCTATGTGCCGGGCGCCCGCTCCCCTCCCTCCTCCAAACATTGGCTGTCAGGATGTAGGCGGGGCAGCGTGACGAACTCCTCTCCTCTCACAGTCCGCCCTGAAGACCAGAACGGCGCGGGAACACAGCTAGAGGAACGCGCGGAGCAAAGGTAAGTGAATTGACACAGGGGGGATGAATTACTATAGGGGGGATGAATTACTATATGGGGGATGAATTACTATAGGGGGGATGAATTGCTATATGGGGGATGAATTACTATGGGGGGATGAATTACTATATGGGGGATGAATTACTATATGGGGGATGTATTTTCAGTTTTAAAAATGTTTCTCTCAAAATAAATTTCAATCGTGGTTTTGGCGAGATTTGGCTCAGTTGAAAAAAAAGGTTGCCCACCACTGACCTAAGGCTATGATTGTGATTATGACGATACACTGTGGCCCTGGTTAACCCTTTGCTTACTGGGCCCTTAAACCCCCTTCATGACCAGAGCGCTTTTCGCAATATATGCAGTGTCGGATTTGTTTTAAATGTTGCAATGGTTTTGCGGCTCCCAGTCTTTTTTTCCCTCTCGGAAACGGGTCCAAGTGGCTCTTTATGTCTTAAAGGTTGCAGACCCCTGGGCTAGAAGGTCATAATGGTGCACAATGAAAACCTGTGACTTTATGTAGCTAAATGGCAGTCTTGTTCCACCTGCTGGCTTGTATACAAATTTTGGGCAATTTATAGACATTTTGCCAAGGCACCCCTGAAGAAACTTCAAGGCACCCCAGGGTGCCTGGGCACTCTCTTTGAGAAAGGCTGCACTAGACAATATGCTTACACAGTAGAGGTTGTCCAAAACACCACATCCCTGGCAACTCAACTTTAGTGTCTGAGATATATTTGAGTACTCTCTATACAGTACAATCTGAGAGAGTAATGATCTCTTTTAACAGGAGGAGGAGGAGTATTAAAATGTAACCAAGCTTAGATGAACAAGGTCACCATACTCTGGAGGATGGAGATTAGTGACGTTTTTTTTATTTCATTGTGGTGCAGCTTTAAGCCTTGCAAAACTGGTTTCATGTGTAGAAGTTTTACTTGGGCCTTATGTGCCAGGAGTTTTTGCTTTGTGTGTTTGGATACTAAAACGTGCAATATTACCTAGATGTTCAACTGAGGCAGGTGAAGTCATAGTGTGATGATAATGGACTCAAATATTGTAGGATACGTCAGTGATATGATATGAGGATGGGAAATTAATAACACCTTCTTTTCTTATAAAATCCAAATGTTTTATATTTTGACAGTATAGGGGTGTTTGGTAACTCTGTGATGGGTAGGTTACTATATTAAAGCACAAATGTGGATGCTGTTTTAAATGTATTAATTGTCCAAAGACAGAAACTATTACTTTGAATAATTTTTTTCGATATGTTGTTATTTGTATGTGATTCCACTGCACTGGACATTATTTGTCATTTACAGCTACATAAATATATAAAAAGAGTTAATTTTACAAACACATTGGGACAAGACATCTATTTTAACGATGAAGAAATATCTATTGGGTATGATATTTATAATCCAATCAATTACCCAAACTGGACTACAAATTTGCAAAAAGTTGGAAGTTTTGACTTGCATGCTTCATCTGAGAGACAAATAATTATAAATAAAGATTCGATAGTCTGGGAAAAGAAGTTTGCTAAGGTTAGTCCCCTTCGTTAAAGTGATTATAAACCTTCATTTTTTATTTTTTCAAAATAATATGCAATATTATAATATATATAATAATATTAACATGTATACTTACCTGCTCTGTGTAATGGTTTTGCACAGAGCAGCCCGATACCCCGATATAATGAGGTCCTGGCTTCTCCTCTTCGGTGAGTGCCCCCATGGGAAACCTCTTCCTATGGGGGCACTTGTGTGGGCTCGATCCCAAGTCATGCTGCCTGTGTCTATAGACATAGACAGTGTGACCTGGCCCCGCCCCTACTCCCTCAACACAGGATTTGATTGACAGCTGCAGAAGCCAATGTCTCCTGCTTCTATAAATCTGCCTTGTGCGGATAGAGAGAGCCACTGCTCTCAGGCACAACGCTGGATTGAGATCCGGCTCAGTAATTATAAAGGAGGGGCTGAGGGGATCCTGTTGCACAGAAGGTTTTTTTACCTTAATGCAGAGAATGTATTGCGGTAAAAAAGTGATAAAGGTGATAAAGTGTAAGTGAAATAAAGTAAAATAATCTTTATTTTACTTTACTCTAAATAATACCCTATTGGGATAGATTTCTTGCTTCCCCTGTTAGTAGTAAAAAGTCATGTTGGTGTTTGAATCTATCAGCTAATTTAAACAACAGAATGTTTTATTTTAGAAATAAAAGGTACAATTTAGGCCCCAGTGGGTGAGATGTGTGGGTAGTATAGTATTTTTTTTGTTGCAATTAGTTCCCACATTTTGGCCACCTATATATTTTTGAATAACAATTAGGCTTCCTTTCATTATACATTGAAAAATTTTACTCAAACCTTATAAAAAATTAAATGTTAGTTGCTATGGGTCATTGCTTTTTGCACATCAACATATCATTTTTGCAGTACCTCATTTATCAAGCCTGAAATATAACAGTTTCAGCAACATTAATAAAACATATGACATTCTATATAAATATTTTATGTATATTTTGGCAGCTAATGATTCCTCGATCAGTGTGCAGTGAGAAGTGTCTGCCAGGATACAGGAAATCTGTCCGGGAAGGACAGCCAGTTTGTTGTTATGATTGCCTACCATGTCCAGAAGGACAGTTTTCCAATCAGACAGGTTTGTCTTGATTTCTATATATACCTATTTATTTATTTCTAGGAATGCACCAATACTGTTTTTTTATCGGTGTGTATGAGTACTGATATTTTCGGTCAAGTACTCACTGATATTTAATGTACGCAATCGGACTTTAATGGAATTTGAAATCCCCAAAGCTCTCTTTCCTCTCCTTGCAGCGATGACAGTTCAGGCTAGACAGTATCTGATTGGTCAGCAGCTGACCAATCAGATGCCTTCTAGCCCGAACTGTCATCCCTGCAAGGAGAGGAGAGAAAGTAGCACGGATTTGAAATCCCCGCTGCTTTCTCTCCTCTCCTACCATGGACACTCAGCATGGGACGCCTGCAGGGAGGTTTCCCGTACCGCTCCTGTGTGAACTCAGGCTATGACACGCCTGGGTTCACACAGGAGCAGTGGGGAAACCGCATGCGATTTGGACAGGAATTGCATTCCTGTTCAAAACGCATGCTAATCTTTATGGTGCAATTTACGTTCATTAACGCAAATTGCACCACAAAATATCGGTTAAGGTATTGGGAGTATTTTCACGACTGAGTGCTCATGAAAATCACTGATACTGGTATTGGTATCAGTGCATCCCTATTTATTTCCCATATATTCCCAGCTATAGTAGTACTGTATATTTCCAATTATAAAAAAACACTACTGCTCCCACTTCCTGTTTTTCCCATATCTATGAGAAATTATGCGGCCAAGTGGAACTTGTCCACACTCCCATGCATATACCAACAAAATGTCCAGTCACATTCCAATTACATCAACCAGGAATACACCTTAATGCTCAAGAAACAAAGAGGGTCAGCACAGACCTTCCCCACTATGATGCATTTCACCTAAGCAGGGCTTAGTTTTAAGCGGTGCATCTCTACGAGTAAGCCTTGTCTAAGCCTGGGGAAGGTCTGGGCAGAACTTCTAAATTTCTTGTGCTAAACAATAAAGTTTACTTCTGCTAATGTTGTTAGAGTGTAGCCAACCCTTTTGTTTGTATAGGCTTCTGTAAGGCTTTAGTTTGGCCCACGTGACCCTGTTCGCAGCAGGGAATGACCTAGGAGCCCATGGTCCAGGAAAGCCATTCACTGAAATTTTATTATGAGCAAAATACAGGGAGCACACTACTACACATAGGTACAAGTTCACTTCTTATTTTTAACAAATGAGAGAAACTGGAAACAGAGGGAGCAGAGCTAATTTGTTATCTTTTGGTGGCAGGGGTCCCCTTAGACTCCCAGGTGTTAAGTCCTGGCCAAAACCACAAATCCAATTCTCCTTCAGTCAGTTCTTAACAAGACACATTTATAGATGATCACCATATCTGGGTATATCCTACATTCTATGTCATACATAGACCACTTCCTACAAGGAAATTGCTTTTTTAGTTGTATCTACCAAAGAGGACTAACTACTGGTTCATTTATTTCCAATAAACTATCGGGCATTAGTCTGACTTCATTAAAGGGAATTCTGATTGGTTGCTGAGGGGTTCTGGGCTTTGCTGATAGCACTTTGCTTCTTGCATTTTTTACTTAAAACGACCATTGGTAAAGTTTGATGAAAAGTTGATACTTTATTTCAGATAAAAAGCTAGAATGCATAAGGAAGAAAAATAGCATGAAAGAAAATATTGTAAGCACTATTTGCTTCATTTTTCCAGATCTAGATGTGTGCATAAAGTGTCCAGAAGACCAATGGCCCAATGTACAAAAGACAGAATGTATCAAGAAAGCTATCACCTTCTTATCCTATGAAGACCCAATAGGAATTGTCCTGGCTTTTATAGCCATTTTATTTTCACTGATGGCTTCTGTTGTTCTGGGAATCTTTATTAAGTATCAAAAGACACCAATTGTCAAAGCCAACAATCGAGATCTCAGCTACTTAATCTTAGCATCCCTCACTCTCTCCTGTCTTTGCTGTCTTATTTTTATTGAAAAACCAGAACAACTGACCTGTTTTTTACGCCAAGCAATTTTTGGAATCACCTTTTCCATTTCTGTATCTTCTCTTTTAGGAAAAACATTCATTGTGGTAATAGCTTTTAATGCAACTAAGCCTGGGAAAAACTTAAGAAAGTGGGTGGGGGCTAAAGTTCCTAAATGTATTGTTTTCTTTTGTTCTGTTATTCAGGTGTTTATTTGCATTTTGTGGATCCTTTTAGCCCCTCCCTCAACCTCATACAATACACAGTCAGAAATTACAAAGATCATCCTAGAATGTGATAAAGGATCAGCTATTGCTTTCTATGTGATACTGGGATATTTGGGTATTTTGGCTTCTGTATGCTTTGTTGTTGCATTTTTTGCAAGAAAATTACCTGACACTTTTAATGACACTAAACTGATTACTTTTAGTATGCTGGTCTTCTTTACTGTTTGGGTATTCTTCATCCCAACATACCTCAGCGCCAAAGGGACCTCTACAGTGGCAGTTGAGGTATTTGCCATCTTGGCCTCGAGTTCTGGCATGTTGGGCTCCATATTTGTTCCTAAATGTTATATAATTTTAATAAAACCTCAGAAAAACATGAAAAACTTTGTACTGAAAGGATCACTATAGTGTGATTATAATTGTTAAGAAACGTAATAAATAATCAAGAAACCTAATAAATATTATAATTGATAAAACTGCAATATGTGACCTCATTGCCCATTGAAAAACTGAATTGTTTTAAACATGACCTCACTGATCATCTCTCTGACAATAAAATCTTGTCTTGCTTCCTTGCTAACAATGAAGACAACAAAGCGATTCTCATGACAGTGGTGTTATGCCAGACCTACTGTTGTTCCACCAGTGCAGATACCATTGTGATACAGACCAGCACATTTTAGTGTAGCACTACCCCCGCATGAACGGCTTTGTAATTTGGGTTCTCTGTTCTGTGCCTTGACTCCAAGAACAACTCCAAGAACAACCTCAGCTCCTCTGATACACCTGTTTGAATGGAAGTTACTGATAGCACTTATATGAACAATAGTATAGATAGCTTTAACTCTGTGAATTAGAACCAGGAAATATATACAAAACTGTTTAGTGGTAAATGACCTCAATGTATTGTATGGGTTAGAATAAATGGTAGTTTGATCATAAATGAACACACAGGTAGGTTCAAACACAGTCATCTAGACAGTGTAATCACTATGCCAAGGTAACTTAAAATAGAGTTCTGTACCATTAGACTAGGATTAACTCAGGAATCAGAGAAGTCAACAATAAACAATGCATATAAGCATTTACTGCAGTGGGAATAATAATACTATAACTAGTCTAGAGTGCATTCTAGGAGGATGGCTAGGATATGGTGCAATGTCCCCTGAGAGGTACTACTTAGCATAAGCAAAAGGTGAAGGTCTCTGTGTAGAAGCTATAAAAGGACAGTTTTTAGTCCTAACTCTTCTGCCAGCTAGCATTGGGGCCCAGTTGTACTGTTAGTGCATGTTAGAAAAGTCAACCTTGCAGGCAACAATAAGTATACTAGATGGCTGTATGGTCAGTTCCTAAAAGGCTCAATCTCTCTAGCAGCAAATAATAAATCCCCACAGCAGCACACAGTGATTAGTCCACTCTTTGCTCTTCACCCAGGTGACTCTGGCTGTCAGCACCCCTGACCTCAGCGCTCTGGATCCAACTCAGGCCGCGGTCTTGATGGGACTGTCTCAAAATTGAAACATATTCTTAGTGTCCCCCAGATCTGGGCTTTGTCCCACATTTCAGCATGTCACATGGGCAGCAGGTGCAAATCCAATACAAATACTTTATACTAGACCTGCTGCCGCTCTGTGGAACAGAAGCACAATTGCTCCCTCTGTGAATGTCAACTGCCCCACGTATACCATAGACTACTGTCCAGGAAGCTTCCAATGAGACTAGCTTGCCGCAGCCAATCAGCTGTTCTTTCGAACTAGGTGACACTGCAACTGCTCTTGTGTCCTGGGTGTGTACTCCGGGAGCTGCAGTGGGACAGGTTGGTAGGTTGGTCTTCAATCTTAGGAATGCGAGCAGAGAGTAGCTGAAATAGAGATTTCTTAGAATTAGAGCTTTCTTAGCTGTCTCTTAGCATCAGCTTTAATCCTTGCCAGGCTGAGCAATAATTAGTGCAGCGTCTCAGCAATAAGATGTCTCAGATTTCCAGGGACAGGAGAAAGAATAGCATTGTGGAGGGTGATGGGAGCCAATGTGTATAGGGAGGGAGGTAATGTGCGCAGGAGGGGGCAGTGTGTACAGGGAGGTGGTTAATGTGCAAAGGAGGGGGCAGTGTGTATATGGAGAGGGTAATGTTCGCAGGAGGAGAAGTATCTACAGGAAAGGGAGTAATGTGCATAGAGGGGGCAGTGTGTACAGGGAGTGGGGCAATGTGCGCAGGAGGGGGCAGTGTGTACAGGGAATAGGGTCATGTGCACAGGGGTGGGCAGTGTGCGCATGGAGGGGTTTAATGTGCACAGGAGGGGCAGTGTGTACATGAAAGGAGGGTAATGTGCATAGGAGGTGGCATTGAGTACAAGGAGAGTGGGTAATGTGCACTGGGGTGGGCAGTGTGCACTGAGAGGGAGGTAATACATGCAGGAGAGGGCAGTGTGCACAGGGAGGGGCCTGCCTCCCAACTGTCCTGGATTTGGTGGGACCATCCTGAGATTTCAACTAAATCTCAGCAGTCCACAAATCCAGGCTGAGGTCTCATAGCCCAGTTCCAGGACAGATCCCAGCTGGTAAGAGCACCCAGGACACCTGCCCCACCTAGACGATTTTAATGAAGCTCTTTTTAAGGTAAGCTCAGACAAAGTGTTACAAATTAAACAATAATAAAAATATAGGGGCCTTCTTATTAATGGTAAAGGGGTATACTTCGAAAACCTTACCACATTCATATTCCCACTGACTCACCAGAATGTGCTGGTGCAGTCCATGTAACTTATAAAATATATTACAAAACAAAACGAGCTAAAAAGAGCTCAAAAGAAAGTGGTTACTTCACAGGACCATGCAATTTGACAAACTACATATTTTCCAAAGTTTAGGAATCAGTTCAAAAAGATATATAAACCACCTCCACCTTTTCACGAAATAACCACTTTAAGACCAGGCCTTTTCTGACATTTTGGAAATTTACTAAAATTGGTGCACACAGCTGTGCAGAGTAACCAGTCAGCTTCTAGATTTTATTGTCAAAGCTAAATAGAACAAGCTGAAGTTAGAAGCTGATTGGCTAGCATGTACAGCTGCACCAGATTCAAAGTGCACTAGTTTTAGTTAATCTCCCTCTGTTTGCTTTCATGTAAAAATCAGTAGAAAATTTGTTAGAACCCCCAAACATCATATTTTTTAGCAGAGGCCCTGGAGTATGAATGGTGACTTTTGCAATTTTTTATGTCACTCAGTATTTGAGCAGCAGTTTTTTTAACGCAAATTATTTGGAAAAAATATACTTTAATAAACACAAACTTTTTTAATGCACACAAACACAATATAATAGTTAATTTTTTGGTAAAACATAAAAGATGCTGTTAAGTCAAGTAAATAGGTATCTAACATGTCATGCTTTAAAATTGCACACTCGCGGAATGGCATCAAACTACAGTATTTAAAAATCTCAACAGGCAATGGTTTAAAAGCCTTTACAGGTTACCAGTTTATATTTACACAGGAGGTCTGGTGCTAGAAATATTGTTCCCACTCTGACATTTGGGGCAATATCTCAGATGTGCGGTGCAATTACAGATCACATATGCACGTGGAACGAAGAAGTGCTTTCGCCTTTGCATGCAAGCATGGGAAGACGGGTGCTTTAATTTTTTTTTCTTTAATTATTTTTTTATTATTATTTAAAATTTTATTTTATTTCTTTTTTTCCCTTGTGACAGCAACAGGTAATGACAGGTACTCTTTAAAGAGAGATTTGGGGCCTATTAGACCCCAGATGTTTCCTCTGCCCTCAAAAGCATCTAATCACATCAAGATCAGTATGATCAGATACTTTCCCAATTTAAAAATGGCGCTGTTTACATTCAGGAAAAATGGAAGTGACAAAATACTAGTTGCTTCCAATTTCTTATACCATAATGCTGATCGGGGACCTTCTGGCTCTCAGAAAGCACTATGGTACCGTAGGCTTAAGTTCCAGGTTCTACAGCGGAACAGAGAACGTGGAGAGGCACTGGCAGGCGGTGGGAGGGGCGACCCCTCCCGCCACCTGTAATTGTAATCCAGCAGTTAATTAGGCGCTAGGATGGCTTTTACAAAAAAGCTGTCTGCCTCCTGACAAAAACAATATCAGGACGATGCCTGTATCTGGCAACATACATGTACGTTAGGCGGTCTGACAAGCAGCTGCTTCCAGCGCATATGACAATGTTGTCATCTTTTCGGTTTCAATATTTTTATTAGGAAAGTTTTGTTTTTAAGAATATAACCAGCTCAAAATACGCCCTCGCTGGGGAAGAGCAGAACAATAACATATAAACAGAGACATTCTGCTGACTTGTATTAGTCAAATAACGAAATGTCCAATGACATCAAGAAGGGACAGCAAAAAACTGAGCCAAATAGCAGCAGTAATCCAACATAATATCGGAAAAAAAGGAAAAGAAGAAAGGTTAGAAGAAAAGAAAAAGAAAATAAAACAAAAGAGAATCAGAAAGAAAACATGAAAGAAGGGAAACTAGAGGGATCACGGATCCGGGGCTATCACAGGCGACTATAGGAGGCCATAAATAGTAGGAGGCAGGGATGGTAAGGAATAACGTATACAAGGTTCCCAAACCCTAAGGAATCTCGGATGAGAATCATGAAGAATGCTAGACATCTGTTCATTGAACAACATAGCATTCATCGGGGTCTTCACCCCCTGGAAGGCTACCGAAGGGGTTCTCCAAGCTTGAGCTATAGCACGTTTGGCCGAAATGAATAGGTAGGATGCCAATATCTGCTGAGACCTAGACAGACCCAAAATTGGGCAAGGCAGGAGGGCCACCTTTGCATCCCTATGGGCCGTAATATGAAATAGCATTTGTAGCAAACCAAAAACCCTAGACCAGAAGCCTAACAATCGCGGGCACGACCACCAAATGTGCAAACCGTCCCCGCGTAGACCACAGTTGCGGAAACACCTGTCTCCGCCAGTCGGATTAAAGTGAGCAGTCCGAGCCGGGACCCAGCACCACCGCAGTAGAACTTTGTAGGCTGCCTCAAGAGTGACTGTATTGAATGAACATTTCGCCACCATCCCCTAGGCCCTACGCCAATCCTCCGCCGCAATCGAAACACCCAAATGTTCTCATCTTTTAATTGGTGAAAAGGTGGAGTTGTTTTATACATCTTTTCGTACTGATTCATGATAAATGAACATTTTGTAAAACTGCATGGTTCTGTAAAGTAACCACTTTTCTCTGCGTTCTTTTAGCCCACTTGTTTTCAAAGTGTTAGTTTATTTTCAGTGTACACAAAACCTACACTACACTGTAATGAGAGCATTGCTTTTTTTAAATTTATGATTCTGCTGGGGTTTATTAATGTATCTGTGAGAATTTTGCTTTTGGCACAACAGTCAAAGCATATTTTAAGGGTACAAGGAATGCAAGGTTTTATTTAACCATGCCCCTTACTGTTAACATTTTGGTCATACCCTTGTTTTGCCGCAGCATGCTATGTGTGCCACAGGTCACCATCCCCCTGAATTATTCCTCATTCTCGAGTTATAATGTTGGGCATTATGAAAATGACCCTCCGCAAACAGGATATTGCACTAAGTGGGTTTGATAAAAAAAAGTTGTCAGTGCCTCCACTCTGGACAGGACATGTGTGAACAGAGGGGGTTCTCTTCCTGGGAAATTATCCAGTAATCTAAACAAAGCAATTGGGAGCAGAAGAACTACTGCAAGCAGCAAATAACATTAATCATAAGTACTGTATATAGATTCACACCAGCATGGAACTAACACAAGCTTTATATAAGAAAAGATTAAAGCAATACTAAAGGTTCATTTTTTTTTGTAAAATAACAAACATGTTATACTTCCCTGCTGTGTGCATTGGTTTTGCACAGGGCAACCTGGATCCTCTTCTTCTCAGGTCCCCCACAGGCTCTCTTGGCTCCGCCTTTCTCCCGGATGCCCCCATAGCCAGCTGCTCTGTGTGTCCACTCATGCACGGAGCCGTTGGTTGGCCCCTCCCCTTTCCTCTCCTCATTGGTTGACTGGATGTGATTGACAGCAGCAGGAGCCAATGGTTCCCGCTTGCTGTCTCAGCCATTGAGAAGGCAGAGACCCGGGCAGTCATGCGCATCACTGATTGCAATGGGGCTCAGGTAAGTATTGAGGGGCACTGCTGTACACAGAAGGTTTTTTTGCCATCATGCATTCTTTGCATGACGGCAAAAAGCCTTGAGCCGTTACAACCACTTTAATATTAGTACATATATCGAATATTCAAACAGATATTCTCAGCAAAGTGCCTGATAGGAGTCCTGGTGGAACTGTGCACATATACCTGGGTATATATAAATAATAGGGACAGACTTTTTTCAAGCAGTGTGCCTAGGCATGTCTTTGGCAAAAAGCTTAAAAATTGCCCCAAATTGCCCAAAAATTGTGTACAAGCCAGCGGGTGGATCAAGCCTGCTTTTTAGTTACACAAAGCCACAGGTTTTCATTGTGCAACATTACAACCTTGGGCACTGTGTAGTCAGGCTGTCAGAGTTCTATTAAACAATCATGTCATTGATTAAGAAAGAGGGCATCAGGCACCTGCTGAGTATCCTTGATTGACTCCCTTCACCCCTTTCTGTCAGCAGTGAAACACAGAAATGGGAGTTCTTCAAAAAGACTGTATGTGAACACTCTGAAAAATATATTCCCATGGGCACAAGATTAAAAGGCTAAAAATCAGACCTATGTGGCTTACGACCAAAGTTAAAAACACTATAAATAATAAAAAAAGATCTTTTATTAAATATAAAAATGAAGGAACGCAATCATCATTTAAGCATTACAAAGAATATAACGGAATATGTAACAAAGAAATCAAGGCCCCAAAAATTGAAAATGAACGACAGATTGCAAAAGATAGCAGGACCAACCCCCAAAAATTCTTCAAATATATTAATAATAAAAAGGTCTGGTCCGAGCATGTAGGCCCTTTACAAAATAATCTAGAGTGAGTGACTGGGGACAAAGAGAAGGCAAATGTATTAAATACCTTCTTCAGCTCTGTGTATACAAAGGAGCATGGGGGAGCTCTTGTCCATAATGGGTATGGTATTAAGACAGCTCAAGATGATCTACATTGGCTCACAACTGATATGATCCAAAAATATTTAGACAGAATAAAGGTGAATAAAGCACCTGGACCAGATGGCATACACCCACGGATCCTTAAACGATTGAGCTCTGTCATTTCTAAGCCATTGTTTCTAATTTTTAGGGACTCTTTAATGACTGGCATAGTACCACTGGATTGGCGTAAGGCCAATGTGGTGCCAATATTTAAAAAAGGAACAAAATCTTTACCAAGTAATTATAGACCTGTTAGTTTAAGTTCTATAGTTGGGAAGATGCTGGAGAGTGTATTAAAAGATCACATAGATGACTTCTTGCTGGAAAAAAATATTTTAAGCAACAGACAGCATGGATTCATGAAAGACAGAAGTTGTCCAACAAATCGGATTTCTTTTTATGAGGAGGTGAGAAAAACCTTGGACAGAAGGGTGACGGTGGACGTAGTATACTTGGATTTTGCAAAAGCGTTTGACACAGTTCCCCCACACACGGCTAATGTGTAAGGTAAAGTCTACAGGCAAGGAAAAATCCATATGTAAATGGATAGAAAACTGGGTAAAAGATCGTATTCAGAGAGTAGTGGTTAATGATTCATACTCTGAATTCTCTAGGGTTGTGAGTGGTGTACCCCAAGGTTCAGTGTGGGGACACTTACTTTTTAAAATATTTATAAACAATATAGGGTCTGGGATTATAAATACCATTTCAGTATTTGCAGATGACACCAAGCTGTGCAGTGGAATAACGTCCTTACAGGATATCTCCAATTTACAAGCATCGTTGGGCAACGATGTGGCAAATGAGGTTTAATGTTGATAAGACACAGCACAGCCATCCAGAGCAGTGTGCTTACAGTGAAGCACACAGACACAGCCCCCTAATAAAACACACTCTGCACACAGTTAACCCTTTGATCGCCCCTCATGTTAACCCCTTCTTGCCCAGTGCCATTAATACAGTGTCAGTGAGTGCTTTTTTTCAGCACTGATCACTGTATTAGTGTCACTGGGGATGTCAGTGACACTAAGTCAGTTCCCCCCAGTGTCAAAATGTTCACCACAGTCCGGCTATAAGTTGCTGATCGCTGCTATTATTAGTAAGAAAAGAAAAATTCCAGTATCTATACCACCATTTGTAAATATTATAACTTTCACAAAAACCAATTTACAAATATTGGGATTTTTTTTAGCAGACATGTAGCAGAATACATTTTTGCGTGAATTTATGATGAAATTAGATTTTTAAAACATTTTTTTACTGGACATATTTACTAGCAAAAAGTAAAAAATATTGTTTTTTTTCTCAAAATTGTCAGTCTTTTTTTTTATAGCGCAAAAAATAAAAAAAACGCACAGACGATCAATTACCACTGAAAGAAAGCTCAATTCATGGGAAAAAAAGGACGTAAATTTCATTTGGGTGCAGCAATGCATGACTGCGCAATTGTCAGTTAAAGTAACGCAGTGCCATAACGCAAAAAAAGAAGATTGCTATGGGGACACCTGAGATGGCTTGCTCCTGAGCTGCTGCTCTGCATGTCTATTCACACACAGAGCCATAGCTTGGCTCTGCCCCCTCTCTCTCCTCATTGGCTTACTGGGTGTGATTAACCACAGAGGAATCCAACGGCTTCCACTGCTGTCTCAGTCAATGAGGAGAGAGAGTCCTTGTGCACATCGCTAGATTGCAATGGGGCTGCTGTACACAGAAAATTTTTTACCTTCATGCAAAAAATGCATGAAGGTAAAAAACCTTGAGTCTTTGCAACCACTTGAATTGGCACCACAGCCTACTTGCTCTATACATAGCACACATAGTCCACAGTCCTTGTAGCCACAAGATGTACTTTAACCAGTTGCCGCCCACCCACAGGACATTTACATGTATGTCATCCAGCCTGTTCAGGGTTAGGGTGCACAGCATGCCACTCTTGTGACCACTGTCACTGTTAACACCAGACACAGCTGATTACAATTACTGGTAACTGGGTACTGGGTATCATGTGATTGTTAGGGTTGGTCATAGCGATCGCATGATTGCAATGCAAACAAACAGACATGAATGGTTTCCATTCATGACTACTTGATTAGTGTTGTGATGCTGTGATTGGCTCACTGCTATCACATGGTACCACAGCATGTCAACAACTAAACTGTCATGAATACTAACCCATTAATGACAGATAAAACATTTCCTTGTAATAGTGAACTTCAGTGTAAACAGTGTAAAAAATAAAAATCCCTAATCACCCCAGATTTGTACAGTGTCACTATGATGTAAAAAATATAGTAATAAGAAAAAAAAATAATGTTAAAATAAGGTTTTTAAATAATTAAATAAAAAATGTGTTAATTTTTTTTTTACATACTCTCGCCAGTCAGTATCCCTGATAACTGCCACACCAGTCATATAAAGTAGCTTTATTGCACTGGTACTAGCAGTATGTAAAATAAATTGTGAAAAAAACCCCCACATTTTATTTAATTTCTTTTTCCAAAAAGTTGTGACAAAAAAATTACAACTTCAAAAAATTTGCCATGTCTCTTACTAAATACCTTGGACTGTCTTCTTTCCAAAAAGGGGTCATTTAGGGGGTATAGTATTGTCCTGGCATTTTAGAGTCTCAAGAAATGAGATAGACCTTCAGTACATCAGGACTGATCAATTTTCAAATATATATACCATAGTTTGCGGATGCTATAACTTTCAGGGAAACTGTTTAATATACACAGATTGGGATTTTTTTTACCAAATACATTTTTGAAGAAATGTTGTTTTATTTTTTGGGGGGATATGTAGAAAATACTGTATTTTTTTTAAATTTTCAGCCTTTTTCCATTTATGTAATAGAATAAAGGTGGTGATCAAATACCACCAAAATAAAGCTCTATTTGTGTGAAAAAAAATGATATAAATTTCATTTGGGTACAGGATTGCATGACCACACAATGGCCATTTAAAGTAAAACAGTGTTGAATAGAAAAAAATGCCCTGGTCTGGTCATGAAGGGGGTAAAACTGCCCGGAGGTCACGTGGTTAATTACTGTGCCACCAGTGAGAGTCTCACAGATGAAGAAAAACCCCGGAGACAGGAAGTGCTAATACAGAATCCTACATAACACTGTGATATTAGCAGCCAACAGTAGAGGGCTGCAGATCCCTACACTTATACCCACTAAATATGTTAATTGGAACCATAGCCTATTTGCTGTATACATAGTACACATAGACCACAGTCCTTGTAGCCACAAAATGTACTTTAATTACTGTGCCACCACTGAGAGTCTCACAAATGCATAAAAAATCAGCACCACTTCTTTTTAACTGTATGTCCAGCCCAAACTTTTTCTTGCAAACCCGTTTTTAGTGCTACCTGGGGATTAGAGAGATATACCCTTACTTCCGTTCCTCCTGCCAGCTTTTTACCAGACAGACTGTGGGAAGAACTCTCAAACATCAACATAGATAAAGGAAGTATAAAAATGCTTTATTTTAGCAGAGGAAAACCAGAACCCCTGTTAAGTTTGTGTCTATGCCCATTGCAGATTTCTCACTTGCTTCCTGTCTAGTGAAACCATTGTCAATGGGATAAAAAGTTAGTGGAAATTTCCCTAGTTTTTTTATTTTAAGCACTAATTGGGATTTTGAAGGCATACAAAAAGGTAAAATGGCACTTAAAGGTTAATTTCCCACATCTGTGACTTTTTAAATTTCAATTAGTGTCAGTGTATAAATAGTCAATGAGTTTGTTAGCTGTCACGTGGATGCACAGAGCAGGCTAAATACTGAGCCATAGGGAGCAGAAAAGAATTGTCAAAAGACCTGCATAACAAGGTAATGGAGCTTTATAAAGACGGAAAATGATATAAAAAGATATCCAAAGCTTTGAATATGCCAGTCAGTACTGATCAATCACTTATTAAGAAGCGGAAAATTTGGGGATCTCTTAATACCAAGCCAAGGTTAGGTAGACCGAAAAAGATCGCAGTTGCAACAGCCAGAATAATTGTTTAGGATGCAAAGAAAAACTCACAGGTAAACAAGAGAGAAATACAGGCTCTGGAAAAGATGCGGTGGTTGTTTCAAGGAGCAGAATATCACATACTTGGTACGAGACTGAATTGATGAGGTTGGCCTCTTTTGTATCTCCAGCCCAGGCCTCATTGAAGGCGTAATAACTGGTGACAAGGGATAAGAGGAACACGAGTGTTGGCAGGAACTGATAGCAGAACTTGCAGAAGGAGATGCAAGCTAGAGAGGTCAGGCAGGACATCAGGCCAGAAGCACAGGTGATGCAAGCTTGATAAGCCAAGGTTAAAGGGCTACTCTGCATGTACTACAGGTTCTGGATATGTGGCGTGGTGAGGCTCTCAGCAGGGTTTAGGCAGTAACATACTGCGATGACTGGAGCTGATAATAGGATAACAGGAAGCAGGCACTCAGCAGTAGTATGAAGCCAGGTAAGAGACAGGAGCAAGGTCACAAAGGTAGCCAAGGTCAGTAGCAGACGGTCAGTACAGAATTATAGGCAAAAGCGGGGTCAGGAACAGGCAGGCAGAGGTACAAGCAGAATCCAGGATCAGGTCAGTAACAGGCTGGGTTATCAACGGAAATCAGATACAGGATACACTCAAGACACAGGAAAAGCTAAAGGCCAGTCAGCACGGACAGTGAGAACAGCATCCCTTAAATAGCCCATCTGGCGCCAGGAACTGTGGACATGCTCCAACGTGCACGTGCATCCCTGTGCTCATGCATGCATGCACCTATGCTCAATTCTATGAGAGATGCTATGCGCATATGCACATCTATGCACCAGTCGCCCTACTGGAATTGCCTTACAATGAAGATACTTGAACAAAAATTAGCTGCATGGTTGAGTTGCCAGAAAGAAGTCTTTAGTACACCAATGCCACAAAAAAGCATGGTTACAATATGCCTGACAACACCTTGACACTCCTCACAGCTTCTAGCACCACTGTAATCTGGAGTGACGAGGCCAATATAGAGGTTTATGGTCACAGCTAGAGATGAGCGAATTATTCAAAAATTCGATTCGGCTGATTCGCCGAATTTGAGGAAGAAATTCGATTCGATGCGAATTTATTCGCTGCGAATTTAACTTATAAAAAGGGTTTCTAGGCTTCAGAGAGCCTTTATATTAGTGCAGAACACTGTACCTTTAATTTAAATGCCCTTGGAGATGAGGAAGGAGAAGGATGAGAAGAAGGAGAAGGATGAGAAGGATGAGAAGAAGGAGAAGAAGGAGAAGGATGAGAAGGATGAGAAGAAGGAGAAGGATGAGAAGGATGAGAAGAAGGAGAAGGATGAGAAGGATGAGAAGAAGGAGAAGGATGAGAAGGATGAGAAGAAGGAGAAGGATGAGAAGGATGAGAAGAAGGAGAAGGATGAGAAGGATGAGAAGAAGGAGAAGGATGAGAAGGATGAGAAGAAGGAGAAGGATGAGAAGGATGAGAAGAAGGAGAAGGATGAGAAGGATGAGAAGAAGGAGAAGGATGAGAAGGATGAGAAGAAGGAGAAGGATGAGAAGGATGAGAAGAAGGAGAAGGATGAGAAGAAGGAGAAGGATGAGAAGAAGGAGAAGGATGAGAAGAAGGAGAAGGATGAGAAGAAGGATGAGAAGAAGGAGAAGGATGAGAAGAAGGATGAGAAGGAGAAGAAGGATGAGAAGAAGGATGAGAAGGAGAAGAAGGATGAGAAGAAGGATGAGAAGGAGAAGAAGGATGAGAAGAAGGATGAGAAGGAGAAGAAGGATGAGAAGAAGGATGAGAAGGAGAAGAAGGATGAGAAGAAGGATGAGAAGGAGAAGAAGGATGAGAAGAAGGATGAGAAGGAGAAGAAGGATGAGAAGAAGGATGAGAAGGAGAAGAAGGATGAGAAGAAGGATGAGAAGAAGGATGAGAAGAAGGATGAGAAGAAGGATGAGAAGAAGGATGAGAAGAAGGATGAGAAGAAGGATGAGAAGAAGGATGAGAAGAAGGATGAGAAGAAGGATGAGAAGAAGGATGAGGAGAAGGATGAGGAGAAGGATGAGAAGAAGGATGAGGAGAAGGATGAGAAGAAGGATGAGGAGAAGGATGAGAAGAAGAAGGAGAAGGATGAGAAGAAGAAGGAGAAGGATGAGAAGAAGAAGGAGAAGGATGAGAAGAAGAAGGAGAAGGATGAGAAGAAGAAGGAGAAGGATGAGAAGAAGAAGGAGAAGGATGAGAAGAAGAAGGAGAAGGATGAGAAGAAGAAGGAGAAGGATGAGAAGAAGAAGGAGAAGGATGAGAAGAAGAAGGAGAAGGATGAGAAGAAGAAGGAGAAGGATGAGAAGAAGGAGAAGGATGAGAAGAAGGAGAATTCCAAGCCGGCAAAAAGTGTATCTGCAGAGCTCCGCTATTTCTTAGCAGAGCTCTGCAGATACACTTAGCGGAGCTCTGCAGATACACTTTTTGCCGGCTTGGAATTCTTATTTTCATCCTACTTCTTCTTCCTCTTCTTCTTCTTCTTCATCCTCATCCTCATCTTCTTCTTCTGAGGATGAGGATGAAGAAGAAGAAGAAGTAGGATGAAAATAAGAAGAATTCCAAGCCGGCAAATAGTGTATCTGCAGAGCTCCGCTAAGTGTATCTGCAGAGCTCCGCTATTTCTGACAGTTCTCTGACATTCACTCCATACAGCGGTTGAAACATTGTATCTATTTCCGAATAAAAACATCTGTATCCTAAATGGAAACAAATAGATACAATGTTTCAACCGCTGTAAATGTGAATGTCAGAGAACTGTCAGAAATAGAGGAGCTCTGCAGATACACTTTTTGCCGGCTTGGAAGTCTTCTTATTTTCATCCTACTTCTTCTTCTTCTTCTTCTTCTTCTTCATCCTCAGAAGAAGAATGAAAAGAAGAAGAAGAAGGAAAAGAAGAATGAAAAGAAGAAGAAGAATGAAAAGAAGAAGAAGAATGAAAAGAAGAATGAAAAGAAGAATGAGAAGAATGAAAAGATTCTTCTTCTTCTTCTCTTCATTCTTTTTTTCATTCTTCTTTTCATTCTTCTTTTCATGAAGAAGAAAAGAAGAATGAGAAGAATGAAAAGAAGAATGAAAAGAACAATGAGAAGAAGAATGAGAAGAAGAATGAAAAGAACAATGAAAAGAAGAAGAAGAATGAAAAGAACAATGAAAAGAAGAAGAAGAAGAAGAAGAATGAAAAGAAGAAGAAGAAGAATGAAAAGAAGAAGAAGAAGAATGAAAAGAAGAATGAAAAGAAAGAAGAAGAATGAAAAGAAAGAAGAAGAATGAAAAGAAAGAAGAAGAATGAAAAGAAGAATGAGAATAATGAAAAGAAGAAGAAGAAGAATGAAAAGAGGAAGAAGAATGAAAAGAAGAATGAGAATAATGAAAAGAAGAAGAAGAAGAATGAAAAGAAGAAGAAGAAGAATGAAAAGAAGAATGAAAAGAAGAATGAAAAGAAGAAGAAGAATGAAAAGAAGAAGAAGAAGAATGAAAAGATGAAAAGAAGAAGAAGAATGAAAAGAAGAAGAAGAATGAAAAGAAGAAGAAGAATGAAAAGAAGAATGAGAAGAATGAAAAGAAGAATGAGAAGAATGAAAAGAAGAATGAGAAGAATGAAAAGATTCTTCTTCTTCTTTTCATTCTTCTTCTTTTCATTCTTCTTCTCATTCTTCTTTTCATTCTTCTTCTTCTTCTTTTCATTCTTCTTCTTCTTTTCATTCTTCTTTTCATTCTTCTTCTCATGAAGAAGAAAAGAAGAATGAGAAGAATGAAAAGAAGAAGAAGAATGAAAAGAAGAATGAGAAGAAGAATGAAAAGAAGAATGAAAAGAAGAAGTATTCCAGTACAGCAAAAAGTGTATCTGCAGAGAGCTCCGCTATTTCTGACAGTTCTCTGACAGTTCCTTCACATTTACAGCGGTTGAAACATTGTATCTATTTCCGAATAAAAACATCTGTATCCTAAATGGAAACAAATAGATACAATGTTTCAACCGCTGTACATGTGAAGGAACTGTCAGAGAACTGTCAGAAATAGCGGAGCTCTCTGCAGGGACACTTTTGCCGGCTGATCGGGAAAAATCCGATTCGCGCACCCGAAGTATGCTAATATTCGGATTCGCCGCGAATCGAATTTTTCCTGAAATTCGAAACGAATTCCACTTTGCCTGGTTCGATTCGCTCATCTCTAGTCACAGCCATAAGCGCTATGTTTGGAGAGGGATCAACAAGTCCTATAATGACAAGAATTCCATCCCCACTGTGAAGCATGGTGGTGGCATACTGATATTTTAGGGGTGTGTGAGATCTAAAGGTGCAGGAAATATTGTGAAAATTTACAGCAAGATGGGTGCAGTATGTTATCAGAAAATACTGGCAGATAATTTACATCCTTCTGCATGAAAGTTGTGCATGGGACTCTCTTGGTCTACATGACAATAACCCTAAGCACAAGGACAAGATCATCCTCCAGTGGTTACAGCAGAACAAGGTGAATTTTCTGGAGTGGCCATCATAGTCCCCTAACCTTAATATCATCGAGCCACTCTAGGGAGATATGAAACTTGCAGTTCATGCAAGACGACCAAAGAGTTTGCATGACTTGGAGGCATTTTGCCAAGACGAATGGGCAGCTATATCACTTGAAAGAAGTTGAGGCTCATAGACAAATATTACAAAAGACTGCACGCGGTTATTGATGCTAAAAGAGGAAATACACAGTATTAAGAACTTAGGGTATGCAGATGTTTGAACAAGGGTCATTTCATTTGTTTACTTGTTGCCATGTTTTGTTTTATGATCGTGCCTTTCCGTTATGACCTACAATTGAATATGGATCCCATAAGAAATAAAAGAAATGCATTTTGCCTGATCATTAATATTTTACCAACACCAATTCTCCAATGGTATGCAAACTTTTGAGTGCAAATGGATACATTCACTTTCACCAAAGATGTGAGTCCTCAAAGAAAGGGAAAACAAATCATGAACATTACACCTAAACAGATGACATCACGGAGCTGGTGGATGTTAAAAGACCTTGCGCTCCTCCACCTTCCATTTGAGGATGCCCCACAGATGCTCATTAGGGTTTAGGTCTGGAGACAAGCTTGGCCAGTCCATCACCTTTACTTTCAGCTTCTTTAGCAAGGCAGTGGTCGTCTTAGAGGTGTGTTTGGGTCGTTATCATGTTGGAATACTGCCCTGTGGCCCAGTCTCCGAAGGGAGGGGATCATGCTCTGCTTCAGTATGTCACAGTACATGTTGGCATTTATGGTTCCCTCAATGAAATGTAGCTCCCCAGTGCTGGCAGCACTCATGCGGCCCCAGACCATGACACTCCCACCACCATGCTTGACTGTAGGCAAGACACACTTGTCTTTGTACTCCTCACCTGGTTGCCGTGACACACGCTTGACACCCTCTGAACCAAATCAGTTTATCTTGGTCTCATCAGACCACAGGACATGGTTCCAGTAATCCATGTCCTTAGTCTGCTTGACTTCAGAAAACTGTTTTTGGGTTTTCTTGTCCATCATCTTTAGAAGAGGCTTCCTTCTGGGTTGACAGCCATGCAGACCAATTTGATGCAGTGTGTGGCGTATCGTCTGAGCACTGACAGGCTGACCCCCCACCCCTTCAACCTCTGCAGCAATGCTGGCAGCACCCATACGTCTATTTCCCAAAGACAACCTCTGGATATGATGCTGAGCAAGTGCATTCAATTCCTTTGGTCGACCATAGCGAGGCCTGTTCTGAGTGGAACCTGTCCTGTTAAACCGCTGTGAGGTCTTGGCCACCGTGCTGCAGCTCAGTTTCAGGGTCTTGGCAATCTTCTTATAGCCTAGGCCATCTTTATGTAGAGCAACAATTCTTTTTTTCACATCCTCAGAGTTCTTTGCCATGTTGAACTTCCAGTGACCAGTATGAGAGAGTGAGAGCAAAAACACAACAATTTAACACACAATTTAACACACCTGCTCCCCATTCACACCTGAGACCTTGTAACACTAACGACTCACATGACACTGTGGAGGAAAAATGGCTAATTGGGCCCAATTTGGACATTTTCACTTATGGGTGTACTCACTTTTGTTGCCTGCGGTTTAGACATTAATGGCTGTGTGTTGAGTTATTTGGAGGGGACAGCAAATTTACACTGTTATACAAGCTGTACACTCACTACTTTACATTGTCATTTCTTCAGTGTTGTCACATGAAAATATATAATAAAATATTTACAAAAATGTGACGAGTGTATTCATTTCTGTGAGTAATTTTATATATATATATATATATATATATATATATATATATATACTGTATATATTGTATTTTATTATTACTGAGCTATTATTCAGACTCCTATGGATCTTATATTAATGGGAATACCCAAAGGAAATTCCCATAGATACCAAGACAAAAATTTCCCTCCAAGTCTTTTACACTAGTACTGCTCCACTATTCCCCTTGCAGTATTTTAAACATTAATACCACAGTCTTACATCCAAATTAAGGGAAAAAGATCTAATTATTTACAAATTCCATATTATCCCAGTAAGAAAGATATGTAAGGAAATTGCCATCAACTGATCTTTAATGTCTGCCAATATGTTGCTCAAAATCAAATACCCTCCTTTAGTGAAGGGTGAAGGTTGCATTCACACCAAGCATAGGAGCTTTATATATAGTCCGTCCACCAGTTGGGACATGCCCACCCTATCCCAGAGGGAGAGAGTGGGACCACCTCCACTCAGTCATAATGCCGTGAAGTTGCACTCGGTTATGCCACTTCTGATCCCGGAAGATTTCACTTACGGAACCTCAAGCAATCTTTAGGATCGCGTGCTGACACAGAAAGGCTGTATCATCCACATCCACCCAATTGGGTGCCTGGGGAGGGGGGGGGGGGGAGCTTAGCCAGAAAAAATTGGAAAAGGATTTCTCACATCCCCGACACTACTTCAATATGCAGATCAAAAGTTCCCCCCACTTTGCTAGGGCACACCGAAATGGAAATTCTTCCTCTACGAAAGGCCAGCACTTGCAGACAAATCAAAGACACTCGTTTACAATTAAATGCTTCAGATTTCTTTAAACATAACAGATATATATATATATATATATATATATATATATATATATGTATATCTATATATAGAATCAATTCACCAAAAGTAAACCAGGGAGTCAAACTCTACATAGTGCAGAACACAAACAAGGGGGACTTTCTTATGAGTTGTCCGCAGAGAAGGGGTATGTACTTTCATTGGGGCTTTCCTTTTGCCCTAATCAAAAGACAGCCAAATTTGAGGGTATTAAAGATATAAATGTATTTGCTTGCAAGTTACTTTTAAAGTTTTCATGTAAAAAAAGAAAGGAAGAGTGATGGTGGCAGATCTAACCTCTTAAGGCAGACTTTAAGGTGATTCGGGATTTGAGTCTGCTTTTGGAGGAAAGTGAACCTACGGACTTAATTGACCAGATTTACATTGAAAGTCTACTAAAAGAAGTAAAGGACAAACATAAAGACAAAACTAAGTTCTGGGGAAAAAAAAATCACAACATTTCTGACCTTTAAGCCTTAATCTATCAATATCCTTATTTGTTAATTGCCTAAGGAAATAAAATCATTAAAATTGGAGGAATTTATTATATGTGGCAAAGTCACCATATGAAGAAACACGTAGGGTCGAGTTACAAGGCGTGTGATGTTATCACATTTAGAACTGTGGCCAACTTGTTGGTGATTTGTCTTCAGAGTATTTGATATGCGCATGTGTTTTAATGCTATGTGAGTACATACAGTTTTTAATAAATGTGTAAAGTTTTTATACTATACCATACTGTTTTTTTTGCCTTTTATGAAATTTATATGGTTTAATTGTGGGATCCAAACATTTGTAAATTGGTGGTTTGGAGTGAGTCCCAGGCTTCTTGTAAAAGGCCCAGCTGAACCAGTGTAGGTAAGCCTAATCCAGAGAAGGCAATGGAACCTTGGACATTTGTCTCAAGCGCTGATTTACTAATCTTTATTCAGAGGGTTAATACCTCTTGGTAAGAAGCTCTGTGTGCTTATTTTTGGAGGAAGATGGTATCACCAAGTGTTTTTCTGAGCACTTTAGAGGTGTTACACATATTTTTTGTGGACTCTTTTGGGGCTGTTATATTATTTATTGATATATGTTTACATATTTATTTCTAAAGCGCTGCACTTTATTTTATGTGCATTTTAATTTGTGGTCAACAGATTGTGTTATCTGCTGTTAGTATACTGATATCCAGGCATGTTTGCACATATTTCATTAAGTAACATATACAGTATATGTGCTATTAAATATAGGTATAGCACAAAACAATGCCAGTATGCTTGTTCAATTTGTTCACAGGCCAAATACATGTGACACTGGGAAGAAAAAAGGAAATATCTCTGGAGAAAATAACAATATTCTAACAATTGCAAATTATTACATTGCACTATCATATCTAATAGTTGAAGATAATTACTACATTTGGTCATAACCAGAGGGGAAAGTTTAATTACTATGATTAAGCAGCCCATAGTGAGTGTCATGACTGATTCCTCCAGAGGACTTAACCTTTCCATTTCAAAAATAATATACTGCCTCTCAAGAGGTAAAATAAACAACCTAAAGTATTGCTGTTGGTCTCACTGTAGTACTTAGCTTTTAAAAAACATAGTTGAAAAGATGTATAACAATGATATTTGAAAGATGATAAATAAAAAAACTTTATGTATATATAATTTAGTCTCCTCTGTCAGATTGCAATGAAGGTATTTCTTGATGGGTTTTGACCCTATGCTCCCCAACTGCAAGGGAGCCACCCTCCTTCGTGGTGTTTGTGATTGGGACATTGAAGTGGAACTTTACTCTTTCAGTCTATGTTGACTATTTTTAATCCTTATGCTGCTAGCATTATAAAGAGATAGGAAAGTATATCATATTTACTAATTTACTAAATATTATATTTACATATTTACTAAAACTTTTTTTAAAACATTTCTTCAGTTACTTTCTGGTCTCCAGGTATGGCAAATGATGTCATACATCTCAGAAATCTTCAGGAGGGGAGGAGGGTTTTTCTCAGCTAAGCACACCCTCCTTTATGCAGGCCTGAGCTAAGGCCAGATGGATTCCAGTAAGTAAATGCTCTATGAATCATCTGCCCTTACTCAAGATGACCACGGACAGAAATGCTAAGGGTAGTTTTTCAAAGTGATCTCGCAGCAAAATAAAGCACAGAGATATTGATGGATGGGGGAGATTACTTTGAATATAAAAAATTAACTAGATAAAGTTTTTGGTTGTGGTGCTGAGATGGATCTAATAATGGTCGTAACAGCACTTGAAGTAGTTAAAGCAAATTTACATTTTATGTTTGATTTAAATTATTATGCACACCTCATCAAAAATAAATACTTAAAGGAAATTTCATAACACATCATTGGAACCTCCAGTGGTTAAGTGGGCTGACCTTTCAGGGTAGACCCAGACTCAGGCACACTATTGCCCTCTCTCAGCATCAGGCTTAGGTGGACGGGACAGACAGTACTTCAAGCACACATCCTACCACAGGCTGGAGCTTGGGTGAAAAAAGAGAGCTCACAAGTGTCACGACCCGCGGTCGCACAGCCGCGACTAACAGTAATACGTCACGCCCACGGCGTCAGACCCCAGACCTTCTCACCAAACTCGTGACCGAAGGGCCGGCCGATCCAAAACCGCGGTGTGACGCACGTAACAAGGCCCCACCCAGCTGCACCCTACACAGCGATTGCCCAGCTAATGGACTACAATCGGTGCCTGCAGCCTGAATGCGCTTGTTACTGGGTCGGGTTAGTTACGCAACTAACCCTCTACTGCCACCACCACTTTTGTTGGAGACTGGGAAACTCCCGTTACCAAATATACACTATAATGATTGAAATATGGATCTATATAGCACGGCCCGCGGACCTACTATACAGATATATATAACAAACAGTAGCGTCTCTTCAAAGGCAGGGATTCGTGAATTGCAAGTAAGCGCTTAGAAACAGTTTAACACTTTCAGAAAGAAAGATTTATTTCTAACGGTCAAACAGATGCAAAATAAATAGTTACAAGATGTCACAAAAATATATATATGTATATAAAGACACAGCAAACATAGAATAGCGAGGAAATACAGGGTAAGTTACTTGCCTTGCAATCTGCACCTTTTCTCCCATCCTGGGAATAAATGGGGCTTATTTCCATTCAAGAGCTTTATGACACAGCTGTTCACATTACAGATGAACGGGCCCCAACCACGTGTGCCGGCACAGGAATGTATTGCATCATATATTTGACATTTATGTCTTTTTCCAAACAGGCCTGAGGCTTACTGTTCCCCTCTTCACGCTTATTGTGCTTACTGCATTTCATACATGTGATATACGTATATCCATAGTATAATTTTTGGATTTCCTGTTCGGGATTCACCATTATGATATTGGTGGATATTGGTGTATATTCATTATTTAATATTATGGTATACCTATGGTATAATTTTTGGATACACCTCTTTTGGGAAGTGTTTACCTATGTGTTTGTACTACAGAGATATTAGACTCTTGTAGTCACTTTCTCTGCTGCACATACATTTAGACCGGTCTTGATGTCATTTTATATGGTTTTAGGTCTGTGTGTTATTGTCTCATACTGAGGTGATGGTAAACCAGGGCGAATGCCCATATGTCATATTTATATCTGTGTAATAAAGCATAATTTTTGGAAAATTTTCTGAGTGTCACGGTCTGTTCATAATGTAGCCGCTTTTCTGTGAATCTCTTTTCACAAACCCCCTCTTTTTGAATGCCTTTTTTGGCTACTGAATGGAAACCAAACATTGGGTGACACGATAACTTAATTAACAACCTCTTAATAACTACCTATAGTATATAAGTTACTTGCCTTGCCTGGTTTTAGCAAATTCAAGTTGTGAGCCGAAAGGTTCTTTGATCTCCTCTGTTACGATGTTACCTCGGAGATCTCTGTGTGTGTGTGTCAGACTAACTCTCTTGAAAGTCCCTCTCAGGGGAAGGAAGGGGGGCTCTGACTTGGGAGTGGTCATTGGGAAACTCTACTCTAACTACAACTCATCCCCCATGATATGAACATACAGTTCACCTGAGGAATGTGCAGTTTTCTTATCTTGATTAAGATGGGGGAGGAAGTACACTTTACAACCATTATGACTGCTGGACTGCTGGACGCAGGATGTCTTAACCTGGTTGACCCCCACACCATCTGCCAGAAGATAACGTTTGCCTCACAGGAATGCAGGGGGGATGTGAGGAGTGATTTGAGGTATGCCTCAGATAGACAGACAGAACATGAAAAACAGAGTGTAAAGGGGGACTCCGCTCCAACAAGGATGAGCAAGTTTGCCACAACAAGGTCATCCTAAATGTTTATATCCTCTCCAAGCCTGCACTACCAGCAATAAACCGCCTAGTGGTTGGTCAGATGGGGCATAAGTATTCATAGCCCAGTCTTATTTAATCTTCTTGCACTATTACCAGAGACACTCACCAACAGCAGGGAGGCAAATAAACCTGGGCTTAGGGGAGATCAAGTGAAAAACAGCCTAGCAGCACTAAATTTATAGAGTAATTCCTGCTAAGAGCTTGTCCCCAACCCCTCTCCCTTGCAAGTGTCCAGCTCACACATACCTCACTCTCCATTATTTGGCCCCTTCACATACACTTCTCTGCCCTGCATCTGACCCACACACAGCCCACTCTCTCATTCCTGGCCCCCTTACAGGCACCTTTATCTACAGTACCTAGCTCCCTCACACACACCTCCCTCTCCTGTATCATAGTTTTGCTACGGCTATTTTAGTGATTTTTATAGCAGAAATATGGAATGGTGACCATGCATTGTTTTAGAACTTAGGCCTCCCCTATTCATGTGCTAACTAACCTGTTGGACTGCTTCATGAGCTCAGGATAGGAAATGATGCTATAGGAATTAGGGGTAGAGAAATAGACTTGAACAAACCATGTGCTGAGCAAAGAAATAGAGGATCCTAGAAGAAAACTCCATCACAAGGAAGAACCAAGACCCTGTTTAACCTCCCTGGAGGTATTCCTGAGTGAAGCTAAGGGTAAAGTTTCAGCACCACAAGCGGTAACCCCGAGCTACACTCGGGAATACCTTGCAGTGTTGCTCCAGGATCTCTTCTTCACTTACCTTGTCCTGCGCTCCCTCGATGTCCCTCCTGCAGTGCCCCCGGCTATGTCCTCCGGCCGATGCCGGCATCTGTCTTCCGGGTTCCATTCCCTGTGACATCAGGACGTACAGGGACGGAACGGCTGGAAATTAAAAAATGTGAAAAAGTGACATTCACTAAATACACTAAAATCACATAGTAAAACATTACTGTATCAAAGCATTTCACATATGTTTTGTCCCTAGTGCTTTGTCCTGTGCCCTGCCTGCAATTTTACTGTTCTTTCTGCCTGGAAAATGAGAAATGTCCATGGCGTCCAAAAAGCATCCCTTTAGGTCAAAAGCGGTTTTAGACCAGCTAGAGAACAGCGATAGTAAATCAGAACCTAAAAGGAAAGAACAGTGAGCGTTGGTCCTAAACAGCAGCTGAGCACTCTAAGCAACCGATATATACTTATACAGAATAACATAAAAAACAGTGCAGCGCTGAAGATAGTAGTAATAAAACAGAAATAAGTCCACTGCAAGTCCAGTTCATAGAAACATGTCAGGTGACAAGTGGAAATTCAATGTTGGTGATCCGTGAGGAAGTGGCTGAAATACGCACTCACCAGAAAGAAGATATATATAAGCAGTATATATCAAAAGCCCATGGATCCTCAATCCAGAAGGAACAAAGCTGGTCTGGTCACAGAAAGTGGGTCCCTCCTTTAAGGATGCAGCAAAAGATCTTCCTCCTCCCAGTTTGGTATTGAATTCCAAAGTCAGGGTTCTGCAAACAAAATGCTCTTCCGCTTTCTTCAAAGCCGTTTTCCTGCTTGGCTGACCCGGTAGCCCTGGTGCCCTTTGATGCCGCCGCCTTCTGACAAATGCCGTCACATTGGCTTTGCAGACCTTATAAGGTGACTCCCACATCTTAATTCATATCAGCTGTCATCCACCGTTGTCGGGCAGAGATCATATTGGTAGTCAGCAGGTTTTTATTCTTCGATGTGTTGTTGGGGGAATATGAATGTCAGGCAATGTGAACAATGTAAATCTACATTTCTGGATGCTGTGGTTGATGGTGGATGTCCACTTTGGGACATTTGTTTGGGTTTTCTTTTATTCAAGGACTTTTCAAAAACTGTGTGTGGTTTTTTTACTGTTTACATTTTTTATTTTCTGAATGAGTATAGGTACCCTTTACTTATTTACAGTCAGGTCCATAAATATTGGGACATCGACACAATTCTAACATTTTTGACTCTATACACCACCACAATAAATTTGAAATAAAACAAACAAGATGTGCTTTAACTGCAGACTGTCAGCTTTAATTTGAGGGTATTTACATCCAAATCAGGTGAACGGTGTAGGAATTACAACAGTTTGCATATGTGCCTCCCACTTGTTAAGGGACCAAAAGTAATGGGACAGAATAATAATCATAAATCAAACTTTCACTTTTTAATACTTGGTTGCAAATCCTTTGCAGTCAATTACAGCCTGAAGTCTGGAACGCATAGACATCACCAGACGCTGGGTTTCATCCCTGGTGATGCTCTGCCAGGCCTCTACTGCAACTGTCTTCAGTTCCTGCTTGTTCTTGGGTCATTTTCCCTTCAGTTTTGTCTTCAGCAAGTGAAATGCATGCTCAATCGGATTCAGGTCAGGTGATTGACTTGGCCATTGCATAAAATTCCACTTCCTTCCCTTAAAAAACTCTTTGGTTGCTTTTGCAGTCTGCTTTGGGTCATTGTCCATCTGAACTGTGAAGCGTCCAATGAGTTCTGAAGTATTTGGCTGAATATGAGCAGATAATATTCCCGAAACACTTCAGAATTCATCCTGCTGCTTTTGTCAGCAGTCACATCATCAATAAATACAAGAGAACCAGTTCCATTGGCAGCCATACATGCCCACGCCATGACACTACCACCACCATGCTTCACTGATGAGGTGGTATGCTTAGGATCATGAGCAGTTCCTTTCCTTCTCCATACTCTTCTCTTCCCATCACTCTGGTACAAGTTGATCTTGGTCTCATCTGTCCATAGGATGTTGTTCCAGAACTGTGAAGGCTTTTTTAGATGTCGTTTGGCAAACTCTAATCTGGTCTTCCTGTTTTTGAGGCTCACCAATGGTTTCCATCTTGTGGTGAACCCTCTGTATTCACTCTGGTGAAGTCTTCTCTTGATTGGTGACTTTGACACGCATACACCTACCTCCTGGAGAGTGTTCTTGATCTGGCCAACTGTTGTGAAGGGTGTTTTCTTCACCAGGGAAAGAATTCTTCGGTCATCCACCACAGTTGTTTTCCGTGGTCTTCCGGGTCTTTTGGTGTTGCTGAGCTCACCGGTGCTTTCCTTTTTTTTAAGAATGTTCCAAACAGTTGTTTTGGCCACGCCTAATGTTTTTGCTATCTCTCTGATGGGTTTGTTTTGTTTTTTCAGCCTAATGATGGCTTGCTTCACTGATAGTGACAGCTCTTTGGATCTCATCTTGAGAGTTGACAGCAACAGATTCCAAATGCATATAGCACACTTGAAATGAACTCTGGACCTTTTATCTGCTCATTGTAATTGGGATAATGAGGGAATAACACACACCTGGCCATGGAACAGCTGAGAAGCCAATTGTCCCATTACTTTTGGTCCCTTAACAAGTGGGAGGCACATATGCAAACTGGTGTAATTCCTACACTGTTCACCTGATTTGGATGTAAATACCCTCAAATTAAAGCTGACAGTCTGCAGTTAAAGCACATCTTGTTCGTTTCATTTCAAATCCATTGTGGTGGTGTATAGAGCCAAAAATGTTAGAATTGTGTCGATGTCCCAATATTTATGGACCTGACTGTACATTGGAGCTGATATCTGAGTTAAAAGGGGATTCCAGGTTTTGATAATTTCCCCCACCCGCAAACCCCCACATGCAATGGGCAAGGGTTGTGGGGAAGAAACCCTTGTCTTCATCAACATGGAACATTATTAATATTACACAGGATTTATATAGCGCCAATAATTTGCTCAGCGCTTTACGATATAAAGAGAAACAATACAGCAACAATACAGTTCAATACAAGAGGGTTCTGAGGGCCCTGCTCCTGGGAGATTACAATCTAATAGGGAGGGGCTGGTGGAACAAAAGGTAATACCTGTGGGGGATGAATGGATTGGAGAAATAGAAGATATGATTATTAGCTGAAGGCAGGATAGGCTTCCCTGAAAAGACAGGTTTTCAAGGATCGCCTAAAATTGGACAGAGTAGGTGATAGTCGGACAGATTGAGGTAGAAAGTTCCAGAGGAAGGAAGATGCTCTGGAGAAGTTCTGGAAACAAGCATGAGAGGGGGAGACAAGGGAGCTAGAGAGCAGGAGGTCTTGGGGGAAGCAGAGAGGCCGGTGTGGGTGAAATTTGGAGACAAGATCGGTGATGTAGTTTGGGGCGGAGTTGCAAATGACTTCATATGTTATTGTTAATGTTTTGAATTTTATTTGTTGGACAATAGGAAGCCAATGGAGGGATTGGCAGAGAGGGGTGGTGGACATGGAATGGTTGGTAATGTGAATGAGTCTGGCAGCAACATTCATGGCAGACTGAAGAGGGGATATCCTGCGATTAGGTAGGCCAATGAGGAGGGAATTCCAATAGTCAAGGCGGAGATAACAAGGGAGTGAATAAGTTGCTTAGTGGTTTCAAAGGTTAAAGGGTCATATTTTGAGAATGTTATGGAGGTGAAGTCTAAAAAACTTTTAGACAGTGGTTGGATTTGGGGCTGAAAGGACAGGTTAGAGACCAGGATTACAGCTCACATGAGGGGAGGGACTGATGGTTGTATTATTGATCTTGAGGGAGACGTCAGGGGAGCGAGCACAGACTAAATATTATGAGCTCAGTTTTAGAAAGATTGAGTTTAAGGAAGTGGTGTGACATCCATGCTGACATGTCAGTTAGCAAGTTAGTAATGCAAGAGGAGACTGAAGAAATGAGGCGAGGAATAGAGAGATACATTTGTGTGTCATCAGCATAAAGATGATACTTGAAACCATGGGAGTATATCAAATGACCAAGGGAGGAGGTGTAGATGGAGAAGAAAAGGGAACCGAGGACAGAACCTTTAGGGATCTCTACAGCAAGAGGAAGTGGAGAGGAGGAAACAGAGTCATAGGTAACACTGTGATACAAAGGAGGAGAACCAGGAGAGAACAGACTCGAAGGCCAAGAGAGTGGAGTTTTTTGAGGAGGAGGGGATGGTTAATGGTATCAAAAGCCACAGAGAGGTCTAGTAGGAAGAGTATGGAGTAGTGGTCATTAGTTTTAGCAGTTAGTAAATCATTAGTGAGTTTTGGTAGGGCAGTTTCAGCCAAGTGTAGTGAGCGAAAGCCAGACTGTAAGGGGTCAAGAAGGTTGTTGTCCCTGAGGTAGGAGCTTAGACGATTGTAGACTAAGAGTTTAGAGGTACAGAGAATATAAAAAGTCTACACAACCCTGTTTAAAATGTGAGGTTTCTGTGATGTAAAAGATTTCAGTTTTTTTTTAAATTGAGTTGGACAGTTTATAGGTCACATTAAAGGTGGAAACATTTCTGAAATGATTTATCTTTGACTCATTTTTTTTCTTCACAGAAACCTGACATTTTAACAGGGGTGTGTAGACTTTTTATTTCCACTGTAAATGGGAGCAGGGAGATGATTCTTAAGTTGTTCAGGTTGGCAGGGTCCAGTGCGGGCATATGGGGGTGCTCAATGCATATTTTAGAGTGGAGGGGTAGGAGCCAGTAGAGAGGGAGAGATTGAAGATATCAGGGAGCATAGGATAGAAGAGGAGGGTGACCACAGTAGTTGTGAGTGAACAGGATCCAGGGGACAGATAGTAAGGTGGGTCTTCTGAGAGAACTTTAGTAACCTCTTTGGTAGCAGCAAGGTCAAAAGAGTACAGTGTTGAGGGTGGTTTTTAATAGGGTATGCTAAGTGGGATAGATATCTGTGCAGTGGAGATGCCCCCACTAATTGCATCAATCTTGTTTTTGAAATGATTGGCTATCTCATGAGCAGTGAGTGAGTTACTAGGTGGAGGTGGTGGAGGAGAAAGTAGAGGGTTAAAAATATAGAAGAGTCTATGAGGACTGGATGACAAGATAGTAATAAGAGTGACAAAGTAGGCTTGTTTGGTAGCATGGAGGGAGGAATTGTATTTTATGAAGGCAGATAATATATAGGGTGAACGCTTGCTGGGATTTGGTTTTACATCACAATCACTCCAGTGCACAGCTATGTCTCTCAAGATTTCTGCTGTTGTCAGTCTGCCAAGGTTGTAATGGTTGGGGCTTGATACTTCATGTAGTAAGAGGAGCAAGTGAGCCTAGTGTGGATGAAAGTGAACTGTTGTATATAGAAGTGGCCAGGTCAGGGCAGGACAGGGAAGAGATTATGCTGTAGAGGTGGTCAGTTGCAGAGTAGAAAAGAGAGGGATTAAAGTGGTGAAGGTTCTGTGTGTAATTGTTTGCTGCTTGGAGGGATAGGTGGTTGAAGACAAGGACACTGTGAAGATGAGGTTGCGATCATAGAGAGGAAACAGGGTGTTGGTTAGGTTGTAGGGAGTGCAAAGATGGGAGAAAACAAGGTCTAGGGTATTCCCATCAGAGTGAGTGGAGAACTGTGTCCATTGTGTTAGGGCAAAATATGAGGTTAAGTTAAAAAGCTGGAATGTAACTGGGCTGTTAACATTAATTGAGATGTTAAAATCACCAAGAATGATACTGGGTATTTCAGAGGAGAGAAAGTAAGGTAGCAAAGCAGAGAAGTCATCAAGAAAGCATGACACCGGTCCAGAAGGCCATTAGATCACTGTAATCCTCAGAGAAATGAGAGGAAACAGAGAGTATCGAAAGAAGAGAAGCATACAGAGGGAGGGGTAGGAAGGACTTAAAAGGTGCTAAATGGGGATAGAAGCAAACTAACTCCACCTCCTTTCCAACCACTGAGCCTGGCTGAGTGAGTCCAGTGGAGGCCTCTATGGGAGAGTGCCATGGGAGAAGCAGAATCTGATGCTTAAAGCCAGGTTTCTGTAAATGCAAGTAGGTTAAGGGGAGACAAAAATGTCATGGACAGGGATGAGCTTGTTACAGACAGAGCGGGCATTCCAGAGTGCACATGAAAATGGGGGGGGGGGGGGGTGGATTTTGGGAGCAGGGAGATTGAGGTTAAACTGAGTGGATTGCGGCTATTGCTGGAGGAAGGTGGGTGCCTGGTGTGGGGGTGAGATACTGGAGGAACAGAATTCGGGGAGATATCCACAGAGGTTATGAGAAGAAAGAGGGTAAGGAAAGTAAGACTGGAGTGGGATATATACACCAACATGATGCCACAATGGCAACTATGCCTTCATGTTGAGTGCATGTGGCCTGTTATGGTTAAGGCAGTGGGCATGCTTGCCCCCACCCTTTGAAGCAGCCCAGAGCAGGCAATTTAAACACACATTTTTTTCTTTGTAAATGTCAGTGTTGCTGCAATAGGTCATATACATGGTACAGATGCATAATTTCTCCTTTTTGGCTAATGCCCTCAATAGGAAGCTGCTTCCCATGGGGGGCACTCGAGTGGGCTCGCTCCCAAGCCCTGCTGCCTGTGCCATTAGATCCAGGCCTATTTCCTGCTCCCTCGTCACTGGCTTTGACTGACAGCTTCAGGCTCCCAATTCCCCAACAAAGCCTGTGAGACCTGGAACTGAGGGCAGAGAAGACTTGCAGATGTGCACAGCACTGGATCAAATGAGGGATCAGGTAAGTATGGGGGGGGGGGGGGCAATACCGATGCCTAAACATTTATACCTTAATGCGAGGAATGCATTAAGGTAAAAAATGTTTATTATTATTTCAGGTACTTATTTACGCAGCGCTTTTACATATATGTTGTACATTCATATCAGTCCCTAACCCTCAAGAAGCATACAATCTAAGGTCCATAACTCACATTCATACATACACATAGTAGGGACAATTTAGACAGGAGCCAATTAACCTACCAGCATGTCTTTGGAGTGTGGGAGGAAACCAGAGTACCTGGAGGAAACCCACACAGGCACAGGGAGAATATGCAAACTCCAGGCAGGAGGTGCCGTGGCTGGGATTCAAACCAATGACCCTAGTACTGCCAGGTGGAAGTGCTAACCATTTAGCCACTGTGCTCTTTAGGCTTTAGATGCACTTTAAAGACCAACACCAGTCTGGTCGAGCCTTAGGAAGATTTTCCCTACTTCAAATCCAAGTGATACCCCATGACAGTGGGTCACTGAGACAGAAAGTGAGTGACACTTTCCACAACAGAGTCACAGCAGTAGCCCCCCTGGCGGTATTCCTGAGTGTAGCTCGGGGTAAAGTTTCAGTACCACAAGCGGTAACCCCAAGCTACACTCGGGAATACCATGTGGCGCTGCTCTGGGATCTCTTCTGAACTTACCTTGTCCTGCGCTCCCGCGATGTCCCCCCTGTAGCGTCCCCTGTAATGTCCTCCGGCCGATGCTGGCATCTGTCTTCAGGGCTCCGTCCCCTGCAACGTCAGAACGTACAGGGATGGAACGGCGGGAAATTAGAAAATGACAAAAAGTGACATTCACTAAATTCACTAAAACAAAGTATAACATTGCTGTATCAAACCATTTCACATACATTTTGTCCCTAGTGCTTTGTCCTGTGTACTGCCTGCATTTTTACTGTTCTTTCTGCCTGGAAACTGAGAAATGTCCATGGCGTCCAAAAAGCGTCCCTTTAGGTCAAAATCGGTTTTAGACCAGCTAGAGAACAGCGATAGTAAATTAGAACTACTTGCAGAATTGAGTGATAATGATTCGTGGGGAAATTCGTCATCAGACACTGAAAATGATTTTGCGACTTTGCTCAGTGATGTGCAAACTTGGCGCTATATTTCAAATTTCAGTGTTTTTGGTTTGATTATATTATTGAATTAAATTTATTATATTATTATTCTTTATGATTATTTATTAAATTATAATTTATGATTTCGTGTTTCAAGTTTTATCATACCCGGGATGTTTGCTAGACTCTTGTTCAGACAGATTTCAGTGAGTTATTCCTAAAAATTACAGGCCTACAAAAAAAAAATACATATTTCCATGCAAAAAAAGTACCTCTTTGAGCACAGAAATATGAGCATAATCAGACCGCTAGGGAGGTTAACAACTGTACAGTACATATGTGTAATAATGGTGCAGCGCACTCTTAAACATAAGTGTATGAACTCTGATGATGCCTAATGTATTAATACCACAACCTCAGTGCTACAACACAAATAAATACATATGCATAAAATTCAAAATATAAATTAATAAACGTGCATAATATTCCACCAATGAGTATCACATAAATATCATATGTGCATGAGTATTCCATGTGAATGTATACACACACAACTGTGCTAGTGCAAATTGCAATAAATATTTATGACGAATATAACAAAAGTGTCCACTCAAATTGTGAATAAGCAATGTGCTCAAGAAAAAACAACACTACAACAATTCCTTTTTCCAGAAGAGGCTGCACCACTGTGATACAGGTTAAAAATGTGCTCCACCACCCATATAAAGTGGCTGCTCACCTTCATATGAGACCCATATGTTCATGTAGGTCAAACTCACCTTTTTAAAAAACAGACTCCCCAAGGGCTATCTCCTATTCTCCCTCCACTCTGGGATTTCTTCAGTGGGTGCTTTAGAAGCTCTCACTAGAAGCCATATTTGCTCCAAAGGAAAAAATACATAGAGGAGGGCCGCCCATAGTGTAGTAGTTAAAAGTATAATTTTTTTATAAAAGAATGCCACTCTCATATTGTAAAGTACATGCAAGCTCATCTGCTTTCCAGCAATGTAAAAACCCTCCTTCTGGTCTCGGTTGTGACTGGAAGTGACGTCACCTGGCTCCGTGCTCAGACATGTTTATGTTTTGTCACAGATTATGTGACTTCCTCAGGGATTATATAGAGGCGGAAGTGTTAACACTTCCATAGTAACCACCAGGGGTGGACTGTCCATTGGGGAACTCGGGCACTGCCCAAAGGCCAGGGGTCAGTAGGGGGCCCCATGAGATGTCCCTGGTACCTTTCATAGGCTTTTTTGGGTGTGGTTTGAGTGAGGGCCAGGACACAGGGGCCCCATGATCCCCTAATGCCCGGGGGCCCCATGAGTTGTCAGTCCACCCCTGATAACCACTATACTGCTTAACAATTGATGCTACACCACATTAGTCCACAAGAATGTGGCAACATTGCATTTATCTAACATCATTATTAGCGCTGGTAATGAAGCTCTGAATAATCTTATTGCAACCAGGAAAGGGGCACATATAAAAATATATATACTGTATATATATTGGTCCTCCTAATATCTACTTATAAATGCATAGATGCACAAAGGTACAAAAATATATAAAATAAGAAATGCTTAAACTATAAAATATGGAATAAATATAAGATTTAAAAGCAAAAAATATATCATTATATACAGTATATCAATATATCACTCTTGTAGAAAAGAATAAAAGAACATATAGAAAATATCACAAAGGGGTACACCCAACATAATGTTACACACAATTAGTTTATCCATATATTCATGCATCCTCTATTTCCAATTATATATATTTTTTGCTTTTAATTTTTATATTTATTCTATAAATTTATATTTTAAGCATTTCTTATTTTATATATTTTGTACCTTTTTCATTATTTAAATTTTTGCTATGCACTTATAAGTAGATATTAGGAGGACCAATATATAGATATTTTTATATGTGCCCCATGTGTTTCCCGGTTGCAATAAAAACATTCAAAGCTCACCAGGGCTATTAAGTTATGTTAGTTAAATGCAACAAGATAACAGCAATGTTGCCATTTGTGGGCTAATATGGTGTAACATCAGTTGTTAAGAAGTATAGCAGTTACTATGGAAGTGTAAACACTTCCGCCTCTACATAATCTGGCCGATGGTCACCTGGCCGATGTTCACCTGACCCCCATCACTGAGGAAGTCACATGATCTGCGCCACAACGCATTGGAGGACAGATCTGGGTGATGTCACTTCCAGTCATGGCCGAGACCGGAAGGGGGGTTTTTACACATTACATATTGTACTTCGCAATGAGTGGCATTCTTTTAAAATGAAATTATACTTTTAACTACTACACTATGGGCGGCCCTTCTCTTTGTATTTTTTCCTTTGGAGCAAATATGGCTTCTACTGAGAGCTTCTAAAGCACCCGCTGAAGAGATCCCAGAGTGGAGGGGGAGCAGGAGATAGCCCTTGGGGAGTCTGTTTTTTTTAAAAAGTGAGTTTGAATTACATGAAAGTATGGGTCTCATATGAAGGTGAGCAGCCACTTAAAAGTGTGCTCCACCACCCATATAAACTCTGTATCACAGTGGTTGAGCCTCTTCTGGAAATAAGGATTGTTGTAGTGCTGTTTTTTTTGAGCACATTGATTATTCACAATTTGAGTGGACACTTTTGTTACATTCATCATAAACATTTATTGCAATTTGCACTAGCACAGTTGTGTGTGTATATATTCACTTGGAATACTCATGGCCATATAATATTTACGTGATGCTCACTGTTGGAATATCATGCACGTTTATTAATTTATATTTTGAATTTAATGCATATGTATTTATTTATGTTGTAGCACTGAGGTTGTGGTATTAATACACTAGGCATCATCAGACTTCATACACTTACATTTAAGATTGCGGTGCACCATTACTACACATATTAATTATACTGTGGACTGCCACACAGAAAGGTGGCAGCAGCATCTCACAATTTCTTCGTTTGATTTGATTAATTTGATCCTCTTTTGTATATTTTTTTGGTCTATATATTTCTTTATATATATATTTCTCCATACATTCTATTAACAATTTTTTAGTTTGGGGCAGTGCACAAGTACTCTCCACTTTATGTACAGTACATACCGTAGTTTCTATCCTTTAGCCACTCTATTAAAAACAAGTAAAAGATTTGGATGGAGTTGGGCTAAATATTATTTTAGAAATAGAATATATTTACTTGACAAATGGTTTTTTATGTCATGTATGGGCTTTAAAAACAAGCCTTATCCCTGCAGAGTTTAAGTCACCAATCAGCTTTCTAATAGGCTGGAGCAAATGTTTCTGTTACATTTAAAAGCCTAACTTCATAGGAATCAAATAATAGATATACTTTGAAGGCCACAGTAGAAATCTCACAGCAATAACTAACAGATGGTTATGTAAGGTGAAACCTAACATTGGCAGAGATTTTAGTAGAGTAGGATTACTGCCCTCATTTAGGGGGAATAAAGAACCAAAGAATCAATGAAACATATGCAGACTAAAGGACTTCCCAGAAACCTGGTCTTTGCAGCTGTAAATGCGTGTTTCCAAATCACATGTACAGATCAGATTGTAATGTATTACGTTTTCTTCAATAGCAAGTCATTGTAAAAGAGTACTTTTACAATTTGATGTCTGTACAGACATCAGCTACACACCACATGGAGAAAAAGGATTTTTACTTGGAAAACATGCTAAGAGCCACTATTATCCTGCTGGTGGTTTGTGATGGAGTTTGCCATACTTCTTCAACCGCATGCAGACTTGGAGCATCGCACCCGCTAAGGAAGATTAGTATGACGGGAGACCTATTTATAGGAGGAATCTTTGATATACACATTTTTGTGCTGAATCAACCACCTCATTTTACTATTCATCCTTCTCAACAAATCTGTAGTATAAGGTGGGTAAAAAAACAAAAAAGACAAAGCATTCATATTTTCTCAGTTTTTGTATACAAAAGACTGATTACACTAACATTCTAAATTAAAAAGTGTAAGTTCAAATGTTTCATAGACAACTGGAGAGGATCTTTTGGAAACAGATGTTTTACCTATACCTACTGAACCTTTCTTTGTCACTTGGGTTTTATGATTGACAGATTCAAGGGCTTCACATATGCACATACAAGGGTATTTCATATTTTGAAAAAGAATGGTAAGGCCAAATGATGATTTTTGTCTGCTAACATTCTTTTGTAAGCATCATCAGACATACTCTCTATAAAACAATATGTGCAGCCTCAGCTTATTCTTGCTTTCTATATAAAAAAAAAAATAGAAATCCTTATTGCTTTTCCAACTTTTTGGTCAACATTCTGATTGCAGATTGGTTGTGTTCTAGGATTGTTTTTTAGGTCAATAAGCAGAGAAATGGATACATGGCTGCAACAGGATCTGTTGGATGATGTAAAACAATGCTTATTTAATTTAGCCAGGCAAGATTCATCAGCACTTACACAGACAGATTGTTCATTTGCTAGTCCTCTAAATTACACATTTCATTACACCATTGTGGTTAGATTCAGGTGCCTGGGGTAACTATGTGGGTATAAATTCTGGGGTATGTTCCCAACACTCATTTAAATTGACGTAGCCACTTGGATGAGTTGTAAAATGTCTTCAGCAATCACTTCAACAACTATTGCTACTTTATTAACAAGTTTTTATTAAAATGTAACATTTAAAAAAGAGTAAAAGGAAAATGTATTTCAACATTGCAACTATGAAAATTGCAACTTGCATCATCTTTTGTTTCTGCGTCTGCTGTTTGGTAGGAAAGCTAACAATCTGTATCTGATTTTAGCCTGCTATTACCCTAAAGTCCTGCAAGCAGCACAAGGGTATCTCTTCACATTCTAGACAACAAAACAGTGTTCTCAGCCTTTGGCACCAGGTGATCGCCGAGTATTACCGACGGGGGAGAGAACTGTATGTAAACAATACAGTTCTCTCCCTTGCCAGCTCATGCACACTGCTTTGTATGGCTCTGCGTGGAAAACATGTTTGATGAATGTAAACAGGTCTAAATGTGCATTAATGTTAGGCAAGCTTAACCACTTGACCTCCAGAGGATTTACCTCCCTTAATGACCAGGCCTCTTTTTGCTACTCGGCACTGCACTAATTCAACTGATAATTGCGCAGTCATGCAATGCTGCACCCAAACTAAATTTACGTCCTTTTTTTCACACAAATAGAGCTTTCTTTTGGTGGTATTTGATCACCTGTGCGCTTTTTATTTTTCACGCTATAAATAAAAAAAGGCCAAAATTTTTGAAGAAAAACAATATTTTTTACTTTCAGCTATAGAAAATATATAGTAAACTCAAAGTTGGTTATACATTTAGGCCGAAATGTATTCTGCTACATGTTTTTGGTAAAAAAAAACCAATAAGTGTATATTGATTGCTTTGTGTGAAAGTTATGGCATCTACAAACTATGGTATTGATACTGCAATTTACGCCATTTTTTTGCTATACAGCGCTGCGCTAGTTTAACAGACAATTGCGCTGTCATGCAATACGATACCTAAATGAAATTTACATCCTTTTTTTCCCCACAAATCAAGCTTTCTTTCGGTGGTATTTGATCGCCTGTGCGGTTTTTATTTTTTGCGCTATAAAAAAAAAGGCTGACAATTTTGAGGAAAAAAACAATATTTTGGACTTTTTGCTATAAAACATGTCCAGTAAAAAAAAAAATTTAAAAATCAAATTTAGTCATAAATTTCTGCCAAAATGCATTCTGCGACATGTCTGCTAAAAAAAAAACCCAATACGTGTAAATTAATTGGTTTACGTGAAAGTTATAGCGTTTACAAATGGTGGGAAGGATACTGGGATTTTTAGTTTTTTTTATATTAATAATGGCGGCGATCAGCGACTTATGGCGGCGATCAGGGACTTATGGCGGCGATCAGGGACTTATGGCGGGACTGCGGCGGACATTCTGACACTGGGGGGGTACTGACTTGGGGTCACTGACATCCCCAGTGACACCAATACAGTGATCAGTGCAAAAAAAAACAACACTGACACTGTACTAATGGCACTGGGGAGGAAGGGGTTAAGTTTATTTTGCAGGGAAGGGTTATCTGTGTGAGGGGGAGTGTTTTACTAGGGGGCGGGGGTGTGTACTGCAGGGGACATGGCTAATCGGGAGAGTGAAACTCTTCTGTCCCGATCAGCTTGTCCTGGAGCTGTCAGGGAAGTGACAGAAAGCACAGCTACTGCAGCTGTGCTCTGTCACTGATTGCCGCCGATCACCGGGAGATTGACATCCGCGGCTGTGATCGGCGGGACAGGTAGGACAGCGGCGCGCCTCGCGCGTGCCCCCTACCTGTTTACAAAACACACGTTTTAAACGTGGTTTTGCCTGCCCGTGCCGCCCTGCCGCCGTATTTCTACAGTGGCAGGGCGGCAAGTGGTTAAATTACTTATTCTGGCCAATGAAATGAATTACTACCCAAATGCTTGATGCTTGTAAACATGGCTAAATGCGTTACACACTTTTATAGGCATCAGGTGTTTTTTCCCCCAAAACTCTGCTGCCAGGAGAAGACTCCTAAGAGAGTTAAATAAATCGTCCACCATACATGAGGCCTAAAACTTCAGTATAGTGATTCCTGGAGCTTATGTTTAATGCAAAGAAATATCAAGTTATCCTAACTTCAAATCACTGGAGATTTTCGTGTTGATTAAAAAAAGCCTGCTATGAGAGAAATATAGGTATGTTACTGCAGACCTTCTCCTAAAAATGCTTGTTCTGTAGCTGTTTTGCTAATCTATTGGTTTTAACACTGAGTTGCTTACTGAAAACTATTATGCAGATCACAAAATTTAGAGTAAGGTCTGTAGACCCATATGGTAGAAAAATATATTTGAAACATATTTTAAAAATATTCTTCCCAAATATATTGACATATATTTGAAATACTACAATTTTGGCCATATTATATATATATATATACACACACACACACACACACACACATATTATATATATATATATATATATATATATACATATACATACATACATATACATATACATACATATATATACATACATACATACATACATACATACACACACATACCTGTATACGTGATTTTGCATTTCTAGGTAGGGGGCGAACGCAGAGCCATGCAAAGCAGTGTGCTTACAGTTGAAAGCACTAACACAGCCCACTGTAAAACAGCACACAGTTAACCCTTTGATCGCCCCACGTTGACCCTTTTCTGCCCAGTGCCATTAGTACAGTGTCTGTGCTTTTTATTAGCATTGATCACAGTATTGGTGTCACTGGGGATGTCAGAGACACCAAGTCAGTTCCCCACAGTGTCAGAATGCCCGCCGCAGTCCTGCTATAAGCCGCTGATCGCCGCCATTACTAGTACAAATTACAAAAAAACCCCAGTATATTTACCGCCAATTGTAAATGCTATAACTTTCACATAAACCAATTAAATTTTTTTTTTTAGGAAAGACATGTCACAGAATACATTTTACCGTAAATTTATGATGAAATTTGATTTTTTTGCATTTTTTTTACTGGACATGTTTAATTGCAAAAAGTAAAAAATATAATTTTTTTTCTCAAAATTGTGGGTTTTTTATAGCACAAAAGATAAAAAACGCACAGGCAATCAAATAGCCCCCCAAAAAAGCTCAATTTGTGGGAAAAAGGACATAAATTTCCTTCGGGTGCAGCACTGTATGACCGCGCAATTTCAGTTAAAGTATTGCAGCGCTGTAACGCAAAAAATGATCTGATCAGGAAGGGGGTAAATCCTCTGGAGGGCAAGTGGTTAAAAAGCAAGTAAAAATATTTTCTGTTTTTGGCATTGCTCTTATGATTCCTGTTCACTCTTTCTCTGATGCATGCAATGAATGTCAGATAAAATCAAAAGTGAAATTTGTGTATTTAGCCAGCCATAATCCCTTTTATTTATTTTAGATGAGTAGTCATAGAGCAGAAGAATTTCTCTATAGACACAAAGGGGTTGATTTACTAAAACTGGACAGTGCAAAATCTGGTGCAGCTCTGCATGGCAGCCATTCAGCTTCTAACATGTGCAATTAAGCTTTGCCAAAAAAAAAAAGAAGCCGATTGGTTTCTCTGCAGAGCTGCACCAGATTTCTGCATTCAACCGCAAAAAAGTCAATAGTAACATTGTCTACAATCAGTTTTTGGTGGGATTAGTCTTTTACAAAAAAAATTTCCTGTTTGAAAAATTGATTTGATTTTTGATTGTTTTTTTTAATGATTCTAGTATGCTCAGTGGAGATTTCTACAATGTTTTAGCCTTCGTGTTTGCAGTGGATGAGATCAACAAAAACCCCAAGCTATTGCCAAATATTACATTAGGACATTGTGTGTTTGATTCATATGTGGACAGTTTAAATACCTTTAATAATGCATTTAAACTCTTGTCAAGAACTGTACAACATGTTCTCAATTACAACTGTGCTAAATCTACCATTCTAGCTGCTATAATTGAAGGTCTGACCCCTATGTTCTCTGTACAGCTTGCAAATATTTTTCAGATCTACAAATATCCCCAGGTATGTAAAGTCTCATTCCGGTTTATACATCAATTACATTTTCAGGCTTTTTATCCATTTTTTCAGTTCATAAAATACTCAATTTGCTCTCTTAACCACTTTCCTACTGGGCACTTATACCCCCTTCCTGCCAAGGCCAATTTTCAGCTTTCAGTACTCTTACACTTTGAATGACAATTACTCTTTCTTTTGGTGGTAGTTAATCACCACTGGGGGTTTTTTGCGCAATAAATGCAAAAATACTGAAAATTGTGAAAAAAAATGCTTTACTTAGTTTCTGTTTTAAACTTTAGCAAATAAGTAGTTTTTGATAAAAATTTATTCTGCTACATTTCTTTGGTAAAAAATAACCCAAATCAGTGTATATTATTCAGTCTGTGTGAAAGTTAGTCTACCAGCTATGGTACCAGTCATTGAAAATTGATGACACCTGATGTACTGATGTCCTATCTCATTTCTTGAGGCCCTAACATGTCAGGACACTAAAAATACCCCCACATGACCCCTTTTTGGAAAGTAGACATTCAAAAGTATTTAGTAAGAGGCATGGTGAGTTTTTTTAAGTATTTTTTTCTCACAATTCTTTGGAAAATGAAGATTATTTTTTTTCTCACAAAATTATATTAACAGGTTATTTCTCACACACAGCATAGGCACACTTGCAACTACACCCCAAGAAACACATTCTGCTACAGTTCCTGAATATGGGGATATCACATGTGTGAAACTTTTCCACAGTCTGGCCACATAGAGAGGCCCAACATGCAAGGTGCACCTTCAGGTGTTCTAGGGACATAAATTACACATCAATATCTTGATTACCTACTATACTTTTGAAGGCCCTGAAGCACCAGGGCAATGGAATTACCCACAATTACCTTATTTTGAGAAGCAACCACCCCAACCTATATTCTATGTGGCTGTCAGGGCAGGAGCGCTGGCATGGGCAGGCAGGCCTATGGTACGGTCACGCTGCGACTGACAACAGCCACTACCCACAGACCAGAGTCCCTCAGGGTGCGGAGTCTAAGCCCCAGGCTACCCTTCACCAGGGCCCCTGATTGTGGGGATGGACTTGACGCAGCCTGAGACCAGGTCGCGGCCCCCGAGTGACCCCAGCTGCGATAAAGACTGCCGCCAATGGCGTACAGCTGGTGGGAGCTAGATGGGAACACAAGTAGAGTAGTCAGACAAGCTGGGTCAATAACAACGGAGCAGAAAGTACTAGACGGTAGGTAAAGAATACTCAGGTCACGGGCCGGGTTCAGCAACGGGAGGTCAGATAAAGGGTTAACGCAGAGAGTAGTCTTGTCCAAGCCGAGCCGGTTACCAGGAGAGCAAAGGAACCACCACAAGAGCTTGCAACAGGGCAACATACAGGACACAAGTGCAGAGCACACTTGCAGACAGCAGGTTTAAATGTGCTCAACCACACCCTTCTGAGGAGGAGCCGCAGAAGCCTGAAGGCATAAAGGTTCCCACCATGCTTTGCAGAAAACCAAGATGGATGCCAGCTCATGGAGATGCACAAGCTCTGAAGAAAGGTAGGACCGTGACAGTGGCATAATGAGTCTTTTGAACATGTCATTTTTGGGCACTGATGGGCACTATAGGGTGCTGATGGGCACTAATGAGCACTGTAGGGCACAGTACAGAAGAAAAACTCACTGTGTAGCAACCACAGAGAGAGTCACCCCAGGTATGACCCTGCTTTATATGCAAAGTGATCGTATGGTAAAGGGGCGCTGTGACTGACCCTTTACCTCTATCTGTGATGCACTGCGTCCAAGGGACACAGCAATCACCTACACTTCCTGAAGCGTGCCGCCAGGGGCGTGCAGGAAGTGTGGTCACAGGAGGACGTCATATGATTCCCTCTCAGAACTAGCTGGCTAAGGTGTAGCCGTCATACAGCTATTACCCGTAAAAAGAACTTTGAGTTTGTGGTAACAAGGCACTGAAAAGAAGCACAAATGTCACAAAGCAGTGATGCTCACATCCTCTCCCAAAATGTAAGGGTTTACCAATTGTCTTGTAGGGAGGTTCAGTCTCAATTGGTATTTGTGGAGAGCAGCTGCATTTGCAATTATTAGCTTAAAAAATATTTACATATCTCACATAGATGCACATTTATCCCATAGACAATAGGTGTTAATGTGTTCATTATTCATACAGTACAAGAAAGTCTCATACCCAAAACCAAAAAATGTGATATTGCAGCTTACAAGTCATTAGATGTGGTGACTGCATTCGTTTTTTTCTTTTAATCTTTTCTCCCTCTGTTTTCACCTGTGGTCTGGCCAGTAACACACCTCCTGTATTAGAGTGCCCCCACTCTGGATTAAGAAGCACAGGTGGCACAGCAGACAGCAGTATTGCTAGTCTGTGGAGAGGGAAGTGTTAGATGTACTAGCAAGATTTAGATACACTAAAAATGAAGCCAGACTTTAGCTCTCATTGCAGCTACACGAGCAGTTCCATCAGTATTTTTTTTGTTAGAGATAAAGGTTTTTCCATGAATAAATAAAAACTTATCATTGTAAGTACCCCTGTCAGTGGTAAATGATTTGTCTCGACACTCTTAACTGATACATTTTGCAGGAGAGCTTGTTCTGTTAAAAAACAACAGATTTATTTGCTGGATCACCTGGTGAGCATAAAGGAAAGAGAGCCTAAAAAAGAAAGCTAATGCAGCCATCACATCTTAGAACATCTTAGAACTTGTAAGTACCCCTGTCAGTGGTAAATGATTTGTCTCGACACTCTTAACTGATACATTTTGCAGGAGAGCTTGTTCTGTTAAAAAACAACAGATTTATTTGCTGGATCACCTGGTGAGCATAAAGGAAAGAGAGCCTAAAAAAGAAAGCTAATGCAGCCATCACATCTTAGAACTGGTAAATTTCAACATAATAAATATTTGCTTTTGGGTTTAATACTGCTTTAATGCTACATTGACATGGTGTCATAAATAAAGGAACACCAACAATATGACAGCACATAAATGCTCATTATCAGAACAAACAGTCATCTTATATAATGTTGTATACACTAACATACCCTATATATAATGGTATATACACATACAGTATATTCTAAGCCAAATCAGGACCAGAAGAACAAAGAACTACTCTATATTGTGTAAACACATTGATAGCAGAGATATGTTTTTAGGTCATTATGGCCCCTTTCACACAAGGGGACCAATTGGGTCTGTCAGTTTTTCAGGAGGACCCTACATTGTCCTCTATGGAGCAGTGGGTGTACACGAACATGTGTCCCTTTACACCCGCCTACATCCAATCCTATCCACAAAAACAGATGGATGGGGATCTGTTCACAATGGATAGGTAGGCAGACCGTTCACATCCGATCGCCAATAGAGAGGTGCGGGCTGTGTCAGTGTCCGTTCTGCATAAGCGGAGCTGACACGGAACAGCCATCCGCCTGCTCAGCATGGATCAATGGACAGTTCCCCGCTGAGCAAGCGGATACTGGAGTCTCCCTCCTCTGAAAGGGCCCAAAAAATCCATATTACATAGTTGCCAACAGTCCCTAATTGTCTGGGATGGTCCTGGAAATCTGTCTTATGTCCCGCTCTGCAATTGTTCCGGGCAGAATCCCAAAAATGTACCTGCCATGATCATTTGCAATATCCCAGGCCACCTGGTGGTGAATCAAAACACTGTCATCATTCTCCTACCTCCTGAACACCTTGCCTGGCCACACCTCCTGGAAGTCAGGTGCTGCCTCTCCAAACGCGGATTGGTCAGTGCTGAGAGGGGGCATGGCCAGGCAAGGTGTTCACACCACTTAGACTGACAGCATCAGTGACTGGTGCGGGGACCCAACTGGGAGCAAGAGGAGCAGGGATGGACACTAAGAGCCCAGCCGGAGGAGGAGAGAGTCCCGGAGCTAATGGGGCGGCCAGAGGCCTAAGTCTTTATTAAAGCGGGGGTGTCGTGAGTCAGAGCAGAGGACTGTGGAGGCCATTGGCAAGCCAGCCATGTGGATGGAGCAGAGAGGCCAGCAGCCATCTGATTCCAAACGCAAGTCAGGTCATTTAAGTGCCTGCTCCAGCTGCTCATGTGATCTGGGAGGGACTTTTCGCTTGCAGCTGGGGGTCTGCAATCTTTTAATTATATTTTCATTTTTTGTGGGGGGGATGGGGAAGCAGCAGTGGGTGGTATGGGCACGAATGGCTGATGGGGGGGCCTTATTTTTTTTTAAATCGTTTAAATTTAGCGTAATCTAGACCACGCCCATTTTTTGTCATGCTTCAAGAACTGCATTTTTATAAAATTTCAGTTCCTCCATGCCCACTAATGAATGCCCCACCCCTAATTATCATAATCCTCTGCCTACACTGGCTTTGTGGCTCCTCCTATTTGGCAAGTGCCCCCATAGGAAGCTGCTTCCCATGGGGGAACTCGTACGGGCTCGCTCTTGAGCCACATTGTCTGCATCCATTGACTCATGGATGGAGGGACACATGCATCAGAGAAGGTTTTTTTTACCTTAATGCATAGAATGCATTAAGGTAAAAAACCCTAAAGCTTTACAACCACTTTATTAATCTCATGCTGAGTCTCTCTTATAAGATTATTTGCTGCAATAAACTTTTGCATGCTTTAATATTTCCAAATAATTTGCATACAACAAATATGAGGCCTTCTGGTGTATTTTAGTTAAAAAATAAATAGAAAAATAGATATGTCACTGACTATAAACCTTTGTTGCCATTGCTTGTTTTGAACATAGTATGGATACTTTTTTACAGGTCAGCTTTACTTCCCAAGATCTCATCCAAATGGACACCCACTACTTCCCTTATTTTTACCGCACTCTACCAAATGAAGATTTACTCTATACAGGAATAATAGACCTTCTCTTAATCTTTAACTGGAGGTGGGTCGGTATTATTACACCATCAGATTCCAGCAGTATGAACTCCATTCAGTTTATTGAAAGCAAATTTTCAATGTATGGGATTTGCACTGAATTTATACTGAAGGTTCCATCCATCAATAACTACGATTCTTTAACAGCCATGAAAATTAAAAATGTGATAACAAAATCAACTGCTAAGGTCATACTTCTATACGGGAATAAAAACAATGTTTTTCATCTACATCGAAATACAAATGTGTTAAACATATCAGGAAAGGTGTGGATAAACACTGCAGACACAGGTTTTAGTATATTCTACAATAAGAAAAAGGCTGTCAATAATGGGTCACTGCATTTTATCGTAAGAAAAAGAGAAATTCCAGACTTTCTCACCTTCTTGAAAGAGGTGGATCAAAAAAGGTTTCAAAAAGGAAAGACATATTCCACATGGTGGGAGGAGTTATGTGCCAATCGCTGCCCATTTACCGAGAAAAATCGAAATTGCGTGGGTGCTGCAAATAATAGACATATGCTAGATTCACATTGCAATTTAAAATTTCAGGCCATGAGTTATAATGTTTATAATTCTGTCTATGCTCTTGCTCATGCTCTGCACAATATGCTTTTAATGAACAAAAGTATCAGAGAAAAGCTAAAAAATAAATATACAAGAGAATCTATCCAAGATATTGTACCACAGAAGGTAAGAAAAGGAAAAGAATAATAAACAACAAAGTAAAACTACTAATGCTTTATTATTTGGTCAAAAGTCAGGAAACCAGATCCATAGATTTGCCAATGCACTTTCATTATCAAATCCGAAAGATAAAGACAATTAAAGTAGCTGTAAACCTTACATATACACAGTAAAGGGACTGGCCTCAGGTGATACACAGAGATGAAACAAATCCTCTTACATAAGTTGTACCTGTTTACCTGCAGTCTTCTGTTCTGTACATCCATTCAAAGTCCAGAATTTATAAAGCTTGTCTGAGCTGTCAGAAAAAAGGCAGTGAATTCATGTATGGGCAGGGTGGTTGTATAGAAATTGATTTAGTCCAAAGACTAAACTAAAAGAGGAGCCGGTGCCACGTTGTTAGGAGGGGGCATGCTCCCTCATGTAGGATGTGGCTTATAAAGAAGAAGCTGTAGGGGATGATCTGCACAGGCTTTAAGTAATGTAAAGGTAAGATAAACAACTAATTAGAAAAAACAGGTTTCTATTTGCCAGCATTAAATCCTAGGCAACAAGTCTTAACCTAAATTTGGATATACCTTAACGTCCAACAGTCAAAACTTTTTATTTAGTTTTGGACAGAGCAGAAAAGAATTTGAACCTTTGTTAGATCTTTATTGCCATGGGTTCCTATTAGGAAAACCAAAATATGTTGTTCACACCCCAAAAGTTTCAGCAAAAGCTCTTCATTCTGTCACAACAAGGTGTCACACAGTTCATCAGCTCAGACCCATTCTTCATTGGAAAATTCAGGTTTCAGCAGAATGTACCATATACAGGCATACCTCGGCTTACGAATTTAATTCGTTCTGCAGGACTTTTCATATTGCGAAAAATTTGTAAAACCGAAACCTGGTTTCCTATAGGAATGCATTGAAAACCAATTAATTCATTCCGAAGGTCAGAAAATAGTAAAAGAAAAGTCTTTTATCTGTTCAAAACTCTTTATAAAGTGCACTTTAAAGGCTTAAATACTGTACAGGGACACGATTAAAAATTAATTCATAAATGCATTGAAAACCAATTAATCCATTTCGGAGGTCAGAAAAAAGTAAAAAAAAAGTCTTATCTGTTAAACTCTTTATAAAATGCACTTTAAAGGCATAAATACTGTACAGGGACATGATTAAAAAACAATTCAGAAATGCATTGAAAACCAATTAATCCGTTCATATTGCGAAAAAAAGGCATTATATTCAAAGGATTTTCATTCGTAAACCGAAAATTATGTTAACCGAGGTGTTCATAAACTGAGGTACATTTGTACTGTATTTGTAGATAAAGAATAACAGAATTCATCCATTAAAGTGTATTTAAAATGCTTAAGGATCCTTTCACACGGGCGTTCCATTTTTGTTCTTCAGTTCAGTCATGTTTTTTCAAAGAAAAAACATCCCGATGAGTTTACATCTGTTTTTTCATCCGTTTACATCCATTTTTCATCCGTTTAGATCTGTTTACATCGCTTTTCATCTTTTGATATCCGTTTTGGTCCGATTACATCCGTTTACATCTGTTAGCATCCGTTTTTCATCCGTTCTGGGTTTTTTTGTGGAAGAAAAATAGGGTTTTCTTCCGTTCAAAAAAACGGATGTTAACAGTTGCAGACATTAACAGATGTAAAAAAATGTTCATCCGTTTACATCCGCACGTCCATAGAAATACATGGGGGTTCCGAGACACATATCATTTTTGTCCAATATTATTGGCATCATGTCTCACTGTATACAGTTTTAAGCAATATTTTGTGTGCACATCCTGCTGCAAGCTCACAATTAGCAGCAGTGTTGATAGATTGCTGTACATGTGCCTTCTATTGGCCTTTGTCCTGCAACAGGAACTGCCGTTACTGACTAGACTTAAGCTAGGTTCACACATATGCGAGCCACGTTTTACGTGGGCACAACATTGCATTCATTTGAATGGGCTGCCACGCATGAAAGGCAGGTGTAGCACTACCCCCTTAGGTATTGCTGATTAATTTGGGTCCCCCTATAGTCCTGCACAGCCAGTCATTCAGCATTTTGAACACAAGCTTTCATCCGGAGACAGAAACCACTCCTTGAGCATCAGTTTTGTTATTTTATTGAGGGGATTAGAACTTGGATGGGGTAAGTGGTGTATAGGACACCCAAGAGAACCAAAATCTGAAGACAACTTTCTTAACTATTCATAAGCTTCTCTTCTCTGATGCAGTCTCTGTTGGAGTGCTAGCCAGCATCTCCTAGTTGTACCACCCCAGACCCTAGATCAGGGGTCCTCAAACTTTTTAAACAGGGGGCCAGTTCACTGTCCCTCAGACTGTTGGAGGGCTGGACTATAGTTTAAAAAAAAAACTATGAACAAATGTGGACACAGTACAGGAGATGACCAGAGACTGCGGACACAGTACAGGAGATGACCAGAGACTGCGGACACAGTACAGGAGATGACCAGAGACTGCGGACACGGTACAGGAGATGACCAGAGACTGCGGACATTGTACATGAGATGACCAGAGACTGCGGACATACAACGGCAGCGGGAATACTGGGCTGGCAGCTCCATAAGACGCACAGACATTTCCCAAGTGTGTCTTATGGAGCGAAATATACAGTAAATGTAGAACACCTTGTTGGGTCAGATCTGTGTACAATGTAGAGAGAGGGGGGGGATAAGGAGGGGAGAGAGGGGGGTAGAGAGAGAGGGAGGAGGGGAGAGAGAGAGGGGGGTAGAGAGAGAGAGAGAGAGAGAGAGAGAGAGAGAGAGAGAGAGAGAGAGAGAGAGAGAGAGAGAGAGGAGAGGGGATAGAGAGAGAGGAGGGGGGAGAGAGAAGAGAGAGAGAGGGGGGGATAGAGGGGGAGGGGGAGGGGGAGAGAGAGGAGGGGGAGAGAGAGGAGGGGGAGAGAGAGGAGGGGGAGAGAGAGGAGGGGGAGAGAGAGGAGGGGGAGAGAGAGGAGGGGGAGAGAGAGGAGGGAGGAGAGAGAGGAGGGAGAAGAGGGGGGAGAGAGAGAAGAGGGGGGAGAGAGAGAAGAGGGGGGGGGAGAGAGAAGAGGGGGGGGAGAGAGAGAAGAGGGGGGGAGAGAGAGAAGAGGGGGGGAGAGAGAGAAGAGGGGGGGAGAGAGAGAAGAGGGGGGGGGAGAGAGAGAGAGAAGAGGGGGGGGAGAGAGAGAGAGAGAAGAGGGGGGGGAGAGAGAGAGAGAAGAGGGGGGGGAGAGAGAGAGAGAAGAGGGGGGGGAGAGAGAGAGAGAAGAGGGGGGGGGGAGAGAGAGAGAGAAGAGGGGGGGGGAGAGAGAGAGAGAAGAGGGGGGGGAGAGAGAGAGAGAGAAGAGGGGGGGGGAGAGAGAGAGAGAAGAGGGGGGGGAGAGAGAGAGAGAGAAGAGGGGGGGGAGAGAGAGAGAGAGAAGAGGGGGGGGAGAGAGAGAGAGAGAAGAGGGGGGGGAGAGAGAGAGAGAGAAGAGGGGGGGGAGAGAGAGAGAGAGAAGAGGGGGGGAGAGAGAGAGAGAGAAGAGGGGGGGAGAGAGAGAGAGAGAAGAGGGGGGGGGGAGAGAGAGAGAGAGAAGAGGGGGGGGGAGAGAGAGAGAGAAGAGGGGGGGGGAGAGAGAGAGAAGGGGGGGGAGAGAGAGAGAGAGAAGAGGGGGGGAGAGAGAGAAGAGGGGGGGAGAGAGAAGAGGGGGGGAGAGAGAGAAGAGGGGGGGGAGAGAGAGAGAGAGAGAGAGAGAGAGAGAGAGAGAAGGGGGGGAGAGAGAGAGAGAGAGAGAGAGAAGGGGGGAGAGAGGAGAGGGGGGGGAGAGGAGGGGGGGGGAGAGAGAAGAGGGGGGGAGAGAAGAGGGGGGGAGAGAGAGAGAGGAGGGGGGGAGAGCGAGGAAGGGGGAAGAAAGAGGGGGGAGGGAGGAGAGAGGGGGAAAGAGAGAGAGAGGAGATCGATCATCTATTGCACTTATCAAGGGTCCGTGGCTGTGATACCCGACATGCAGCGATGGCGTCTCCTCTCTTACTCCCCCTCTTCATGGTCAGCTCTAGGCTCTGCCCTCCGGCCGTGACGATTGCATACACTGATCAGAATAGATGGCCGGCTGGCTGCAGAGAGGCCAGGTGAGTGGTGCGGGTTCATAAGCCGAGCCCACCTTCCCCTGTTCTAGAATTGCTGATCCCGCCCGAGCCCTGCCGAGCTCTCCCTACCGTGGCAGATATGCACCTGCCCGGCGGGCCACATAAATGTCCTCGGCAGGCCGCATGTGGCCCGCGGGCCATAGTTTGAGAACCCCTGCCTTAGATGAACACCTCTTCACCTAGCAATCTGGAGACTGAGCAAGGGATCTGGCTCCTGTTCCTTTAGATGAGGTGAACAATCACTAGTAGTGGGCTAATCTGGTTTCTCACCAGAGTGCTCCTTCCCTTATCCACCCAGGGGCTGTAAGTGTACTCACTCAGATCCTCTCCTGTACTGCTTGTGGGTTGGCTGCTGCTACCAGTCATATCAACTGGGCTACTCCATCTCTGCCATACAAGTGGTGCTCTCTCAGGGGTCAGTGAGTCCCAAGTTTTCCTCCTCTCTGGCTCCAGGCTCACAGGCAGGCCCCATCCCACTAGGCCTCCTGGCAGCCTTTCTCCTCCAGCCTCACATTTTCCTCCAACTCTCTACACCTATCCCACCACCACACTCTTGCTACTGAGCAGGCTCCTACAATTTTAAGGGTGTCCCAGCCCCTTTCTAAGCCTTCTGTTGGGGATTGGCTGAGGTCCCTCAAGAGTGCAGCCAGTTACTCCTCAGATCCACCCACTACCTCCAAGGTCCTCCTCCAAAAACCCCACTGTAGGGGGAAAGCGTTGGCTGTTGCAAGGATTAGTTCTCTTGTTTGTGTCCCTGTAATCAGAATTAGGTTTCATTCTGATCAGTATATGTCTGCATTTGGGTGGCTGCCTGAAGACAAGCTTTGGGGACTGTTGGAACATTTTATTTACAGATACATCCTCTGTTATGAAGGGTTGCAGCTTTCATTGTCTTTCTTATTTCTTATAGTGCTGGACTGTATGTGGTTACCAGAGGTACACGTTTTTTTTTCTCTTTGTATTGTAGGAAATTTTCTATGTGGGTTTTCAAGAAAGTGTTTATGCTTGCACTAATAGTTTTATTCTTGCAACCTTTCTTATGGAAGGATTCTGCTAATATTCTGTCTTCTATGTCATATCATAAGCGTGGCTTGGCTGTGTATGATGACTACTGGTGTGTTAACTGGAGCTGTGGAGATAGTTGCATCGATAAGTGGGTTTTCTGTATATTGAGGTGTGTGTTTTGTCATCCCTGGTGGATACACTGTAAAGCGCACACACAGCAAAACACAGCATAGCACACATTTAACCCTTTGATCACCCCAGATGTTAACCCCTTCCTGCCCAGTGTCATTAGTACAGTGTCAGTGCTTTTTATTAGCAATAATCACAGTATTGGTATCACTTGGGATATCAGTGACAGTCAGTTCCCCCCAGTGTCAGATTGCCTGCCGCAGTCCCACTATAAGTTGCTGATCGCCGCCATTACTAGTATTAAAAAATAAAAAAATTCCAGTATCTATACTGCCATTTGTAGTTGCTATAACTGTCACGTAAACCAATTAATTAACATGTATTGGGAGTTTTTTTTTTAGCAAAGACATGTTGCAGAATACATTGTGACATAAATTTATGATGAAATTCGATGTTTTAAATTTTTTCGCTGGATATGTTTAATTACAAAAAGTCAAAGATATTGTTTTTTTTTTAAATTGTTGGTCATTTTTTTTTCTACAGTGCACAGGCAATCAAATACCACCACTTTTTTTCTCTATTTGTGAGAAAAAAAGAACTTACATTTCATTTGGGTGCAGTGTTGCATGACTGCAAAATTGTCAAAGCAACGCAGCACCGTATCACAAGAAATGGCCTGGTCAGGAAGGGGGTAAATCCTCTGGAGGGCAAGTGGATATTGACTTTTGTTATATGCTGTTAAGGAATTTGTCCTCCGGGTCTGCCATAAATAATTTGGCATATTGGGGGACCATTTCATTTCCCACAGCAATACCCATACACTGAAGATACATATTATCAAAAGTGAATTCTTTGCGTGTTAGAAGGAATTCTATGATGTGTTTAACATCCTCGGCACTGTGATAAATAAGTAATGCAGCGATGAAAATTCATAAAGTGACTGATGCATCAAGTGTGAGTGCTAAATTGCGCTAAAATGATAACAATATATATCAAGTGTACCATCATGAGTTGATGTAATAAATAGTGACTTATAAAACCATCGTGACTTCTGGGTATAATTACTGAAATTTGTTGACATATAACCAATAAAATATGGAAAAAACATATAACAGTCCAATTTTTCAGTGAAATCCGTGCACGTGACTTCATGATAAGGATCAGTAGTGTGATTGCACTCAGCAGAAGCACAATATTATTGCACATGTGTATATTTTATCCTCAGTGGTCATCTGGGTTCAGGTAAGGAATAGGAATCATCTGGCACACAGACAGCATACAAGGCATAACTCCAGACCTCAGTCACAGGATCCTCTCAGTATACAGGAACAGCTCCTCAATACTTCTTCACCACCAGACAAAAATAGCTCAAAAGAGGATGTTTCCACCATAAAAGACTCGTTAAACACAAGCCAGAAACAATAAAGTGCTGATAGTGTAGTATTTTATTAGTATGAAAAGGATGAATCCACAAACAGCTGTCAGCACAAGCTTACAGGGACAAAGATGGCCACCGGCCTTCCATGCAGCCTCTGCGGCGTGACGTCAATACAGCAAGGCTCCTCCCTGACTTCAGCACTGTATTTGTGGTTTGGTGATGATGATAAAAATCTGTGCATTGCAACAATCCCATCTTTGTGAGGGATCTTGCTTTAGAGGTTCTACATCGATAGTCACTAGAAACATATTTTAGTGATAATTGATATACTGTATATTGTGGAGCTTGTTCAGGAAATCAGCTGTAGTGTTAAAAAGAAAAAAATGACATTAAAAACTAAGACCATCAATATGTAAACAGTATAAACACAATATGGAAACACTGACAATACCCATAACAAGTAATTTGACTGGTTTACACTAGGCGATCGGACCGGACGTGGGAGCGGGTACCTGTCCCCCCGCCGCCCTTTGGGTGGAGATCCACTTTAAGAAATTTTTTTTACAAGGCTTGAAATGTGTTCAGTGAATTGAGTGACCCATACCTGTTATGATGGGTCTGTCTGGACATCCTGGCTTGTGGATCTTAGGCAGCACATAGTAGTTCCCAATTTCCAGATTATCTGGCATTGCACTCTTAAGTTCTGAATGCAGGGGGGTTGGTTTACAATCCATGGCCCCATCACTGTCAGATACTCAATAGAAACATCTTAGGCAGATGTCAAATAACCTTCCACCATGCCTGTGTTAACTACTAGAGCAGTTGCCATTGTGTTATCTGAAATCGCATATTTTATTCTAGGAGTCACAAACCAAGGGATATAAGAGATCTTGCTGAATATAAATGTATTACCATGTTTTATTACTCTTCCATCCACAGTTGCACTACTTTCTGAAAAATGTTGACTTTTTCAATATGCTTGGGGAGAGGAAATACTTTAAACACAATGAAATGTCCTCCGATTATGATGTTTACAATCTTGTTTATATGCCAAATGGGACTTTAAATGTCAACCTTATTGGAAATATTACACAGTTTGACCCTGAAAGAAGAGGACTCATAATTGATCAATATGCAATCACCTGGGACAGCATTTTCTCTGGTGTGAGTTGGTTGTCATAAACAATAGCCTTAATTAACATCTGTTTCTGACAAGTGTAGAAAATACACCACAAGCATACAGCCCATGTAGTTTTTTTTCATGTAGCTATACTTTATTCTGTAATCACATGAGCAATCACCTTTAACCCTTTCACGGCCAGTAGTCATCAATGCCTTGATGGCCAGGCTAAACTTAGCAGCATTAGCAAGCATCGGTTAACTTGCCAATAGCTCCATGCTAATTTGCATAACAAATTATTTTTAATAATATATAAAGGTTTTAAATCAGTACATTGTTGACATAAAATCATGTTTTGTTTTATTTTTTTAGAGGCTAACAAAATTGCAAAATGAACATTTTTTTTTAATACTATAAATTTATCTGACAAAAACAGTGGCAATATGCAGGCTGAAGGTTTACTTTGTCACTGAAGTCTGAAGCCTGCATGTGCATACTATATCATTGTTAATCACATGATGAGGAACCACTCTAAGGCTAGGTTCAACTGATTGAAAAAGCACTTTAAATTGCTTAGGTGTGAGCTAAGCCTATTAATTTCCTGATCATTTCCTGATCATCACTGGGGCTCAATAGTAATAAAATTTACATGAACTATTAATAATAATAATAATAATAATAATAATAAAAAATATGTATACAAAGTCTTTGAGTTCTTTCTCAAAATCTGCATACATAGTAAATGCCTGTATATAAATCAGTTATTCAAAGGAAAGTATGGCCTTTTAAACATTGTTTTCACATAAATTTGATGCCCTGTTTAAATAATTATTAGTCCAATTATCAGTTCATATTAATGTTTTACATATCCAGGCTCTGCTGTCTGCTTAGTAGTGCTACACTGTGGTTGTGCATTACTGTTCCTACATGCATTGCCTTAATCTTTTCTGCCAAGTATAGTTTCTGGTACCTCCCTATTACATGCCTCTACTAAATCCAGTGCCTCTTAGCTCTATATAATATGCAGTTCCTTATACCTCTTTCTACCTACCTTCCTTAAATGCAGTGCATCATACCTGTATTATAGACAATGGGGTTCTGTGCAAGGGAATTTTCACTTTGCAAGAGAATATTCCTTTAGCTTAGTGAATGTGGTAAAAATTCAATTTGCAATGAATGCCCAATCATAAGTAAAAACCTAAAAAAATTGGTATTTTTTTCTTGCACATGGTTGGATAGTAGAAGTCAGAAGAGCTTCACCTCATTTACTAAGCTAAGGGACAATTCCTTGCAAAGTAAAAAGCCCATATGCCTTTAGTAAATCACACCATTGATCTATACACCTCTATGTTCCAAGCAGTACCTCATGCCTATAACAAACAAGGTCTCGGGACTATGTACTACTGTATTGTCTTTTTCATTATACCGTGCCTCATACTTCTCTATTTCACACAATGTATCAGCCTCTCTAATTATGTACAGTATGCCATTCATTTCCATTACAAGCAGCATCTCACTAAATGTAGATGCTCATCTTATTAAATGTAGCTCACCTAACCAAAATGGTGATGGGAAATCCAAAATATTACAGGTTGTTGAGTGATCAGGGGATAAGAAACATTTTCAAATGGGGCCACCTTTTTCAGTGACAATTGTCTAAGATGGACAACTTTAGATTACCTCATTTCCTGCTGTGTTTCAGGGGCAGAAAGTGAATGGAAATGCAGATGATTTTAAACAATCCCTACTACGAATCCAGCAATTGTCCTAATTATTTGTTCTCTTATTGAAGAGTCACTTCGGTATACTCTTTCTGAGTAGAGAAAAACAAAAAGAGGGCACACCGGCCTAGTGCATTACCTTAAAAAATGTATTTATTGAATTCTAAAAGTAGATATTGTACTCACAAAATGACAATACAGTCAAAGGTACATCGTATAAGAACAGCTTGGTCCGATCCGCACTGCATGTGCGTCCGTAATGGGAACTCGGGACCTTCCTCATTCTACCTGCTAATTTCACGTTTTGAAAAATTGTTATTTCCCATTTTTTTCAACAGATCCCAAAATCAACATGTACTGATGACTGTCCATCTGGATATCGAAAGTCTCGAAGGGAAGGAAAAGCTGTTTGTTGCTTTGATTGTGTTCCTTGTCCAGAAGGACAGGTTTCCTCATGGCCTAGTAAGTGAAAATAGAACGGATGTAAACCTAGGCACAAAAATAGACTTAGCCAGAATTGCACTTTACCTGTCCTTACATGTGATGTCTGCATTTTATTTCTTGTTATAAGCTTTAGTATCTTTATTTTCATATGGTGATATTTCCATTAACACACCTCATGTTCTGGGGTGACAACACTCACTTACTGCATCATATCCATGGGGGAGCAACCTTTTCACCCTAGTACAGGAAGTATATTGGGACTACAGAACACCCCCTTTCACCTTCTCCGTATCAGGGAGGGGGTGTTCCATAGTCCTTAACATTTACTGATTACACTGTTTGAGATAAAACTGTAGATTGTATAGGAAAGCTCTGGACATTTGGTAGGATCAAAAGACATTTTTGTGCACTAATTGAACAGATAAAACCAAAGGTTCTCAGTGGTATATTCAAAAGATCTAAAGTAGAAATAAGAAAAGTTCATTGTTAGAGTTTACATACAATTTAAAAGTGAAGTATGACCATACTTTTGGCCATACTTCTCTTCTGGGGCACAGGAGTACACTTTTTTCTGCACTCCTGTGATCCATATTCAGACGACAGTGGGCTAAAAGCCTGCTGTTGGCTTACGTGACAGCTCCTGACCCTGCCCCCCCACAGCCTGGCATTACAGTGAGCACAGAGGGGCAGAGCAGAGAGATTGTGACTGAAAATCACCTCTTTCTGCTTAGTGAAGCGATCAGTGGTCATGTAATCACTTGGTTCTCAGTCTTAGAGCCAGAAGTGGACATCGGACCGATGCTGCATCCATATACTGTAGGTGAGTATATATGTTTCTGTATTGTTTCAGGTGGGCTGGAGATCAGCGAGCACCACATGCCATATAATGAATATCCAACATTTTACAGAAAGAAGGGGATTTTTAAGGTGCTCAACAGACTTCAAACACTTAATATTGTACTAAAATCGTACAAGGCTTTATTCCATATTGTCATGTAAAAAACTACATCACCTTAGTAGTTGTAAGAAGTCTAAAACCAACATGATACTTAATAGGGCTTGAAGTTCATCATGCAACAATTCCAACTTCACATGTTTTGCCTAATTTCTGACTTTTTCAGGAGATTTACAGTTAGTTGCATATCTGGCAATTTTATGCAGCTATCTGTAAATCTCCTGAAGAAGCCAGAAATTAGGCTAAACATGTTGAGTTGGAAGTGTTGCATGGTGAACTTCAAGCCATATGCAGAATCAGGTTGGTTTTAAACTTCTTACAACTACTAATGTGATGTAGATTTTTACATGACAATATGGAATAAAGCTTTGTATGATTTTAGTACAATATTAAGTGTTTGAAGACTGTTGAGGGCCTTCAAAATCCACCTCTTTCTGTACAATGTTGAGTATATATGTTTGTTTTTTTTTGTAATCCTGCACTTCTCCTTTAACCCTAAAATGTTATGATTGATCCTAAAACGTTTACCTTACATAGAATTTATACCCTCAAAGCTAACCCATCACTTTTTCTGAAAATGTTCCCAAAACACCAATTTTACCCTAACTTGGTTCAGAAGGTTAATTTTAATTGTTATTTAAAATAAAAACCGTCATACTTACCCGCTCTGTGCAGTGCTTTTTGCACAGAGCAATTATGATCCTCATTTTCTCAGGTCCCTCGCACTGGGGGCACTCGTGTGTGCTCCCTCCAGAGCCAGCTCTGTGTGTCTATGGGACAAACAGAGTGTAGCTCAGTCCCACACCAGCTCCCTCCTCAATGGCTGTGATTGACAGTAGCAGAAGCCAAAGGCTCCCGCTGCTGTGTCTCAGCCAATGAGGAGAGAGAGACCCAGGAGAGCCAAGACTCCTGTGCACAGCACTGGATGAAGATAGGGCTCAGGTAGGTATTAGGGGGGCTGCGGGGGGAGCTGAACACTGAAGGTTTTTTTACCTTCATGCATAGAGTGCATGAAGGTAAAAAAACTTCAGCCTGTACAATCACTTTAAATATAATAATAACCCTCTAACATCTTTCATTTTCAAAGCTTAACTGAACAAGGTGAAGATAAAAGCTGATTGGTTGTCCCGTACAACTGCTCCAGATTCCATCTGCTCCAGCTGAATGTTTTTTTTTTTTCTTCACAGAATTGATAAGAGAGTACGTATTTTCTTTCTCTTCAGGTTCAGAGGTGTGCACGTTCTGTCCACCTGAACAATGGTCAAATGAAAATAACACACAATGCATCCCAAAAATGATAAGCTTTCTCTCCTACCAAGATCCACTAGGCATCTCTTTGGCAGTAATAGCGACTGGTTTCTCTGCAACATCTATTGCTGTTCTAGGAATATTTCTAAAATATCGAGAGACACCAATTGTCAAGGCCAACAACAGGACTCTGAGTTATATTCTTCTCACTTCCTTATCATTTTCTTTCCTTGGAAGTGTGCTCTTCATTGGACAACCACAGAAATGGACATGTTTCCTGAGACAGACGGTTTTTGGAATTACTTTAGCAATTTCTGTGTCATCTATTCTAGCAAAGACATTAACTACAGTAGTGGCATTTAATGTCAGTCATCCAGGCAGAAATATTCAACAATTTATTGGGTTTAGGACTCCCCATTTAGTTGTATTTATTTGTCCTTGTGTCCAGATTCTCATTTGTCTTTACTGGCTACTGTTATTCCCTCCTTACCCATACTATTTGAACTCAGGAACAAAAGAGATTAACTTTCAGTGCAATGAAGGGTCAGTTTTCTTTTTTTATTTGGTTTTAGGGTATATTTGTGTTTTAGCTAGCATAAGCTTGATCTTTGCATTTTTATCCCGTTCATTGCCTGACACCTTTAATGAAGCCAAGTATATAACTTTCAGCATGCTTATGTTCTTTATTGTCTGGATTTCATTCATCCTCTGCTATCTGAGCTCTAAAGGTAAAGAGGTCGAAACAATGGAGATATTTGCAATTCTAGTGTCAAGTGCTTCATTGCTGATTTGCATTTTTGCCCCAAAATTAAATATAATCATACTGAAGCCCCAGAGGAACAATAGGAAAAATTTACTAATCAAGACTAAAGTAATGAAAGAATATGGCCTGAAGATGTGACTTATATAATCTCCTAAGTAAAGCTATAGCTGCGGCAGCTAATGAATGCTGAAATTTAGAACTAGGTTGTTCTTATAGGACAGAGACATGAAGTTAAGGCTCTAGTCACTCCAGTGAGTGCCAACCCATAACACACTATAAGGGCAACATTTGGTGGACACCTGACAATCACACCAATATCAGCTTGTTAGCCAGCCCATTCCAAAATCAGGGACATTGATATGCCCCCTCCATCTTGGGGAGATTGCATCCTCCACTCTTTTCGAAAGGCTTTCCACAAGATTTAATAGTTTGTATGTGGAAACTTGCGGTCCTTAAGCCAAAAGAAGTATTTGTAAGGTCAGATGCTGGATGAGGTGGCCAATCCATCCCAAATATGTTCAGTAGGACTGAGGTTGGGGCTCTGCAGGGTAATCCAGTTCCTCTACTACAAACATGCCAAATCATGTGTCTATGGATATAGCTTTGCGCACAGGAGCACGGCCATTCTGAAACAGAAATTGGCCTTCGCTAAACAAGGCTGGATGTGTGCATTTGCATTAAGTAGAAGAAGCATTCAGTTCCTGATTATTATTATAATGGATTTATATAGCGCCAACAGTTTGTGCAGTGCTTTACAATGTGATGGGACAAAGTACAGGTAGTACTTTGTCACACCTTCATAGCCAATGTCAGAAACAAGGCCCTCCTTAAGGTACAGCTAGTGCGTGTCTGTCTCTTGCTCTCTGCGCTTGCCTGAAGAAAGCACCGGCACAAGGAATGCAGAGAGAGGTGAGCATAGGTGTGAGTCAGCTATTGCATTAGGATGTGCACCCCAAAGCTCCAATACACATATGTGTGCCTGTATGTACAGTGCCTTGAAAAAGTATTCATACCCCTTGAAATTGTGCACATTTTGTCATGTTACAACCAAAAACGTAAATGTATTTTATTGGGATTTTATGTGATAGACCAACACAAAGTGGCACATAATTATGAAGTGGAAGGAAAATGATAAATGCTTTTCAAACTTTTTTTAAAAATAAATATGTGATTAGAATGGAGGTAAAGGATCTGGGATTCACACCCCATTATCATTTCTTACCTCTCATTACAGAAGTCCAGTGATACTGGCTTTCCAACCAATCAGTCCTGCCAGGTTTCTCGATGGTTGTAAAGCCAGTACCACTCTCCCTTGAGGCGCTCTGGCGGCCAGAGAGGAGATCTTTCTGATCTCTCTGGCTGCAGATTAAGAATGAAAGAGAAGTGACACTTTCTCTTATAAGCAGAGATGTTCAGTGGCAGATCTTGCCCATCTCCCTGCTGGTACAGTGAAAGAGAAATGTGGAAGCATTTATTTGAATGCAGAACCAGTCAGTGGAAGATCTTTTCCATCTCCCTGCCGGCATATTGATCTCCCCGCTGGATCAGTGAAAGAGATGTGCAAGGCACTTCTCTTGTAGCAGAGCCAGTCAGAGGGATATCGTTACAATATCCTTGCCGGCACACAGAGCAATAATACACGCAGGGTGATTAGGGTGTACCCAGGCACATCCAGAACACACCTGTGTGCACGTCTTTGGAGGTGAGTCTGACATGTACTTTGTCCCATAGGAAACTGAATACTGTTAAAAAAAAACAAACATCTACACTGCAAACACCTAAAACCAGACACTTGATGGAATGGCCCTATAAAATAGTTGTTATGGTCACTTGCGACAATGCACTTGCCCATTATTATACTGCAATGCACAAATTTTAATGTACTGTTGCACTGTCCATAAGTGCAGGTATGTTTTTTTCCATACATTAGGACATGTTAAGGGTAGGAATGAGGTTTGGGTTTGCTGCTACCATGGGTTTATGGCAAATCCTGAGAGTTTGAGATTCTCAGTCCTGGAGAATGTAGTTGTAGATGTGCCTAGGAAATTTTTTTAAACCACACTGCACTGCATGGCCTTTAAAGTATGGCCATCAGGGTTGGAAGAATTTTTTTTTTCTTGCTAATCATGTTGCATATGGGAATCCAGAATCGACTGGCCTTAAGGAATTGCCACCATATATGTATCAAAGTACCATACTCCCTACTTCCTCAAAAGCAGGTCAAAGAAGCACTGTGGGCAAATTGGACAATGCTGGCAGGGGTCATAATATCAGCGGGAGAGTACTATAAGAGTGTTTTAGTCCAGTCAGCCATGTCTAAGAATTCTCTATGGACCCTATCCCATTCTTCCATATATTGGAGCTTCGATGAACCCATGAGGGTCTTGTATAAAGTGGAAACAAGGCCCATAGAGAGGGCTCCTTTCAGGCAGTGATTTTCAAAGGGTGTCAAGCTATTGGTCTGTACATGTAATGTTTGATAAGGCTGTTAAAACAATATTAAACACAAAACAAAAAAATGTAATAAAATTACAGCTTACCAATCAACAGATGTGGTTGCTGCTTTTGTTTTCTTTTATTTAGGCTTTTTTCCCCTTTTGCTTTCACCTGGTGATCAGACCAGTAACACACCTCCTGTATAAGGGTGCCTACACTCTGGAGGAGGAGCATAGAGACACCTTTGCGCAGCAATATTGTCAGAATGGGGGTGGGTAGTGTTAGATGCACTAGCAGATACATCAACAAATTGAAGCTGAACACCAGATAACATTTTTTAAGCAGTTACAGCAAATAGTTTTTCTTCCCTTTGGGATAAAGGTTTTACATATATCAATAAATGCTGATCACTGTAATCACTCTGTCAGCGTTACATGGTTGGTCTCATCCCTATAACATCTGCAGGGCAGCTTGTCCTGTTGAAAAACAATAGACCTATTGGCAGGATCAAAAAGTGAAAATAAAAATAGAAAGACTCAAAAAAATGTAGCACTACCCCCTTAGGAGTCACTAGAAGATTTGGGTACCCCCTATAGTCCTGCACAGCCAGGCATCACACAACTTCACAAGGCTTGCATCCAGAGTCAGAGATCAGTACTTGAGCTTTGGTTTTGTTGTTTTATTTGGGGGAATTGAACTGGGATAGGGTTAGGGGTGTACAGGATGCCAAAGGGTACTGATGAACTGAGGACAACTTCCTGGAACCATTTACAAGCATTCTCTGCACAGTCTTTGTTGGAGAGCTAGCCATCATCTCTTTAATGTATCACCCCAGACCCTAGATGAACTTCTCCTCTTCACCCAGCAATCTGGAGGTATCCCTGAACAGGGGGTCTGGCTCCTGTCCCTTTAAAAAATCAAGACACTGGTAGGTGGCTAATCTGGTTTTCCACCAGAGTGCTCCTTCCCCTATCAACCCAGGGGGTGTATGTGTACTCGCTCAGATCCTCTTCTGTACCACTTGTGAGTTGTTGGCTGCTACCAGGTCTATCAGCTGGGCTGCTCCTTCTCTGCTATACAGGTGTTCCTCTCTCAGGGAACTTGTGAGCTTTCCTCCTTTCCAGCTCCAGGCCTGCAAGTAGATCCCATCCTGCTAGGCCTCCTTGCAGCCCTCTTCCACATGAACTCTTCCCTCCATTCTTCCTGCTACTGAGCAAGCTTCAACACTTTTTAAATGTTACTGAACCCACAACAGTAAAATCAGTCTGTATATGCAGTGAAGTGTGCTTGTCATACTCACTGTGGAACCTAAGGGGTTAATCCTCTGCATTGTGTAAAAACACTGATCCTGACTTCTCTGATCCTCCTTTTCTTCCAGTGTCCCCCTCTTATCCCCTGATACGATATATTGTGTGAAGTCCATCTGCACATGCTCAGTTTGGTGTTTATTGCTAGAGAGGTTTTTTTTTTCCTTGCATGTGATCACCACAGGGCCAATCAGCACAGTCTGGACAGAGGTCAGGGATCCTGCCACCTCCTAGAGCAAAACTAAATCTCCTCCTACAAGCTTTAACATGTGCTCAGCTGAACACTGATAGAAGAAGTCACAAAACTGCTCTAACTGCTGATGAGAAAAGGTATTTAGCAGTTTATATTTATTAACATAATTTATTAACATTCCCATGTTGTGTGTATGGTGGGAGACTAGATACAGTGAATGCAGGGTCCTGGGTTTAATAACACTTTAATGGTGTCCAGCCCCCTGCCTAACTCCTGTTGAGGACTGGCTAGGACCCATAAAGAGTGCAACCAGCAACTCTTCAGATCCACCCACTGCCTCTAGAGCCTTCCTTCAAAAGCCCTAGGGGGAGCAGGGGGAAATTCCAGAGGGGCTGGCCTACAGAGCTTCTCAGCTCCTGACCAAGATTTGAACTTCTGGCTACTGCACCCAGGCTGCTACTAACCCTACTTTACTGACAATCAAGACTCTAGCTCCCCCTAGCTAAACTAGGAGGGTGCTACAGCAAACAAATGAAGTCATCACATCTAAGAATTGGTACGTTGCAATATAAAAAACACGTTTTGCTGTTTAATGCAGCTTTAATATAGGATCTAATTTTTCATGCATAGGAATGTTTCCATACAGTCCAGAAACCTCTGTTTTAAAGGTTTTACCCCATCCCTTGCTATGAGATCCTACATGTATTTAATACCTTTTAGATGTCACAATCAAAAGTCTTTTGGATTTTCATATGCAGGGAGGAATAAGGGATTTATGTGGAATTCCTGAAAGTGGGAGGTGAGATGCAATCATTTAGAATATTATACAAGATCCCACTGTCTTTAAGAACATTTCATAGTAAGATCTGTTACTGGAGGTCTTTGGTGAGGCTGTAGCCAAATTAGGTTAAAGATAGGGGTAGAGTGCATTCCACAATGATAACATAGGTCCAAAGGGAACATTCATGCTAGGCATGTAGTGATGCTTGGGGTGCAAACTGGGGTGCAGCACAGCACCTTTTCAGATTCAGCACATCAAGGGATCCTGCAGCAATATAGTACAATATAGTGCACAGCACAGCCATCCAGAGCAGTGTGATTACAATGAAGCACATAGACACCGCCCCCTACTAAAACACTCCCTGCACACAGTTAACCCCTTCCTGTCCAGTGCCATTAATACAGTGTCAATGCTTTTTTTTTTTAGCACTGATCACTGTATAAGTGTCACTGGGGATGTCAGTGACACCAAATCAGTTCCCCCCAGTGTCAGAATGTCCACCACCGTCATGCAAGAAGTAGCTGCCATTAATAGTGAAAAAATAACCCCACAAGTATATCTTTTGCTATTTGTAAATGCTATAACTTTCACATAAACCAAATAATTTACATATATTGAGATTTTTTTTTTTTTTTAGCAATGACATATTGCAGAATACATTTTGCCATAAATTTATGATGAAATTACAATTTTGTTTTTACTGGACATGTTTAATAGCAAAAAGTCAAAAATATATATTTGTTGTCTCAAAATTTTTTCTTTTATAGCGCAAAAAACTGCACAGGTGATCAGATACCACTGAAAGAAAGCTCAATTCATGGGAAAAAAAAAGGACAGAAATTTAATTTGGGTGCAGCATTGCATGACTGTGCAATTGTCAGTTAAAGTAAAGCAGCGCTGTAACGTATAAAATGGCCTGGACAGGAAGGGGGGGGTAAATCCTCAGGAGGGCAAGTGGTTAAGTACTAAAGTGTCATTTATATCTGTTGCTACCAGCATAAATCACTTCTGACAAGTTTTCCTAACACCAAGAGAAACAGCGTCTGCTCTGTTCCTGTGTGCTGCGTGAAGGGGGGTGTGTGTGTCTTCCCTCCAACCATCTCTCAGAGCTCTCCTTTTCCTCAACTCTCAGAAAAGCTGAATACATTCTGGACTTTGAATGGATATAGAGAAGAGAATACTGTAGATAAACAGGTACAGCTTATGTAGAAGGATTTGTTTATTCTCTGTATCATCTGGGGCCAGTTACTTCATTGGGTATTTGTAAGGGTTTACAACCACTTTAAATGAAGCTGTGCCTGGAAGTGCATATAAACGGCCCACTGAAAACCTAAAATAATGGAGAAAGGCTGAGGTGGATACCGCTTCTCCTTCAGACTAAAATGGTATTGTGTCTTTATCCTCACCACTCTTGACATATACAAAAGATTAGTTGGTGACAATATTCCCCAATTAAACAGCAGCATTTTAGATGGATTACGTAAAAGGAAATGTGAACATACTGCAGAGATTTAAAATAAATTGAATAACTCAAGTGCCAACTATGGTGAAATAAAAACAAAAATTACAATTAAATACTGTAGCCGCTAGTGCACACAACCCATGTATCAGTGGGGCAAATTATACAATCATAAAGTGAAGTGAAAAAATGCTGCGCTACATGAAACAATGGCACAATCCATTATATGACCAAAGAACAAAGTGAAAAGATAAAAAAAAAAAAAATTATATCTATCTTTTCACTTTGTTTTTTGGTTATATAATAGATTGTGCCATTGTTTCATGTAGCGCAGCATTTTTTCACTTCACTTTATGGATTATAATGCAGAGATTACTGATTTTTTTTTTTATTTTGGCTACACAGACTTAAGAAAACTATGGCTAAAGTTATTATATACACACACATATACATACATACACACACATATCTAAAAATGTTTATGGCACAATCCATTATATAACCAAAAAAAAAAGTGAAAAGATAAAAATATATTAGAAGAAAAAAATATTGATATTGAAATTTTATTATATATATATATATATATACACACACACACACACACACATACATGTGAAACTCAAAAAAATTAGAATATCGTGCAAAAGTTCATTTATTTCAGTAATGCAACTTAAAAGGTGAAACTAATATATGAGATAGACTCATTACATGCAAAGCAAGATCGGTCAAGCCATGATTTGTCATAATTGTGATGATTATGGCTTACAGCTCATGAAAACCCCAAATCCACAATATCAGAAAATGTGAACATTGTGAAAAGGTGCAATATTCTCGGCTCAAAGTGTCCCACTTTAATCAGCTAATTAAGCCATAACACCTGCAAAGGGTTCCTGTGCCTTTAAATGGTCTTTCAGTCTGGTTTAGTAGGAATCACAATCATGGGAAAGACTGCTGACCTGACAGTTGTGCAGAAAACCATCATTGACACCCTCCATAAGGAGGGAAAGACTCAAAAGGTAATTGCAAAAGAAGTTGGATGTTCCCAAAGTGCTGTATCAAAGCACATTAGTAGAAAGTTATGTGGAAGGGAAAAGTGTGGAAGGAAAAGGTGCGCAAGCAGCAGGGATGACCGCAGCCTGGAAAGGATTGTCAGGAAAAGGCCATTCAAAAGTGTTGGGGACTTTCACAAGGAGTGGACGGAGGCTGGAGTCAGTGCATCAAGAGCCACCACACACAGATGGATCCTGGACATGAGCTTCATATGTTGTATTCCTCTTGTCAAGCCGCTCCTCAACAACAAACAACGTTAGAAGCGTTTTACCTGGGCTAAAGAAAAACAGACCTGGTCTGTTGCTCAGTGGTCCAAAGTCCTCTTTTCTGATGAGAGCAACTTTTGCATCTCATTTGGAAACCAAGGACCCAGAGTATGGAGGAAGAATGGAGAGGCACACACTGCAAGATGCTTGAAGTCCAATGTGAAGTTTCCACAGTCTGTGTTGATTTGGGGAGCCATGTCATCTGCCGGTGTTGGTCCACTGTGCTTCATTAAGTCCAGGGTCAACACAGCCGTCTACCAGGAGATTTTGGATCACTTCATGCTTCCTTCCGCAGATGAGCTTTATGGGGATGCTGACTTCATTTTCCAGCAGGACTTGGCACTTGCCCACAGTGCCAAAAGCACCAAAACCTGGTGCAATGACTGTGGGATTACTGTGTTTGATTGGCCAGCAAACTCGCCTGACCTGAACCTCAGAGAATCTATGGGGCATTGCCAAGAGAAAGATGAGAGACATGAGACTGAACAATGCGGAAGAGCTGAAGGCCGCTATTGAAGCATCCTGGTCTTCCATAACACCTCAGCAGTGCCACAGGCTGATAGCTTCCATGCCACGCCGCATTGAGGCAGTAATTGCTGCAAAAGGGGCCCAAACCAAGTATTGAGTACATATGCATGCTTATACTTTTCAGAGGTCCAATATTGTTCTATGTACAATCCTTGTTTTATTGATTGCATATAATATTCTAATTTTCTGAGATTGTGGATTTGGGGTTTTCATGAGCTGTAAGCCATAATCATCACAATTATGACAAATCACGGCTTGAACCATCTTGCTTTGCATGTAATGAGTCTATCTCATATATTAGTTTCACCTTTTAAGTTGCATTACTGAAATAGATGAACTTTTGCACAGTATTCTAATTTTTTGAGTTGCACCTGCATATCCACAAAAAAATAAAGAATATTTTAAGTATGAATCAAACAAGTCATTCAAAAAATCTAATTCAATCAATAAAGTGTTCATTCAGTGAACCCTCCTTTTGGATAATGAAAAATATGTGCATCTGTCATCAATTTCTATGCAAAGACATCCTCCACCATATATCTGCTCACCTCACGCAGTGTGACCTCACATTATACAATGTTACAGTCTAACTGCACTTTTGGTCCCATATGGACTCAGAAGATCAGCGTGCTGAATGAAGCCAAAGTCAGCTCCCTCCTCATAAGCGTCTTTGTATCAGCCATATTCCTCATTAAAAAGAACAAGATAGCTCTATATCCTTATAAACTTTTATTCATCAATTAAAACATATGAAATGCACTCACGTTCCAGAGGTGTATTTTGCACCAGGTATGATGAAGATCCAGTGATATACTGATTAAACACAAGATGGCGGTATCATCTCAGCAGCAGAGTCCTGTACAAGCTCAAACTGACACCATCCCTAATATATTGCAAGGCAGAGCACGGGCCACTCAATGAATGCCATTGCCTGCTGTAATGTTGTTCCAAGAGCAATTGTAGAGTACTACAGGCCGCTATCCCGATGAATGACAACGTCAAGGTGTCATCTGCACACTCCTCTCCGACGCATTTCATTACTAGTTATGTGACTTTATCAAGGGGATACCTTGCTATTATGGTATCCCCTTGATAAAGTCACGTGACTAGTGACAAAATGTGTCAGGGAGGAGTGTGCGGATGACGTCACGACGTTGTGATTCATCGGGATAGCGGTCTGTAGTACTCTACAATTGCTCTTGGAACAACATTACAGCAGGCAATAGCATTCATTGAGTGGCCCGTGCTCTGCCTTGCATTACATTATGGATGGTGTCAGTTTTGAGCTTGTATAGGACTCTACTGCTGAGATGATACTGCCATCTTGTGTTTAATCAGTATATCACTGGATCTTCATCATACCTGGTGCAAAATACACCTCCGGAACCTGAATGTATTATGTTTTAATTGATGAATAAAATTTAAAAGGATAAAGCACTATGTTGAGTTCTTTTTAATGAGGAATATGGCTGAAACAAAGACTCTTATGAGGAGGGAGCTTACTTTGGAGTCTTCATTCAGCAAGCTGATCTTCTGAGTCCATATGGGACCAAAAGTGCAGTTAGACTGTAACATTATATAATGTGAGGTCACACTCTGTGAGGTGAGCAGATATATGGTGGAGGATGTCTTTGCAAGGGAACTGATGACAGATGCACATATTTTTCGTTATCCAAAAGGAGTGTTTAATGAATGAACACTATATTGATTGAACTTGATTTTTTTAATGACTTGTTTGATTCATACTTACAATATTCTTTATTTTGTATATATGTGTAAATATATATATATATATTAATTTCAATATTAATATTTTTTCTTCTAATATATATTTTAATCTTTTCACAGTTTTTTGGTTATATAGTGGATTGTGCCATTGTTTCATGTAGCGCAGCATTTTTTCACTTCACTTTATGATTATACTGCAGAGATTTATTTTGCCTACACAGACTTAAGAAAATTATGGCTAAAGTTATTTTGGCCATAGTTTTCTTTTGGGTCACAGGAGTGCACTTACTTGTGACACAGAATCATCTGAAAGCAGGCAAAAGATCATATTGTTTGGATCCACCCAGATGCACGATGGGCAGCTGGCTCAGCCTCTGTGTGCTGCTGAGAGTAAGAGCCAGCTGCTCCTGCTCCTTCTCAGCCCATCGCTCCAGTGAGCCCTGGAGAGGCTAGAGCAGAGAGTGGTGACTGACCGCCACCGCTCTCTAATCCCAAGAACGGAGCAATTAAGTGACCGCTGATTGCTCAGTTCTTGATATTTCCGGAGCAAAGCTGGCAGGGAGAGCTGTAGCATTAGACCAATACTGCAGCATGAAGGTGAGCTTGTATGTTTATTATTTTTTTTTTTACCCTTCTATTTAGTCTATCCTTTAACTGTTAAATAAAAGCTACAGCACCAGCTAATTGTGTTCTATATATCTATACTACAAAGAATTAATTTAAATAAAAAGTCAATAAAGAACCAGACTCTAGTTTATATGTAACACTGTATTTTAGTTTGCATTGTTTATATGCAGTACATAAAAATGTAACACAAATATGAAAAAATACATCATGTCTGTATATCGTCAGTATCAACATTTTGCCATTCTCTGCATTATCCATTACACAGATTGGCAGAGCTATAAATGATAACAGCACCAAGCAACTGCTCATTGAATGGGTCACACACAGACTCAATGTGCCCAATTTAATGGACAGAAGTGGATTACACTAAAAGCTCAAAATAAATTACATATAAAATCATAATGAAGTACCATGACAAAACCAAATGAGTCAAACGTTATCAGCATAAATACTATAATGTATAGGAACCACATTTCCTTTTATTAGTTTTGACAAAACAGATATTAAGCAGAAAACCAAATGCATTTAAGTGTTTTATTATGTTTGCTCCCATACAGGCTCTTAAATTACTTTCTGTGCCTACTTTGAAGGTTAGCCCATTTCCAGAGAGTTATTGTAGACGTAGAACAAGTCATGGCTATGTGATCATTCCGCTGACAATGTTACATAACTGAACAGCGGTTGTCAAAAGTTCCTCTATAGTAACAAGCAATATTTGAACACATTTTTCTTTAAGGTAGTAAATAAACATAAAAAAAAATGATGGAACAGGCAAAGCAAAATACTCATTTCAATATTAAAATATTTTTGACCTTACACCTCCTTTACTTTGAGGCAATTCTTACACAGTACATTACCCTGGAAAAGAGACCATTTTAACTGGCCTCCTAACTACATGGTGCTCCAACTTCTCTGCATGTTATGACAGGCTGGATATGTGTAACCCTGAAGCTCTTGGGTTTCCCCTAATGAGCATCCACTAATGGACAAGGGATTGCAGATCAGCAAGCTGCCATGTGCAGATACGTTTGATATGGGCATATCTCAGATCAAGTAAAAATGAAACTTATTCCTTACATAAGTTGTAGAGTATTACTCTTTTTAATTCTTTGTCCACCAAGCTTTGACAAATCCCCTTAAGATCTCTAAATGAGAAGGTCTGAAATCGCAGTAAGTTTTGAGCATGTGAAAGCAGTCAGAGAAGGGCTGGCCATACATTATTCATTTTTTTTCAACCAGTGGGTTGAAAAACAAAAAATCCGATTCCACCATCCACACATTTGAGGTGGATGGGGAAACACTTCTTTGTACAACCTTTGTATTCTGGCAGTGGGGAGCTTTCCCCACCATCAGAATACAGTGATCATTGTTGCTGGGAATAGCCTGCGGACCTGATCGATTGGGAAAAACCCAACAGGCTTGTTACACAAAAGTCAATTAATAAATCAACTTGTGTACAACCAGCCAGCCCATACATGGATCAAAATCTGATTCACCTATGGCCAGCTTAAAGTGGTTCTAAAGGCAGAACGTTTTTTACCTTCATGCATTCTACGCATGAAGGTAAAAAAAAAAACCTGTGTGCTGCTCCCCACACAGCCCCCCCAAAACTCACCTGAGCGATCTCTCAATCCAATGATGTGCACAAGAGCCTCAGCTCTCCTGGGACTCCATGTCCTAATTGGCTAAGACAGCAGCAGCAGCCACTGGCTCTAACTGCTGTCAATCACAGTCAGTGAGCCAAGGAGGAGGCGGAGGAGCCAGGAGTGCTGCCAGGGTACCTGAGAAGAAGAGGATCGGGGATGCACTATGCAAAACCACTACACAGGGCAGATAAATATGAAGTTTTTTTTTCAAGCCAAACCTTTATTACCACTTTAAGACGGACTTAAAAATACTGGATGGAAGAGGTAAAAGTATAAGTGGAGAGGTTAAACCATTAAAACTGGACTTACTCTTCCAAATTAAACTGGAAATCCAGTTTCTGTGGGTAAATGCTTTACTTGGTTTCAGTATTTGGAGATTAGACCCTCATATGGATTATCCTAGCCATGGCTGAAAGTTTAATTTTCCTGAACTACAACTAATTAGTTCTAACAGGTCAGCATGGGCTAAACACATTTACAAAGCCTAGGCTTGTATAAATACACTGTTAAAGGCAATGCTGACAGATTCGTTTAAAGTAATCTGACTGAAAACCTGGCTCCAGGTTGCCTAACCAACCCCTGTCTAAAGCCCATTTAACCTGGAAGAGGAGTGCTTCTGGAGCTTGGAGAGACAGGTCTACTGGATACAATGCTGGAGAGGCAATGAGTACTGTAGGGAAAGTGTTTTTTTTGTTGTTTTTTTAATTTATAACTGCTGGCCAATTAAATTTTTTCTGATCTGAACTGGAGTTGGGCTTTTAGGTTAGCTGCTTACTAGAATCTATGCAATTAAGCAGCTACTAAATTTCTAGAGCAGAAGCCAAAGCAGATGTTTGTTCCGTAACTGAATGGTCTTTTAGGAGACATGGTCTCCATAGCTATATGACTGTTTAGAAATTATATTGTAAAAAAAAAAAATATGACAGTGTATCTGCCTGGGTGCAGATGTGTGTTCCCGAATGCAGGCAGTGTAAGTTCAGGGACATGCACTCACACGGATGTCATACTGGGACACAGCAGTCATGGTGTCCCACATGACATGAACAGGGCTGCATGGAACACCTGTGCATCCCTGTGTGGGTAAACACAGCCCAGCATGGACATATGGTATATAGTACACCCTATGTGAGACCAATATCTAACTGGAGTTCAGCTTTAAACCAGAAAAAACTATTTGCGAGCTAGATGTTGGGACTGCGATTCAACAACATTTCTTTGAGATGGTTTAGTATGGAATGTATAAAAAACGCACATACTACTAAAAAAAACCCAAAAAACAAAAATGCCATAACAAAATTAATACAACATAAAAAAAACCCTAAAATAAATATACAAATAATAGTGTTACAAACAATTTTGTTTAGTGAGGATTACAGCATCCACAAATTATTAAAGTGGACCTTACAGCATTCAGGGGGTTAGAATGTGCACAACATTTCTTCTCTCAAATATTATATGGCTTCCCTCTCTGTCCCAACAAGGAGATCTCCCTGGTTATCCAGTTCTGTCAATCTTGGCAATCACACTGAAGAACTGTCCACATTATCAAATGTCAAGTTTGGTACGCATTACTTATCAGAATAGCCCACAGATCTCCTTATGATGAGGGTCAGGTTCATGCTTATTCTAACACCCCTAGTCATCCTCATTAATCTCACTCAACTATCTAAAGCAGATCTAACATTTTCAGTCCACTTTAAAAAGGTTTTTATTTGTTATAAAGTGGATATGTCACCTACACAAAATGCAACATATCAGAAGAAAAATAGAATTGTGTAAAGTCTGATGTCCTCTTTCGGGGACATGGCCAGTCTACTGAAATCTGGCTGGTTATGCAGCATTAATAAAGATTGTCCAAGTGTAATCCATTGCAACATAACAGCAACTATATTTTTGCTTGCTACTTTAAGCTTGAATCTTGTCAAGGATTACAAACTGCACGTTGCAAAACATTCTTTTTATTGACTTAAACAGCAGCTGTACATTAAAAGGCATGGCTACCCCCTCAGTGCACTTAGTTGGATACTTACCACAGTCCTAGCTCCACCAATGTTTTACTGAGAGCATACTCACAGGGTCTTTTCATTCTGCCCATACACAAAGCCTCATTCATTCCAATGGGAAGCTATAATCACAACACCCTCAAGTAATTCTGCGGATTACAGCCTTCCGCATAGGGATGGATGGGACCACCGCACACATGCACAGAAAAAAAAAAAAAAGGAGGCCTGGTGAGGATGCTTTCTGAAAATAATAATAATAATAATAAAAAAAAAAAGTTGTATGGCTGGGGGTAGGGCCACATAGTAAAGATGGCTGGAATGGGAGGGAGGGGAATGGGAAGTATCAGACCAGGTGGGGGCTGCACTCAGGAGGGTGGGACGATGGCTTAAAAGGACATGATGTACATTTGTACTATAGTAAAGAAGCTTGATTATTATAAGCTATTATTAAATTTAGTCCATGCTTCCACTGTATGACAGGCCACCATCGAGGTGCCTATGATTTACCTTACAAAAGGTTGTCCTTTTAATTAATGCATAGCTGCGCTGTGTCCAGGTCCCCAGACATTTAGAACACTTCATATTCCAGTTACAGAATCCCTCTTTCCTCCCAGCAACAAAATTACAAACCTCGGAACATCAAGTCAGCTACTGCCTAACTAGGAAGGCTGGACCTTTATTTCCTGATCAGCGAGAGACCCCATTCGAGTTGCCAAAACACTGCCATACAGCTGACCTATGTGAATTAGGTTTGGCCTGCAAACACATTATTGCAATCTGAATACTGATCAAAACAATGAAAAAAAACCAAAAAAAAAAACCTGTATAGGATTAGCATAAAAAGTAGTTTTGGATGAAAAACACACACAAAAAAGACAATAATTATGTTTATCAGTCTAAGATCAGTGAACTCATTTGCATTGATGGGCAAGTCTACCGGACATGGATAACACAGTTTTGGGTAGAAACTGACATTTGAAATCACTTGCTGGTTACATCATTGAGGAATCCAGACAGGAAAACCTTAGTCTAAGTTGCTGCCTATAGCGCCTAACTGCTGATTCCCAGTTTAAGGGTTTGCCATAGCTTAAGGGGGGGGGGGAGGGTACAGCAATGGTGCTGGTCACATCCTCCTGATGATCCACAGCAGCAATGGTTTGAGGAAGAATACTGCATTGTGCTTATGCTATTCCATGGAAAAGATGCTCTTCCTGCATTCAGATATTTACTTTTCACTATATAACAAAAATGGCCACCTGATCAACCCCAGGGGTGTTTTTTTTTTGCTGCAGTAAAAACTATAAATTATATGCTTAGCAATGTTGGTACATTACTTGATATGTTTGTGGAGTTAGCAAAAGTTTCAGAAGTCTCAGAAGTACTCCCCACTACAATTTCCAAATAGTATGCAGAGCCAGCAAAGGACTGAACTCCTCAGTATCTACTCGAAACCAAGTTATCACACTCGGATGAACTTACTCTTCAAGTAGTCCAAGTAATCATTATCACCTATTATCCGCATAAAATGCCTCGTTCCACTTATCAATACCAAATGGCAGGGGACAGCCTGCGAATAAAAGGACCCCGCATTTGTCATAGAAAACTAACAAACAGGAAAAAAGTATCTCTTTCTTCATATGCTTATGATATAGCGTAGAGCATAGTGGCATAATATTATTAAATCACAAAACACTAAAGGGTACAGTATACAATAATAAAGCAGTGAATTTGACAATCACCAAAAATTTGCTGCAAGTGAATCTTACTTGTACATGTGTTTTAAATGACGTTGATTTACCACCAGTGAAGGTTCAGTAAAAGTTACATTCACTGCTTCATGATATGCTCCTAGGGCCCCTTTCACACAGGCTTTTCAATCAGGACTGCCTATCAGCTTTTCATGTGGACCTGATCAGACGCTCCATGGGCAGGTAGATGTAAACAAACTCTACATCTGCCTACCTCAGAGTCTGTCCAGGTCAAAAAAAAAAAAAAAAAAAAAAAGAAGAAGAGGAAAAAAAATGGACCTAAACATGATAGGTCAGAGGAAGCCTGATGTAAATAGACAGAGGTCCATTTACATTCTGCTGCCCACACATCTGTCACAGGTCCACTTTCAAAATGCATATACAAACTGATTGGGCGCACGGCACAATTCAGCAGGGCTGTTCATGGGATCCCCATTGGCTGTTCATGGATCCCCCTCTGAATGGAGCACAGTGCCCTGTGTGAAAGGACCCCAAGTATGTCAGTATATTTAAAAAAAAAAAAAAAGTTACATAACCAGTGAAAACAAAAAATACTTCCTATATTCAACTAATAACTGTGACATATGGGTTCCTGCACAAATGGTGAACCGTTTATTACATCGAACCGATCTGCCATTTTTAACTTCCAAATGTCCCACCTAAGAGCAGGCACTAGGATATGTGTTATTACGTTGATGAGGCTGCAGACCCTCTACTGTGTATCCATTGGTTGCACTTTTTTACTGGATGTGGGACTTCTTGTACTTTCAGGTCAAGCCCTGCTCACTTACCTGTACCTTGTCCAATACATCACCTTTAAAAGACAATTGAACTGTAACTACACCCCTGTTCTAATCAATATTGTAATGAGACTCTCTAAATCAGTGCTATAAATGCTATATATTTTGGATTCAGAGAATACAGCCAAGACTTCTCATAAGCTAGATGATTGAAAACTTATAAAACTTTGCAGAAAACCACAAAGTGATATTAATGACTTGATCAGTAGTTCTGGGAGGTATGCAAGGTCAGCTTTTATAAGGGATGCACTTGTTTTAGGGAGTTTAGTTCCGCTTTAAGTTAGGTAAACTATGGCAAAATCTTAGCTTATGAGGAAAAAGGAATAGCATTTGTACTGATTTAAAAAAAGAAAAAAAAATTTATATATAAATTTTTTTTTTTAAACAAAAATGTGCAGTTGTCCTTTAAAGGTCGATTAAAGTGGAACTTTAGTCAGAAAATTTGGATCACTTCACCCCTTCAGGTATAACTCAGATATGTAAAACATTAAAAACATGTGCCTATAAGGTTTAAAATCCAGTAATATGCATACGCTCAGCTGCTCTGTATATCTAGGCACTGTGCCAAATTTGTAGAAGCTGATCTGCTGACAGCCTAAAGATTTAATGCTGCTTAGGGCTCTGTGCTTTAGCAAAGTGGCAGCCTCCAGCAAGAAGAAACAGGAACAGTTAATGTGGAATGTATGTTTCTTGCTAAATAACATTATTTTTTATCAAGTGGTTATGGGTAAAGTTCCACTTTAACTCATCTCATTGGACAGCAGGTTGGTAGTTGATCAGGTCTAAGACTTGGAAGTCAGGCTACAAGTAACAAATTAAAATATAAATCAGAGAGACACATGGGAAGGTTTTCTAGCTAATGCTAATAACAGTAATAATATACCTTAGAGTGGATACTCTTGGTAACATCCTTTAATTTTAAAGGTTTAACATTGTCAGAAGGTTTACTTAAAATAAACATGTTTACCAACTGCATGGAATTGGTATCACAGGATGATGGTTAATAACCAGTATGCTTAAACTGTAGCTCCAGCTTTCAGTGAGTAATGAGATAAATTTAATAGCATTCTTAACCTTTTTCAGTTATTCCTGAACAGGCTTGCAAGTATATACGATGCCTAGTGATCGATTTTTTACACGTACCTGTTAGTCACGTTGTCAGATTACTTATCTGCAGCTGACAAATGCTCCCATACAGCAAATAACCGTAGAGAGCATGCCAACCTACAAAAAAAAGCTAAAAATGTCTCTCTGGGCATAAATCATATTTCAACACTCTATATGAACATAACTTGTGGCAATAGTGCTACAGTTTATTGGCTTACATAGTTAGTTTGGCTGAAAAAAGACAAAATACCATCCAGTTCAACCATTAAGAAAAAAAAAATTCTGATCCTATACCCACAGTTGATCCAGAGGAAGGCAAAAAACCTCAGCAAAGCATGATCCAATTCGCTCCTGCATGGAAATAAAATTCCTTCCTGATCCCCCGAGAGGCAATCGGGGGAGTCTTACTTTTGATTAACATAACAGTTGCAGTGTTAAGGGCCCATTCACACTTTATCTTTGGAATACACTAAAACATGTGAGCACAGTCTGTGGCGCTGATTTTCTAAAGGCAAATAGACTATTCACTTTGTAGTGCAGTTGCACTCTGCAAGGGAATTTGCTCCAGAGCTTAATAAATGAAGGTAAACTCTGCCGACTTCCATCATCCAATCATGTACAAGCAAAATGCCGTCTTTTAAATTTTCCTTGCATTTGATTGGGTATTGTTTGCAAAGTGAAGCAATTGTAGAGTGCAACAGCACTTTCAAAGTGCATAGTTTATTCACCTTTAATAAATTAACCATCTATATTATAAATACATGGTGGTCACATCATGGAAAATATGATCTGTCTGATTATTTTTCCCGTTCTGCTCATGCACACTGTAGCCTCATTCATTCCAATGGGAAGCTATAATCATGACACACTCCAACAAATACGTGGTCATCAAAAATATGACCTGTCTTAATATTTTTCATGTTCTTTCAGCTTTGTAAGGTCCATAGAAGTCTTAATACATATATGTGGAATCGTATGATAACACGTTACAACATGCATTTAAAATCACAAATAAAACACAGCTGAATCACAGGTGCATAGGTTTGAATGGACCCTTAATCAACATTTAGTATTTCAAAGAACTTATACAGTTTCTCCCACGTTGTAAAAAACAACAAATAAAAAATTGATTCAGTATAGTGCTTTAAATGGGTTAAAGGTCTGAGATGTAGAAGTCTGTGTCATTTATTACAGCAAACAGTTTCAAGTATTACCCTCTGGGTAAGGTAGATAAAAGGATTTTACATACAGAACTGACATAAATTTTACCTCGGAGTGTCAGTAAAATATATATAATTATAGGAAACACACAGGAAACATCAGATAATTTGAAACTTCACTACCCACAGACTGGACATAACTGCCCATGCTGGATGATGATGGATCGGAAAAATGGCAGAATTTCTATGGAACTTCAGTTTACCTATCACAGAAGAAACAAATAATCATTTGAACAGATTTGTCCAATATGAATTCTACTGTAAAAGAAATCTAGTGCCAGGTATTTGTGCACAAACACATACATTCAGCCACTGTTAACTGATTATGGAAAGATCTTTCATAGTTAGTTCTTGGACTGCCAGATAACATCCATGTACACACACCAGCCTCTTTATTAGGTACACCTGTTAAATTGCTTGGTAACACAAATTGCTAATCCGCCAAATCACATGGCAGCAACCTTAGGCATCTAGACGTGATGAAGACGACTTACTAAAGTTCAAACCGAGAATAAGAATGGGGATTTAAGTGACTGAGTATTTCTAAAACTGCTGATCTACTGGGATTTTCACACAACACAATCTATAGGGTTTACAGAAAATGGTCCGAAAAAGAGAAATTATCCAGTGAGCGGCAATTATGTGGATGAAAATGCCTTGTTGATGTCAGAGGAGAATGGGCAGACTAGTTCGAGATGATAGAAGGGCAACAGTAACTCAAATAACCACTCGTTACAACCCAGGTATGCAGAATACCATCTCTGAACGCAAAACACGTCGAACCATGAAGCAGATAGGCTACAGCAGCAGAAGAGCACTCGGTACCACTCCTGTCAGCTAAGAAGAGGAAACGGAGGCTACAATTCACACAGGTTCAGCAAAATTGGACAATAGAAGATTTAAAAAATGTTTCCTGGTCTGAGGAGTCTTGAATTCAGCTGCAACATTCAGATGATAGGGTCAGAATTTGGCGTAACCATTAAAACATGGATCCATCCTGCCTTGTATAAACGGTTCAGGCTGGTGGTGGTGGCGTAATGGTGTGGGGGATATTTTCTTTGCACACTTTGTGCCCCTTAGTACCAATTCAGCATCGTTCAAACACCACAGCCCACCTGAGTATTGTTGCTGACCATGTCCATCCCTTTAGGACTACAGTGTACCCATCTTCTGGTAGCTACTTCCAACAGGATAATGCACCACGTCACAAAGCTCAAATCATCTCAAACTGGTTTCTTGAACATGACAAGGAGTTCTGTGTACTCCAATGGCCTCCACAGTCACCAGATCTCAATCCAATAGAGCACCTTTGGGATGTGGTGGAATGAGGGGTTTGCATCATGGATGTGCAGCCTACAAATCTGCAGTAACTTCGTGATGCTATCATGTCAATATGGACCAAAATCTCTGAGGAATGTTTCTAACACCTTATTGAATCTATGTCATGAAGAAATGAGGCAGTTCTGAAGGCAAAAGGGGGTCCAACCTGGTACTAGCAAGGTGTACCTAATAAAGTGGCCAGTGAGTGTATATCTTAAAACGAAGATTTTATCCCTTTCAATCAATGCTTGCTGGTTTGCATTAAAGCCAATAGCAGAGCATACAATAAGCCCGATGACTGACAGGCAAGGATTTATGAGTGAAAGTGCTGTACTATGGGGTCAGATTCTGTATTTTGCATCTACAAACTGTTTAAGGGAACCAAAAGCTCTCCACTAAAGTACTGTAAAATAAAGCAATGGCTCAATAAAACAGAAGTTAACCTAATCCAGCTCACCATACCCTTAATTGCGGTCCTGTATTGTTCCCAGAGTATAATTCTACAAATTCATGGTTTTCATACCATGCACTGATGAAAGCTATCAAGCTTGAAAATATTAAAAAAAATTAAGTTTGACAGTTATATTCTTAGCTGTCTATGCTACCCAGCAGTTCAGGAAACACAGCACCTGACCACTAGGACAAAAAAGATCAATTTATGGGAGTATCATTTATAACTTTTAGAGCCAAATCACATTTTCATGTTTTAGACCTTTCATTTTAAACATTTGCATTTTAGTGCACATTCATGCCTTTTAATAAAATGTGCTCTTTTGTATTTACAGCTGGAAAATTATTCACAACTGCTACATTTAAACATTCACAAACGTACAGTAAAGACCAGCTATCTACAAAAACATTTAAAAGAAAAGCTCCATGTGAAAGATAAAGGAAATATTTAATTATATTAACCTTTTCATACTTTGTAAAATATTAGATTTTTAGTTGCTTTGAATCCACTGACTATTTTGCAGGGACCCAGGTGTACCATGTTTGCATGATCTTCTTACTCTTACAACATAATTTCTGGCTCTTCATAATTTTCTCTGTCCATCACATTAACCATGTGACAAAGACTCCGTAATAAACAGAGACAAGAACAGGATTTCTAACTCTTGCCATAATGTTCTAGTTGGAGATCTCTCTCATAACACTCAGCCATTCTTTCAAGGAATGACCTATATAGCAAAGCCTATACAGGTCCATTTTAATGGTAAAGCTGAGCAAACATGGTCTAAATATTGGCAATTCAGCAGGAACTGACTGTCATTCGAGTGCCCCTGTCAGAAAACAAAGGCATAACAGCAGAGATTGCTGCACTAACTTCGCTTAGTTAGTACAGTGATCTCTCAGGTTTGTTTTGTTCAGCCAGCTGGGTTGAGAAAAAAAAAATTCAAGGTGTGTACCAGGCTTAACAGTTTAGACAGATGCTTCATTCTGGCTTACTGAGGGGAAGTGGTGATATTATAGAGCCGTACTGAAACTGATAATTGGTTGGATGGCACAAACTTTGCAGAGCACCAAGCAGGATTAAGAATAAGATGGTCAGGAAAGTGCCTTTGGGCCCTTAGCTGTCAGTGGCTTCAAGACAAATAAAAAAATATATTTAACAGAAAACAAAAAGTTACGTATAGTGAAAGATTCACATGGACCTTTTTTCTTTAACCCTTTTCAGAAATAGCTCCTCTTTAAGATGTATTTATGTACATGATGTGTTTATACATATAAGAGTCAGGATATCCTGATACCAGTTAAAACCTGAAGAATAGAAAAAAAAAAAAAAAGAAAAATCTATCCACAATGAGAAATGTTTCATCTGAAGTTTGTATGCATTAAAAATGCAGACAAAATGCACTGTTGAAGGGTTACTATACAACTGGCTTGGTTCTTGGAGATCGTCTGGGGAAAAAAAATTAATACTTTTATACCACTGTTATTGCTTGAGTCCTATCAGACAACTTCTGCCATGTCCCATGACACTGACACTCATACATGTAAACATCCCTGTATGCCAAACATGCTTTGCACCTTTGCCCATCTTTGCAAACTTTATCTCTTGTGAGTTCTTTGGTGACGGATGAGGCAGGATTTCTGACTGAAGCGCTTATTGCATTGCTCACATTTAAAGGGCCGCTCCCCAGTATGGATCCTTTGGTGTTGGATTAGCACAGAGTTCTGGATAAAGCTCTTGTCGCACTCATTGCACTTGTAAGGTCGCTCTCCTGTGTGAGTGCGCTGGTGGGTGATCAGGTGCGAGTTTCGGCTGAAGCTTTTGGAACAGAGTGTGCACTTGTATGGACGTTCTCCTGTGTGAATACGGTGATGTTTAATCAGGTTAGACTTGACAGTAAAGCTTTTATCGCACTCTGAACATTTGTATGGCCTCAGCTCTCCTGGTTTACCCTGTTTGGGTTCCATGTTCGAGTTCAAGAAAGATTTATTAAAGAAGAACCAGCTATAAGGACTGTCTATCTGCTGCACGGCTGTGATCGGGCTTAATGCTCTCCCATCAGAACTAGGTATACCAAAACCATTGGGTGATGTATCTCTTGCTATCCACATAGTTGCAGGATATAATTCACCATTTATACTTTCACCAAAACACTGGGAGAGGTTATAGGTCATAGAGACAGGTTCTTGATGATGCAGTTGATCATTCCATTTCCCTAGGGTTTCTTCTTCAAGGTTAGTGCTGACAGGGATATTATCTGTAAAAAGGAGCACATAATGTGTAATCACACAGACCGAAATAGAATAAAATATCTTCTTTTCTAGTACCACCAATGTATCTGAGGCACATGTTTATGTTTGTATATAGCTTCTACTTGCCTTGTCAACTAAACGCAAAATGTAATGCCCACACTGCATGGCTCTCCGCACATGCCAAAATGGACTGTACACACACTACTCCACACATGCCAAAATGGACTGTACACACACTACTCCACACATGCCAAAATGGACTGTGTTGCGTACACACTCAAGCTTACATACACTATATTACCAAAAGTATTGGGACACCCCTCCAAATCATTGGATTCAGGTGTTCCAGTCACCTCCATGACCACAGGTGTATAAAATCAAGCACCTAGGCATGCAGACTGCTTCTACAAACATTTGTGAATGAATGGGTCGCTTTCAGGAGCTCAGTGAATTCAAGTGTGGTACCACGATAGGTTACCACCTGTGCAATAAGTACATCCGTGAAATATCCTTGCTACTAAATATTCCACGATCAACTGTTAGTGGTATTATAACAAAGTGGAAGCAACTGGGAACAACAGCAACTCAGACACAAAGTGGTAGGCCATGTAAAATGACACAGCGGGGTCAGCACATGCTGAAGCGCACAGTGCGCAGAAGTCGCCAACTGTCTAGAGAGTCAATAGCTAAAGACCTCCAAACTTCGTCTGGCCTTCAGATTAGCAAAACAGTGCGTAGAGAGCTTCATGGAATGGGTTTCCATGGCCAAGCAGCTGAATCCAAGCCTGCCATCACCAAGTGCAATGCAAAGCGTCGGATGCAGTGGTGTAAAGCATGCCACCACTGGACTCTAGAGCACACTTCTCTGTCTGGCAATCTGATGGACGTGTCTGGGTTTGGTGGTTGCCAGGAGAATGGTATTTGCCTGACTGCATCGTGCCAAGTGTAAAGTTTGCTGGAGGGGGGATTATTAACTCTTAAGGCATCAGCATACCAAGACATTTTGGACAATTTCATACTCCCAACTTTTTGGGAACAGTTTGGGGATGGGCCCTTCCTGACCTCAACCCGACCGAACACCTTTGAGATGAATTAAAGCAGAGACTGGAGCCAGGCCTTCTTGCCTGACCTCACAAATTGTGCTTCTGAAATAATGGTCAAACATTCCCATAGACACACTCCTAAACCTTGTGGACAGCCTTCCCAGAAGAGTTGAAGCTGTTATAGCTGCAAAGGGCGGGCCAACTCAATACTGAACCCTACGGACTAAGACCAGGAGCCATTAAAGTTCATGCACATGTAAAGGCAGTCGTCCCAATACTTTTGCCGGCATAGTGTATAGTCAGAGAAGTGAAAGTGGTATTGTGTATACAGCAGCAAATACTGGTGTACACAATCTGCATGTACAAATACATGGTCATACAGACACATAGATAAGTTCTTGTGCGCCGACTTGTGCTATACACACATTGCTACCTATGTTATCACAAATATAAATGCTGACTTTGAACATCTGCTTAACACTGCCTGTAAAACAGCTTATGACATCCACCCATGGTATATAAAGTGCTAAAACGAACAACTTCCCTATTAATAATGCCAATGAAGCAGAGAGCCTTAAAAGCCCACAATTATTTATACACTATTCTAAAAGCTGTTCAGTCATACAGCTCATTTGGGTCCTCTGCAGGAAATGTCAGGAGGGAGGTGGTGGAAGATCAGTGAATGGGAATGACAGAACCAGAAAGTATTCAGGGGTTCTGTTTCACAGAGTAATTACTGTACAGTATACCAGCTGCAAGAGGCAGATGAATTGTAGACCAAGGACTTTCTGTTCCAGTCTTCATTGACTGAGAAGACACCAAGGAGGTAATTAAGGATTTATGGGTAAAACCTAACATCTCAAATCATCTGCTCAGTGGTAAAGTGTGAAATATGAATGTTGTATTTTGTCTGTTAGACCCTAGCAGCAATGTACACATTTGCAGGACATTCACATCTGCTGAACATACAATTTTTTCAGTAGCAGGCTCTTCATTCGCCAAACCCCAAACCTTTAGCTCCCCAAATTTACACACAAATGAGAGAATATAGACACATATACAGTGCTATCATAAATCTAACACACACACACACACATTTACTCACATGAACTATGATAGTTATTTGTCTCTCCTTCTGAATCTGGGCTTGTCGATGAATATTGATCCTCATCCTGTTTTATTCTTGATAGAAGGTTAGTATCCATCCCGGAATTATCTAGTGAATTGTGAGCAGGTAAGAACACAGCTTTTTATACTCTTGAAAGTGAAGAGTGTAACAAACTTTTTTTGTCACAAGCCTATTTGACAAGCCTTTAGATCCCATTGTCTTCCATCTTGACAAAGACAACTTAAAACACGTTGCATGAACATCCACAGGTATCAAACTTGCCTGGGAGTAAGAGTTGGCACCCTTCAGAACTGAGAGGAAAGTTGAAGTGGTTTGGATATAATGGAGCTTATGAGGGTCATAGATTATATCTGGCACAAAGATATTCCTAAACAAATTCAGGAGAAACTGAAGGAATTTCTCCAACCTCACCTCAAAATGACTTGGAATTCTCTCAAAAATGGCTTTATAGAGGGAACCATGCAAACGTTATACAGTCAGGTCCATAAATATTGGGACATTAACACAATTCTAACATTTTTGGCTCTATACACCACCACAATGGATTTGAAATGAAACAAACAAGATGTGCTTTAACTGCAGACTGTCAGCTTTAGTTTGAGGGTATTTACATCCAAATCAGGTGAACGGCGTAGGAATTACAACAGATTGCATATGTGCCTCCCACTTGTTAAGGGACCAAAAGTAATGGGACAGAATAATAATCATAAATCAAACTTTCACTTTTTAATACTTGGTTGCAAATCCTTTGCAGTCAATTACAGCCTGAAGTCTGGAACGCACAGACATCACCAGACGCTGGGTTTCATCCCTGGTGATGCTCTGCCAGGCCTCTACTGCAACTGTCTTCAGTTCCTGCTTGTTCTTGGGGCATTTTCCCTTCAGTTTTGTCTTCAGCAAGTGAAATGCATGCTCAATCGGATTCAGGTCAGGTGATTGACTTGGTTATTGCATAACATTCCACTTCTTTCCCTTAAAAAACGCTTTGGTTGCTTTTGCAGTATGCTTTGGGTCATTGTCCATCTGCACTGTGAAGCGGCGGGCAATGAGTTCTGAAGCATTTGGCTGAATATGAGCAGATAATATTGCCCGAAAAACTTCAGAATTCATCCTGCTGCTTTTGTCAGCAGTCACATCATCAATAAATACAAGAGAACCAGTTCCATTGGCAGCCATACCTGCCCACACCATGACACTACCACCACCATGCTTCACTGATGAGGTGGTATGCTTAGGATCATGAGCAGTTCCTTTCCTTCTCCATACTCTTCTCTTCCCATCACTCTGGTACAAGTTGATCTTGGTCTCATCTGTCCATAGGATGTTGTTCCAGAACTGTGAAGGCTTTTTTAGATGTCTTTGGCAAACTCTAATCTGGCCTTCCTGTTTTTGAGGCTCACCAATGGTTTACATCTTGTGGTGAACCCTCTGTATTCACTCTGGTGAAGTCTTCTCTTGATTGTTGACTTTGACACACATACACCTACCTCCTGGAGAGTGTTCTTGATCTGGCCAACTGTTGTGAAGGGTGTTTTCTTCACCAGGGAAAGAATTCTTCGGTCATCCACCACAGTTGTTTTCCGTTGTCTTCCAGGTCTTTTGGTGTTGCTGAGCTCACCGGTGCGTTCCTTCTTTTTAAGAATGTTCCAAACAGTTGTTTTGGCCACGACTAATGTTTTTGCTATCTCTCTGATGGGTTTGTTTTGTTTTTTCAGCCTAATAATGGCTTGTTTCACTGATAGTGACAGCTCTTTGGATCTCATATTGAGAGTTGACAGCAACAGATTCCAAATGCAAATAGCACACTTGAAATGAACTCTGGACCTTTGATCTGCTCATTGTAATTGGGATAATGAGGGAATAACACACACCTGGCCATGGAACAGCTGAGAAGCCAATTGTCCCATTACTTTTGGTCCCTTAACAAGTGGGAGGCACATATGCAAACTGTTGTAATTCTTACACCGTTCACCTGATTTGGATGTAAATACCCTCAAATTAAAGCTGACAGTCTGCAGTTAAAGCACATCTTGTTCATTTCATTTCAAATCCATTGTGGTAGTGTATAGCGCAAAAAATGTTAGAATTGTGTCAATGTCCCAATATTTATGGACCTGACTGTAATTCTGCCATAGGTGGAGCCTGATGAGAGGGGTTAGTCCCTAGCTTTATACATGTCTTGTATACTGCAACAGTGAAATCTCCCTGCTGTAGTTCTCCTCTGCTTCTCTCCACCTGGGAGCTTTGAGTATTCCTGCTGGAATTCTCCAGAATATAAAATACATATATATTTCAGTTAGCTAGTACAGTCACCCCTAGGGGTAGCCACCAGTGCTCACCCACAAAGAAATATCCATACAAATACAAATCAAGTATAGAGGCAATCATGGGTCTTGCAGAGGAGATAAATCAAAGCAATAACATATTATCAAAGTTTATAGGGAGCACGGTCCATAAAATAACAGTATTCTACATATCCATGTTTTAGTATCTTGAGAAAGATAGATTAAGCGCCCTCAAAACATCAATAAAATGCTGTTGCTCTAATTCATCTCTGTGTAAGACCTGCGAGTTCCCCTATACTTTTTTGATTGCTCTCTGACTTGTCAATGGTAAACACAAAAGCCGTCAGAGGAAGCAAGCAGAGCAGAAAACATCCTCTACTGGCTTGTGTTTACCAGTGACAGTGTACCTTTTCCATCAGCTCAGACATAGCACTCTCCCTTACACGATGGAGGTAAGCTGCACTAGCCTCATGGCAGTGACTCCTGCTTGCAGCCCTTGCCAACCCCGAGGACCTCTTTCTGCCACTCTCAAATAAGGAGTAGCTGCTCTTCCACAGCAGCCCTCCTCTGTGCCCTTTAGTGCTGGGAAGAAGCCAAAGCTCTGTGTGTGAATGAACATGCAGAGCAGCGGCTCAGGAGCGAGCCTGCTTGGGTGCCCCCATAGCAAGCTCCTTGCTCTGGCAGGAGTGAGGGGTCAGGAGCTCCGGCAGGGGACCCAAGAAAAGGAGGATCGGGACTGCTCTATGCAAACACACTGCACAGAGCGAGTATAACATGTTATTTAAAAAAAAAAAAAAAAAAAACCCAAAACACCTTGCCTTTAATATCACTTTAAAGGGGAAGGGAGGTGAATGAGTGGGAAGCTCTGTACTGGAAAGTGGGGTGGGGGTTAACAGGAGAGTTCTGTAGGAAAGCAAGGGGGGGGGTCATTTTTGGTTGTACTCTGGCCTGTGTTGCCCAATCCTGAGTCTTGCACCCTGTGTGAGCCCTGAGCACAGCACAATACTGACTCCTGCACCTTGTGCTATACACACTCCTGAGGGAGATATCAGGGGGGAGGCGAGTACCTTAACCTATTTTCTGAGACAAAAAAAATGTCATGTATGTATCTACATTTAGCTCAAATAAAGCTGCTCTTCATTTGATATTACCTCAAAGAATCGGAAAAATCTAAAAGTACACATTTATTAACATGGACATTAAAAACTTAATATATCCAACACTTTGGGTACAATAGCTATAGCAGTTAATGCGACACACACACACACACACACACACACACACACACACACACACACTTCAAGTGTAAGTTTACATACACAAAATACAACAAATACCTGTACAGGGACTGTCAGGCTGCTCCAAATCATCTGAAGAACAAGCTGTGTAGCGCATAACTTCTTCCTGTTTGATTTTCCGTAAAATGTTTGGATTGACTGTGGGGTAACCTGAAAACATGAAGGATTGCTGTTCATTTTTACGGTAACTATATGAAGAATAAGGTGCCACTAAACTCTGGTTTAAAAAAAGCTATTTTATTAGAGTATGTATCCTTAACTCAGAAAAATATCTTCTATTGCTATCTAAAGTCCACTTCTTTTTTTTTTTTTGCTGCAATAATCTAAATTCATGATGTTACAGGGTGGCTTTGTTCATTCTCCATAGTCCCACTGTAAGTGGATGCATAGCCACCCTCTCTTTCTCTCTCCCATGATGGACTGGGGACTATGGGTCTTGTAGTGTGCATAGGGCAGTGCACATGACCACAACTACCATGCACTGCTCATTTCAAATAGCTGAAAATGAGGGGGAAAAGGAGAAGTTCAGGAGATCACCATGGATGTTACAAGGAGACAGAAAAACAGATTACAGAACCATTAAGTAGTGGATGTGTATGGATTATTTTTGAAAAATAAGGATATCATTTAGTGTCACTTTCAAAAATATCAATAAGCATTGAAAGTGTGACAAATTTTTTGGTGCTAAAAACTCTTATATTTAATCCAACTAAAACCATCCTGTAGCTGCATGCTTACTTTACACAAACATTTGAATACAAATATGCACATACAAAAGGTTTCAATACACAGTAAGACAGGCCATAGACAGAGCGAATTTCTTTCCTGCTACCATAGGTGGCACAGACAGACAATGTTGACAGGGGAATCCCTCCTGCCGAGCCCCTGTGTTCTCCTGGCAGGAGGAGCTGTCCCTGCTGGGAGAACACAGTGATTTTTGCTAGCAGCTATAACAGCCGCTAGAGATAATTGCATAAAAAATCCAGCAAGCTGGCTGTATTCAAGTTGATCGATCAACTTGGGTACATACAGCCTGCCAATACATGGTTTAAACCCCGGCCAGTTCCTGCTGAATCATCCAATATTCGAACGGTCTATGGCCAGCCAAAGCCCATGCTGATAGTGGATTTCTCTTTGAACGGAGAACCACCCCTGCTGCTATCACAGAAGATTTCCATAGAAGTTCATTGGGATGACTTTTGCCAACTCTGACTGTCTACTATTTTCACTGCATCTGAAAAGTATAAAAAGTTGTAAACCTTTTTTTGCTTCAGTTCAACCACTTTTTTTTTTTTTGTATAATTTGTACAAAATTTAAAAAATATGTTTACAGCAATATACCATACATACAGTATTTCCTTTTTAGTGCTGTTATGTATTTAGAGTGGCTCTCCTATGGAAATCTCTGGTTTTGAACTGGTTATACACAACCTTGTGTGTGAATGTGTTTAAATCTTCCAACACAAGAGGCTATTGAGAACACAGGTACAGGAACAAAGAATCCTATGAAACGCTTCATATTGGCAGCATTAAACAGTGAGCATAACTCCCATGCACAAGTGAAAAGTTATGCACAATTTCTTTCCCATGCATGAATACAGTTATGTAAAGTCGCGCACCTTTCTTGCTAAGCCCTGCGCCTTTCCCAACCATGCCTGACTGACTGGTGCAGAAAGCTGTTGCTCTATTTTACACATATGAAGACCTATGTACAGTGCTACAGATTTTAATTTTTATTCCCACCAAGTGCTATTAAGGCTTCATAGTTCTCTTTCATGATTTTCTTGTAGAGCTCTTTCTGCCATTCCTCCAGCATTTCCCACTCTTCATCTGAGAAGTATACAGCTATTCGGTTTAGGGTTGCTGGTGTCTGAAAGACAAAACATTATGTGACTAATAATTCCTGCACATAAACAACTGACCCCTACACCCTGACCATGAAAAAAAATAAACATACAATACAGTTGACAGAAAAAAAAGCAGGCTTGATAAATTTACCTAAATAAATCCTAGCTGACGTGGGAGGGGCTACCTGCCAGAAGTAGGTAACTGCTCCCTAAAAAAAAAAACAAAAACCTTTTTTTTGGGGGGGGGGGGGGGTTTAGAAAACTCACTTTAAAAAGTGTCACTAAACTCACATCTTAAAAAAAAAAAAAAAACGATAAATGCTGTATTGGCAGCAGCTACTGCACATGCTCAGTTTTCAGTGTATTTCTACCCTGAGAATTTCCTCCCTATCACAGGAAATATGATCCCTGAGCAGCCCATGAAGTCACACGTGGGCATCTGCACAGTGGTAAATAACCACTCCCTCTCTCTTCCGCCATGCTCACCAACGAGCTAAACACAATGGGGGTGGGATGTAGATTGATGGAGGCTTCACCTCACTCCTCTTCTAAGACACAGAGTGGAGGGATGTGACACAGCCTGCCACTGGCAGACATCCACCCACACCATGTTGCTGTCAGAAAATGATAAACATTTGAATTCAAATATTTATTTGTATGACTTTGTAAAACAGTTTATTGATCATAAATATTTATTTTACTCTGTATCCCAAAGGCTGCTTTTTAATTTTTATTTTGAACATGTGACCAACAGCAGAGGACTAGAAGCTCCTCCTGCCACTGTTTCCCTGCAGACAGGCTCGGAAAGATCTGGGTCATGTGACAGCTGTATATTGACTATGAAAAAAGTACTTAGATTTTCTTTTATGAAAATAATTACAGAGCCATCAACCATATATAGAAAGAGAAGGGGTAAGGTAAATGAAACAGCGTGTGTTTAGGATCACTTTAAGTAGGATCCTGTAGTTACAACCCAGGTACTGGACATGCAGTGGTCTACTGGACAAGCCCCTGCAGTTATACCCCCATTCTGAACATGTATACTTCAAGAGAATTTTATTCACAGGGCTTTTATTTTTGCTGATACACTGTACAGGCACCTATATCTATTCCACGTTGATCAAGGAAACGTAAAAAAAAAAAAAAAAAAAAAAAAAAGGGAAAAATGGACTACTGCCAAAAAACACAAGCTGCTGGACACTGCATAATAGAAGAAAGAAAAACACAAAGATCTTTTCATACCTTCCTTTGTAGTGCTCGGGGGACCTGGCTGCAACTTTCTGTCAGAAACTGGGACTTGTGAGGAAGGAGTTTTCTTCTCCACAGCTGTGGTTTTCTTGAAAGATTGTTTACGCCATCATTCTCCTAAGATGGGTTTATTGTAAGAATACTATAGTCTATTTACAGGTCATAAAGCTAGACTCATTTATCAGTCAGACATTCTAAACATCTGTTTTCAAGCTTTCATATTACTACTGCATCTGAAAAGGCCTGATCAGAGATACATATGTATTTAAACAGAACCTGTACTGCAAAAACTAGGCAAATTACTGTTTTAATTAATGAAGGGATCATAAACTGTCAGTACCTACAGCGGGTAAAATAATTACTGAACACGTTACCATTTTTCTCAGTAAATATATTTCTAAAGGTGCTATTGACATGGAATTTTCACCAAATGTCGGTAACAACCCATGTAATCCATACATACAAAGAAACCAAAAACAAATAAGTTCAGAAATTAAGTTATGTATAATAAAATGGAATGACACAGGGAAAAAGTATTGAACACGCTAACTGAAATGTATTTAATACTTCGTACAAAACCCTTTTTTGGTAATGACAGCTTCAAGATGCCTCCTGTATGGAAAAACAAAGCGCATTGCATAGGCGTGGTTTTGGCCCAATAAAATTTTGAAGGTTCCATGGGCCACTTCTATGAACTCTGATCTTAAGTTCTTTCCATAGATTTTCTATTAGATTCAAGTCAGGTGATTAGCTGCAACATTCTAGCAGCTTTATTTTCTTTATTTGAAACCAATTGAGTTTCCTTGGCTGTTTGGGATCATTGTCTTGCTGAAATTTCCACCCTTGTTTCATCTTCATCATCCTGGTAGATGGCAGCAGATTTGTATCAGGAATGTCTTGGTACATTTTTCCATTCATCCTTCCTTCAATGATATGAAGTTTGCCAGTACTGTATGCTGAAAGAGCCCCACACCATGATATTCCCACCTCCAAACTTCACTGTTGGGATGGTGTTTTTGGGGTGATGTGCAGTGCCACTTGACCTAAAAAACATGGTGTTTTCACTGGCGTATCTAAATGTTGTGCAGCAAACTTTAAACAAGCTTCAACATGCTTTTTCTTCAGCAATGGAGTCTTGTGTGGCAAGCGTGCATACAGGCCATGGCGGTTAAGTGCATTACTTGTTTTCTTGTTAACAATTGTACCTGCTAATTCCAGGTCTTTCTGAAGCTCTCCACAAGCGGTCGTTGGCTCTTGGACAACTCTTCTGATAATTATTTTCACTCCTCTATCAGAAATCTTGTGAGGAGCACCTGTTCGTGGCCGGTTTATGATGAAATGATCTTTCCACTTCCAGATTATGTCCCCAACAATGCTCACTGGGACATTTAAAAGTTAAGAAATCCATCTGTAACTAATGGCATTAGTATGTTTTGCAACAATAAGGTTGCAGAGGTCTTGAGAGAGCCCTTTGCTTTTACCTATCATGAGATGTTTCCTGTGTGACACCTTGGTAACAAGACACCTTTTTATAGGCCCTCAGTTGAGACTGAACCAGCCGATATTAATTTGCACTGAAAAGGGGCAAGATTGCTTTCTAACTACTGATCGATTTCTGCTGTTGTCTTGGCTTTCCATGCCTTTTTGCACCTCCCTTTCTTCATGTGTTCAATACTTTTCCCTGTTTCATTCCATTTTATTAGACATACCGGTAACTTAATTTCTGAACTTATTTGTTTCGGTTTCTTTGTATGGATTGCATGTGTTGTTACCAACATGTGGTGATAATTTCATGTCAATAGCACCTTTAGAAGTATACTGTATTTACTGAGAAAAATGGTGACGTGTTCAATACTTATTTTACCTGCTGTATATTCCCTGCTCTCCTACAGCACTCTGATCTGCTGCCAGACAGTCTAGGGCCCTGTTCACACCATCATGTTAAAAAACATACAGCAATTTCTTCTGGAGGTGTGATTTTCCTCTCTCTCTCTCCCATTCCCCACTACAAATGTTAATCATAGAGTACAGTTGTGTTAAAAATAATAGCAGTGTGTTGAAAAAAGTGAATAAAGCTCAAAATCCTTCTAATAGCTTTTATTTCCATACACACAAATGCATTGGGAACACTGCACATTCTATTCCAAATCAAAACATGAAGAAAAATTATATCAAATTTGTGTTGTTCCTCTAAAAAAATTGAAGAAAAGTGAATATTAGACTTCAAAAAAATAGCAGTGTTTGTATTCTTCTTTACAAACTCAAACATTAACTATATAAACTGAAAAATGTTTGATGATTTTGCTTTCCTTTGAATCACTTAATTAATATTTCGTTGTATAAGCACTGTTTCTGAGAAACACTGTACATCTGTGTTGCATGGAGTCAACCAACTTCTGGCACCTGTGAACAGGTATTCCAGCCCAGGATGATTGGACTACATTCCACAGTTCTTCTCTTTTTCTTGGTTTTGTCTCAGAAACGGCATTTTTGATGTCACCCCACAAGTTTTCTATTGGATTAAGATCCGGGGATTGGGCTGGCCACGCCATAACGTCAATCTTGTTGGTCTGGAACCAAGATGTTGTACGTTTACTGGTGTGTTTGGGGTCGTTGTCTTGTTGGAACACCCATTTCAAGGGTAAACAGCACAGGTCTCGACACTGAGCGGGGGAGGAGCCTAACTATGGCGGTGTAGGAGAGCGTGGTGTGGAAGCTCTCCGTCCTTTCCCACCGCCTCGGATACAGATACTGGAGAGCAGGGACCGTGGGGACCTACCAGAGTATGGTGGGTTACGTGCTGAAGCCGTGGTCCCGGGCACTATGAATAGGAAGTGAACTGTGCCGTCGGATTGAAGACAGGCTGGAGACTCGTCCTAGGGGAGAGAGAGCAGAGAGCAGGGTTGCCGAGGAAACGAGGAGGCTCGGCTTGACCACGTGTCAGCCGCAGAGAACTACTGGGTAGGGGAAATGCCGGCTGGTGTTTAGAGCTGAGAGGAGAGAGGAAGACGTCGGATTGCTCCCATCCCAGTACATGAGACATTCTTATGGGAGAAGTATGCAGCAAGATGCCTCCCTCCCCCCCTGAATGGAAGTGACTTTGTTACAGAGCAGTGAAAACGAAGCGACCCGGAAGAAACCCCCCCCCCCCCCTCCCTGAAGAGAGCTATGGAATGTGACAACCAAGGAACTTGTTAGAGCTGCAGCTGTGAAGGGTGAGTGAGAGCAGCCTGGATGGATTACTGTGATACATAAATGACTGTTTCTGTTGTCTACAGGCAAAGGAGAAGTTGTGAAAGGGGGTTTCCCTGGGGGGTCTGACGGAGAGAGAGGAGGAGATTAAAAGCAGCCTGGAAGGAATATTAAGTAGAGAACTCGAAGAAAAAAAAAAAAAAAAGGAGCCTCTGGTATATATTGTTATCAATCTTTGTGTTTCCCCTATTGAAGAAAAAAAAAAAAAGAACGCATAGAAGAGATGAAAAATAAAAATGTTAAAAAATAGTGGCCCAAAGGGGTCTCAAACTGGCACGATAAAAAAATATACATCTCAAGGAAATTTGACCCCAGATAGATCTCAAAGGGTTGGTGAAAAATGTGAAATGGAAATGAGCATAGAAGGTAGCCCTAGACTCTCCCTGGGAAAAGAATATAACAGTCAGCATCTTACAGAAAAATTGGAGAGCAGAGACACTGAAAGTGAATTACAAATTCCAAACAAGAAAGAGATGGCAGATATGTTCAAGAACTTAGAAAAAACATTAAAACATGAAATGACAAGTATACAAAATGATTTGGGCCGGATGCTATCAAGGGTGGAGGAGACAGAGGAAAGAGTTAAAAGTCATGCTCAATATATTTCTGATCTGGAGAAAAGGACAATGGAAATTAAGAAAGATCAAAAAAAGCTGTTATATAGAGTGGAAGTACAAGAAAACAGGGAAAGGAGAAACAACATTAGGGTGAGAGGAGTTCCGGAATTGGTAAAAGGAGAAGAAACAAGAGGCCTTATCTGTAAAATATTAAACTCCATTATGGATAGATCAGAAACAGAAAAGATTAACCTGGAAGGTGTTTTCAGGATAGGAAAAAATCAACAAGGAAGTGGAAAAGAGAAACCAAGAGATATAATAGTCCAATTTCAGAAATGGGAGGATAAAGAAGAAGTATGGAGAAAGACCAAGGGAAGATCAAGTATTAATTATGGAGAAATGAATATACAGATTTTTGCAGACTTAACACCAGAGACATTGTGGAGGAGAAGAACTTTAAAACCCCTGTTAGAGCAGATGATAAAGCAAAAGGTGCACTATAGATGGGGTACGCCGGAGTGCCTAATTGGATGGAAGAATGGAGTTACAGCCCAATTGAGATTTCCTGAGGACTTAAGAAACTTCTGTGATAGACTTGAATTACAAAGGATGGAAGTCCCTGGTTGGGAGGTGGAAGAAGGGGGTTTGGGAGGTGGAGAGAGAGAGGAGTGGCAGGTTGATAGAAGAGGGAGATAGAGAATTGAGGGAGGGCACTGGGTGGGAGGGAGAGGAGAGAGAAAGAGAAGGGGAATTTATTTATTATTATTTTTTTTTTTTTTTTCTCCTCTTCTCCTCTTATCCCGCTTGACGCCACCCCCTCTCTCTCTTTTCTCCTTTGGGACCTTAAGAAAGGTGGAACATCTTGAATTGATGATGGAAATACTTTTGGGGTATCTGAGGTGGTGGGAGGTGGGGGGATCTGTCCATGGTTGGAGTTCAACCCCAAGGAGGTAATCTATGGTGGGTTTGGCCCCGCAAAAGATATATAGGCAAAACGTAAGCCTAAAGGATGGGAAGGGTGGGAGGGAGGGGAGAAGTGGACAGGGGGGTAGAGGGATAAGGGAGGGATGTGGGGGGGGGGGGAGGGGGAGGGGGGAGGGGATGAGAGTTGGGTGGGAGGGAGGCAGGGGAGGAGGTATTGGGTTAAGACTCTGCATGACAGAAGGGATAAAGAGGAAGAGGCAATTTGGAAGAGAGATGAAGTTAATTGGGAATGATGGAAGAAATACAGTTTATAACCTATAATGTGAACGGGCTGAGTTGTCCAGGAAAGAGATTTAGGTTGTTTAATGAGTTACATCATAGGGCTACGTCAGTGGTATTTTTACAGGAGACGCATTTTGAGATAGAGGCAAACGTGAAATTGAGATCCAAATACTATCCAAACATGGTACTATGCAGATTCTCCAATTAAAAGAGCAAAAGGGGTTGCAATAGGTTTGGCAAAGAATATGAGATTTGAGCTGGAGGATAGAAGAACCGACCCGGAGGGGAGGTTTTTATTCTTAAAGGTAGACTTCAGGGGATTGAGTGTACTTTAGCCAATATATACTGCCCCAATAAAAACTCGGAGATGTATATGAAGGGTCTGTTGAAAAAATTAATGGAATTTAAAAAAGGGCGCTTGATAGTAGCTGGAGACCTAAATTTCTGTATGGACCCACAAAAGGATAATACCTCTTCCGTGCAAAGAGAGGGGAGTAGGTCTCTGAGAGCTCTGAAAAAAGTGATGCATGAATACCAACTAGTGGATACCTGGAGAATAACGCATATGAAAGACAGAGACTATACCTTCTTCTCTAATGCACATGAGATATACTCGATATTAGATTACATCTTAATAGACCATCAACTTATAGATCATCTGGTAAAAATTGACATAGAGACAAGGACGTTCTCGGATCATGCTCCGGTCGTGATGAAGATGGGATGGGGAAGAAGGTGGACTGGAGGATTAGGGTGGAGGTTAAATGAGGTTCTTCTTCTGGATGAGGATGTAGTTCGGAGAATCGAGAAAGAGATTGGGGTATACTTTGGGGAGAATGAAACGGGAAGTATCGATGGCTACAGTCTGGGAAAGTCACAAGGTATTCATAAGAGGAATCTTGATTGCGGCAGGAGCAAGGAAGAAAAAAGGAAAGAAGAGAGAGGGTCAGTGGGCTCTTAAAAGAAATATTGGACTTGGAGCAGATCCATAAGAAGAAAATAACAAAAGATACGAGACAGAAGTTAATGGATAAAAAAGATGAGCTAGAGAGGTTGATGGATGAGGAGAAGAGAAGAGTATACAACAGGGTTTTGAACGAGAGATATAGATGGGGAGACAGACCAGGAAGATATCTAATGAGAACTTTGATTAAAAAGAAAAATAGGAACTATATAGAAAAGATAAAAAGTTCAAAGGGGGAGTTGGTCCACTCAAATAAAGAGATTATTAAAGTGTTTACGGAGTATTACAAAAAGTTATATAATATTAGCCCCCAAGGCCCTCCAAAAGAAGCCCAAGAGGGAATTAATGAAAAAAATATGACATACTTAAAAAATGCGGGATTACCAAAACTAAGTGAAGCACAGTTGAACTCCCTAGACGCAGAAATTCCCCAGGAAGAAATTAAAATAGCATTAAGAAGCACAGGAGGGGGAAAAAGTCCAGGCCCGGATGGCTATACAGTTAAGTACTATAAGAAATTTAGTGAAGTACTGTTACCCAAGCTGGAGAAATATATGAATGCTCTGGGAGGTGGGATGGAAGTGAGGAGAGAATCCCTACAGGCCCATGTAGTACTTATTCACAAGGAGGGAAAAGACCCATCTCAGTGCTCCAGCTATAGACCTATCTCATTATTGAAGACAGACACTAAACTGTATGCAAAGGTGTTAGCAAACAGGTTGAGAGATCTGATGCCTGAATGGATCCATGGAGACCAGGTGGGATTTGTACCGGGGAGAGAAGGTAGAGATAACGGCTTGAGAACCCTGATGCTTATTCAGAAAAGTAGAAGAGGGAAAGCCCCGGTGGTGCTCTTGTCAATTGATGCAGAGAAGGCATTTGATAGAGTGGACTGGGGCTTTATGATGGACAACTTAAAAGTGCTGGGGATAGGTGATAGAATGCGAGAGTGGATAAGTAAATTATATAGGGAGCCTACTGCAATCATCACGGTAAATGGGGAGAGATCAGAACCCATTGGAATGTCTAATGGTACAAGACAGGGCTGTCCTCTGTCCCCTCTGCTATATGTATTGTCACTTGAACCTCTGTTGTCAATAATAAGAAATAGTGGATCGGTAAAGGGAATTCAGAACATAGAGTAGCGGCCTTTGCGGACGACTTATTGTTCTACGTGGGGAATCCCTGAAGTACTCTCCCAAATATAATGAAGATTCTGAAGGAGTACGGTGAACTATCAAATTTAAAAATTAATCCAACGAAAACAGAGATCCTGAATATTAATATATCAAAGAATGAAAAAGAAAAACTACAAAAAGAATTCCCCTTTATATGGAGAGAAAAAGAGATAAAATACCTAGGAATAAAACTCACTGCCTCATCTAAGCATTTGTATAGATTAAACTATATCTCTTTGATAAATGAGATCAGGGAAGATTTAAAAAGACTAGAAGGAGGAAATCCATCCTGGATAGGACGTATAAACTTAGTCAAAATGGTAATTATGCCTAAAATACTGTATAGATTTCAAATGGTACCAATTAAAATTCCAGAAGCCTTCTTTAAGATAATGAAAAAAATGTTAACAAGATACATATAGAAGCATAAAAAACCTAGAATAGCATATGAAACATTGAGTAGGTCTAAAGAGAAAGGGGGATTGGGTCTACCAGATGTCAAGAGATACTATAAAGCAGTGGTTTTAACAAGAATATATGACTGGACATTTAACCATAAGGGGAAAAGTTGGATAACAATTGAAAATGATCTTAGTGGCATTAGATTGAGTCAGATGATATGGGTTCCACCACAGTTCAGGGGAATTAAAGAAAGCACAAGTATCTACACTTTAAATGTTTTTAGGGTATGGGACAATTTACACAAAAATATGAAATGGGAATTTAATTCAATATTAATGCCTTTCACAAATACTGAGTACTTTCCCCCGGGAAAGAATAAGATATCAGGGAGATGGTTTAGAAAGGAGGATACCCAACTGAGAGATGTTTTGGTGGAGGGGGAACTGAGATCACTTAAAAAGAGTTAATAGAGAAGAAGGGAGACATTTTTATTAGAATAGATGAGTGGAAATATCATCAATTGAAAAGTTTTATTGGAAATCTACCGAAACCCTTGAGAATAAAACAGGAGTGGAATATGTTTGAAAGGTTGTTAGAGACACGAAGGGATGGGAAGCACGGTATTTCAAAAGTGTATAGAATACTCACAGAATTAGACACAAGCACAAAGTTAATTTTTATGACAAAATGGGAAAGAGATATGGGAGTTGGGTTTGATGAAGATAGACAGAGAAAGATGTTTAGATTGATACACGATAATGTTAGTATGAGAGAGGTTGAGGTTAATTATAAGTGTGCGACACGATGGCACATTACACCGAGTGTAGAGCACAAGATGAATGGGGAAAATTCAAATATGTGCTGGAGAGGATGTGGAGAGATAGGCACGGTGTTTCACATATGGTGGGAATGTCCGAAAATCCAGGCTTTTTGGAAGATAATAGTCAAGTTGATTGAAGAAATAACTGAAATTGACATAGGGTTAGACCCAACGACGTGCCTCCTACACAATGTGGAGACATCTGTAAATAAATATAAAGATTCAGGTATTTGGTACTTCTTGAATGCTGCGAAAGGGTTGATACCCAAGTTTTGGCGGAAAGCTGAGGTACCGAAGGAGGTAGACTGGATTAATAGAGTAAACCAGATAGGTAGAATGGAAAGATCATATCATATGCAGGAAGATAGGATGAGAGTTTATTTCAGGAGATGGGAAAAGAGGGAAAGAGCAGGATTGAAAGAGAAATATAGGAAAATATGACCTAGGATGTTAACAAAAAATTAATAAGCCTCAAGAGATTAGAATGGGCCAGAGTCTGCAGAGGGGGAGGAGGGGGGAAGAGGGGCGGGAGGGGGGGGGGTAGTGGGACGGGAATGAAAAGAGTTTTTAGTAAGGGAAAGGTAGAAATGTTATAAATGTCTATTTGTATGAGAATTATTTCCTTTTTTGGGTTTTTGTATTAACATGAAAAATTTAATAAATATTTAAATTAAAAAAAAAAAAACAGCACAGGTCTCTCTCCTGTCAGCATGGACATACTGCTTTTTATCTCTCTGCACAGCACGAAGAATGTTGCAAAAGTGAGTATATTGCTGATGACCACCTTCTATGTATTGCCATCTTTAACAGTTACTGCAGGTATCCCATTTTACACATACCAGGTACAACCATTCAATGGGAGTACATTTTTCCTAAATTCCTAAAAGATCCATCTGGCTCCTACATTTCCCTGCCTGAATCTGGCTATTGAATTCTGCAGTGTTTTTTCCAGCTGTGAAGGGAAAACCACTTTTACCGTTTGTTCTGTGGTATCCTGTGTTGTGGACTGGCTGGTTGCCTGGTCTGATTCTAACTTGGGACGCTTCTGCTGCTCAAGGAGGTTGTCCAATAACTAAGTCAAGAAGAATAAAGTATTAGAACATATCAAATTAACGTTTCTCTTTAACATCGTTATTAATTCATTATATATATATATATATATACACACACACACACACACACATATATACACACACACACACACACACACACACACACACACACACACACACACATAGCGCCAAAAAACCCCCCCCAAAAAAACAAAAAAAAACAAAACCCCGCACAGGTGATCAAATACCACCAAAACAAAGCTCAATTCGTAGGGAAAAAAAAGGATGTAAATTTCATTTTGGTGCAACGTTACATGACCGCGCAATTGTCAGTTAAAATAATGCAGCGCCGTAACACAAACCGCTTATGTAACCGCTTCCTGACCGCCCTGTAGCAGAAATACTGCTACAGGGCGGCACAGGTGCGCAAAATCACATATATATACAAGATTTGCGCTCCCGTGGTTTTCACGCCCCTCCCAGATAGCGTCAGATTGCCCGTCAGTACACCAGTAATCACATTTAACCCCTTGATTACCAGGAAGACGCTCATACACAAACCTCCATTGCTAGTATAGTATCTGAACGAATCAATATCTTTGATCAGATCAGCACTATACCAGCGTTCACATTAGTATAGCGCCCCCAAAAACGCAGCATTAGCGGGATAAGCCCCGACACCTGTGTTTAGTGTCAGTAGGTCACTGTCACTTGATACATTGCACACAAAACCGCAGTGTTCGCAGAATCAGGCCTGATCTGTTAGCACTTGTCGGTAAATTTTGATGACTCTCATATGCACAGAGTGCTAGTACTAGTGCCGCGCTACCTTTTGGTGAACTAGCGAGCACCAGTGGTCTAGTCAACCTTGTCTTTCACATATCTCTTAGATTGTAAGCTCCCAGGATCGGGCCCTCCTAACCCTCTTGTATGGAACTGTATTGTCTCCCATTATATTGTAAAGTGCTGAGCAAACTGTTGGCACTATATAAATCCTGTATAATAATAATAATAATAATAATAATACCAGCACTGCAGTATCACTTGGTGACGTGGCGAGTCCCATAAGTGCAGTACAAGCTGGTGCGGTGGCGAGCACAAGTATTGCCCCGCAACCACCAAGAATTTGCACACAGGCCCGTAGAGCCCCTAGTATCCTTCCGGATGTGCTTGCAAATCCCGATTGGCAGCCCACCAATTCTGCAGCACCCATACTTCCCCCATTCACTGCCCAACCCGGAATTCAGGTGGAAATAGCAAATTTAACTACTCCCCTTGATTTTTTGGAGCTGTTTTTCACAGAAGATCTACATGCATTGAATGTGGATCAAAGCATTTTATATCCACAACAATGTATTGCCGCCAACCCAAATTCAAACCTTGTCAGACCATTTGCATGGAAACTCATTACCGAATTTATATATTTTTTTGGGCCTAACCCTCAACATGTGCATTACTAAAAAAAAATGAATTGCAGTTGTATTGGTCCACAGACCCGATTCATCATATGCCGTGTTCTCTGCTGCCATGGCCAGGCATAGACATGAGAGTATAATGTGTTTTATGCATTTCAACGACAGCACACTGTCATCCTCGGGGTAACCCTTAATTTGACCGGCTCCACAAAATTCAGCCCCTCACAAATCACCTTAACCAAAAATTTGCAGATATCTATACTCCCCAGCAAAAAATCTAAGTTGATGAGTCCCTCATTAATTTTTCTGGCCGCCTTGCATTCAAACAATTTCTCCCCAGCAAGCGTGCCAGATATGGGGTCAAGATGTAGAAGATCTGTGAGAGGACAACAGGCTATACTTCTAAGTTTCGTATTTACGAGGGAAAAGATAGTCACGTGGAGCCCCCCGGATGCCCAGACTACATGGGGAGTAGTGGCAAGATATTTTGGGACTTGGTGTCATCCTTTTCCATATGGGGTACCACTTATACGTGGACAATTTTTATTCAAGCGTGCCACTAGACATTTGTACAATCTTGGAACTGGCACATGTGGCAAAGTGTGACCTAATGTGTGCCCACCATTAGACGTGGGTGGATGCAGGGCGGTATATTTTAATGGTGGGCAAACCACACATTTTTGTTTGGCAGAGATTTCTTTTTTTTCCCCATTCAGTCCAGAGGCTGCATTAAAAAGAAAAAAAAAAAAAAAAAAAAAAAAAAAAAAGGAGAACATAGCATATATATACCCAACAAGGACCAGCGATGTACTGGTATATCACTGGACTTTGAATGGTTATACCAGGATGATGCCTACAGCTGCAGGCATCATCTTGGTATCATTTTATTCAGCTGGCGATCGGCTTTCGTGTAAAAACAATCCTAGTGGCTAATTAGCTGCAGGATTGCTTTTACAAGCAGTGGGAGACAATACCCCCCCTCCTCCGCTGCCTTCCATGGCCTTTTCAGGCAGTCCCGAGCCATCGGGGGAACCTGAGAATGCAGCCGGTGTTTCTGCCAGCTGACCATAGAGCTGATTGGAGACCAGAATCTTTCCAATCAGCTCTATAGCCTAAGAAGTCAGAAGTTGCGAGCATTTCATCACTTCAGTTTCGCAGGATATAAACAGAGCCATTTGTAAATTGGGAAAGCATCTGATCACACCGATCTTGGTTTGATTAGATAATGTAAGGGCAGAGGAGAGATCTAGAGTCTGATAGACCCCAGATTTCTCAAAAAATAATATATGACAATGCCCATTGAAGTTTTAGGGGATATTTGCATTCCCTTTGATAGCATTAAAAGAAAAAAAAAAATTTAAAAAAAAAGGAGTGTAAAAATAATTAAAAAAAACCCCAAAAAAACAAACAAAACTACTCTCGCCCCCCCCACGCATGCGCGCACCTGCGTTCGTGAGCGCTGACCCTGTGCCAGTATGGAAACAGCAGTTGCACCATGCATGTGAGGTATCGCCACGAACGTCAGATCAAGGGCAGTAATTCTAACTCTAGACCTCCTCTGTAAATCTAAAATGGTAGCTTGTAAAGGCTTTTAAAAAGTTGCCTATGGATATTAAAAACGTATGCAGTTTGTTGTCATTGCACGGGGCATGCGCAGTTTTAAAGCATGTCATATTTGCTATCTATTTACTCGGCATACCATCATCTTTTATATTTTACAAAACAATTGGCCAATACATTGTGTTTTTGTGCATTAAAAAGTAAAAAAAGTGTATTAAAAAAAAAAAAAAAAACAAAAAAAAAAAAAACGCTGCGCGAGTACTATGTGACGTAAAACATTGCAGCTCCCACCATTTCATTCACTAGGTTGTTTGCTTTACAAAATATATAAAGTTTGGGGGTTTAAATTAATTTCCTAGCAAAAAATACTGATTTTTTTTCATGAACAAAAAGTGTCAGGCTTGGTCTTCAGGTGGTTAAAAGAGTGAATGATGTGTGGCATAAACGTCTAATGTTGGGCATAAAATGCCCCCAAAATGACCCCTTTTTGGAAAGTAGACACCCCAAACTATTTGCTGAGAGGCATGTTGAATCAATAGAAGAAATTATTTTTTTTACCACAAGTTTTTGGAAAATGACAAACAAAATTTTTTTTTTGTACACAAAATTGTCACAAATGATTTACTGCTCACACATGCCATGGGTATATGTGGAATTACTCCCCAAAATACATTCTGCTACGTCTCCAGAGTATGGGGGTACCACATGTGAGAGACGTTTTGGCAATCTAGCCAAGCACAGGACCCCAAAATCCAATAAGCACCTTTTAAAAGGGCTTTATTTCCTCATTACACTTCCAGACTACCTATCACAGTTTCGGAGGCCCTGAAATGCCAGGATAACACCTAACCCCCCCCAAATGACCCCTTTTTGAAAAATATACACCCCAAAGAATTTGCTAAGAAGCATGGTGAGTATTTTGCAGATCTCGTTTGTTGCCACAAGTTTTTGGAAAATGAAGAAAAAAAAAAGCAAAAACACATTTTTCTTTTTTTATATTTTAAAGCCTTGTGAGAAAAAATGAGATCTGCAAAATACTCACCATGCCTCTTTTTAAATTCCTTGGGGTGACTACTTTCCAAAAACAGGGTCATTTGGGGGAGTTTGGTGCTATCCTGGCATTTCAGGGCCTTCGAAACTGTGATAGGTAGTGAACAAGTGAAATGAGGAAGTTACGCACCTTCAGGCTTTCAAAGTGGTCATTGGATTTCAGGCTCCTGTGTATGGCTAGGCTCCCAAAAAGTCTCACACATGTGGTATCCCCATATTCGTTAGAAGTAGCAGAATGTACTTTAGGGTGTATTTCCACATATACCAATCGCTTGTGCATGAAATAGATCATTTAACCACCAGCCTAGAGGGCACTTATACCCCCTTCCTACCCAGGCCAATTTCCAGCTTTCAGCGCTGTCACACTTTGAATGACAATTGCGTAGTCATGCAACGCTGTACCCATATGAAATTTTTATCATTTTTTTGTGACAGATAGAGCTTTATTTTGGTGGTATTTAATCACCTCTGGGTTTTTATTTTTTCTTAGCCCAAAAACCACTGAACATTTTGAAAAAAAAAAAAAAGTTTCTTAGTTTTTGTTATAAAATTTTGTAAATAAGTCATTTTTCTCCTTCACTGATGTGCGCTGAGGCTGCAGTGATGGGCATCGATAGGTAGCACTAATGAGGAGGCACTGGTAGGTGGCACTGATGGGCATTGACAGGCATCACTGATGGGCACTGAAAGGCAGCACTGACAGGCAGCCCAGAAGGGCACTGAAATGTGGCACTGAAATATGGCATGGATGAGCATTGAGAGCTGGCACTGATGGACACTGACAGGTGGCACTGCTGGGGCTACACAGATTATCGGGGCACACTGATCAGCAGTGCTCTGATGATCACTGTACATGTCCCTTTCGATGAATGCCGATTACCGGCTCTCCTCTCCTCACGAGCTGTCAGCGTGACAGCTCATGGGGAGAGAAATGCTGATAACCGGCATTTCCCTGTTTACGTGATCAGCTGTGATTGGACACATCTGATCACATGACCGAGCCGACATCTTCGGCTCTTTCCGTGGAACGGTGATCCGCTGTGTCCGAGGGACACAGCTCGCCGCCGATCGCCACGTGCTCCGGCAGCCGCCAATGTGCGGTTAGAATGGGAGGATGTCATGTGATGCCCTCCCAGAACAAGAGAAACACCTTGCGTCCATCATATTACTATATGGCAGACGGGAGGTGGTTAAATAAAAGTTATTTATCACGCTCATTCATATTTTCAATATCAATGCCAAAATTTCATAATTTCCACCACATTATAAATGAGTAAGTAGGATGTACAGTATTTATTTAGTTTAGAAAAAAAACATGGTAGCTGTGTAGATATTAACCACTTGCCCTCCTGAAGATTTACCCCCCCTTCCTGACCAGGCCATTTTTTGCATTACGGCACTGTGCTACTTTGACAATGGAGTGGTCATGCAATGCTGCACCAAAAATTTACGTCCTTTTTTTTCCCCACGAATTGAGCTTTCGGTGGTAATTGATCGCCTGTGTGGTTTTTTATTTTTTGCGCTATAAAAAAAAAAAAAAAAAAAAAACCCGACAAATTTGAGAAAAAAAAAAATTTTTTTGGACTTTTTGCTGTTAAACATGTTCAGTAAGAAAAATAAAAAAAAATAAATCATATTTCGTCATAAATTTAGGACAAAATGTATTCTGCTACAGGTCTTCGCTAAAAAAAAAAAAAAATATATCCCAAAAAGCACTAACACTGTACTAGTGGCACTGGGCAGTAAGGGGTTAACAAGGGGTGCTCAAAGGGTTAACTGTGTGATGGGGGTGTTTTACTATGGGGCAGAGTCTGTGTGCTTCAAGGTAAGCACACGGCTTTGGATAGATGACAGGGAGGAGAACTGTTAATTTAAAAAAAACAAAAACAAAAAAAAAAACACAGTTCTCCTGTGGCAGGACCTGGTGATTGACGGCGCGCACGCCCCCTACCCAGAAACGCAAAAACACACACACACACGTGATTTTGAGCACCTGTGCTGCCCTGTAGCTGTATTTCTGCTATAGGGCGGTGAGGAAGCAGTTAAACCAGAACGAAAAGACAAATTTTTTTTTTTAGTTTTGAAAAGAGTGGAGATAAGGATTATTACTGCCTGTGTCACCATTAGGGAGGTTCACCCTATTTGTCCTGTTTAATGTTAGCATTCAAAGAACACTAGTTCTGGTGAACTGGCGGGTAGGGGGATGGGAGGAGTCAGGGGCAAGGGATCCCTTGACTTGCAGAAATTTCCTCACTTACTCTATTGCAAATGGGACAGGAAGTGAAGGAAAATCTTCCCAATGGGAAACAGATAGATAGGAGAAGAAACTGACAGGGGTTATAACCCTCCTTTACTCTATCCAAAAAAAATAAAATAAAAAAAACAAATAAAAAAAAGTTTTGTCTATAGTTCTACTTTAAACAAGGTGACCATCTCATCTTTTTGTGATCATTGTTTTGGAGCCCCATTCAGTTCAATTACCTGTTTTCTTTCATGTATTTTCAAGTGATAAGCTGCCTGTCTGCGCAGCTTAGGAGCACCAGTAGGAAAAACTGTCGGCACGGCATTCACCTTCAATTTTCGTCTCATCCATTTATGGTTCAGTTCAGGTGAAATCAAATGAGAATCACTGCTAAATTCAAACATGTCCTTTTCAAAGTGCTCTGAACACAGTACATAATGCCCCGGGTTCTTCATTAAGGTGTCCCGCACAAACTCCTTCACATTGCCCACATCGGTGCGGCTGTGGTGTACCCATGTCTCTGCCAGTGGCAACTCCTTGGGGAAAGAGTGCATGGAGACCGCCAACGGAAGCTTACCACTGTGGTTGGTGCAGCCATAGGCAAAGCAGTGAGGCATTTCCGACCTGTGATAAAAGAGAACATACTTATCAGTGTCAAACTTAGAACATGTTCATTTTCTGAAATATGTGTAAGCATTAGTAAGCTGGACATAAGATGGGTAGAATTCCAAATGAAATTCTTAGGAAAAGAAGGTTCTAAGAAAAGTCATTTATTTTTCTAATTATTAGCGGGGTCAACCACAGTGATGGGAAAATTTGAAGGAATGGAACATTTTTCAAACAAATACGATTTTCTAACAGTGTAAGTGGTTTTTATTTGGTAAAGTACATTCTATCCATCTATGGCCTGCTTTACACTTATTCAACTTCATCCCTAAAACTGGGTGTACAGTGCATCCAGAAAGTATTCACAGCACTTAACTTTTGCCACATTTTGTTATGTTACAGCCTTATTCCAGTGGACTGAACATCTCTGGAGAGATCTGAAAATGGCTGTGCATCGACGCTCCCCATCCAACCTGAAGTATCTTGAGAGGTAATGCTAAGAAGAATGGGAGAAATTGCCCAAAAATTGGTGTGCTAAGCTTGTAGCATCATACTCACTCAAAATGACTTGAGGCTGTAATTGGTGCTAAAGGGGCTTCAACACAGTACTGAGCAAAGGCTGTGAATACTTATGTACATGGGTTTTTTTTATATTTAATAAATTCCAAAGATTTCAAAACTAAGGCTACGTTCACACTAGCCTTGTTAGCAAGCGGCAGACAGGTGTTTGGTAAGCGTTTCTACTGTTTCCCAAACGCCTGGGAAAATTCTGCACATTGCAGCACATGGTGCTGTTGAAACGGGAGCGTTAGTGTCGCGGCAAAACGGACACCTCGAGTCAGGAGGAGTTGAAGCCTCCTATTCAAGCCTATGGTGCCGCTCCGCAAATGCCCGGCGTTTGCGACGCGTTTGCAGAGCGTTAACACCATTCAAACTTCATTATTGGCATTTGTGGAGCGTTTTTAAACGCTTGGCAAACGCCTAGCAACCGCCGCTAAACCGCGCATGCGGTGTTTGCGGAGCGTTAAAAACGCTCCACAAACGCCGGACCAACGCTTGTCAAATGCTATAGGGGCGTTTGGCAAGAGTTGGAAAAACAGTCAAGTGTGAACGAGCCCTACCTTCTTTTACGTTGTCATTATGGGGTATTGTTTGTAGAATGTTGGAGGAAAAAATTAATTTAATCCATTTTGGAATGAGGCTGTAATATAACAAAATGTGGCAAGAGTTAAGTGCTGTGAATACTTTCTGGACGCACTGTACACCGAGTTTTTTTTTTTTTTCATGTGCAACAAACCTCACAGATCCCAGCATCCTCACAAGTGATGTGTATGCAAGGATCTCTCCTACTGCGGTATTGTATTCTGACAGCAGGGACTCCCTCCATCAGAATACACTGATCAGCACTACAGCAAATAGCTGATTGAATGCTGGTGTTCCAGCAGGACCGTTTGACAGAAGCTGGTCTAATGATTGGATTCTGTTGAACAGAGAGGGGTACCCATGGACTGAAATCCAGCGAGCTCCTGCATACCCAAAACCCATCTGTTTTACCAATTTCATCGCTCTTTAGATATCAAGTACTGGCGGGTCCCATTTATTTCCCTTTCCTCTTGGATATGGAAAACAAGCAGACATAAGAAAAAAATGCTGTAAGAGCTAGACCGTAGACATTGTTTATTTCACAGAAGATTATCACCCTCACCATAGACTTAACTTTCTTCACATGATCTGTTCCTGGAATGCCTGAGGCTTTTGGGTTTGAGATTATTACAGCTGCTGCTTCCTTGCCAAGAATTAAATATCCATTAAAAAAAAAAAAAAAAAAAAAAAAATTCTTGTCTTTTTGTTGCAACTTTTTTATAAACTAGTATATTTTGATTATACTTACAACCTAGTGTTTTTTTAACCTCCTAGAGGCTGCTATTTGCATTTTTGTTTCTGCTCCTAGAAGCTTAATAATGTTATCCTATGTATCCATACACACAATATTAGGTTAGTAGCGTTGTCATTATGGGATATGGTTTTTCAAGCTTCAGTGTTTGGGAACAGAGAAAAAAAAAAAAAAAAAAAAAAAAAAAAAAGGATGATTTTGTAGAGTTGTTTTGAGTGTTTTTCTGGCAGAAAAAAAAAATGCTGACCGCTCCTAACAGCTTTTTCTATTCCCTTGCAAGTTCTGTAAAACCACTAATAAAATGAGAACGCTCCTAAACGTTACTAAAACACTATTACCAGAGTGTTTTATCCAGTGTTTTTTGAGCTTTTTTATTTACTCACCACTGGATTTGTATTTTTTTTGCTATGTAAATGAAATGTCCAAAAATTTTGAAAAAAAGTGTTTTTTTTATAAAATTTTGCAAATAAATAATATTTCATCATAAATCTTAGCCAAAATTTATTCCGTTATCTTTTTAGTAAAAAAAAAAAAAATCCAAATTAGTTTATAACCAAAAATTATAATTTTTAAACATTTTTTTTTTAATTTTTATTTTTTTATATTATTATATTTTTTTTTTTACATACTGTCACCCTAGCAGTACAGTGTCACCATGGTGACACTGTACTACTTGTGGGGGGTGATGAAGATTTTTTTTTTTTTTACACTGATTGCTTTTACACCCATATAGGATGTAAAAACAATCATTTCTCTTTCTCTCTGTGTGCATTCTTGCACTCATTGAGAAGTACTGAGTGAGCTGTGATTGGTCACAGCTTGTCACATGGTACAAGGCTTTTGTGAATAGCCTTGTACCATGTGACCTCTGTGATCATTCACAGATTTCACACATAGTAAGCAATGATGTCACAAGTGACATCTTGCTTACTACTTTGCATGTGATCACTGATTGGCCAATCAGTGATCACATGATCGGGACCTCGTACAGAGGTCCCGTCCGACGATCGGTGTTTCACTGTGTCCGGGAAGTGGTTAAAAGGACACGCGACTTAAAAACTTCACTAAAAACGCTTCCCAGAGGCGTTTGAGGCGCTTTTTAGGCGTTTTCCATTAACGTTTTTTTCAACTCACCAAACATGCCCCAAAGATGTTGCAAGTAGGAGTTTTTACACCACACCGCAAGTGCAATGCCTCAGTGTGAAAACATACATAGATATACATAGGGAAGCATTTTTCTTGAGCTTTTCAGGTGCTTTTTTTTAAATGAAAAAACGCTTCAAAAACTCAATGTGAAAGTTGCCTTACTGTAATGTTTACTAGAAATGAATCTTGGATGTGATCCTTACAGGTTTCAAGCTAAATGGAGAAAAAAAAAAAAAAGCCACACACTACCAGTGTATGGCCACCTTTGTACATCTCTAGCAGTTATGCAGGAAATCGGTATCAGTACTGACATCCAACAGACACCAAGGGCTAGTCTTCATGTCATACTCAGCTGTTTCACATCCCAGTTCCAGGTCTTTTTCCCAGTATGAGGCTGTTAAACATCAAATCAGTGGTCTCCGGCACCTAAGCCCATCTGTAGACAGGTTCTGTTTTAAAGGGCTAGCGCACAAGCCACTTGGAGTTCAAGCAACACGTCCACACCCTAGCAACTAGAACCCCCGCATTCTTCATGACTTCACCAAGTGTTTCTCAGTGCCTTTCAGTGTGATCTCTGCACCTCCAATGTTCCAGTGTCATCCAGCCTATCCTTTCATGGGGGCGACTTTGACCAAAGTATATTACAAATTGAGGGAAGGTGGATTTCTAGATTAAATGCTACTGCCCCTCCTGGACTAAATGATTCCATGAGCTTTGCCCCATTCTTAACAGAGACTTGATGTCCCTGCAATACTTCTGTATCTCTAATTCAGAGACTATCAACCAATGGAGGAGCATAAGATAAGGGTTTTTAGTCTGTGTGTATTTTTGAAGATTGTGAGCTTTTTAGGTTGGAGACAGTGGACATCAATTTTAAGTAAATGTAGTTTACTTTTGTTTTTTTCTTCTTTGTTTTGTTTGATTTTTGTTTTGTTTTATTTCATTTTGTTATGTTTTGTCCTGTTTGGTCTTCATTTGCATCCAGGATGACTTGTCTCTATGTAAACTAGGTCCCCTCTGGGAGTTGTGAGCTTCTGGTGGTCATATTTCATTGTAGTTAATATACCTTTTCTTGTATGTTCTCTAGATGGAGAACTGTTTAGGGTAATGTTCTAGGTTTAGATTGATCTCGGAGCGCATGCGCTATGGCGCGTGTGCGTCATGATGTCATTGCGCACATGCGCAGTTACGTCATTTCCGTGGTGGCCATCTTTCATCTACATGGTAACGAGATGATGGTGAAGTAATTGGTGGCTTGTTGTATGCTTTATGTATTTGATTGTGTGCATTTGGATCACCTGTCTATAGGCTCCCTAGGGGGGAAAAGACCACCCTCTCTTCTGGCCCCTCCATGGCCGCCAGTTATTTTTTTGGTAGTTATTTTGTGGTTATCTTTTTTTGGGAGGTTCCTTGGGAGGCACAGGGACTATAAGATGGGCTAGTAGGGGGCATTGTCTTTCTCTTCATTTTTGCAACATATGTACCAGGATAGTGGTGGGTTCTCATGTATGCAATACATCTAAACTGGTGAGTGTTTTGACAGGTATGGCTTTATGAATATTTATTATTGCGTATGATGCTGAATTGTCTCCCAAACCATATATGAGACACACATCTCCTATGGCCATCTGGGTCTGTCTCCTCATTACATCTCTCTATCAGATATATATATATTCTGTCTTCATTTTGAGTAGTGACGTGGCCTCTCCTATGGATATTATCAGCTGGGAGATCTCCCACCTGCTATTTGGGAATTTGAACTACATCGTTAAGTCGGAATAAGTAGGTTGTGGACTAGGAAATGTAATACACAGATTTTCAATATTTAGTGACCACACTCTATCGATCTATTTTTAGAGATGTTTATTAACCATTTATTGATGCTATAAAATTGAGACTATCATGCCTATTTCCACCTTTCTATGGTCTCTTTTTTGTATGCCTCCCCCTGGACTATATGGAAATGACCACATCCAGAGGTTTTTGTAAGTTGCTTGTTGTGTATGTGTTTTGTGTTTTTTTTTTTTCCTCCTTCTTGATGTTGGGTGTCCATCTTTCTCCTCCTATGGGCCAGTTGATATTTTGATTATTTACAGTCAGGTCCATAAATATTGGGACATCGACACAATTCTAACAGTTTTGGCTCTATACACCACCACAATGGATTTGAAATGAAACAAACAAGATGTGCTTTAACTGCAGACTGACAGCTTTAATTTGAGGGTATTTACATCCAAATCAGGTGAACGGTGTAGGAATTACAACAGTTTGCATATATGCCTCCCACTTGTTAAGGGACCAAAAGTAATGGGACAATTGGCTTCTCAGCTGTTCCATGGCCAGATGTGTGTTATTCCCTCATTATCCCAATTACAATGAGCAGATCAAAGGTCCAGAGTTCATTTCAAGTGTGCTATTTGCATCTGGAATCTGTTGCTGTCAACTCTCAAGATGAGATCCAAAGAGCTGTCACTATCAGCAACACCAAAAGACCCGGAAGACCACGGAACACAGCTGTGGTGGATGACCGAAGAATTCTTTCCCTGGTGAAGAAAACACCCTTCACAACAGTTGGCCAGATCAAGAACACTCTCCAGGAGGTAGGTGTATGTGTGTCAAAGTCAACAATCAAGAGTAGACTTCACCAGAGTGAATACAGAGGGTTCACCACAAGATGTAAACCATTGGTGAGCCTCAAAAACAAGAAGGCCAGATTAGAGTTTGCCAAACAACATCTAAAAAAGCCTTCACAGTTCTGGAACAACATCCTATGGACAGATGAGACCAAGATCAACTTGTACCAGAGTGATGGGAAGAGAAGAGTATGGAGAAGGAAAGGAACTGCTCATGATCCTAAGCATATCACCTCATCAGTGAAGCATGGTGGTGGTAGTGTCATGGCGTGGGCATGTATGGCTGCCAGTGGAACTGGTTCTCTTGTATTTATTGATGATGTGACTGCTGACAAGAGCAGCAGGATGAATTCTGAAGTGTTTCGGGGAATATTATCTGCTCATATTCAGCCAAATGCTTCAGAACTCATTGGACGCCGCTTCACAGTGCAGATGGACAATGACCCAAAGCATACTGCAAAAGCAACCAAAGAGTTTAAGGGAAAGAAGTGGAATGTTATGCAATGGCCAAGTCAATCACCTGACCTGAATCCGATTGAGCATGCATTTCACTTGCTGAAGACAAAACTGAAGGGAAAATGCCCCAAGAACAAGCAGGAACTGAAGACAGTTGCAGTAGAGGCCTGGCAGAGCATCATCAGGGATGAAACCCAGCGTCTGGTGATGTCTATGCGTTCCAGACTTCAGGCTGTAATTGACTGCAAAGGATTTACAACCAAGTATTAAAAAGTGAAAGTTTGATTTATGATTATTATTCTGTCCCATTACTTTTGGTCCCTTAACAAGTGGGAGGCATATATGCAAACTGTTGGAATTCCTACACCATTCACCTGATTTGGATGTAAATACCCTCAAATTAAAGCCGACAGTCTGCAGTTAAAGCACATCTTGTTAGTTTCATTTCAAATCCATTGTGGTGGTGTATAGAGCCAAAAATGTTTGAATTGTGTCGATGTCCCAATATTTATGGACCTGACTGTATGTTATGTATGCATGCATATACATGTATCTTAGACATTATTTTATATATATATATATATACACATACATACACACACACATATATATACACATACACACACACACACACACACACACACACACACACACAGTGAGGAACAGAAGTACTTGAACACCCTGCGATTTTGCAAGTTCTCCCACTTAGAAATCATGGAGGGGTCTGAAATTCACATTGTAGGTGCATTCCCACTCTGAGAGACAGAATTAAAAAAAAAAAAAAAAAAAAAAAAAATTCAGGAAATCACATTGTATGATTTTTAAAGAATTTATTTGTCTTGCACTGCTGAACATAAGTATTTGAACACCTAAGAAACAGCAAGAATTCTGGCTCTCAAAGACTTGTTACTGTGCCTTTAAAAAGTCCACCTCTACTCCACTCATTAATCTATCTTAATAGCACCTGTCTGAGCTCTTTAAAGACACCTGTCCACCCCACAGTCAGTCAGACGCCAACTACTACCATGGGCAAGACCAAAGAGCTGTCAAAAGACACCAGAGACAAAATTGTGGACCTCCACCAGGCTGGAAAGGGCTACGGGGCAATTGCCAAGCAGCTTGGTGAAAATAGATCAACTGTTAGCGCAATAGAGCAATTGTTAGAAAATGGAAGAGGCTAAAGACGACTGTCAGTCTCCCTCAGACTGGGGCTCCATGCAAGATCTCACCTCGTGATGTATTACTGATGATAAGAAAGGTGAGGAATCAGCCCAGAACTACAAGGGAGGAGCTGGTCAATGACATGAAGAGAGCTAGGACCACAGTTTCAAAGGTCACTGTCGGTAGAACACTACGCCGTCATGGTTTCAAATCATGCATTGCATGGAAGATTCCCCTGCTCAAGTCATCACATGTCCAGGCCCGTCTGAAGTTTGCCATTGACCATCTGGATGATCCAGAAGAGGCATGGGAGAAAGTCATGTGGTCAGATGAGACCAAATGGGGCCATTTATTGTGAGATTTTGAGCAACAACCTCCTTCCCTCAGTCAGAGCATTGAAGATGGGTCGTGGCTGGGTCTTCCAACATGACAACGACCCGAAGCACACAGCCAGGATAACCAAGGAGTGGCTCCGTAAGAAGCATATCAAGGTTCTGGAGTGGCCTAGCCAGTCTCCAGACCTAAATCCAATAGAACATCTTTGGAAGGAGCTGAAACTCCGTGTTGCTCAGCGACAGCCCCGAAACCTGACAGATCTAGAGGAGATCTGTGTGGAGGAGTGGGCCAAAATCCCTGTTGCAGTGTGTGCAAACCTGGTCAAGAACTACAGGAAACGTTTGACCTCTGTAATTGCAAACAAAGGCTTCTGTACCAAATATTAACACTGATTTTCTCAGGTGTTCACATACTTATGTTCAGCAGTGCAAGACAAATAAATTCTTTAAAAAAAAAAATCATACAATGTGATTTCCTGAATTTGTTTTTTTAATTCTGTCTCTCAGAGTGGGAATGCACCTACAATGTGAATTTCAGACCCCTTCATGATTTCTAAGTGGAAGAACTTGCAAAATCGCAGGGTGTTCAAATACTTCTGTTCCTCACTATATATATATTTATGCTATTTGTAGAGATGTTATGAATATTTGTCACACTTGAGTGCAATAATCTGAAGAAGCGGTTGTTACAGCAATACACGTTATCGCCAACAAATGTATCATGCAAATCATGATTTTTCAATCATTTTATCATATACGTAGTTTGTCTATTCTCTTTGCACAAAACTGTGATGCTAGATTTTACTATTATTTGTGTTTCTTTTTGAGTTTTCATACGCCTATACTGGTAGATCACCCTTGATTTCCCTTTTTTTTTTCTTGTTTATTGGCATTTTCATCCAGCCTATTCCCAATGACTCTCTGTATGCACCTGCCTACAATCCGAATCCCAGTACTCATCATATCCTCTGAGCACTCCAGTGTGTCTTTGACACGTACCTCAGCTCTACCAGCTTTCAGGCTTACTGCACGCCTGCGATTCCCTGTGTGTTCCAACTTGCCATTTGTTACCAGTAACTGTGCACTCCTAGTCTGCATCCTTCTTCGGTGTTCCTCTGTGCACTCCCAGTTGGCTTCCTGTACTGTGCCCCTGTGAACTCCAGCCTCCTTCCAATGATTCTGTGCGACTCTGTGCACACCTAACTGATCCCTGTGCCTCAGTGCATATTTGTGCACACTTGACAGCTTGCACTAGACTACAGTGCCTTGAAAAAGGGTTCATACCCCTTGACATTTTCCACATTTTGCCATGTTACAACCAAAAACTTAAATGTATTTTATTGGGATTTTATGTGATAGAGTGGCAGGAAGTGGAAGAAAAATGATAAATGGTTTTCAAAGTTCTTTACAAATAAATATCTCAAAAGTGTGGCATGCATTTGTATTCAGCCCCTTTACTCTGATACCCCTAACTAAAATCCAGTGGAACCAATTGCCTTCAGAAGTCACCTAATTAGTAAATAGAGTCCACCTGTGTGTAATTTAATCTCAGTATAAATACAGCTGTTCTGTTAAGTCCTCAGAGGTTTGTTAGAGAACATTAGTGAAAAAAACAGCATCTTGAAGACCAAAGAACACACCAGACAGGTCAGGGATAAAGTTGTGGAAAAGTTTAAAGCAGGGTTAGGGTATAAAGAAAAAATCCCAAGCTTTGAACATCTCACAGAGCACTGTTCAATCCATCATCCAAAAATGGAAAGAGTATTGCACAACTGCAAACCTACCAAGACATGGCTGTCCACCTAAACTGACAGGCCAGGCAAGGAGAGCATTAATCAGAGAAGCAGCCAAGAGACCCATGGTAACTCCAGAGCAGCTGCAGAGACCCACAGCTCTGGTGGGAGAATCTGTCCACAGGACAGCTATTAGTCGTGCACTCCACAAATCTGGCTTTTATGGAAGAGTGGCAAGAAGAAAGCCATTGTTGAAAGAAAGCCATAAGAAGTCCCATTTGCAGTTTGTGAGAAGCAATGTGGAGGATACAGCAAACATGTGGAAGAAGGTGCTCTGGTCAGGCGAGACCAAAGTTGAACTTTCGGACCTAAAAGCAAAAACGCTATGTGTGCCAGAAAACGAACACTGCACATCACCCTGAACACACCATCCTCACCGTGAAAGATAGTGGTGGCAGCATCATGTTGTGAAGATGCTTTTTCTTCAGCAGAGATAGGGAAGCTGGTGTCCCTGCATACCCTACTGCCAATGCTACTGCAAACATGGCTGCCCAGTATCCCTCCAGATGTGCATTTGCTTGGCTTGTCAATGCCGGCTGCTGCGGCTCCAATGCTTGCAAGTCATCCCTGGTATGACTACAGACATACATGTGCAGGGCCTGTCGGTATCGACCTCCAGGCTGCTGTGCTTGCATGGCATCCCCGACATTGCACTAGAAGGGCCGTGCCACATGCAAAACTCTCTGGGGCCACATGCGGTCCGCAGGTTGGACACCCTTGGTTTAGGAAACATCTCCATTTGTAGCAGAGGTGACGTCACCAGCGTATACGTACTGCGATCTGAATGGATGCAGTCCATTCATAGTGTTGTGCTGTGATTGTGGCTACTGAATGCATATGTGGAGTGATGTCATTATGGCTCAGCCATCCAAACCGCTGGAGCCCACGAACCCAGAAAGCAGTGACAGCGCACCACTGGAGAGCTTCATTGTAAGGTAAGTCTTTCATATTAACTTGCAGAGGGAAAGTTTTTTTTAATTTACTCAAGACTTTACTACTGCTTTAAGTATTAAAATTAATTGTCCGCACCAACCATTAAAATTTCTGAAAATGCTGCTAGAAGAGCACAGTAAAAGAGAAGACTCCAAAAAAATGGGAGAAATCGTTAATTATAAGTAAAAAAAAACACAGAAAAATGTGTGACAGACTAATTATGGAAAATGTGAATCTGGACTCTAAACAGACGCAACAAGATAATTTGGTCGTCTGATCCTAATAAAACACCACAAATCCCAGAAACAAACATTCTAACAGCTCATATTGGAAGAGATGTGTTTTTCTTGTAATGCTTCTATCGGCACAAAATGCCAGCTTTAACATTCCAGACACATTAAGCGTCTCAAACTTTATTTTCTGGCACATATGCGCCTGCAGGCCCGTTTTGAGAAGTTGATGTGTTCATAAGAGAAGCAACCGATTAGCAAATGATACGTACCCATATTCTACTAAAGTGCATCACATGTCTGAACTCCTGACACTGGATCTCGTGCTGCAGCCATATTTCCCCCAGGCTCCTGGTGAAATCATCACAGACTAACTCCATGACTAATTAGACCATCAGAAAAAACTTGTGACCAGCAAAACAAAAAAGTCTAAATCAAACACAGAACTAAAGAGATACTTTTGTCTATTCCTAAACTCTATTATTGGAAGAAAATTACATTTCTTAACAAAAGGAAGTATCCATCTTTAAATGGTCACGTGTGGCCTGATAAAAACAAGGGACGCACCCAATTCTAGCAGTTCCAAAAGTTCAGACTTTTGATCAAAAAGGAGTTATCCAATTGCCTATGGGAATCAAGGAGAGTTTTTTTTTCCCCCTCACCTGCAAACTGGATCACATTTTGAGCGGATTTTGCCTTGCTCTGCATTGGGAGTTTAGGAGTTATCAAGACAATGGGGGTTATTTACTAAACCTGAAGATTGCAAAATCTGGTGCAACTCTGTAAAGAAACCAATCAGCTTCCAGATTTTCATTGCCAAAGCTTAACTGAACAAGCTAAAGTTAGAAGCTGATTGGCAAACATGCACATCTGCACCAGTTTTAGTAAATCTCCCCCAATATTTTTTCATTCGTTTTTAGTTTGGATGGTTGGGGAGGAGTGAGAATGTAGTCTTCATTAGTGCCTTTATGCACATTGGAGCATGGGGGTGGATTTCCCACAACTTCCTGTCCTTATACCCACTAACTTGACAGAATGTAAGCCAAAAGTGGGACAAGGTAATAAAACGTTCACAAATTGTTTAGACAATTTATGGTTGGCATGGTATACTGGCTACCTGGTCTCATTTCCACCCCCTGAGATGTTATAGTCAGATTTCAGTGTTGTGTTGACCACAGGTATGAGCTACTGACGTTCCATCTTGCCTTTGCTATCATGCCACTTTTCAATACTATAGTGTGTTTATTATTCCATTTTATGAAAACAGACTGAAAAGCTCCTTTCCAGAACAGTTTCACACACTGAGGAGCTCTTGAGGTAGGCTGAGGGATTTACTACATAGTGAATTCTAAATCCATCATGTCTAGTCATGCCCTCTATGTTCACTCCACAGGTGCTGATCACAGGTTCTGCAACTAACTGCAGTTAATATGAGCAACAACTCACAAAACTTGGAACCACCACAGCTCCTATTAGTTAGCACTGTACAGCTGACAAGAATTGTCATGGTTCTCTGTGACCTGTGTAGTCAGGTCAACTGCAGGAAATTATTAAACCATCACTGATGGCAGACAGAGGCAATTCACAATCTTTAAGGATCCCTGTAGAGAATCACGATTCAACCATTCCACAGAAATGAAGCAAACTGTCAAAAAAAAAAAAAAAAGTATAAATCACACCACACAAACTCAATGGAAAATATGAGATTATATTCCCTTTGAAGAGCTGAACAATCCAGTCTTCAGTGCCCATGGCAGCTGCTGACCTCCTTACTCAGTGTCTGCCACCAACTGTGATAAGCTTTCACAGCTCTTCCCATTACTGTGCCCATCTGTCAGTGCTTCAAGCTTCTTTGGGCAGGGAACACGCTTTTACTAGAGATTCCCACACTGAAATATACAATTACACCTCACCCTAAATAAGATAAACAGCAATAATCTGTACTTTTCCGAAGTATAGGATGTCTTCACAAAGAAACTTGAGCACAACCAGAATCACAGAAGATTCTTCAGAAAATAAAGGAGCCCTTGCTGGAACTCTGTTAATCTCTGATGGGGATTAGTCGACCTTCCCTTCTAATCAGAATGCCTCACAACAGTTTATCAACCGGTTTGCTGCTACAAGCTTAAATGTGTGACAGTACAAAAATATCAACTAAAATGAAGGGTCTCCTTTGAAAACTGATGGCTAAGCAGGTCATAGATGTTATGGTAAATGAAGAAAAGGACAATTTAGTTGAACTAGATTGAATTCTTCACTATGCATGGATTACATTGCTTACATCCATTGAAGGACTCTTTCACATGGAGTGGGGTCTACTCTGATCCAATCTGCAGGATTTCTGTGAACCGATTCTTTGCTGAATCGGAGCTGAAGTAGGATGGATGGCAGTTTTTTTTTTACATCCATGCCCCTTCAGTTTGTGTCCGGCAGACATGAATCGATCTAGGATAGCTGGGCGGATGGGCGGCCAGATGTAAGTGAACTTGCTTAGAGCCTAAGCCAGGTGATCCAGACTCTGGGGTGGATCCCCACTTTAAAGTCGGGATCTTTCCCTAGCCTGGACCGGCTGAGTGACATAAACCAACAGCATGCTTCAACGCTGTCGGCTGAAAACGGGTCACAGGAGTGCAGAACGAACTGCACTTCTGTGATCCACAGGAGAAGTACAGCCAAAAGAGCTTTGGCTTTACTTCTCCTTTAAAATGGCCAAACCACCATAAAGGCATTCCAATAACTTTGATCTGGATTCCGATTTATCAAATTAGTAAACTACTGTGTGCATTCTCATTAACTCCAGAGGGTGGTATGACATGCAAGCTCCATCTGACCAAACACACTGGAGAGTTTTTAGAATGCTTCATCAAGTTTATTTCAGTAGAGAGGATAGAGCAAAAGATCAACGTTTTGTAACAACAGCAGTGCTTGGGAAAGTTTTTCTGACTTGACCACTGTTGGGCAGTTTAGGAGTTATAGGTCATTGGGCTGGATCAGAGGCCACCCATAAATCTGAAATTGTAGTCCAACGTAGCCAAAAACAGCCAGATTAAAAAAACAACTGTCATTTCATGACTACAAGCACTGTCTTTGACTGGGGGTGGATTCCCAATACCGGCACATTTCTTACCCAGATACATCTAGCCTAGGGGTTCCTAACCTGGGGTCTATGGGCCCCTAACAATTTATCATTGGAGTAAACTTGTATTTGGACCTGAATACTTTAGTGTGGTGGAGAGGAACAGCTGCATACTGATGATATTACAATATCCGTTGGTTTATTGCACAGAAAACCAGAGATAGAAGTGCTCTCTGGACAGGAACAAACAGGTTTCATCCAATAAGGCTTGGTCATAGAGATGTCTACAACCAAGAGCTGTTTGGTGAAATGTATTAGAGAAGGTGGTCTTTGGAATGGTATTATTGCTGTGGTTGTCTGTGAAAAACTGGAAAATACGGTGAGGTCATCACTTCAGTTCATTCATTCATTTCTTTAGCACTGACACCCAGCGTTCAGGAGACAGCAGGAGAACTGGCTGCTAGTGTTCTCGTTCTTCATTTTGGTGTGGTGATTCTATTCTAAATTACTCATCCCTATATGAAATCCAATGGCTCTCTTGGGGGTGTAGAGCTGGGAATCCCAGCATGTGCAGTCAACTTCTGGGCCATGTAGCCACCCATGTGCGGTCTAACCACCACACATGCACACTGTACCCTTACGTGCACTGCATTCCTTCATCTTCTTATCACAACCCAAGGATGAATTATTATGACAAATGATTTATACTGCAATAATTTCTTATAGTGCTGCACAAAATAAAACAGGTTCTTACTAAATGACCCTTTATGTGAGTACATGCAACAGTTGTGTTGACATCCAAGGAGGCTACTGTCTTTGGGATTTTGTTAAGTCACTGTACAGTATTTCAGTACAAAATAAGAGGCAACTTAACACTGTTGCAGTACATTGTGGTAAACCAGCCCATTCATTTTAAACAAGCTGCCAGCACCCCACAATGCAGATTTTAATAAGACATGCAGCTTTTATTCGGCAACAGGCACTACAACAGATGTTCACATGTCTGCATTGTGCTGCACTACCTTGCTGAATTGCTGTCCTATTCAAAATGCACAACACACTACTGTGTTTGGGGGTAGAATGAACCAGAGAAGGGTGACAACAAAAAAAAAAAAAAAAGAAGGAGTATAGATCTATGTTTGTGCCAAGCATGTTTGAAACCACATACTGTTGACTGACTCACTACCTCTACTGTAAGTCTCTTCCAAGCATCAACTACTCGTTCGGTAAAAAAAAAATACTACCCAAGATTGTTTGGAACTTTCCTCCTTCTAGATCTTGGTTTGGAACTTTCCTCCTCTTAGGTCATGTCCCTGTGTTCTTGATTTTGGCTCCATATTGAAAATATTGCCCTCGTGATCCTTATTCACCAGCTTCATGTATTTAACCCCTTCACGCCTAAGGGTAAAACAAATCTTAACCCCTAAGCACAATTTTGCAAGGTTGACATGTGTTAGTAAAACCGTACATATCATCACAACTACTTTGTACATCCAGGTGAATTATAACTTGTTTTTTTCAGTACAAATTGGGCTTTCATTTGGAGGTAAATGGTAATCATTTTTTTAAATTTAACTGTGTGATTCTTGTTACTACCAAAGAACAACCCAAAATAAAAATTTTCCAGCTCTTAACGATCACAGCAATACCATATATGTGTATGTTATTTGATGTTTGTACCCACAGTACAGCCCAGAAACAATAGTACAAATTTTGTTTATTTACCTAAAACACACTGACACAGATACCAATTAAGGGAATAAAAATCCTGACCTTTGACCCTAACACTAACCCTGGCACTGAACTAGATCAAACCTTGATCAAAGTATTTTTTTAATATTTATCTATTCTTTTTTTTAACAAAGTTGTTTTTTTTTTTTCTTTACAATGTACCTCTCTCCTTCATTCAGAGAGAAAACAATAACAAGGGTGGCGGGCTTCACAGTGACTGATCACGGTGATAGCCAATAGAGGCTATCACAGCAATCATGTGACCCAGAATCCGAAGTCTTGGGCCCTGATCATTAAAACGGGACCCAGGGCTCTCAGCGACACCCCAGTCTTTGTGCTGGGAGCGCGCTCGCAGAACAACAGGTACGCAAATATGCGGCCCCACAAAAAAAAGCCCAGTTCTGTGAAGCGACATATTTGTGTTACGTCGGCATGAAGGGGTCAAAGGCCTCAGTCATGCCCTTACCCTTCTTTCCTCCAGACTGTACATATTAAAGAACACGCAAACCCAACACTTCCTATCCCTGTGTGTCTGCTGTACCATTTACTTGTATGAAAAAGCTTCCTTTGTGTGAAATCTCTTGTGTTCCTGCCAGTCCCTTTGCTTTCCTATTAAAACACACTAAGCAGAACACACCATGGTCAGTTCTCTAGCTGTGCTGCTCTTCCCGAATGAACAGACTTGTCCAGACAGCCCCTTTCTCCACACAGCCATTTACTGGGAAGCTCAGTATACTGTGGTTTCTCATCCCTCACCTCTCTGTGCTGCCAAGAGCAGAAGCTATGTGACTTGACTTTTTTTTTACAGAATGGGGGGGGGGGGTATTTATAATGTTTTTTGTATCTATACACAAATGCTTTACCTTGGATTTCCATTTTAAACTGAATGGGTTGTCTTGCAAGGGTTTACCTATACTTTAAGTTCCTGAAGTCTCTCCTGATACGTTTTATCTCTCAGACCTTTAGACTCCATACACAGTGGGGTTTTTCAAATCATGGGCGGAATTGCCACGATCTGAAAACACGTTGTAAAAGTGTGAAAACGCGCAATTGCGCTTTCAGGTGCCATTCATTTCAATGGCACCTGAAAACGCAGGGCGTTCCGCCACGATCTGAAAAAGCCTAGTATGAATGCAGCCTCAACTATTTTTGTGATTGTTACCATAAAGCACAGATTTGAAAAGAGCCCCAATGAACAAAATAATGCAGAGCCACATCACGTCATAAATTGCTCATGCGGGAAGGTCCCAGGAACCACATGACTTCTTTGAAGAAGAGAGGCTTGTAATTCAGCATTGTTTTGTCACAGTAAATAAAAGTAACACAAATAAACATAAAACTGCTGTAATGTACCTAGCTGGCCCTAGCCTAGTACCTGCAAATCCACAGCAACTAGAACACATAGGCCCAGCATGACACAAAACTATAGGTAGACTACATGTAGGATCAGTAATTCTGACACAATCTGCACATAGGGAGTTGCAGTTTGTCCCATTCTCCATTCACACTACTATAGCATGTGATGTGTGTTATCACGCTTCGTACATAGGGCAGCCCATTAATTGGTTGCCTTATGTGTGACAAACATGGCAAAATAGCTCAAGTAACTTTTTAAGCTTTGCATGTTTTAACTACATTTGTTGTGTGCAAAACTACACAAGTGTGAATGAAGGCCAAGGCTACAAATCACACTTAAGGGTTGTGTATACAAGGGATTTTAAAACTTTTTTTGGGCACATTTTAGGATTTGTAGTACAGGAACTTCTTTGTGGGCAGAACTGCATGTTTTTGGCCCCATAGACTTCTATTACAGGAGCTCCTGAAAACAGCATATAAAACACACATTTTATTTCAGGTGCTCCCACTGAAATCTATGGGGCCAAAAAAGCCCAAATCTGCTGTCTTTACTTTTCAGCGCAATAAGATTTTGAGTGCCCAGGTGTGAACCAGCACCACTGAAAACAATGGCATTTTTAATGTGCGTTTTGTAGCTTTGAACAGGTGTGAATGGGGACCCAAATATTGCTGCAAACATGCCGTTTACGTACAACGGCTGTCATATTGTGCACGCTGGATCTGACCAACACACACACACACCGATAGAGAACCGACCTCACAGGAAGCAGGCACAGCACAGAAAGCCCTGGCATCAGCATTTTCAGATGTGTGACAGGCATAACAACTGACCATAAAGGCTTTCCTGGTCTCCCACAGAGGGCTCAGCCAGGCGTGTCTGCTCAATCCACTCCATACCAACAAACATGGGGCTTCCTAACGGATCCATCTGGCTGAGAATACAAAGACTGGCCGATGATCATCCAATCAGCATAGAGATGTAGAATCATAATGCACTACAATTCTGCATACAGATTTATTGATAACCCCCGTCAGGGGTGGAAGCAGTAAAGATCAGCATGATCTGAGCAGACAATGTCACACAAGCATGTATATTATGTACTACACAAAAGTCCTGTCTATCCAGGGGAAGCAGCAACCTGCCAGAATAAATCACACCTCCCCCATCACAGATCCGAATGTGCCTACAGACACCACAATCACCGATAGATCTGATGGAAATCAGCCAGGTAAGGGGATGAGCAAGGTCACTGTGCAATGCAAGGCTGGCCATACACTTTACAATCTGACCACATCATCAGCTTTAAGCTCAACACACACATTGCAATCTGATTGTACAATCTCTGTTAGATCCACCACCAAGTATGCAGCACAAGGGCCTGCCTGATTGGATAGATGAGGTAGATCCTTATATTACATAGTTTTGGCAAATCTGTAGTTGATTGTACAGAGATTGTATGGTGACCCTTGGATCTATCAAATCCATGTGATAAGAGGACCTACTAAACCTATTTAATTCATCCATATCCAATCAGGCAGGCCCTTTCACTACATAGTAATTGTTAGATCTGGAGAATGCAACGTGCGGTGTGTTTAAAACCGAGAGTACACTATACAATCCCATTGTACAATCTGTACGATGTAAGAGGAGGACACAACTAAACAATCCCATCAATTTGTATTGAATTAGGCAGACCCCTGCACTGAACGGCCAATGTAGTGATGCCCTAGTGGCTTACTTACACTTGTAGACATGTTTGACGCTCCTCTGAAAAGCAGTCCACAGTGGATCACCTCTTAAAGGTATCTGACAGGTGGCTGGGAGGTGACATATCACCTATAGGATGCCCGTTTAACCCTTAAAACCCCAACTCACATGTTGCCATGTGGCCCCATTCACTGGAATAGGCTGTGTTTGGTAGCGGTACTGCCCACCGAACAAGACCTGTGGTGTCATTTTTGTTGCATCGCGGCAATGTGTGCCAACACGGCTGGAGGCCATGTAAACTTGTAGCCGGGCAGCTGGTAAAACCTCCTGATTTTTCTGTTGCCTTTTTAAACAAGATGTAAAAGAGATTGCACAATCAGACTGCACAGCGGCATTAAACCCAAAACTAAAAATGGAATACATTGCAGCTCAAGCTTTAGAGGTGGTGGCTGCATTCATTTTCCTTTTTTAGGCTTATTTCACCTGTCGATCTGACTAGTAACACCTCCTGCATTAGAGTGCCCTCAGTCTGGATGAAGGAGCAACAGCAACGCCTTTGGACAGTGGCATTGTCAGTCTGGGGGAGGGGAGTATTAGATGGACTAGCAGATTTAAATACACTAACAAATTGTAGACAAATTCCAGTTAATACTTTATAAGCAATTACAGCAAGCAGTTTTTTTTCCTTTTGGGATAAAGTTTTTCCATAAATAAAAGCTGATCATTGGAAGCACCCCTGCCAGTAGCAAGTGGATGATCTCAACCCTCTAACTGCTACATCTGCAGGACAGCTTGTTCTTTTGAAAACAACAGACTTACTGGCTGGATCACCAGATAAAAATAGAAGAAAGAAAGCTTAAAGTGGTTCTAAAGGCTCAAGGTTTTTTTTTAGCTTCATGCATTCTATGCATGAAGATAAAAAAACCTTCTGTGTGCAGCAGCCCATCAGCCCCCACCCGAGCCCCATCCAATCCAGTGAGTCTCTGTCTGGGGACTCTTCCTTCTCACTGGCTGACACAGAAGTGGGAGCCCATTGGCTCCCGCTGCTGTCAATCGCAGCCAGTGAGCCAATGAGGAGAGAGCAGGGGGAGTCTTATGGATGCATAGAGCAGCAGCATGGAGACGAGCACACAGTGGTGACCCCAGGGAGAGCAGATTTCCCTGGGGGCACTGCTTGAGAGTGAGGAGCCAGGAGCACTGTCAGGCACCCAAAAAGAAGAAGAAGAACAAGGCTGCTCTGTGCAAAATCACTGCACAGAGCAGGTAAGTATAGACATGTTTGTTATTAAAAACAAAAACAAAGCTTTAGCGTCACTTTACAAATAAACTAACGCAGCCATCACATCTATGAACTGGTAAGCTGCAATAAAATAAAACTTTTGCTTTTGGGTTGAATACTGCAGAATCTTAGTGGGCCTTAACTCAGAGAGGCTGCATATACGCGTACCAGAATGTAAACAGAGCTGTGTGCAGTGTTTGCCCTGCGTGCTCCCGGAAGCTAAAGGAAAGCTCACAATTTCTACGTACAATTGGAAACTTTCTGATCATGTGACTGCTGCAACAGCCAATCACAGCAGTCACATGATCACAAACCCCACCTCCTGGCATCAGAAACCTCTTAAGGGGCAGGGAGGCGGCAGCATTAAGGTATGGTGATGACTGGCCTACATATAAAATGCCAATTGCCTAGCCTGCATACATGGTGCAGCAGTCACACCTCATTAGTTATTTACTCTGGGGCAGCAACTCACAAGGGGCTAGAGTCCAGGCAAACAGGAAAGCAGCATGCTCCCAGTGAAGGCAGACTACAGTGACTGTCCCTCCCCTCAGGTGTGGGAGGTCTGGGGCACGCTGATCCTTGTAGTTCTTCACAGAGAGAGGCCAAGGCGGTCTCTGGCTTCACCTTGTGTTCTCACCTGTCTGCAGACTCTCCTGTAGATGACTCAGTGGGTACCAATGCCGGTCCAGGCTCAGTCAGTGTGAGACAGTGCAGCCAGTCATCCCTCACACTGTGTGCACTCAGCCAGGCTCATAGCACCGCTCCTCATTGCACCATCTCCCCGGGACAGTCTCACTGCCTCCTGCCAGCTTCGTATTGTTGTTCCAAAAAGAATCCAAACAGGAAACGGAAAAGAGGATTATACCGCTGCCCAATCACAGCCACGTATCCCCTGAGCAGCGGACCGGCCAGCCAATCAGTGAACGCAGTTTCTGTCCGCTCAAGCATCCCGCTGGGTCTGTGATAGAAAGCAGCGCGGAGAGCGTTCTCAAATCTGCTAGCCTCAGGGAGGAATGCATCGCAAGTGGAACGAGCCAATTGGAAGAAAGGGATGAGGGACGTCACAATAGGAGGGGCGCGGCTTGGGCGGGTCTTTAGGACAGGGAGCTGAAGAATGAATTAATGTAATACAACCTGGGCGGGGCTTTCGGTGTTTTGGTGAGGCTGAAGGGGGAGGAGCGGTGGTGACACATGTCACTGCGGCTGACCCCGCCTCATGTGTCCTCAGGACAGTGCACTGTTAAAGGAGCACTCCATCAATTGGGATCGTCGTGTGCCGCAAATACACGTGTAGTGAGAGTGCCCAGTACATTTCTTCTCTTCCAATTGACCCAACTTTATTTATACTGCTGTGACTTTAAACCCCGAAAACAAATTCCATCTTGTTTGTTGCAGAAGCAGACAGCCCTTCTGGAAGAATATATTTGTATTCTCCGATCTTCCTTTAGAGTATGTGCACACAGTACTTATTGGTGAACTCCAGATTCCTGGCAGAACATTTCTGAATAACAACATGAGGATGGGCAGAATAATAATGTGTGTATTCAGGGGCTATGTACACACATGCCTAAAAATTCTGACTTTTCTTGAACTATATATGTGTATTTGCACATATATGCATGAAAAATAATGTCCAGCAATGCAGATTTATATATATACAGTTAGGTCCATATATATTTGTACACAGGCACAATTTTAGTTTTTTTCAGGTATTTACCAAAACATATTCAAGCTATAGTTCTATAATGGATATGGGCTGAATGTGCACACTCAGGTTTAATTTGAGGGCATGTACATCCAAATTGGAGGAAGGGTTTGGGAATTACAGCTCTTAAGAGTAGCCATCCCTCCTTTTTCAAGGGACCAAAAGTTATTGAACAAATTAATATAATCATAAATAAAACATTGATTTGTAATATTTTGCTGAGAATCCTTTACTGGCAATGACAGCCTTAAGTCTGGAACCCATGGACATTACCAAAGACTGAGTTTCCTCCTTCCTGATGCTTTGCCAGGCTCTAACTGCAGCTGTCTTCAGTTGTTCTGCTCTGCTTCCGTGCAATGTGCCCTGTGCCCTGTTCCCTCGCAATGAGCCCTGCTCTCACATAATGTGCCCTGTTCTCATGTAATGTGCCCTGCCCTCATGTAATGTTCCCTGCCCTCATGTAATGTGCCCTATTCCCACATAATGTGCCCTGCTCTCATGTAATGTGCCCTGCCCTCATGTAATATGCCCTGCCCTCATGTAATGTGCCCTGCCCTCATGTAATGTGCCCTGCCCTCATGTAATATGCCCTGCCCTCATGTAATGTGCCCTGCCCTCATGTAATGTGCCCTGTTCCCACGTAATGTGCCCTGCTCTCATGTAATATGCCCTGCCCTCATGTAATGTGCCCTGCTCCCATGTAATATGCCCTGCCCTCATGTAATGCGTCCAGTTCACACATAATGTGTCCTGCTCTCATGTGATGTGCCCTGCTCCCATGTAATGTGCCCTGCTCTCATGTAATATGCCCTGCTCTCATGTAATATGCCCTGCCCTCATGTAATGTGCCCTGCCCTCATGTAATGTGCCCTGTTCCCACATAATGTGCCCTGCTCTCATGTAATATGCCCTGCCCTCATGTAATGTGCCCTGCTCTCATGTAATATGCCCTGCCCTCATGTAATGTGCCCTGCTCTCATGTAATGTGCCCTGCCCTCATGTAATATGCCCTGCCCTCATGTAATGTGCCCTGCCCTCATGTAATGTGCCCTGTTCCCACATAATGTGCCCTGCTCTCATGTAATATGCCCTGCCCTCATGTAATGTGCCCTGCTCCCATGTAATATGCCCTGCCCTCATGTAATGCGTCCAGTTCACACATAATGTGTCCTGCTCTCATGTGATGTGCCCTGCTCCCATGTAATGTGCCCTGCTCTCATGTAATATGCCCTGCTCTCATGTAATATGCCCTGCCCTCATGTAATGTGCCCTGTTCCCACATAATGTGCCCTGCTCTCATGTAATATGCCCTGCCCTCATGTAATGTGCCCTGCTCTCATGTAATATGCCCTGCCCTCATGTAATGTGCCCTGCTCTCATGTAATGTGCCCTGCCCTCATGTAATATGCCCTGCCCTCATGTAATGTGCCCTGCCCTCATGTAATGTGCCCTGTTCCCACATAATGTGCCCTGCTCTCATGTAATATGCCCTGCCCTCATGTAATGTGCCCTGCTCCCATGTAATATGCCCTGCCCTCATGTAATGCGTCCAGTTCACACATAATGTGTCCTGCTCTCATGTGATGTGCCCTGCTCCCATGTAATGTGCCCTGCTCTCATGTAATATGCCCTGCTCTCATGTAATATGCCCTGCCCTCATGTAATGTGCCCTGCTCTCATGTAATATGCCCTGCCCTCATGTAATGTGTCCAGTTCACACATAATGTGTCCTGCTCTCATGTGATGTGCCCTGCTCCCATGTAATGTGCCCTGCTCCCATGTAATGTGCCATGCTCTCATGTAATATGCCCTACTTTCATGTATTGTGTCCTGCTCTCATGTAATGTGCCCTGCTCTTATGTAATGTGCCCTGCTCTAATGTAATGTGCCCTGCTCTCATGTAATGTGTCCAGTTCCCACATAATGTGTCCTGCTTTCATGTGATGTGCCCTGCTCCCATGTAATGTGCCCTGCTCCCATGTAATGTGCCCTGCTCTTATGTAATATGCCCTGCTCTTATGTAATATGCCCTGCCCTCATGTAATGTGCCCTACTCTCATGTATTGTGCCCTGCTCTCATGTAATGTGCCCTACTCTCATGTAATGTGCCCTGCCTGCATGTAATGTGCCCTACTCTCATGTAATGTGCCCTGCCCTCATATAATGTGCCCTGTTCTCTTGCAATGTGCCCTGCCCTCATGCAATGTGCCCTGCTTTTATATAATGTGCCCTGCCCTCATGCAATGTGCCCTGCTCTCATGCAATGTGCCCTGCTCTCATGCAATGTGCCCTGCTCTCATGTATTGTGCCCTGCTCCCACATAATGTGCCCTGCCTTAATGCAATGTGCCCTACTCTTGTGTAATGTGCCCTGCCCTCATGTAATATGCCCTGCTCTCCTGTATTGTGCCCTGCTCCCACTTAATGTGCCCTACTCTCATGTAATGTGCCCTGCCCTCATGTAATGTGCTCTGCTCTCACGTAACATGCCGTGCCCTTAAGTAATGTGTCCTGCTCTCATGTAATGTGCCCCGTTCCCACACAATATAATTTTAATATTTATTCTTTTATTTAATGCTATTTCTAAAAATAATTGTCATTATCAACAACTCGCTGGTCATACCAATGCTCCATGAGCTGTAGAAGTGAACATTATTTCAGGGGTTTCGAAATCTCAAACTTTTTGGCAGGGGTTCCTCGAAGGTAAAACAGTCTAGTAGACCAGATGACTGTCAGATGTAAATGGACAGGTGGTTATATCTGAGCACCCATAGAGGAAAGTGAGCTGTGTCTGTGTCGGCTCTGCATAGGCGGAGCAGACACAGACATGTTATCCGCCTGCTCAGTGGGGATTAGAAGACAGATCCCCCTGCTGAGCAGGAGGATCTGCTGGTGGAGTCTACCCATGTGAAAGGGGCCTAAAAGAAATGCCTATATAGCTACAAATGTTGCATTTTTAGGCATCAGTGTGCAATAGGCCTTAGGAGGGTGGCTACATCCGCTTTACATGGCCCAACTGTATCTGGGAGAATAGGCACTCTCCTAATATGAATTACATGGATATCCTACTGCACATGTGTCCTTAATATCATTCATGATGGTTCCTCTAACAAGTATATCAATGGGCAGCTTATTTTGTTTTTCCATGCTGAATCTTGTGGGATGAACCAGCACAAATGATGTCGGGGACATGTGTGCAGTAGGATCACCTGTAAAGTAGAAAGGAACACATTACCCCAAATACAATATACTGCTCTTACTCAGGAAATGGAAGTTACAGTAAAAATGCCACAAGTGAGGATCATGCAGAGGACCTGACCAACAGAACAAAAACATTGACATTTATATTATTATAAAAGTTTGTTTTATAGCACTGTGCAGGATTGGGGGGTTAATTCTTGCTGTATCGTTTAGTGACACTTTAAGTTAAAGCTGGATCTACTCAGTGCAGCCATCTTCTGTGCTGCAGGGTTAAGTGCAGTGGTTGCGACAGTGGAGAGATGGCACCATTCACCCCCTGCTTCCCCCCTTCTCCATTTAGCTCCTGTGAAGGAGGAATACCTGTAGATTCCTACTGCTGCCATTTGCACCATGGCAAAAAGCATGTGTGAATGTAGTGCAATCTTCCTGGACTCACAAGCTCACAAGATGCACCTGGAAGGCCTGGATAGAGAACCCCTGATCCTTTTGTGACTACTTTTAAAATTAAAAGAAAAGTATGGGATTGAGGAAAAAACACCTAGATGGATGCAGCATCAGTCCGATGCTGTATCTGTCCCCCACCGCTTCTGCAGTAAGAACTGAGCTATCAAGCTCCGCTGATCGCTCAGTTCTCTCCCTCCGCTCTGAGCAGAGAGTGGTGACTGTTAGTCTCCCACTCTCTGCTCCATCTCTCCAGCACTCACTGGAACGCCGGGCTGTAGAGGGGATGGGAGCAGCTGGTTCAAGGTCTCATTGGCATGCTGAGAGGCTGAGTCAGCTGCCAGTCAGGCTTCTGGGCAGATCCCAGCCATATTGTTGGGATCTTTCCAGAGCGTGGGCTGGTTGAGTGACGTCAGCCCACGTCGGGCTACAGCCCACTGTCAGCTGAAAACGGGTCACAGGACTGCGGAAAAAAACCTGCGTTCCTATGATCCCTAAGGGAAGTAGGGTCAAAATAGTTTTGACCATACTTCTTCCTTAAGATCTGTTTTAAAGTTGAACTCAAGGAATTCAGCCACTTTGTAAAAAGTGCAGGGTTTTCAAAAGTGCAGAGTTAAGTCTGCATGCCACCTCCTGGACTTATCTCTCATTCTTCAATCAGTAGATGGCAGTGTTCAAAAGATATATTCTTCCACCAGTAGATGGGAGTGTTCAGAAATTTGTAGCTGCATTTATGATATAGCTCTATGTCTTTTCTCTATAATAAAATTTCTGTGTCCTGTTAGCAGAAAAATAGCAGATAAAACACATGTGGACTGTGTTCTGTAGGGCTATATACAGAATCTCTAATAGGTTATGGACCCTGACACCCACCCAGACACCCAGACATAGCCTGCTACAGCAAAAGAAGTGCAAGATACAGCAAAAGAAAGAAGATTGCAAGAGAATAAAAAAATGGCCATTAACACAACTGCAACAAAGCTTTCATTTGCAGATCTGACAAACCAGAACTACCAATCTTGGAAATTCAAGATGAAAATGCTGCTAATAAGAGAAGGTACATGGAGATGTATTATTGAAGTCAGGCCAGAGCACCCTTTAGATAAATGGATAATGATTGAATAGCTCAGAGAAAAATCTCTCTTAGCATAGAAGACGATCAAATCATACATATATGTAAGTGTGAAACTGCTAAAGAAATGTGGGAAAGGTTACAAAAGGTACATGAATGAAGAGCTAATCTCTACTATAAACTGTACTTGATTAGAAAGCTATACCAAGCTGATGAAAGGCCAGGATATGCAGGATTACATAAGGCACACCTTGAAAATTACCAATTTGAAAAACAGTGCAAAACACAACCTTAACTCACATCAATAAACATATGTGAAATATATTGATTAAAAATAATAATAAAGAATATTAGAATATTAAATTAAGTGTCCAAAGAGAGACAAAAAATTTTTTTCCTTTTAAAACAAAAAAGTCCAGTGACACACACAAAAAAAGTCCAGTGACATATACAAAAAACTTATATTATCATAAAAATCTTCAGTGCTAATAATGAGCCTTCCACCATCCACCAGTGCAAAACCAACATGAACCGCACTCACCAGACGTTTGGTGAGTGTAACGCCCTTCAGGATTAATTAGGGCTCCTGGACCCCCTTTATGGCTTCCAAGTATTCCCACACCTAAGATATGGATATGGATATTCCTACAATAGTTCCCCTCGCCAACTCCACCGGATTCCAGGAAGAAAAAAACTAATAGTGTTATACCATTATGACTCTCACTTATATTAAAATTTAAGCCAAACCACTCACATTTCAAAAGGTAATAAACAGCATTTATTGAAGATAAAAATGAATTCCACCATTCCTGTAGCAAGACCACACAGCCTGATACACAGCCGGATGACAGAACATAGAAAACCCTCTTCCACTAAGCAAAATGGCCGCTTGGAACGCACCGCTCGGCGTGCGTTCCACTCACCGGAAATGACGCGGGACGTTGGGACAGCCAACCGGAAGTACGTCAACGCATTTCGCCCCACCCACAGGGCATTCTCAAAACACCTTGAAAATTGTTGAACACCTGAGAGGTATAGGATAAGAAATAAAAGATTTTCATGTCACAACAATATTACTTACTGGTTTACCAGAAAGTTATGAAATGCTTGTCACAGCACTTGCTGCACATCCAGATGATGAACTGACATTGGAACATGTTAAGGGCAAATTTATGGATGAATACTGTATAAGCGAAAAACAGAAAGCATTATAAGTGATGGTGTTTCTGTCACATATTCTGCTTTAAAAACGAAAAATAGAAACAAAAACGGTAACATGCAGCAAAAAACGTGAATGTTTTGTGTGCAAGAAACAAGGCCATTTAAAAGCGGATGCAGAATCTCAAAAGCTAGAATGCAAAAAACAAGTTAAACTACAAAAAGCCAAAAGTGTGAAGGAAGAAACAGATTTTTCTTCAACTAATGAATATATTTTTCAGTCCAAAAGTTGCACCTCATCTTTGCAAGCATAGTGTGTCAGGAGCTACCAGTTGAATAACAAATGATAGAAATTTCTTTATTCACCTTAACCAGCGTAAAACAGAAAAAAATCAACACAGGGTAGTAAACCCTAGTGCACAAATCCTCAGAAAACAGAAGGCCACTATCCTAACCATTACTCCACACACGGTACCTCATTACTAGTTATCCCCATAGCATGCTTCTTACTGTATTTTTCTGCTTGATTTCTTGCTCTTGTGTTCCTCAGAAAACAGAAGGCCACTATGCTAACCATTACTCCACATACAATGGAGTAATGGTTAGCTTAGCTCAACGTGGGTTGAGGTGTGGGTTCAAGTCCTTCTTCTGATAAACTGTTTACACATTTTGGTTGCGCTGGAATGACTACAACCATTGTCGTCTCATGCTACCATATTACAGCGAAAAAAACATCCCAAGAGTTAACAGATCCTATATAAGGATCACAGTATTGTGAAACTTTGCTAGGCTATGCTGTTAAATCTTTCATTTGTGATTGTGCCAAGGTTAAACAGGGCAAGAATTTACAAGTAAAGACCACAATAGTTGATTAACAGCATGGACAACAAACACAAAGGGAATCAAACTCTCAATCTTCTGATCCAAAGTCAGACGCTTTATTCATTAGGCCACGCAGTCTGCCACAAGCCACTTTTTTTTGTATGTGGTATGGACATCAGCCGCACAGTTGAATCTAGTTGAATCTTCATCTACTGTACATTGTACTTGGTGTGATCAAGCAGATTTGGTAGAACGAATCATCAAAATTAAAAGAAAGAAATGTTTGAAATATATCACTCTGTGTGTAATGAATCTATATAATATATGAGTTTCACTTTTTGAACTGAATTACTGAAATAAATTAACGTTTTAATGATATTCTAATTTATTGAGATATACCTGTAATTCCTATATCCCCTCATCTTCACCTCCAGCTCCTATCCCCCCTATATCCCCTCTTCTACACCTTTCCCTTTTAAGTTCCTATCCCCTCATCTTCACCTCTGACTCATATCCCCTCCTCAAAACCAATACCTTCAACCCCCTCCTCCATACCTAGTGTACCCTTATAATTCCTATATCCTCTCCTCTACACCTACCCCTCGAAGTACTATATCCCCACATCTTCAACTACAAATCCTGTCTCCCCATGTCTCCACCTGTCCCTCTAAGTCCTTTTTCTCTTCATCTACACCTCTAACTCCTATACAGGCAATCCCCAAGTCACAAACATCCAACTTACATACAACTCATACTCAAGAATGGAGGCAGTGTGACATCATGCTGGTTCCAAAAACCACCAGGCAGCCATCTTGCTGCTCACCGCATGCTGCCACCTACTGTCCAGTTAATGACCACCTAATGACCGGTTAATCCTTTCCTATGCTATCCAGAACTTAAAAATAGTTTTTTTTGACTGGAGTTACATTTAAAAATGTGCCTGTTCCAACTTACATACAATTTCTACAGAACCTATCTTGTTTGTAACCCGGGAACTGCCTGTATTCCCTCCTTCATACCTACCTCTCCAGTTTATATATCTCCTTATCTTTATCTACAACTCCTAAATCCCCTTCTCCACACATTCCTTTCTTCAACCTCTGTCAGGTTTTTTTCACTTTTATGTGTGTTTATGTTATGGGAATTTCCTATCACTTATCAAGTGATAAGAAACCTCTTCAATATGGACAACAAATTGTTGGAACTTCCTGTTCCATTAACACCTGTACCCCCTCTCCATTCATGTATGGCCATCTGAAGACAGAATTCCCCAGTAGAGTCACAGACAAAAATAAATACCTGACAAAAATGTTAACACTTCCCTTATCTGGATTTATAGTGTCTATAGTGTAATGAAAGGCAAAACTTGAATTTTTTTTCATTTTGGATAGAGTAAGGGAGGGCTATAACCCTTGTCAGGGTTTTTTTTGCCACCTGTGTCCCATAGTGGACATTTCCCTTCACTTCCTGTCCCATAGCTAAAACAGGAACTGAGAGGAAATCCTTCCAAAGTGACGGAATCCTAGGGTGTCACCAGCACTAGTTTCCTCATTAGAAGATTTTCCCTCTAGTACTTTTCTGGGGACAACCCAAAAGTCAACTTTTAATGTTAACAGTAAACATGACAAATGGAGAGTGGGTCTCCCTAATGGGGGAACAGACAGCAGTAAAAACTGACAGGTGTTCTAGTCCACTCCATTCTGTCCATGTCTAAAAATAATAGTTTTGCTTATAGTTACACTTTAATTACTAGACAACCAGGAGTAGTCCACATTAGTTTGGTTGTCTGTGTATTACAGGGAGACCAATTTATAGGATTCTACTATCTCCCACATCTTTTCTTCACCAGCATGGCCTAGATCCCTTTCTCAGATAAACTATTTGGCATACACTAGCTTTGTGGCATGGGGCTGTAACAGAGTTCTGTATAAAGCAGAAATTCGTTTTCTAGAAGACTCAGCTTCTGGTATACCTAAAACAAAATTATTTGATAATGAGCCTAGCTTTCTGGAAAACCATAAATCTGCAGCATGCCTTACTTAGGAATATCTAGGGAACATACTACAGCCTTTCAGGCCCTGGTGAATGTGTACTCTTAGAGTTTCATAAGGAATTAAAGGATCAGAAACAGAAGACTGTTCCAGAGAAGGGGAGATGCATAGATGTAGGCAGGTGCAGTTAGTCTTTCCACCTGCCCATGGCATAGTGACATTGTTGCTTGGGAAGGGATGTCTCATGAGTGGATTGATCCCTTAGTGATTCAGTTCAATGCTTCAAGAGTGGAAGTGGTCGGACTGGACACAAAACTTTCAAGAGACTTTGGTGGCAATCTTGGGTTGGGAAACCTTTTAAATAAGGGGGAGCATGTCATTTTGAGATGCTACTGGCAAGTGAATGGTCAAGGATAGGAACTCGCTTGTGTTGGACAGTATCTAGCATAGGGAGAGGTTCTAGAGGAGAAGGGATAGCTTAGGTAAGGCTACTTCCTCGTTTCACACTCTTCGGTAATCAGTGTGGAGGCTTGGAGCTAATGCAGCCTGCAAAACCATCGTTGTACCTTCCCAGGAGGGACACTACCTCCGGTAACAAAAGCCAACCTCCAGTAACATATATAAATGCTGAGACTGTATATGCTCTGGACCACAATATTAGAGCTAACAACTGGATGTTCTGTAACTACAAAAAAGCTTGATTACAATTTATATAAATGAAAAACAGTGCCCTATAGACTGTTTGAGAGTGATTCCTCTCAGATAACGTACCTACAACAGGTGCCAATCACGTAGGTGAAGTGTTAAAGTGGAGCTAAAGGTCTGTCACAAATAGTGAGCAGGCAGACTCTTTATTGCATACACAGATGCATCTATCTACCTGCTCAATGTTTTCTCCAGCATTTAAAGTGATCTGTGCATACACAGCTCAGCTTACATCACTGGCCCAGTCTCTGTGTGCACGCACAGGAGTGATCATTCCATGTTGGCCAATGAAGATGGTGAAGACCAGCCTACAGCAGAAGGAAAGGCATTGCTGAAGTAAATGTAGCACCCTCCTGGTTATTTTGCTAGGTAAATTTAGTTTCTGGGTCCTTCAGAAATCAAGGGAGCAGAGATTTTGTTTTGTTGCTGGGAACTAGAAGCAGCCTGGATTTGACTGCAGGCTTTCTTCAAGGGATCTGATCTGGAAGGATTGCCTCCCTCATTCAGTGGTATCCAGAGGAAGCTGGATGGAGGTAGCTGCCCTGGGGACTTGTGAATAAAGACCCTAAAAGTGATCCCTGTATAGTGTTCTGAGGTTTGCAAAGGATACCAGCAGTTATACATTGTTATGACGTAACCAAATTATAGTGTGATATTTCCCCATGGTCTTTAGCTGTGAGGGAATAGACTGTTCAGTGTCACATTCACTTTGGGAGAGGATTGTCCTCTAACCGTTGCCTGATAACTGTTTTGGAGTATCCCAATATCCCAATCCCTCCCCAGTTACAAGTTTTTCAAGCAATAAATTACAAAAAGACAAATCCCTAGCCCAGGGATGTCCAATCTTTTGACTTTCCTGGGCCTCTTTGGAAGAAGAGGAATTTTCTTGGGCCACACATAAAATACACTAACAATAAGGATAGCTGATGAGCAGAAATATTGTATTTGTAATATTTTTTTATTATAAAAGTTAAAGAGGGCAACATAAAACTAGTGTGATATTAGACACGGTTTTTGATAAGTTAACACATCAATTCCTGGTTTGATGGATGTCGTAACAATTCTCAATGAATTCTGAAGATGCTCATCAGATATTTTGGTTCTAATTTTGCTCATTATGTGCTTCATCCTTGAAAATAGTTACTCGTAAATAACTGTCGAAAACTGATGAGATGAATAAGGAATGATTTTGAAGAGTGGGAGATTTTTCTATGGTAAGATAAAACATATAAAAGTTCAGTAAAGAGACACTGTCAAATTTTTTTCAGCCACAAGTGTAAATGCATTTTTACAAAACAAATAAAAAAAAAAATCAACATTTTTAAGTAAGTTTAGGATTTTGTTTTGGGCTGCATTCATAGCCATTTTGGGGCCTCAGGTTAGACACCCCTGCCCTAGGCTGTTTATTGGAGCCAGAATGAATGGACTGTTGCTTGGGTGACTGGCAGCCTCTGTGCTGTTTGGAGAAGAACCAGTTAAATTTAGCAGAATTTGTGGGGGTATCCCCATACGAAGGAAGTTCAGTTCCACTTTAAAGACCAGAGTTTTAAGAGATGACAGGAATAGATAAAAGGAAAAGATCATCAAAGCACAGAGGATGCACTTAGAACTTTATCTAGGCTAGTTAGTAAATGTGTGGTGGAGTTAAACAAAAGAGCTATGCCTGTTCTGAGAATTCTCAGTTGTATTCTGACTAGGAGAATGGAGTAGCACTTTAGGAGTGGGAAGGGAGGTAGAAGAGCAGCGTAAAAAAAGAAAGAATATAGGGGGCTATTTACTAGAACTAGAGAGTGCAAAATCTGGTGAAACTCTGCATAGAAACCAATCAGTTTTCAGGTTTTATTGCCAAAACTTAATTGAACCAAATTAGCCAAAGCTAGAATCTGATTGGCTACCATGAACAGCTGCACCAGATTCTGAGTGCACCAGTTTTAGTAAATTCACCCCACAGTGTTTCTTGTCTGTCCATTGGTAGCCCACAAAGGATGTGTTTCAGTAGTTAGTCTGGAGTTGTTGCATGCAAGGGAAAGAGACAAATGCAGGAACTTTATATAGCAAAGTAAACTGCTGCCAATGAAAATCACAAAAAGGAACGAGAATGTTGAATGGTGACAGCAGGACAATTGATCAATTGATCAACAACAGCAGAAGCCAAAAAGAAGAAAAGAAAAAGTAATTACGCCAGAGAAAACCTGATAAACTGGTTGCTTTGAGATAAAGCTTGAGGCAATATCATCTGTAATTAATGAAATCAAAAATTTCACAATTTTCTGTTATGAAAGATGAAGCAAAGTGCAGACTATTGCTCTATTACCAGCCATTTTGGGCTAAAGAAAGTATAATAGACAAAGTTGACAAGATTGATAAGCCAGTTTTGGCTGGGCGCTGGTAGGATTGACCACCCACCAAAATTTTGGTTACTCCAACATTGAGGATTCATCCTGGAAAACTCAGGTCCCTCACCATCAACAATTTTGTCACATACTCCATTTATGAACTTTCCATAAAAATGTGTCCACCATGGTGGCCCAAGGACCTCTGTGTCAGCCATGATAGACCAAGGCAAAAAAAGTAGTGGGATGTTTTTTACACTTTAATGCAGGGGATGCACTAATATGGTTATAAACATTCCCTGCAGTAAAGTAAAGAAAGTCCCACTCTTTTTTCTCTCCCCTCCATCCCTAAACACGTACCTGTCTCCTCTCACACTCCAGTGCTGTCCCCGGCTTCAGCAGCACTGCTCTACCTTTCTGGATTTACAGATTACGCTGAGAATAGTCGGAACCTTAAGCTCCTACTGCTGTCAGTCAAATACTGGAATCAAGGGGTGTGGCTAAGCTGCACTGTATGTTTCTGTGGATGCACACAGCCCAGCTCGGGAACGGCATGGCTTGTTATGGGGACACTCGGAAAAAGAAGGAGCGTACAGCACTGATGGGGAAACACAAAAGAAGAGGTAAGGGACCATTGTGTGTAAAATCGCTGGTAAGTACTGCAGGTACGTATAACATCTTTTTTTATTTTAATATATAAAAAAATAGATTTTATTATCACTTTAAGGTAAAAACGTTTTGACTTTATAACCACTCTTAAAATTAGATGTGTTATTGAGAGGATAATAATAAGACATCAGCACATAATACATTTAACGAAGAATGAAAAATTGCTGCAGTGAAACGCTGGACAAATATAAACAAATCATTTAGTCTAATTAGTTTTGCTAGTTGCTAGTATAACTGGTTGAAATCGGTTTTTATAATATCGTCTCATATTCCCTGTACAGCAGACATCAGATTAGTGAATATCTATTAAGCAGTAAATGTGACATTCTGATAAAAGTGTTTTAATATATAGTGAATGATTCACCAACAGTGAACGTCTGGTGTCACATTCACTGCTTTTATAAATATGACTTTTAATAGTAGAGAGGTGTGGTGCACTATGAGATAAATGGGGCTATGGTGCTTTTACAGTTCTGTTAGTTGCAATGACTGGGAGCTGGAGGAGTAATTGGAGGCTGGAGGGGTGAAACTAAAGTTGCCCATACACTAATAGATTTTGTACAAACATTTGCAAGAAATGGTTTGCTTTTAATATTTGATTTTGGAGTCAAGGGACGTTTCTGAACAAAAAGCACATTCACTGTTAGAAATTTGTTCAATAAATATTTCTATCCCGCTTCTTCGAATTTTCTTATCACGGAGGTTGAAAAGGAATGGAAAGTTGACCCCACTAATGATTAGAAGATTGGAACTAAAACTTTCAAACAAAAATTTTCACCAGGCCAGACTGAGGACTGTGACACTGCGATAAGAATGAATGAACAGAATTACATATAAGCATGCTGTTTATGTATAGCTATTTAAAATGGTTGTAAACCCTTACATATACCCAGTGAAGAGACTAGTGTCAGGTGATACACAGATTAAACAAACCTCCTACATAAGTTGTACCTGTTTATCTGCAGTAATCTCTTCTCTAGATCCATTCAAAGTGCTGCATTTATAAAGCTTGTCTGAGAGTTCAGAAAAAAGGGGGTGGATAACTGAAATTACACAGTGCAGAGCTCAGTGAGGAGAGCTCTGAAAGCTGATTGGAGGGAAGAGACCCCCCCCCCCTTTCACACAGCATACAGGAACAAAGCTGAGGCTGTCAATCTGCTGGTGGTCCCTCCCTTGTCACCATTTTTCACTTGGTGTCAGAAAAACTTGTCAAAAGTGATTCATGCTGACAGCAAAGAAACAGGGCAGCAGACAGAAATGTATCTTAATTAAACTTAAACAAGTGCACACTATAGAGGGGTGTGCTTTGTTCATATTTCATTTCTGAGGCTTACGACCACTTTAAATTGTGTATTGAGCTGTTTGATTAAAGCTATGCTTTCCTTTAACTTTAGGTGAAAGGTGACATCTTGTTACCTCAATATTCCCTTCCAAAGTGCAACTTCCCTTACACAGTGAACAGACTATTTACCATTAGTAAAACAACCCATGAAAGTCACAGCATCTCACAGTGAGAGGAGCAGATAGAGCAACTTGTGGATATAGATCTTGATTGTGATGCTCCACCAATCATCTTCAAACTCTGGATACATTTCTTGCCAATGAACCAAAATTAAATGACATTTATCTTGATTTTTATTAATCCTCATCATCATCAAAGGTCTGTTTAGCTCTAGAAAAAGTAAAACACCCCACTGTACGCTTTGGACTTTTGTGCAGTTGGATTTCAGGTGTTCCTGTAAAACTTTTGACAGTGTCATCTTCACTCTCAAAGGTGCTGTGGCTTCTTATTGGCTTTGGTCTTCTTTTTTCAACCTTTCTGGAGCCAATTCTCCATATCTGCAAACATTGGTTCCCAGAATCCTTGGCTTCTAGCACTGCCTGATCAGTCAGGTCAGGGAACCATCTTCTAATCACTGATATATCCTTAGGCCAAACTGGACGCCCAATTTCTTTTATTTTCACATCTTCTTTAAAAGCAAGGTTTCCAAAACTTCCTGTAGAAAAGCAGTCTGCAGAATTAAATGGATATGTTCGATATGTTATAAGGTAGCATAATCTTTCTTCAAACAAATCATGGAAAGGAAATACATCCTCCTGTACAAGAAGTCTCCACAGCTTCTGAGTAATGGTGTAGCATCTCTGTCTATCTCTAGCATTTATAAGTTCAATAATATAACTGACATATGTTTCTCTGTTATTGATAATAATACTTGAATCTTGTTGATAATGGAAGTATTGATTGGTGTTGATGCACTTTTCTGTCAGTGACCTGGAACAGTGTTGTGATCCATTAGTGTCTGAATAATATAACACAGCAGAATGTCCATAATTTGGTCGTCTTTGAATTTCCATGGCTGATGCAACTGGCTCTCTTCGACATCTGCTCTTGGTTTCATATTGGGTAATTCTGCCAGTGTTTGATGTACTTTTGAATTTATGGTGATTCTTTGTCACGTCTTCAGTGAAATTTGGTTTTTGGAAATCACCAGTTTCTAAGCATGCTCCACACTTAATCTGGAACACCATGGCATTCAGTAGAGGCCTCAGTTGAGTGTAGAATTCAGCATGTATCAGACGCTCATCAATAAACAAGTTACTCCATACCTCTTCACACAAAAAAAGAGCTTTGATGTCATTAAGCAGCCATTGACACGCTGTCAGCAGCACAGTCTTCAACCCCTCATCATGTCGGGTACAGACACACTCCACAAGCTCTCTAGTGTTTATGACATCTGCCAGTTTGACAGCCAACAAACTTTCTGACAAGACGTATTCAATATCACCATATAATTGTACAACCTCACCTGTGCCACGAGGACATTGAGTTTTAATGAGCATCGCCAGACTTCTACAGGCATGTGATAGGACTTCCTTTTGGGTGACATTTCCATTCTCCCAAAGCTTCAGCTGTACATTGTTTAAAATATCTTCAGCCAATGCTTTACAGGCTCCTGTTAAAACATCTTTTGTGCCATCCACAGGTACGAGCTTCTGCTGCAAACTTTGCTGAATCGCATTCTTCCCAAGGTTTGTACAAGCCAGCAGCAAAGATTCCTCTACAAGACGATGCATTGTCTCTACAGTGACTTTACAAGTCACCGTTAACAAGTTAGTGCATATAAAGTTAAACAAGGCACAGGTATATCAGACTATGGTTTCGAAATAACCCACAATGCTCTGAATATTGGAAGCATTCCATCCTCCTCCTTAATGATAAACAATCTAGGTTCTTGTTCCTGACTTTGCTTTTAAACAAAAAGTAAATACTGTGAGTTCTATTGCCAATCAAAAGTAGTCACTGGGCTGTGTATGAAGAATTGTACAACTATTTGGGTGTTGGCTCAGTCTAAGTTAATGTTTGTGACAACATATAACCACTGAAATATCAATTGTCTGTTGATTGATATTCATTTATATAAATACTAACAAAAGTGTGCCCGCTTTTTGAGCAGGATAAATATGCAAGTGCAGAGTGGAAGTGGGGTGGAAAGGAGGGGGGAGTAGGTGGCATGCAGGGGCAGTGGTGGAGTGTGCAGGGCCAGTGGTGGGGCATGCATGGGCAGTGGTAGAAGTGGTGGAGTGGGAGGAAAGACATGCAGAGATGGACGACATGATGAAAACATGGTGGTAAGAGAATGGGGAAGGTGTACCAATGTGGTGATAGAAGCGGGGAGGTTGCAGGCATAGTCTTGAAAAGGTGTGGGGCATGCAGGTGCTGTGGGGAACGCAGGGGGTGGGAAAAGGAGCCAGAAGGTGGTGAGAAGCTGTGAAGGTGAAGTTGTTGAAACCAAGGATGGGGGGTGGGGCAGGACCTTCATCTTAAAAAAGTACAGTATGATAGCATTGGCAGCTCTCATATCTATATACTCAAAGATCCACTTTAAAATGTATGTAAGTGTGTCATGGATGTAGGAGAGGATACAGAGTATACAGACAAATGGCACACTGGGGTCAAACTTATTATAACAGATGTCAGCAAGGAGTGGGTATAAGTCAGTGGTTCTCAATCACCAGGCCAAGGCCCGTGGTCAGGCTTATCTCCTTTTTGGCCTCCAGATCTTTTAACTTACCACAGTCCCTCCTCGCTCTCATTGTGCCCCCTGACCACCTATTGTGGCCCGCAGTGCCCCTGGGTGCCCTAGCAACTCTCAGCCCCCACAGTGCCTCCATCCTCCTATAGCTCTGCCCAGCCTCCCAAAGCGACTCCCTGCGCTGCCCTCTGCCTGCTGCAGAGCCTCCAGCCTTCCACAGTGCCCCAATCTCCAGTGATGTCCCACAGTGCCTCTGAACCTCCCACAGTGTCCCAAGCCATGGGGGGCCATTGGTTATATATATTTGTACATTGCTTCTATTTTATATGTTGAATGTCAAAATGAAGCACAGAGGAAGGTTTCCTTCTGGCAGTTCACACCCTGTATGTTGCATTCATGGGGATATGTATGAACAATTTAATCCTGCAACTTTTAGTCCCACACAAACCTGAAAGGGATAGCTTCATTTATGTTTCCTAAAACTCCTGCAGGGACTGAAGAGAGCTGATATTGAGACCGAGAGCAAACTTGCCTTCTTCCTCTCTCCCCATATAATATCATCACATGACTGTAGAAGGGAAGGAGCAGCTGCCTTCATTCCAGAATGTGTGATCAGTGAGTATAAGATAAATGGGGCTCAGCTCTAGACCTCCCCTCTCCTCCTCAGGCCCCCTTAGCTACCTTCCTCTTCTAGGCTAGGTTTACATTTGTGTGTTGCAGGAAGAGTTGCAAAATTGAGTGCAGTCTCCCAACGCATAAAAAAAAAGGCGTAGCTTGAAGCTTGTGGGCCCCAATGCAAATGTTGACTTGGGGCCCCCCACTACCTTCCACCATGCGCCAAGATGCTCCCACCGTGTGCCAAGATATAATAGCTGTATGGTGGCTTTCTCTTTCTTCTCTATCTCCTGCTGCCATCTGCACATGCACACAAGGCAGGGGCAAGCAGGCCACACTGAGCTGTTGGGTGAAAGTGGTAGGTTTGTATGTAAAAGAGGAAACTCGGCAGGCCCTCTAATGTCCACATCCACATACAAGTCCACCGCTTTCATCCAGCAGCTCACAGTGTGGCCTGCCTGCCCCCTCCTTGTGTGCACGTACAGGGCTGAGCAGGGGCGGGAGGGGGGTACCGTACTGGGATGGGTGGGGGGCTGATCAGAGAGTGTGCCACTGCCGATATCACACCTTTTTAAAAAAAAACAAAAAAAAAACACCTTTCTTTTATATGTTATTAAACATCACCCAGTTACTTCTTTCATGGTAAGGCTGCAGTGATGTGAAGGTGCAGGTTATTAGGGAAAAGTAACATCCCCTTTCCTAGTAATGACACATGCCCGCCTGCCTCCTCTTGGTATTGACAGATGACCCCTCCTTCAAAAGCTCCCCACTTCAGCTAATTATAGATCACCCCCTCCTTCTGTAAAGACAGATGACTTCCTGTCCTGGTAATGACACATGTCCCCCCACCAGGTAATGACAGATGACCCCCTACCCTCACCAGGTAACGACAGATGAACCTTCACCCCCCCTACCAGGTAATGACAGATGACCCTCCCACCCCACCATGTAATGTCAGATGACCCCCTCCCCCTACCAGGTACTGACAGATGACCCTCCCCCTCCCCCACCAGGTACTGACAGATACCCCCTCCCCCCACCAGGTAATGACAGAGGACCCCCTTCCCCACCAGGTAATGAACGATGACCCCCACCTTCAGGTGCCCCCCTCCACATGGCCTCCCAGGGAATTACAGATTCCCCCCACATCCTGGTAATGTCATATTACCCCCCCATGCTCACAATGACAGATTCCCCATCCAGCTCCCCCTCTGCTCATCCTGCTCAATCTGTCACAGTAAAATTTGCAGCCTCTGGAGCCCACAGTCCCTCAGGGGCCCCTCAGGAGATTACAGGATTTTGTGTGAGTGTCAGCAGGAGCTGTGGGGAGGGGTGAGACGGTGTGTCCGTTCTCTGCATGGATCTGACCGGTATCTTTTTACCTCCCCAATTACAGCAGTACCAGCTCCTGGACAGTGCTCTGCTCCTCCTCCCTTGCTCAGCTCGGTGACAGCTCGGTGTCCATCTCTGCCTGGTTGTCAGCACTGACACTTTCCCGTCTAGCAGGGCTGGCCTCACCCCATCCTTCTTCCACTACTCTCTGGCTCAGGATTTGAAAACGGAGCCAAAATCTCAAAGCTCAGAGCTTCCACTTTGCTCTGGATTCCACTTTCCCCGTCATAATGACAGGGAGACAGCACGGGCCCCCCTGGAGCATGAGTGGGGTCACAATTGTGACCCCTGAGACCCCTGATGCCACGCCCATGCAAAAACACACAGCACTTTTGCAGGTGTACAACAGTGCCAGTAATTCCTAATGTCACCCCCATGCACCTTGCTAAAATGTGCCCATTTGCCTGTGCCAAAATGTGTGGTAACAGAGTACCATGCATTGTGGTGCAGTGCAATTTTTATAAAGGGTCATGCACTTCTTTTGTACAATTTTCATGTGTAGGGCAGCCCATTAAAATGAATGGCTGCTCTAAACATGCTGCACAAAAACCTGCATGCTCTGATGCACTTTTTTTTATAGGTGTACATGGAGCCTTAGGGCTAGGTTACACTTGCGATAGCCCTCTGAAGAACAATTTGCATTGGATCATTTTTAGATGGCATTAACAGCCAGGCATTGTGTCACCTTCTCACCGCTTGTTTTAACCCTTATTAGTTTTCTTCGCCATTATTAATCCGGTATTTGTGCACCTATTTTACACTCTTCAGTTTGCTTCAATGCACCACAAACATTGGTACTTTTTCAGCAGATGCCACAAACATCACATACATGCAAGCGTCGCTCTTAACCATGTCCTCTCCTCCTGAGGATGGGGGGGAGAGGGGGTTGCAGTTTGCTGCCATCTTCGCCCTGGGAACTGGATGACCTTGTCCTGGCACTGGCAGAGCAAGCAGCCCATCGTAATCACTGTAAGTCTCAGTGTGGACATTCACCATTTATTGTACTGTTCAAGCGGAATGAAAGTAAGAGTTTCCCAAAACACAGAAGCAGCCACACATAGCGCACACTTCATTAGCCGTAATCTATTTTTATAGTGCAAATGTTTAAAAATTGTTTTCGGTCAAAGTACAGCTTTAATGGAAACCCATCATGAATTAAATACATGAGCTGTCAATGCTGTCCTCCTTGTAAAAATGCTAGTTAACTGGCTAGTAAGCCTGTGGATAAGGCCTGCTCACCCTGCATGTGGGGGCACCTTTCTGCTTCTACTCTCCCGAACCAAGCAACTAGGCTATGGGTCTTTGTAATGAGGATTTGGTCCCGATACTTTTGCATTACTGACTGCTGGGCTGGGAGCCAGATCACTGACCTCCTCACTACTAGAGGACCCTCTGCCATGCCATGTGCCATACTTCATGACAGGTTGCTGTACACTGTGTACTAGTTACCGGATACCCATAGCAATGACTGTAGTCTGACTTGTCTTCTTGGTTAACCCCCTTTGTAGTGACCTTTCTTCATATCCCATAGTGCTTTGAAGACCCTGTTCTTCGGATACGCCAAAATTTACCATGCACCTTTTGAATAACTTAAGACCTGGCTCAGAACATTTAAAAACTTTACTCCAAATTTCTCAAACAGTCCAACATAATTTGTAGTGCAACATTTTAACCTATGTACCTCTATTTTCCCAGGCTTACCTTGTCACAGGTACAAGTCCATAATTGGCCACAGAATGGTAGTCCTTCGGCAGTCCGGTGTTCCGCTGCAGATTCTTCACTGCTCCATAGCAGTAGGTCCGCAGCACAAGTGTCAGCTAGAGTGGACTCTTATTTTCTATTTTGGGTCCAACCGTCCCCCTCTTTACTGTATATCACATGGGTTAGAAGGCAGGACCTAAAAACCAGGAACAGGTGATTAGAAAAGAATAATGCCTTCCCCACCTGGGCAGGTTCACTCTCTCAAAGTACAGATGTGTAGGGCACTCTGGATAAAAGAGCATTCCGTAGTCCAAGGGAATAATAACCAGACTGAATGAGAAATCAATCAAAGGCTGTGGTCAGTGAGTAGATATATCTTATGCACTCCCAGCAGCACTCCCATAGAGAGAAGTAGACTGATGGGAATATGGAGACAGAGAAGGCGCATCTAAGTGCAGTAAGTAAACAGGTTTATTCAGCACAAGCAATAAAAATACCTACTAGACCAGTGGGTTCCTTGGAACCCTAGGGTTCCGCTAGAGGTCCCCAGGGGTTCCTCCGCAAATCAACATTGTGGCGGATGTATACTGCCCCTGCAGTCTTCATTCAGCACTGCCAGGATGATACCCCCTGTTACATTATTCCATGTGCTCCCACTCTCTGCTCCCCCCCTAAACAGTCTGCATTCTTTGCTGCCATACACAAGATATCACCTCCTGATCAAGAGATGTGTTCCCACTCTGCACTCCACTCGATGCCACCCTTTAAGTTTACAGAAATCACAACTACAGAGGAGGCATCAGGTATCAATGCGACCTGTCAATACATATTAAAAACAACATTGGGTGGATATGCATTTGCCACAATATGGATCTGTGGTGGAACCCCATGTGAAAAACCCTGTGTTATGGATTTGCAGAGCTGTGGAGGGAAGCATACTGATATTTATTGCACTGTAACCCACAGGTCCTCCTCTTCTGTCTGTCTCAGGCTGTTAAATATCACCTGGGATGGATGAGAGGAGAGCAAGTGGGGATCAAGGAGAAAAGGCATTTACAAAAACAGCTTCCCTACACTGCTTTGCATTTGTTTGTTAAATGTTGTTAGAGCCAATGCTCCATGGGCTGTGGTTCTGAAATATTTTTTGCCAAGGGTTCCTCCAAGGTAAAAAGGTTGAGAAACACTGTACTAGGCTAAAGTAAAAGCAAGTATGTGAATCAACAGGGTGGGACGTCTATACACAACCTCCTGTAAGAGCTGTAGTCCTCAGAGACACAATTGACCAGCGGTGCACGGTGCCAGGTTCAGTTGCCAGGACCTTCTGCAACCAACCTGGAATGCAATCGGAAGTGATGTCAAAGGGGGGAGTAACGCATTTTGCAGCCTGTGCAATGGCTCTTTCATCAGACCGGACGCCGCACAGAGTCACAGAGATAAAAGACATAGAATCAGAAAATAGTAGTTGGACTACAGGTATCAGCATAGCCGGTACATGCGTTAATAGACATCCATCATTTTACAATGTAAATTGTATTAGAAAATGGCAAATAAGCATGGAAAGAAATAAGATAAAAAGCATGGGAAATGTAGATATATAAATAGCGATAAAAACATATGAACAAAGGATTCACAGGCTAAATTATCACCAGGGCTAAAGAATCGGTGTGTCCTAGTGGAGAGAAGTAATAAAAGTATTTTCTGAAAAAAAGTCTTGGTATATAACTAACTTATCTATATACTATAGACTTACAGTGACGAACGGTAACCCAATGAAGAATTTCAAAAAAATTCCAATTATGTGTAGAAAAAAGTATAAAATGAGTAAATCTGTAAAATTAAGTAGAAAACATATACTGTAAATAGTGAAATATAGAAATGTATACATACATATACTAATATAATCAGGAGTTGTAAAATAGTATTTATCGCCAGTTCTTTGTTAAGTCCTCCTGCGGATAGTACATCAAGGGCATATATCCAGAAGGTTTCTCTCTGGCAGAGCCTTTAGAAGTGCTCGGCTACAAAGAGTTCTCTGGGCTAAGTCTCAATGACCCAATCATCCAAAGTTTCAAATGATCTGTGGATTTGGTATGATGTCCCAAAAAATATCTGGGTACACTGTGCTTGTCTTTGCCCTCCTCTGTGAGGCGGCAGTGCTCGTCAAACCTTTTTCGGAGCGTGCGTATGATCCTACCTACATACAACAAACCACAAGGGCATACTCAGGGCTTTTTTTCAGTGGGAACGCATTTCCAACACCTCTAGTACTAAATGTATGTAATGGCAAGGAGTGCTGGGTTGTGCTGGAAAGTCTATTGATTCTGGCTGTGGGGGGATCTATTGTTGCTGGGGGAATCTCTTGATGAAGGAAGGGTTTGTTGTTGCTGAAGGGTGAATTGTTGCTGTAAGTGTTCTACTGTTGAGGAAGGGGTTTGTTGTTGCTGGCTACTGAGAGATCTATTGTTGCTGGTGGGTGTCTATTGTTGCTGGTGTGGGGCTATTGTTGTCGGTGGTTCTTTTGTTCCTGGCAGCAGAGTATCTTTTACTGCTTTTTGTTTTCTTTAGTAAATTCCATACAAATTACTTAACACCAAAAAAATGATACTTGGTTCTGTATTCACTAAAAGGGGGTGTTACTGTTAGGTAGATAGGTAGTGTAACCAAAGGATGGTACTCATAGGTAGGAGACAAGGGGTAACGTGGACCTATTCTCTGAGAAAAAAAGCCATGAGTATACTACATAATCTGATGAACATGTATGAAATTACTTTATTTTATATGTCTTGCCCTTGGTTTTGAAATCCTTCTGCCCGTGTTCTACAAAGTGACAAGTCTTACATAAAGGTTTGTGGCATTGGTACATGCCTTCAACAGAAAGAAGTGTAGGTAGAGAGGAAATTGCTGTTTTAGTATGGATTTAGGTTTACTGGGTGTAAACGTGCTCTTAATGCTAGGGGCTGTTCTAAAAGAAAATTTGGGATTATCAGATAAGGAGTCCTCAAGGAACTGGTCTTGTTTGAGTATACACCAGTGTTTATGCAATATATGTTCCATTTGTTTGTGATGAGAAGGAAATTGAGTAGTGAAACACATTTCGGGAGTGTCTGAGATGAAAGATTTTTTAGTGAGATGATTATCTGCTTATCGATGAAAGGTTTCATGCACAATGTTGGCAGGATACCCCTTTTCAGAAAATTTATTTTCAAGAACTTCACTTTGGGAAATATAGTCATTATATCTCACACAATTATGTCTGAGTCTACAAAACTGACTACTGGGGATATTAATAATCCACCGTGCGTGGTGACAACTGTTATAGTGGAGAAATGAGTTCCCTGTAGTGGGCTTAGTATAGTTTGTGGCATAAATATTGTCTCTCTCGTGTTCCATTTCTAGGTATAGAAAGGCTAGAGCTTCTTTTGTCAACAACAGAAGTAAAGGAAAGGCCCATATCATTGTTATTGCAGCTGTTGACAAAATCCTGCAAGACTCAGCCCCATCTCAGATAATTAGATCATCATCAATGTAACATCCATAGTAAACAATGTTGGGCACAAAAGGGTTATTGCACCAAATATAGGGATTCAAAAGGGGGGGGGGCCTTCTGATTAGAAATATTGTATGGCGCGCAAACCAACATCGTGCAGTATGGATGTGTAACGTGATTGAACGTCAAGTGGGGCCCAGATGTACAGTAGGTAGATTCCCATTTATAGGGAGTGATCTGTTGAAGTAGATGTAGACCGTCCCTGATGTAGAATTGTAAACTTTGTGTTTGGTTGGAGGAATAGATCCACATATTGCAAAAAAAATGCTGGTTATGCTATCCATAGCTGCCACTATTGGACAACTTGGAAGGTTGTTGAGATTTTTACGTACTTTAGAGAGATGAGAGATGTAGGGTGTATAGTAGAAGTCTCTAACAAAGTAGTATGCTTTGGACTTACTAAAGATCTTATCTGTAAGGGCTTGGTTAACTAGTCTGGAAGCTTCAATGGTGAACTGGGGTAGGGGATCAGCATTCAACCTAATGTAGGTATGGTTGCCGGAGAGCAATCTAAGTGATTCCGATATATAATCAACTCGATCCTGAACTACAATTCCACCTCCTTTATCTGCTGGCTTAATCACCAAGTTATGACTAGCCATAAGTTCCTCTAGGGCAGCAATGGGCAAACTACGGCCCGCGGGCCATATACGGCCCGGCGGACCTTTTAATCCAGCCCGTGGAGCGTGATGCTGTCAGGATGTGTGTAGGCGGGGCAGCGTGACGAACGTGAGGGGAGCTAGGCTCCTCTCACAGTCCGCCCTGAAGACCGGAACGGCGCGGGAACAAGGCGAGAGGAACGCGCGGAGCAAAGGTAAGTGAATGAATTACTATATGGGGGATGAATTACTATGGGGGATGAATTACTATGGGGGATGAATTACTATATGGGGGATGAATTACTATATGGGGGATTAATTACTATGGGGGATGAATTACTATGGGGGATGAATTACTATATGGGGGATGAATTACTATGGGGGATGAATTACTATATGGGGGATGAATTACTATGGGGGATGAATTACTATATGGGGGATGAATTACTATGGGGGATGAATTACTATGGGGGATGAATTACTATATGGGGGATGAATTACTATGGGGGATGAATTACTATGGGGGATGAATTACTATATGGGGGATTAATTACTATGGGGGATGAATTACTATGGGGGATTAATTACTATGGGGGATTAATTACTATGGGGGAGGAATTACTATGGGGGATGAATTACTATATGGGGGATGAATTACTATGGGGGATGAATTACTATGGGGGATGAATTACTATATGGGGGATGAATTACTATGGGGGATGAATTACTATGGGGATGAATTACTATATGGGGGATTAATTACTATGCTTACTATGGGGGAATATTACTATACTTACTATGGATGACACATACACATCATTCATCTACTCTTGGTCCGGCCCCCAGGTCCAATATATGAACCCATTGCGGCCCTCAAGTCAAAAAGTTTGCCCACCCCTGCTCTAGGGCCTTACCTTTTTCTAGAGTCAGGTTGTGGACTCTGGACCCCTTAGCAGAACGACACAGAGGTCAGAGTAAAAAATTTGATAGAATGTTTCTATACAAGGTCCTTTGGACTGGGTAGGATAAAGGGTTGTCTTGAGCCTAAAAGAGATATGTTGAATATGGGTTGAGGACTGGAGGTGTTGTGTGTAAATAACCATGTCAGGATCAAGGTGGTTTGCTGTTAGTAATCCATTATCTATAACACAATGAACACAAAGCCTGCAAATACTGTACTTCTCTTTGAATTGTATTGTAATATGGACATTCCACCAATAGATGGTAGCAATGCAGCAAAAATGTCCATATGGTGCGTAACACTATGCAGTGTAATCTTCTTGAATGGCTTTCATGTTTTCATGTATGTATTCTCCATGTATGCATTTATTGTATGTAGATTTCCAAAACAGGTATGAGCCCAGCTACAGCAAAAGTAAACAATACTGCGTCTGAAATTTAAAATGAAAATGCTAATGATAAAAGAGTGTACCAGGAAGTATATAGAAGAACCCAGACCAAACCCACCTACAGATGAGTGGATAGTGAAAGATCTAAAGGCTCAAAGTACAATATCCCTGAGAAAAGATGATGATTAAATTGATAAAATATTGGAAGGAGTTACAGAAAGTACAAAAGAGGGCAGATTTTATTCAGAAACTGTACTTAAAGCGATTTAAAGGATAATTTTTTTGTTCAAATGAAAAAAGATGTTATACTTCCCTGCTCTTTGCAATGTTATTGCACAGAGCAGTCCCTTACCTCCTCTTTGGTAGACTCAAACCAGCGCTGTCCGCTCTTCTTGGTTGCTAAAGGGCCATCCGTGTACGTGCGCTCCCAAGCCAGGCTGTGTGTATTCATAGACACACACAGTGCCAATAAGCCACACCCCTGCTCCCTCCTCACAGGAGTTTGACTGACAGCAGTAGAGCCCCTGCTGTAAGAATGGTTGCAGCAACTACTTGATGATCTTGGAGAACCAATGTCAGCCAACAGTTTAATATAGGAACAATCAAGGATCTATAAAACTTGCAAAGAGTGAAAGGAACAATTCCAGAACCAAGCATGTTGATGTCAGATACCATTATCTTTGAGACCTTGGGGAACAAAATGTCATTGTGCATGAAAATCCAATTGTAGAAAAGTAGATAGATTGATATAATTGTTAAGTGTTTGGCACAGTAAACAATCTTTTCATGCAATTCTGGTTCATTTTAATAATTTGTAGGGGAAGTGGACATGAAATTTTTTTTTTTTTTTTTTAAATCAAGACACATTTGAAATGAATGTTTAGTACACATAAACAGCATGTAACATTTTTTAGCAATATTTTGTTTTTATTACTACGTAATATTTTAATGTTGTGAATACCAAAACATGTTATTTGTACATAGAAATATATTTAGAAAAAAAAATAAAGTAAATAAATAATGACAGCTGAAAGTGTGTATTGCTTAATTGGTATAGAAACTAAAGTACTAGTATACATGTATATTACATTCATTTTATAGATATCTTTTTAATAAAGGTTTTTTGCAGTTTACATAGGACTGTAATGGTATAATGAGTCAATCAGTCCTTAATGCTATTCCAAACTTGTTTTCAATAGTATTTGAGTATATGGCCTGACCATATCAACTGATTTTAATTAGTGAGTTGGTGTCTGATTAATCTTTTGATTATATTTTTGTCCCAGATAGTGAATCGATCTACAATACACTTGTTATACCAGAAACAGACTTGGGACCTGGTTGATGCCTAATGTTTCAGTATTCAGTGTTTCTTATGCCCTACTTTTCATTCCCTAGATACAACTGTCCTACAATTTATATTTAATATCAGGGGCGGACTGACAACTCATGGGGACCTCAGGCAATAGGGGATCATGGGGCCCATGTGTCCTTGCCCAAACTCAAAAAAGCCTATGAAAAAGGTACCAGGGGCATCTCATGGGGCCCCCTACTGCCCCCGGGCCCTCGGGTAGTGCCCGAGTTTCCAAATGGTCAGTCCGCCCGTTAAATATAATTTTCAGGTGTTGATATTTTTACATAGTTACATTGGTCCAGCTTGGATGAACTGTACAGTTGCGAGAAAAAGTATGTGAACCCCTTGGGATTACGTGGAGTTTTGCATGAATTGGGCATAAAATGTGCTCCGAACGTCATCTAAGTCACAACAATAGAAGAACACAGTCTGTTGAACATAATACTACACAAACATTAGATGTTGCCATATTTTAATTGCACATAACATGTAAACATTCACAGTGCAGGGAGGAAAAAGTATGTGAACCTTTGGACTTAATAACTGGTTGACCCTCCTTTGGCAGCAATAACCTCAACCAAACGTTTCCTGTAGTTGCAGGTCAGACCTGCACAATGATCTGGAGTCATTTTGGACCACTCCTCTTCACAAAACTGTTTCAGTGTAGCAATATTCTTGGGATGTCTGGTGTGAATCGCTCTCTTAAGGTCATGCCACAGCATTTCAATCGGGTTGAGGTCAGGACTCTGACTGGGCCACTCCAAGAGGCGTATTCTGTGCTGTTGCAGCCATTGTTTTGTTGAATGACTTGTATGCTTTGGGTCATTGTCCTGTTGCATCACCCATCCTCTGCGCAGCTTCAGTTGGCGGACAGATGGTCGTACGTTTTCCTGCAAAATGTCTTGATAAACTCTGGAATTCATTTTCCCATCAATGACAACAATCCGTCCAGGCCCTGAGGCAGCAAAGCAGCCCCAAACCATGATGCTCCCTCCGCCATGTTTCACAGTGGGGATGAGGTTTTGATGTTGGTGTGCTGTGCCTTTTTTTCTCCACACATAGTGTTGTGTGTTCTTCCCAAACAACTCAATCTTGGTTTCATCTGTCCACAGTATATTTTGCCAGTAGTGCTGTGGAACATCCAGGTGCTCTTTTGCAAACTTCAAACGTGCTGCAATATTCTTTTTGGACAGCAATGGCTTCCTCCGTGGTGTCCTCCCATGTACTCCATTCTTGTTTAATGTTTTCCTTATTGTAGATGTGTCAACAAAAATGTTAGCATGTGCCAGAGATTTCTGTAGTTCTTTAGCTGACACTCTGGGATTCTTGTTTACCTCATGCAGCATTCTGCGCTGTGCTCTTGCAGTCATTTTTACAGGACGACCACGCCTAGGGAGAGCAGCAACAGTGCTAAACTTTCTCCATTTGTAGACAGTCTGTCTTACCGTGGACACATGAACAGCAAGGCTTTTGGAGATACTTTTGTAACCCTTTCCAGCTTCATGCAAGTCAACAATTCTTGATCGTAGGTCTTCTGAGAGCTCTTTTCTGCGAGGCATGGTTCACATCAGACAGTGCTTCTTGAAACCAGTAAACCCAAAACAGGTGTGTGTTTTTTAAGGGCAGGACAGCTGTCAGCAACACATCCAATATCATCACACTGATTGGAGTCAAGGTTGGCTCACTCCTGGCTCCAATTAGCTCTGGGAGAAGTCATTAAGCTAGGGCCTCACATACTTTTTCCTCCCTGCACTGTGAATGTTTACATGTTATGTGCAATTAAACCATGGCAACATCTAATGTTTGTGTAGTATTATGTTCAGCAGACTGTGTTCTTCCAATGTTGTGACTTAGATGACGTTCAGAGCACATTTTATGCCCAATTCATGCAAAACTCCACGTAATCCCAAGGGGTTCACATACTTTTTCTTGCAACTGTATGCATGCATGTGCCATACCTGTGGGATGCCCGTGGAAGCTGGAAATCACCATGTTAGGTACCGTTACTACACTAGTTTCCAGGTCCTGTTCCAAGAGCCTGCCCTGCTGTATTGTAAACACAGGAGGTTGTTCGCTCAGGATGGGTGCCATTCAAAGAACACTTTCTTTTGTCTCAGTCAATGCAAAACATTCCCTGGTTGGATGAGGTGGAGTGGTGATATCACAACCTTCATCTTGTCCAATCAGTGAATACTTTGCAATCATTGAGAAAATTGAAAGTGTTCTTCGAATGACATCTTTGCCAAGTGGGTGACCTCCTGTGTTCAGTAAGCAGCAGGGCAGCCGTTCAGCATGGGACTTTGAAGCTAGCAGCAATCACTGTAGAGGTGCTTACAGCAGTGATTTCCAGCTTCCATGGAGATCCCACAAGTATGGCACATTTATACTTACATAGGTCAGAGCTGAGCCAATGTAACTATGTCAGAATTCAGCTTTAAGGAGTTAAAACACAAGCCTTCATAGGCATGGCTGTCCCCTTCTAAGTATGTAAAGATCTGTTTCACATTTTGGATTCTCTGAGAAGGCTGAGAGGTCAGAGAAGAATGGTCTCATTGATATGATTAATTGCTAGCAGCTTTACTAGCACAAAGATGTATGACCCTTTCCATATAGACTACTCAGCAGCAGTTGGAAAACTTATATTCATATATACATGGATAGGGCCTCTCAAATATTAGGCATCTGCAGTTCTATATATGCCTGCTATGGTGGCCATACTACTAGGCCATGCTCCCAAGTTTTTAGCAACAAAATGAGTTTATTAATTTGCCATTACCTTTGCCCCTTTGGAGAAGTACTTCCATATGTATGTAGATGTTTTCTAATTCTGTAGCACCCACTAGGTGGGGCTAGTGAGAGGTAAATTTATTTTTGGCTCATAGTAGTGAGTGAGCCTGAATAATTGTGGGTTCAATGTGAGGTCAGAATGGGTGACTCAGAAGGTTGGGACTCTATCACATTCACCTGGTTCTGGGGGCCCATTGAAGCTTCCAGAAGCCAGTGGGCAGAAGGGTGCAGACCTAAATCTGCATATTTATGGAAGTCTGACCAGTCCCAGGCTAAGATGCCCTGGCAGTGTGGGAAGACTAGCCCATAAATATAGGAGAGCCATGCTAGCTGGGGAGTCGGGTGGAAGATGGATTGCTGGGAGGTGTTGCTGTAGCCTGGGAGGTAGCCCCGGGGGAGAGCGGGGTTCTGCTTCTAGGCTGGAGGCTGGAAACTGAAGAAAAGCTGAAGGATACTGCCCTTCACTGCCCTGCAGTCCACCAGGGAAGGACAGCCTGCAAATCTTGGAGAAGAACCAGCCCAGCTAGAAGGCTTGAAAGCAGTTCTATCCACAGCTTCAGGACAATGTGAGTACCTCTACACCCCCAGGGCATAGAAGGGAGAAGTCTGCTGGATTAAATTTCTGGCAGGTCTTCAGGGGACAGTTCATACCTTACCCAATCTCTTGTCCTGGGATCAGATACTGTAGCCAGGTGGGCTTGTATTCTGTGCACTAAAAGGACCAAGAGCTCCTACACGTTATATTGCTAAAAATCCACTCTGGGGATACCAAGCTCCTAGAAGGGGATCTCTCTACTAACGACTGTGATGATTCCGGCTGGAACGCAGTCAAGTATCTGTAATTTTTTTCCCCTAAGTGTGCTAGAGCAGGAAACGTTCTTATTCTACTGTTTCTTCCATCGAATTGGGCATCCCATAATTCCTTTTACCCTATCCAAGTTTAATAAAACAAAAAATCCAAACCCATGGGCTGTATCTTGTGTCTGGAAAATGCATATTCCCTGGCTGTGCAGGGATTAAGGGGGACCCAAAACTCAGCAGCCCTCAAGGGGGAAGGTAGCGCTACATTTCTTATGTAATCTCCTAGCAGTTATCTCTACCTTGACCCCCGGATGCTGTTCTATTGGAACGTCTGGATATATTGTATGTTATGCATGAACTACAGGCACTCCAGCTAATATATTGTGGCACCATATCACAGTACGTAATGTTCTTTTCTTGCTGTGAGGAGGAACGTTTATTTCATTCTGAAACTGCATTGCTATATTGCAGCTGAAGTGTAGATTTTGGGTTCGGTTTGCTAAGGGCAACTAGGCTGTTCACTTTGTAAGGGAAGCTGCAGTTTGCAAGGGAATTTTTCACAGAGCCTAGTGAATGAGTTGAAGCTCTGCTGACTTCCATCATCCAGTCACTTCCAAGCAAAAATCAGTTTTTTTTATTATCCTTGCACGTGATTGGATATTCTTTGCAAAGTGAAATTTCACCACACTCACTAAGCTCTGGGGCAAATTCCCTGCAAAGTGCAATTTCCTTTGCATAGTGAACAACCTATTTTCCTTTAGTAACTCAACCCCATTGGGTGCATCAGGATACATGCCTTACAGGAATTACAGGCACAATAAACGCTCTTATAACTATACAGCATTGTTATACAACAGCATTCCATACCACACGACTGCTGTGAAGAAGAACTTTTGTTCTATTCTGGAACTGTATGTGTCTCATATAGATGTGAGAAAGGAACATTGTGCTCACTGATTTATGTACCTCTATTTTATATTCATCCTTGACTTAATGATTATTTCCATCTTCATTCAATCTGCCTGGAATCTTTTTAGCACAAAAAGATGACAGCCATCCTCAGAGCAAGCCAGCTCTGTATGCAGTGACAGAAGAAAAGAAACAGGAGGCGCCCAGTGTTATTGCTACACTCAGACGGGCGCCTCCTGTTTCTTTTCTTCTATCAAACTGTTGGACTAGCTCACGTTTGGGCTCTCAGTTACTGGTAGCTGGGTTTACCTATGAAGAGAATAATCACTTTAATTACAGTGGGGCAAAAAAGTATTTAGTCAGCCACCAATTGTGCAAGTTCTCCCACTTAAAAAAATGAGAGAGGCCTGTAATTGGCATCATAGGTAGACCTCAACTATGAGAGACAAAATGAGAATTTATTTGCAAATTATGGTGGAAAATAAGTATTTGGTCAATATCAAAAGTTCATCTCAATACTCTGTTATATATCCTTTGTTGGCAATGACAGAGGTCAAACGTTTCCTGTAAGTCTTCACAAGGTTGGCACACACTGCTGCTGGTATGTTGGCCCATTCCTCCATGCAGATCTCCTCTAGAGCAGTGATGTTTTGGGGCTGTCGCTGGGCAACACGGACTTTCAACTCCCTCCAAAGGTTTTCTATGGGGTTGAGATCTGGAGCATGGCTAGGCCACTCCAGGACCTTGAAATGCTTCTTATGAAGCCACTCATTCGTTGCCCGGGTGGTATGTTTGGGATCATTGTCATGTTGGAAGATCCAGCCATGTTTCATCTTCAATGCCCTTGCTGATGGAAGGAGGTGTGCACTCAAAATCTCACGATACATGACCCCATTCATTCTGTCCTGTACATGGATCAGTTGTCCTGGTCCCTTTGCGGAGAAACAGCCCCAAAGCATGATGTTGCCACCCCCATGCTTCACAGTAGGTATGTTGTCCTTTGGATGCAACTCAGCATTCTCTCTCCTCCAAACACGACGAGTTGTGTTTCTACCAAACAGTTCTATTTTGGTTTCATCTGACCATATGACATTCTCCCAATCCTCTTCTGGATCATCCAAATGCTCTCTATCAAACTTCTGACGGGCCCGGACATGTACTGGCTTAAGCAGGGAGACACGTCTGGCACTGCAGGACCTGAGTCCCTGGCGGCGTAGTGTGTTACTGATGGTAGCCTTTGTTACGTTGGTCCCAGCTCTCTGCAGGTCATTCACTAGGTTCCCCCATGTGGTCCTGGGATTTTTGCTCACCGTTCTTGTGATCATTTTGACCCCACAGGGTGAGATCTTGCGTGGAGATTATCAGTGGTCTTGTATGTCTTCCATTGTCTAATTATTGCTCCCACAGTTGATTTGTTCACACCAAGCTGCTTGCCTATTGCAGATTCAGTCTTTCCAGCCTGGTGCAGGTCTACAATTTTGTTTCTGGTGTCCTTTGACAGCTCTTTGGTCTTCACCATAGTGGAGTTTGGAGTGTGACTGTTTGAGGTTGTGGACAGGTGTCTTTTATACTGATAACAAGTTTAAACAGGTGCCATTGATACAGGTAATGAGTGCAGGACAGAGGGGCCTCTTAAAGAAGAAGGTACAGGTCTGTGAGAGCCAGAAATCTTGCTTGTTTGTAGGTGACCAAATACTTATTTTCCACCATAATTTGCAAATAAATTCTTTCCAAATCAGCCAATGTGATTGTCTGGATTTTGTTTTCTCATTTTGTCTCTCATAGTTGAGGTCTACCTATGATGCCAATTACAGGCCTCTCTCATCTTTTTAAGTGGGAGAACTTACACAATTGGTGACTGACTAAATACTTTTTTGCCCCACTGTAAATATATCAATGTCCCTTTAACATTTAAGAGCCTAGTCTTCTGCGTGCTTGATGGGGCCCTAATTGGTGCACATGAGGGTTTAAATCTTTCTTGATGTAAAGGCATGACTTCCTTACAAGGGGATGAACACAAAGGAAAAGAAACTTCTCCTGTAGGTGATGTTGAATTTGAATTACATCTCTTGAACACATACAAAATAAAATCTGAGAGTAGGCTGAGATTAAAGAAAAGGACAGAAGCAAACTTCATATGGGGTTAATTCCTCTTTAAGGATGACAAGCTAGGTGATAAAGAAGTTCATTGATGAGTAGCACAGACTGGAACTGAAGCATTGATGTAACTTGATCTGCAAAGTGCATATTTGGCAAAAGAATCCGGTGATTCAATGTGCGGAGTGTGATAATCAGTAGGCCCTAGGCAGGATAGGCCGGACAATCTAGGCCTTAGCACGATAACTTGTGAAACAAAAGGTGCTGAACGGAATAGAAGTATCTGAACTTAGCAATGTCACTTACAATTGGATTTGAATATAAAGCACTCTCCCCCCATCGGTAGCCTTGATCAGATAGCAGAAAGTCTCTCTGCTGAGTGGCCCCCATATTCCATTGATTCCTTCGTCAAAAAGCACTGCGGATGACAGCACTCTGATTTATCTGCTTGCAAGGTTGTCAGAGGTGTCAGTGGTCAGCGACTTCTCCTCACTCTTTCAATCTCTGTGGACTGGCCCTCCCACAGTACACAGAACACGGAAGTGCAATTATTTTAGTAAATATAAACTACTAAATACCTTTTCTCCTCAGCAGTTAGAGCAGTCCTGTGGCTTCTATCTGTGTCCAGCCCAGCACTAGCTAAAGCTTGTAGGAGGAGTTTTCTTTCTGCTCTAGGAGGAAGCGAATCATCTGACCTCTGTCTGGACATTGCTGATTGGCCCTGTGCTGATCACATGCACTCTCCCAAGAAAAAAAAACCTCTCTAGCAATATACACCTAACTGAGCATATGCATGCCTACTGTTCAGTCCGCAGATAAGTGGTGGTCACTTGAAAAAGGGGAGGAACAGAGAAGAAAGGATGAAACAGCCTTTTTTTTTTTTTACAATGCAGAGGATTAACCCCTTAGGTTCCACAGTGAGTATAACAAGCATGCTTTACTGCATATGCAGACTGATTTTACTGTTGTGGGTTTAGTAACACTTTAAACAGTGAAGTCCTGCTATAAGCCGACAATTCCAACAAAGATTTTCTTCAACAGAGTCTGTATAACTGAGCTGCAGAACACTGCCATTTTGTGTCAATGTAACATCCTGCAACCAGTATTACTGAAGAATGTTACATGTATATAGTCTCAAGGGTGCAAATGATCATAACTAAGACATTGCTGCTACAAGCTCCCACTCTTTCCCACTTAGCACAGTAGAGAAATACACGGCAGCATGTTCTTGCTGGCAGGAGAGAGACCTGTGTTGTTTACACACAGGTCTCTACCCTGTCACTGTTTCTCGGCAATCACTGGGTGCCGGTGTGGAATCTCTGGCCGGGAACCGGTGACTGACATGGCGGCGCAGGTAGGGCGGCGCGTGTGCTCTCTCCCGGAAATGCAAATCACGTATATATACGTGATTTTGCACAGCCCTGCCGCCATGCAGCAGTAGATCTACTACAGGGCAGCAGGCTAGCGGTTAATATCTGCATTAATTCAGAAGGTACCTCCTATTGATCTCAGCCTCCTCTAAATCTCCAAATTCCTTTTTTTTCCTGCTGTGATCTGACTTTCTGTTAGAGGGTGGCTATGTTTGTTCTCCATGGTCCCACTGAATGTAGGGATGTAGCCACCCTCTCCTGTTTCCTCCTGAGATAGACTAAGGACTATGGGCTATTGGATGTGTAGTGTACATATAGCAGTGTAAATGTCCACGACTAACATGCACTGCTCTCTCCAAACAAACAGAAGTAAGGGGGAAAAGGAGATGTTCAGGAGCTCACATCGGACGTTATCAGGAGGCAAAAAAGCCCAGTCAGAATTGATTTCATGATAAATAGATTACCACCTTACCAACTGTTCATTGTCTGCCACCCCTCTCTACCAATCCCTCCACTGGTTTCCGCTCACCCAACCAATAAAATTCAAGATACTTACAGCAACTTATAAAGCCATCCACAACTCAGCCCCAGCTACATCACTAACCTTGTCTCAAAATACCAAAATCGTTCTCTTCATTCCTCCCAAGACCTCCTGCTCTCTAGCTCCCTTGTCACTTCCTCCCATGCTCACATCCAGGACTTCTCCAGAGCCACTCTCATCTTTTGGAACTCCCTTCCCCAATGTGTCCGACTATCTCCTACTCTGTCCACTTTTCAACGATCCCTAAAAACTCATCTCTTCAGAGAGACTTATCCTGCCCCCACCTAGTAACTGTACATGTACAGTATTTTCTCCATCAGCCCATCCCCACAGTTACCCATTATCTTTTGTATCAATTGACCCTCCCTCTTAGATTGTAAGCTCTAACGAACAGGACCCTCTGATCCCTCCTGTATGAATTTGTATTTTAATTGTACTGTCTGCCCTTATGTTGTAAACTATATAAATCCTGCATAATAATAATAACATTAACCACTTTCCAGTTGTCCTATAGCAGAAATACTGCTACAGGGCGGCAGGGCTGCGTAAAATCACATATATATATATATATATATATATATATATATATATATATATATATATATACACGTGATTTTGCATTTTCCGTGTAGGGGGCCCTACCCGCACTGCCATTGGTGGCCTCATCTGTCAATCACTGGGTCCTGGTGGGTGATTCTCCGCTGAGACCTGGCGATCGCCGAGTATCACTGACTGGAAGAGACCTGTATGTAAACAATACAGATCTCTCCCTTGTCAGCAACTGCACATTGCTTTGTATTGCTTTGTTGGAGATACAACAGCATGCACTATATAGTATTGTGTGTTAATATCACTTGACCAGTAGATGGCACTGTACACTAAGGTTACTAGTTGTGCATATGTGTAAAACTTGTTGGTTCTCTCTTTTCCTTCTTTTCTTCCTCTCGTCAAAAGAACCAAGATGTCTGCTGAAATGTGCTCTGTATGTTTGCAACTTAAGCCACACAAGTAAAACAGAGTTCTGCCTCATCGCTACCAGTGTCTTCTCTAACACATAACCAACATGCTTTGCATAGCAGAGCAATACAAAGCAATGTGCTGACACAGTGAAACATACAGCACACAGTAAAACAGCACACAGATAACCCTTTGATTGCTTCAGATCTTAACCCCTTCCTGACCAGTGCCATTAGTTCAGTGTCAGTGCTTTTTATTAGCACTGATCACTGTATTAGTGCCACTGGGAATGTCAGTAATAGTCAGTTCCCCCCCACCAGTGTCAGAATGCCCGCCGCAGTCCTGCTATAAGTCGCTGATCGCCACCATTACTAGTATTAAAAAAATAAATAAATAAAGTATATATACCGCCATTTGTAGACGCTATAACTTTCATGTAAACCAATTTATTTACACATATTGTGATTTTTTTTTCTTAGAAAAGACATGTCACAGAATACATTTTTGCCTAAATTTATTACGAAATTTGATTTTTAAATTTTTTTCTACTGGACATGTTTAAAAGCAAAAAATCAAAAATATTGTTTTTTTCTCAAGATTGTCAGTCTTTTTTTGTTCATAGCAAAAAGAATAAAAAGCACACAGGCGATCAAATACCACCGAAAGAAAGCTCATTTGTGGGAAAAAAAGGTTGTACATTTTATTTGGGTGCAGAGTTGCATGACTGTGCAATTGTTAGTTAAATTAATGCAACGCAGTATCGCGAAAAATGGCCTGATCACAAAGGGGGGTAAATCCTCTGGAGGGCAAGTGGTTAATGCAGAGCCTAAAATTGTAGATGTGTATGGAATTATTTTTGGAGAGTAAGCTTTTCGTGTGTCACATAAATGCCATTGTCCCATTTTCTACACTCAAGCCTATATACACAAATACACGTATGACACAACCAACAACACCCACAGAGGAATGAACCATCTTTCGCTGATGACACATGATTCACTAGTAAGAAAAAGACAACTGAAACAATATAGTCAGTGAGGGGACAAGAAGCCTAGTAAAAGTAATGAGAATGTCCTGCAGACCAGGTGCAGGCGACAGCTGATCAGCTTTATTTACAGAGCCTATACTGTATGATACCTCCCTATATTGTGCAGGTCTGTGATCAGTACAGGGTCAGTGCATGTTTATAGAAAATATGTATTAATTACTGTACTAGTAAGGACTGACACATAGATATAAAAATAAACTCATTTATTCAACTCACAATCTATCAAAAATAAAACTTGAGTGGCCTTGGTTCTTACTGTTTCTTCACTATTTCCATTCCATTATTTTTCATGATCATATCTTGAAATGTGTATCAGAATACAGAGATAAGGGATCTGCCTCTGCAGACTTGTTTTTTTGAGCTGCATTTTCCCCAGCTGTCATCTGTATCTTTCCTTCACTACTTAAGCTGGCCATAGATGGATTGCAATTCCGCTGGTTCAGCAGGGACCGGTTGAATGTTGAGCCATCTATGTGAAAGCTGGTTGTACTGAAGTTGATCCCTCAATTGATTCAGTTTAATTTTTTTTTTTCAGTTTTGTTCGATCATTGCCAGTAGCTATAACAGCCAGCAATGATCATTGTATTCTGACGGCTGGGAAACCTCCCGCTGTCAGAGTACAAAAGCTCTGCGGGAAGGATTCCCCTATTAATACTGACTTTGATGGGGGAATGAAGCAAGTTTCCCATAGTTGCAGGAAAGAATAATGCCTAATGTATGGCCTGATTTAGAATGTCGCTGACACAGAACAACAAAACCCATATACTCAAACCACATGCAAATTAAAATTGACCTAAACCATTATAGTTTAAAGCAGTATTAAATCCGAAAACAAAAATGAAATACTGTATATATCAGCTTACCAATCCTTAGATGAGGTAGCTGTGTTAGTTTTCTTTTTTTTTTAGAATTTATTTCCCTTTGTTTTCACCTAGTGATCCAACCAGTAACACATTTCCTGTCTTAGGGTGTCTCCCCTGGAGGAACAATGGAAATACCTTTGGACAGTAGTATTGTCAATCTGGTAAGAGGGTTAGACTAGAACAGTGGTCTCCAACCTGCGCCCTGGGGGCTGGATATGGCTCTTTGCTTGCTTTTATCCGGCCCTTGAGGGGGGGGCATTATTCCCCCCACTGTCAGTAACAGTGGGACATAGTTCCTGACACTGACAATGAGGCTCTATTCTTCCCACTGACACCAACAATGGGGCACTACTCCCACTGACACCAATGATTGGTCATTATTTCCCCCCCAATACTAAAGATGGGGCACTATTCTTCCCACTGACACCAACAATGGGGCACTACTCCTCCCACTGACATCAATGATTAGTCATTCTTTCCCCCCAATACTAAAGATGGGGCACTATTCCTCCCACTGATGCCAACCATGGGACACTATTCCTCACCCTACAACCAAAGAGGGGACACAATTTACTCTCACTGACACCAGGATATTTTCCATTCCCACTGGCCACATTCCGGCCCCCTCCTAGTTTGGAGACCCCTGGACTCAAACATTTAGATAGACTAGACTAACATGTTAAAGCTGAACTCCAGCTAACACAATTAAAAGCGGAGCTCCACCCAAAAGGGGAAGTTCTGCTTTAAGGCCTCCTCCCCAACTCCTGTTTGTGAAATGGAGTTTTGGGGGGAGGGGGGAGAAGGTACCTGATTTTGACAGATACCCGCTCCCACTTCTGCTCCGACTGCCTAGGCGATCAGAAGCAGAGGTTCCCCTCCCGCATTCTTCTGAGACACGACAGGTCCCAGAAGACTATAGGACCATTCACAGTGCGCAGCACCACTCGCGGCATGCGCAGTGGGCACCCGGCTGTAAATCCGCAAGCTGTCATAGCCAGGTGCCCATCGTAAACATACCGGCTCCGTGGAGAGATGACACTAAGTGAAAACGGCTGGGCTGAGCACAGCGCTGGATCCTGGGACACAGGAGATTGGAGCTCTGCTTTATCCTAGGTTCACACCTAAGTGCTGTAAAAAAGCATGTATTGCGTTTTTGCTGTGTTTTGCGTTTTAAATCCGCCTAGGAACAAGAAAAATTAAAAAAAAAGAAAAAAAAAGTATAAAAATGCAGGTGCAAAAATGCAAAATGCAACGCAAAACTCAATGCAGAAATGGCTCAAATGCAGCCTGCATAGGTGTAAGCCTAGCCTTAAGTATTTATGGCTTTTTTCCCTTTTGGGAGAAAGGTTTTACATAAATAATAAAAGCTGATCATTGTAAGCACCCCAGTCAGTGTTAAATGGTTTGTTTCAATCCCCTGACATGTTTGCTGGGCAATTTGGTTTGTTAAAGAAGGTTGACAAATAACAGAATTACTGGCAGGATCATTAGGTGAAAATAAACTGTAAAAATCCTTAAAAAGAAAATGAATGCAGCCACCACATCTATGAATTGGTAAGCTGCAATATATTACATATTTGGGGGTTTATTTTGCTTTAAAGGATACTTTGAACTTTTTAGAAAAAAGTAATAAATGCACATATATTCCCAGAATCAAAATATGTTATTTTTTCCTGCAGCAGACTGGAAAGCATTGCAGAGTCAGGTGCCTGCAGACAAGCCCTGCAGCTTTCAGCCTGTACCTCTACACATATGGACTGCAAGTTTGGAAGCTGCAGGGCTGCAGCTTACCAGTCATTATATATGGTGGCTGCATTTGTTTTCTTTCTTTAGGCCTGGTTCATACCTAGGAATTTTAATACATTTTGCATAAATGCCCTACAGTCCATTTAACATGATTTCCTATGGGATGCATGCATATCTATACGTTTTTCAGCTGCTGTGCTTTTGGAAAGGGTCAGGGACTTTTTTTAATGCAACAGTGCGTTTTTGGCTCAATAGACTTCAATGGATATGCGGCAGGCATACACATAGTGTATTTTTTATGTGTTTTGCGGGGGGGGGGCGGGGGTTTCCAATAGGAAAGTATTAACTTTGATGCCAGTTTAATGTGACTTTGGATGGGGGTGCGACTTTGTTAAGTCTTTAATGCAACTTTGGATGGGTGCGACTTTGTTAAGTCTTTAATGCAACTTTGGATGGGTGCGACTTTGTTAAGTCTTTAATGCAACTTTGGATGGGTGTGACTTTGATGCAACTTTTTTTTTTCTAATAGGAAGGTATGAGAGTTCTGTTCATGTAGTGCCACTTCGATGCGACTTTGATGCGACTTCACACTGTCTGGCACCCAAGTAGAATCAAAGTTTCATTCAAGTCCAGCCATTCGGAGTCACATCAAAGTCGCATCCAAGTCCTACCCATCCAAAATCGCATCAAATTTGCATCCATCCAAAGTCGCATCCAAGTCCCACCAATTCAAAGTTGAATCCAAGTCACATCCAAGTCCTCCCCATCCAAAGTAGCATCAAGGTTGCATCCAAGTCACACCCATCAAAAGTTGCATCAAAGTTGCATCCAAGTCGCACCCATTCAAAGTCACATCAAAGTTGCACCCATCCAAAGTCTTATCCAAATACATCCAAGTTGCACCCATCCGAAGTCACATCAAAGTGGCATCAAAGTCAATACTTTCCTACTGAAAAAAAAAACGCTAAACACATTAAATATACCTCAAAAAGTGTACTCAAAAATGCAAAATGAGCCAGAAAATGCATCAATTATGTGAACCTTGCCCTAGGCTTTTTCCCCTCTGTTTTCAACTTGTGATCTGGCCAGTAACACACCTTGTGTATTAGAATGCCCCCACTCTGGATGAACAAGTACAGGGGGAACCTTTGGGCAGCAGCATTTTCAGTCTGGGATGAAGGGAGCGTTAGATGGACTAACAGATTTATATACACTAACAAACAGAAGCCAAATTCCACCTCACACTGCAGTTATACAAGCCATTACAGCAACCATTTTTTTTCCTTTTGGGATAAAGGTTTTACATAAATAAATAAAAGCTGATCATTGTAAGCACCCCTGCCATTGGTAAATGGTTTGTCTCATTTGCAGGACAGAAGACAACAGACTTCCTGAAAGGATCCCCAGGTGAAAATAAAAGAAAGAAAGCCTTAAAAAGAAACGAATACAGCCATCACATGGAGGAAAGCCTAGGCTGCAACATAATAAATGTTCGCTTTTGGCTGTAATACCGCATTAAGTTCTAATTCATAAGAACAGCAACCCATAGTAAGCAGAGCTTGCTTTGTCAAATTTAGACCAGGTTTGGATGGATTTTGATCAAGAGCCTGCCTGATTGGATACCGATTGATTGATCAGTTTAGCTAGCTCATATTACACATTTTTGATAACTTTAAAGTTGTTTTTATGGTCAGATTGTAATGTGTGCGGCAGGGGCGGACTGACAACTCATGGGGCCCCCGGGCAATATGGGATCATGGGGCTCCTGTGTCCTTGCCCACACTCAAAGCACACCCAAAAATGCCTATAAAAAGGTACCAGGGGCATTTCATGGGGCCCCCTACTGACCCTGGGCCCTCGGGCAGTGCCCGAGTGCTCAAATGGTCAGTCCGCCCCTGGTGTGTGGTGACCCCAAAGTCGCATTCACACCCGCATGTTTGCTGAATGCGCAACAAAGCACACAAATATGTTTCGGAAATGAGCTGCAAACATGCTGCAATCCTGCGTTGTGCATGCAGTGCCATTCATTGTTAATAGCACCCCGATCCTGGGTAGCAGATGCTCATTTTGTTGTGCGTTTGTCGAGCGACAAAACACAATACAAATATGCCAAAACGCCCACTAAAAAAAATGCCTCACTCTCCACGACCAACAAGGATCTGGAGATCCTTTGGGTGTTTAGCTCGATCAAGTAAATGGACAGCCGTAAGCACAGCACGTGTTAACACAAGAAAAACATTAGTGGAAATGTGCATTTCCACTATGCTCAACTTTGCTCTCTAAAGAGCAATCTGCATTCGGATTGCTCTTCAAAGAGCATTTGACAGGCAGCGAGGAGGCATTGTATGCACCACCTTGCTTTAACCCCTTGAGGCCCACAATAGCGCTTCAAGCCCACACTGCACTTTAACCCCTTGGAGCTTGCTTTAGCATGCTGCAATCATGTGCATTGCACACATTTGTGCCTGCCAAAAACAACAGGGGTATAATTCCTGCCGCAGCTGTGAAGCAAAGTATCGTGGCCACAGCATGTGTACATCCCCATCCATTGCTTCTATAGCTAAAGGAGTAGCTGTTTAGGGACAGTAAATGCGTGGCTCAACCATGGGGTCTTATCACCCCGCAACTGCGTAGATTGTATGCTCCAAGGAGCAGGGCCCTCCTAACCCTCTTGTATTGAACTGTATTGTGGCTGTATTGTCTCCCGTTATATTGTAAAGCACTGAGCAAACTGTTGGTGCTATATAAATCCTGTATAATAATAATAGAAATAATAATAGTGTGAACGAGCCCCAAAAGTTAGCACTTGGGCTGAAACAGTGTTGCATCTGATCCTATATAGCAGTGGTCCCCAAACTGCAGCCCAGGGACCGAATGTGGCCCTTTGCTTGCCTTTATCCGGCCCTTGAGGTACTTTTCCTCCCACTGATACAAGACATTATTCCTCCCTCTGACACCAACAATGGGGCATAATTCCAGCTACTGACATCAGCCATGGGGCCCATTGACACCAATAAAGGGGCCCTATTTCTCCCACTGACACCAATGATGAGGCACTCAAACTGACACCAAAGATAGGGCACTATTCCTCCCAATGATACCAGCAATGGGGCACTATTCCCCCCCTAATACCAAAGATGCATTGTTTACTCCCACTGACACCAGGACAATTTCAACTCCTAATGGCCACAGACCGGCCCCCCTAAAGTCTGAAAGATAGTAAACTGGCCCTTGTTTTAGAAAGTTTGGAGACCTGTGCTATATAGATTTAACAATTCAATTATCTGTTTAAAAGAAAAGTATCAGTAGCTGATTTTCCAGTATAATAACTGCCAAAATTCAAACAGAAAAAACATTCTCAGCAGTCAGTTGATAGATGTAATCTAGGCAGAAGATTACAGTGATGGGCAGAGGGATTGCTGTGACTTCTGATTAATCTGCTACATCACACACAGCACATATAGTTGGAGCAATAAATGATTTGCAGAAAAAGGATTTCATTATTGAACAGCAATGCTTTGTATTTTGAGTGTCATTACAGCATTACCGATTCTTTACATTTCATTTGTTTAGCTGAAACTTCATCAGTTTGGCTAGGTAAACTATAACCATCATTTACTACATTTAAAAACATTTCAAGCAGAACTACACCCTCCTATCTTTATGGCCTCATGCACGCAGGGCATTTTTACAGCAACTTTTAGGGGTGTCAGGTGTTTTTTTTTACTGCTTCCAAACAGCCATCAATGTTATGCTATTTGTCCATGCACACATAGGCTTTTATAAAAAACAAAATAAGGTCAGCGATAATCCAAAAAAAATCAGAAAGTGAAAAATATTATGTGTATCTGCATGCAATGGATACCGATATACCTATAAGTGCTAAAAAGAGAAGTTGCAGTGCTAAACACAAAAATATTAAATAATGTCAATAGATAAATACCATCAAGTGCAAAAAAATAAAATTCCCATTAAACAAAAAATAATATACATAAGTCCAATGGTGTTCAAATCAATGATTGTGGACTGTGATAAACTGAAAAGAATAGTCCACTGTATAATAAATCTGCACGCAGTGTCACCTCCACCAATGGCTAGAATGAAAACTCACCAGAAGATGTTGCTGCTTAGAAAAACAGATATAGTGCTTGTATGATAATAAATTCCCAATGTACGATCCTTCAGTGTATCAGGAAACTCAATAGTCCTCATATCCCGCTCCACCAGATGTCAGAACATGCACTTTCATCTTCCAAAAAACACCAACAAATCTCTCATAGTGTAGTAGTTTTAATAACGTGCATATATACACAGATAAAATAGCTAATTAAAAACCAAAAACGGTCGTGCATTCACTTACATAACTGGCCACCAGACACTCGGAATGGCGGTGTGACCAATGTTTGGGCAGAAGAAACACTTGACGTGTGTAAACGCAGCTAGATGCATCTAAACGCATTTTAATGTCAGGCGTGTTTAGCGCTTGAGCATAATTCAGTTCAATATCCAGAATAAACTATTATTCAGGACAATGAAATGAACTAACGCCCAAGTGTTTGATGCTTGTAAATGTGCTTAAACACTTGTAAAAGCATTAGACATTTTGACAAGTGTCAGGCATTTTTTTCTGCCAAAACGCTGCTGCCAAGAGGAGGAGCACTTTTATAATGTCCTGTGAGCATGAGACCTCACAGCCAAGAAGGCTGCCATCTTAACTTCTGTTTCTTCTACAGTTGGCATGGTGTTACATGATGGGTCCAGGGGCGGACTGACCATTTGGAAACTCGGGCACTGCCCGAGGGCCCGGGGTCAGTAGGGGGCCCCATGAGATGCCCCTGGTACCTTTTTAATAGTTTTTTTTGAGTTTGGGCAAGGACACAGGGGCCCCATGATCCCCTATTGCCCGGGGGCCCCATGAGTTGTCAGTCCACCCCTGGATGGGTCTGATATATATGGTTATTCCATCCAAATTACCAACCTTCTTTGCCAACCTCTGTTAACCTCGTACATGGAAGTGAAAGGACTGCACCACTCCAACATCAGGAACTCCCCATTCCAGCATCTTGATGATATGAGAATTTTAGTGCACATCCACATTAGGCTAGATATGAATTTTGCTGATAGATTGCAGCATGTTACGTCGCATTACCTGGCAATGAAGCCTACACATTTATGTAGGATTAAATCTTAACTCCAGGAAAACAGCTAAATACACAGATGAGAGACTTATAAGAGAGCTATTAACCCGATAAAGGATTTGTATGTTTCTCCATCCAGTCAATTAACTTACATACACTATATTGCCAAAAGTATTGGGCCACCCCTCCAAATCATTGGATTCAGGTGTTCCAATCACCTCCATGGCCACAGGTGTATAAAATCAAGCACCTAGGCATACAAACGGCTTCTACAAACATTTGTGAAAGAATGGGTTGCTCTCAGGAGCTCAGAGAATTCAAGTGTGGTCCCGTGATAGGTTGCCACCTGTGCAATAAGTCCATCTGTGAAATTTCTTTGCTACTAAATATTCCACGGTCAACTGTTAGTGGTATTATAACAGAGTGGAACAACAGCAACTCAGCCACGAAGTGTTAGGCCACATAAAATGACAGAGCAGGGTCAGCACATGCTGAAGCACACAGTGCACAGAAGTCACCAACTCTCTGCAGAGTCAATAGCTAAAGATCTCTGATCTTCGCGTGGCCTTCAGGTTAGCACAATAACAGTCCATAGAGAGCTTCATGGAATGGGTTTCCATGGCCGAGCAGCTGCATCCAAGCCTTACATCACCAAGTGCAATGCAAAGCGTCAGATGCAGTGGTGTAAAGCACACCGCCACTGGACTCTAGAGCAGTGGAGACGTGTTCTCTGGAATGACCAATCATGCTTCTCTGTCTAGCAATCCAATGGACATGTCTGGGTTTGGCGGTTGCCAGGAGAACAGTACTTGCCTGACTGTATTATGCCAAGTGTAAAGTTTGGTGGAGGGAGGATTATGCAGTGGTGTCGTTTTAAAGGGTTGGGCTTGGCCCTTTATTTCCAGTGAAGGAAACTCTTAAGGCATCAGCATACCAAGACATTTTGGACAATTGCATGCTCCCAACTTTATGGGAACAGTTTGGGAATGGATTCTTCCTGTTCTAACATGATTGCGCACCAGTGCCCAAAGCAAGGTCCATAAAAACATGGATGAGCGAGTTTGGGGTGAAGGAGCTTGACTGGCCTGCACAGAGTCCTGACTTCAACCTGATAGGACTTCTTGTCCAACATCAGTTCCTGACCTCATAAATACGCTTCTGGAAGAATGGTCAAACATTCCCATAGACACTCCTAAACCTTGTGGACAGCCTTCCCAGAAGAGTTGAAGCTGTTATAGCTGCAAAGGGTGGGCCAACTCAATATTGAACCCTACAAACTAAGACTGGGATGCCTTTAAATTTCACTTGCGTGTAAAGGCAGGCGTCCCGATACTTTTGGCAATATAGTGTTGCTCTGACACACAGCACACTCCTGTCTAGCAGGGAAGGGGATCTTCTTCTGTTGCAATATTACTCTCACTTATAGGTTCCCTTCTCTTCCTTAGCTTGTGACTGGACAGTAAAAGGAGAAGCAGCACTGCCATAAAGGCTGCACAAAGTTGATACCAAGTCAAATTCAGGTATATTGTATTAATAAAATACATTTAATGATGTAGTGATAATCACAAAGCTGCATTCATCAGTGCCTTTTAGGGCTGGTTCACACCAGCAGCTACGCTGAAAGCAGTCACTGGTGTGTGCTGGGAGGAACAGTGCTGATGTTTACATTGCATTGTTTGTTTTTTTTTTTTTTTATTGTTAGAACTTTAGTGAAGTGTTACAAGTTATATTTTGTTCAGTTTTATTTACTGCAACGGCATTGCGATGTGTTAGCTTGCATTGCAACACCCTGTGCTGTAAAAAGAAAAACTGTGGGCAGTACATTTTCCCAGCACATATCACTGAATACAGTATTGTGAATTGTCTTTGGAACTCGTTTGGACAATGGGGATAATTCAATAAAGTAGCTGTGCCACTTTTCTGGTGTTAATCCCTCGTTAATGTATTGCACCAAATTTATGAAGCATTTGCAACATTTTTGGTTCTGATAGTGATTTGTGCACCAAATTCAGGTAGTTCTAAAATACGCCACTTTTACATTGTGTCATATTGAATGCATCAAATGTAAAAGTGGAGCTAATTAAGACCAACAATCTTTTGGCATACAGAGAGAAAAACTGGCTCAGACAGATTTTGCAAAAGTGTTTTTTCGTGCATTCTAAAAATGGCGCAGCATGAGCAATATTCAAGTACAAGCTCTAGACAGGTACATGAATTTTGCACATTCTTCACCACTTTTAGAATGTTTGAGAGATGGTTAAGCAAAATCTGCCTGCGCCAGTCTTTATGAATTCCAGGTAATGTGCATTTGGGGTGTCACATCAGGATGAGCGGCTGTGTCTGTGCAGCTGCTGCTAGCTGATAGACTTCAATGAGCTGCCTGCATATACCACCTGGAGGTTTGTGGCATTGAAAAAAAATGGCCTGTTCATGGTATATGGGCCTCAGCACCCATGTGAATGACATCTTATAGCAGACAAGGCAAATTGTCCTTTCTTTACACTGCTAAACGTAGCCCAATGCAGATGCTGTAATTGAGTACTTTTATCTGTCTGGAGTTCAGACAGATTGCACTCTACAATATTTTACTACCAAAGTGTTTTAGGATTAAAACTTCACTTTAGGAATACAAACTCTGTATTGAAAAAAGATATACATGAGGAAGAGACTTCCCATTCAAGGAAAGTCAATATTTTTTATCCTAGAGGACTCTGGGATGGCCCATGTTCTCAGAAGTCCTGCAGAGGCAGATGGCAACAGATTTATTGTAGTTGTTGGGCTATAAAGCGACTGACATTTCAATCCAATGTGGATCTATAAATTGACAGCTGCCTGAGACAATAGGACAAAAAAGGCTCAAATTTAGCAAATCCATTGTTCAGTACAATGATAGAGATTGTGTTGTAGCTTGTGGTCACAGCGACCAACTCTCACTGATTTGATCACAATTTCTGAAGATCCGTGGCAGCGACAAAAGCTGCTGTATGTATACTGCCACTGTACAAAATATTGAATACCAAATAGAACAGCCTGCAGCGCTCAAGGTGATTATTCCAGCAATGGAAGACCGTGAAACTTCAACCACTAAAGTTTGGCAAGACTTTGCAGCCCCCTGAGGACTGGGGAAGCCCAAAAGGTACACTCGAAAAACAAGAAGAGAGGGTGCACCAACCTTGCACATTACTTTTATAGATCCTTTTATTTGAAGTAATAAAATAAACATATACTCACAAACAGTATACAATCTCAAGCTCTTCAGTAACCACAGTGTTCTGCATGACCTGGTCCACTGTGTGAATTCCAACCACGGGAAGACACTCAGAATGTGTGACGTGTTTTGAGGGAGGTCCCCTCTTCCTCAGAGCCATGTCAAAATCAGGGGCGGACTGACAACTCATAGGGCCCCCGGGCAATAGGGGATCGTGGGGCCCTTGTGTCCTCGCCCACACCCAAAAAAGCCTATGAAAAAGCGAATGAAAGGTACCAGGGGCATCTCATGGGGCCCCCTACTGATCCCGGGCCCTCGGGTAGTGCCCGAGTGCTCGAATGGTCAGTCCGCCCCTGGTCAAAATCATACATAGACTGCCAATAAATACCTTTTGAATGATGGATGATGAAACATGCCTTTGAGCAACATCTGAACATACCAGAAAATTGTGACAGTGTTCAACAACAGATCCCTCTTCTCTGCTTGTCCTGAGACCATGAAAGGGATGTCACTGAGGGGAGGTGAGGGGAAATCCTCCAGTGGGGACAATGGTCTTGGTGTCAACTCTCATAGAGGGATTTTTGGTGTGATGTCCTGCAGTGTTTTTGACAGAGGAAGTGATTGGAAATTTTCCCAGTAGGACACAGACACACAAAAAAACAAAAAGAAATAACAAGTAAACGCACAGTGATATACTGCTCTTTACATTAAAGCCCAACTCCCGGCAACTAAAAAATTATCCCCTGCAGTTAGGAATTGCTACTATATGTTTAGAGGAACAATAAAAAAAGATTTACTTCCCTGATCCTTCGCTCCTCCCTGCAGCCTGCAGCTATACTTGTCTCCTCAGCTCCCCCCACCCTCCAGCGGTCTAGGGTCCTGACGCAATCAAGACCACACACAGCAGGGTACACAGCCCTGCATTGGATGTGATGACACCTAGGGTCTGTCCACTGATGGGGTAGAACCAACTGCTGGGGGAGTGAAGGATCGGGTAAGGTAACCTGTTTTTCTCTCCCCTAAACAAAACACGCCCCACTGCAAGGAATAATTTGGGCTTTAAAATAGATATTTTTCAGATGGACTTTAAAATCCACTCAAATAGTAGATGATATAATGTTATAGTGTCCAAATTCTTACTTTGTTGCTGTTATGATTTTCCCATTCCAGTGTTCCTTTGCTTAGTGCTTTCCCAAACTCAATGCATCTAAGAACTGTAAATCTTCAGGACTACACGTTCTATGGCTCCTTGCACACTGCCTGATGCATGCACAGTATGAGCGTATGAGCTGCTAGCCTTTAGAGCTGTATTCAGCCAAAGCAAACGTCCCTATGTGCATCAGTTGAATACAGTGCTAGAGAGCTAGGGGCCCGTGCTGTACATTCATTGACCAAAAATCAAGCCAGTGTTTGCCCCTACTGCAAATGTGTACTCCCTGAGCATGGCATCCAGAAGTGTGTGTATTTTCAGTCCTGGCACGTCAAGGTGGCTCCAGGGAGAATTTTCAAGGCAAAGGAGCCACTTTGTAGGCGGAAGCTCCACACAACATGCTATCAAAGGCAGCTTATGCATTAAAGACTTCAAAAAAGGAGAACAAGAAACACTGCCCAACTTCAGAACACTTTAAAATGTATCCCTGGGGCTGCTTGTTTTGTTTATGGGAGGCAAGCACTTTAATTTACCTAGTCCTCTGCTTTGCCGACAGGTGGTGCTGTCTTCATGCTCCGATGGTAGACTAATGCTTGGTGCTATCCTGTCCAATGCAGGTTTATGGACTATACACTGGTCTTGATTATGTCAGGACCTTAGACCAGTCTTTATCAACCAGGCTGCCTTGGCAAAAAGTCTAAAAATTGGCCAAAACTTGTATACAAGCAAGCGGGTGAAGCAAGCCTGCCTTTTAGTTACACAAAGCCACAGGTTTTCATTGTAACCATTATGACCTTCTAGCCTCCGGCATCCTGACAACCAATGACATCATCAGTTGATAAAGAGGATGTCTTTTGCATTAACAGCATCATTGTTTGACCCTCCCCTGCTCCTCTTCATCAGTGCTGGGGTCACATTAGCTCAATGATGGAGAAAAACTGAGGGAGAAGAGAAATCCTGGAACACTAGTCAGTACCAGTGTACAAAAGTGTATTTGCTTTGGAAGAATAAATTACCTCTAATGTTGGGTGTCCTACATGTGTGGATGTTGCTGCATTATAAAACTATTAGAATAGTTTTTACATTTTAGAATGGGGTTCCTCAAGACTGTCCATAATTTTAAAGGGTGCCTCGGGACTGTCCATAATTTTAGAGGGTGCCTTGACATTGTCCATAATTGTAAAGGGTGCCTTGACTGGAAAAAGGTAGAGAAATACTGCCTTAGACCACTGGAGCATGAGCGAGAAGACACTGCAGGGATCAGTCTAGCAGCACAGAGGAGATCTACTTTTCTATGTCCACTAGACCTAAACAAGCAATTAACCCTTGCAGTTGATTTTTCCAGAGTAGGGCTTTAAGGAAAGCAGATACATTTATTTTTTTTGTTCATCACGGAGTAATACCAAAACTATTCCCTACTCTCTCTACTACTGAAAGATACAGAATGTTTAAACGTAAGCTATACTGGCAGTACTCGGGTCGTCGGTTCAAATACCAACCACTGCACCACCTACCTGGAGTTTGCATGTTCACCCTGTGCCTGCGTGGGTTTCCTCCCGGTACTCCGGTTTCCTCCCACACTCCAAAGACATGCTGGTAGGTGAATTGGCTCCTGTCTAAATTGGCCCTAGTATGTGTATGTATGAATGTGAGTTAGGGACTTTAGATTGTATGCCCCTTGAGGGTTAGGGACTGATGTGAATGTACAATATATATGTACAGTGCTGCGTAAATTGACGGCGCTATATAAGTGCCTGTAATTAATAAAAAAATAAAAATATACATAAGACAGTAATTTTAGAGTACAGCTGACAACCATTGAACACCAAGGAAAGTTTGTTGGGATGATCATGAAACAGTTGTCAGCTCTGGTTTACTCCTAGCTTTTACATGTCACTCTGTCAGTGTTCCATAGGGCAGGGTTATGGGGCTGTGACTGAGCACAAAGATTCTGTGAACCCTCCCATCCCCTCTGAATAGAGAGCAGAGGAAAAATCTCAGAGTTCAGATGGGGGAGAGCAGGTGACAAGGAGGGGTATTCCACTTCACATCATCTAGTCATTTGTCACAATGTCACACTGAGGGACACAAGTCTGTGATTAGCTGCACTGGTGAGTCTATTTACTTCTTTTCTTGACATTTAATGTAGCCAGGAAATGCTTGAAGTTAAACCACCTTAAATTTCCACACTGTGCTACAAATGATAATCACGTTTTTGTGGACCTGTCAAAGGTTTTCAAAGGTTGGCCATTATAAGCCAAGCATCTGAACAGAATCAACAGATCGGAGATATAAGAGTTACCTTGCACCTGAACCCAGCTGAATTTTACTGCTGACTCAGATTTTTTTTTTGTATTGGCGAGATTGCAGCGGATGCATAGTTCAATCTCAGTTAGTGGAAAAATAAATTAATGTCTCTTACTAAAATTTACCAGCATTCTTTGACATTCTGCTACCAGAGCTAATGATTTGCTTGAGTTCTGTTGCTCATTATCTTGTACTCTAGCCATTTAGTACTACCTGTTCTTGCGTGTGTTCTTTTTTTTACTGCCAGTAGACTTTAGATGAAGGGTAAGGTATCACTTTTAAAAACATTTCCTTACAAAAAACTTTTTTCATAAACATGTATGCTTGGATTGTTTAAAAGACTATGCCTATGGAAGAAGGACAGCAAGGGGTCATCTTCAGTATTCTTTATCCAGACAGAATACAATATTGATCAGCTAGAGAAATCCAAATGGAGCTATCAGGTCTCCTCTGAGGGTAATCAGCCATGCAATGTATTGAGAAGTTTAAAGTCCCAATAGATGTCTAATATTTTTCACAATCTACCATAACCAACCAGTTGAGGAAAAATAAAATCTACAAGTACTTTGATTTTATCTGTCATTTACTAAAAAAGGTAAAAAGTGGTAATCCATAGCAACCAGTCAACAATCATCTTCCATCCATAAACTGATAAACGATTAAATCTGATTGGTTACTATGGGCTACTACCATATACACATCATGACTGTTCTTGGCAGTACATTACAAAATCAGTTTATTACAGGGCAATGCTAGGTGAAGTACATGATACTTCGCTTAGGACCAGTGTTTTGTTTAATTACGTTTGGTTATTACACTGTGATGTGTATGTTTATCTTTTCAAAGTGTGGCTTTGTAATTGCGCTACTTCACCTGAAGTATTGTGATTTCAAAGCTGCTGGTCAGTTCGATTTCATGCATGGCTTTCCTGACATCTGTGTGACTTCATGCACAGATGTCTATGCAAGTCGCACATGAAATTGCCAGAAATAGTGCAGGAACCTTTTTTCAAAATTGGTGCTGCACTGATTTGAACAGTTCCATAGGCACAAATAGGGTGCAACTTGTCAAGCAATTTGGAACTGTCAAATCACATGACAGGTTGCACCGATGTGAACCAGGGATCAAAGGTGCCCCTACACAACATATAGCATTGGTTTATTTATTACAGATATTCATATAGCACTGACAATTTACGCTTCTTTTTGAATTTATACATTCACATTAGTGTCTGCCCGCATGGTGCTTACAATCTAAGGTCCGTCTATCTTCCATACATACTTGGGCCAGTTTAGACAGGATCCAACTAACCTAACCAGCATGTTTTTGGGGTGTGGGAGTAAACCAGAGTTCCCGGAGGAAATCCACACAAGCACAGGAAGAACATGCAAACTTCATGCATATGGAGCCTTGGATGGGATATGACCTGAGCACCCAAGTGCTGCAAGGTACAGTTGCTATGCACCAAGTCACTGTGCTGCCCTATAATGTTGGTAGTGGGTGGCCATATATGTCTTACTAAGAACAATGGGCCTTTCTTCAAACAAGGTGCTTTCTCCCCTCTACTGGGAACTGCTGTGATCTTTTTTCCCTATTATGTGATGGGTGTTGGGGTCACACACAGTCTTCACAAAAAAAGGAATTTCAGTCAATTAATTGCAGAGTCATTTTTATACATCCGAAGGTCCGTTTACAGCAACCCTACATGATTCAGTTGTCATGAGCAAGCTCAAAAGGATCCCAATGTTTGTCTTTACATGGCAAGCTCAGACCTGTACATCTGATCTACTAAATAAGTCTGTGAAAATGATCACCATAGGAAAAAAGTGTAACACTCTCCTGTACTGTATAATGTATAGTGGTTTCCCAGGAATGAGCAGTTGCTGATTACAGTGAGATCTCTCACCAGGAGGTCATTTACATTTGTGAGATGCTGGTTAGAATAGGATCTGCTGAAAAGAGGCTACACACCAGTGAACTTCCCAAACACAGCTGTTGTGATATGTAGAGATGTGTGCTTACCTTTGCAGTACACTAGTAGAATTTCTTTTAAATATTTGTTCGATTTTCTAATCGTTAGTGAGGTCAATCGACATTGGATTTGACTGCATTGATGAATTTGAAGGAACAGAATGGATTTTTTGTTTTAACAAATTATTAACAGCGAATGTAAAGTGAGTGAAAGTAAAGTCCATTCATTCCAAAATTGAATGTTAAAAGCAAATGACATTCGTCAAAGCTTTGAATGCACTGAGAATTTTCATTCATTTGAAAATCTTACAGGGGGGGATTTGCTAAAATTGGAGGGGCAGGATCTGATACCGCTTTGTATAGAAACCAATCATCTTCCAGGTTTTGTTGTCAAAGCTTAATTGAACAAACTGAAGATAGAAGCTGATTGGCTACTATGCACAACTGCACCTGAGTTGAGTGCTACAGTTTTAGTAAATCTCCTCCATAGTGTATAGTCAGCTTTAGTCAGTAGAAGACAAAACATTCTTCCTTATCTTCATTTTATAATCTACACAGGAACCCTTGGGGGGGTTAAGCCGGCCATACACAGATCAAAATTCAGCTGGTGCAGCAGGAATCAGACATATTTTCAATCTTTTTTGGACCGACTAGTTGTACTGAAGTTGATGTATCAATTGGCTTTGCTACAACCAGCTTGTCAGGTTATTTTCAGTCAATCACTGCCGGTGGCTATAGCCAGCAGCAGTGATCATTGTATTCTGACAGCTGGGAAACCTCCCACTCTCAGAATACAATAGCGCAATGGGAGGGATTCCCCCATTAACACTGACTGTTTTGATGGGGGAATCAAGCAGTTTTCTTTCCTTCAACTAATGCTTGAAAGAAAATTGCATAATGTATGGCCTGTCTTAGTAGTTTCCAAATTAGGTAATTATTTTCTGATAATCAACACACATGCTGGGCACATCGTCCTTCCATGTCAACATCTACTATTATCCACTTAAGCAGAATTGAAAATATTATTGCCTGGTTATTACATCTGTTTGTCTCTATGGTCATCATTCAAGGTTGCCAACCATCCAGAAATTTACAGACATTGTGTAATAAAGGTTGTCTATAAGATATGTAAAAAAAAAAAAATGGATCCTTTTTTGATTTTAAGGATCAGCCAGTCACAATATTTTACTACTTTAATATGATGGAAAATTTGGTGGCTGCATCGTAAATAGAAGTTGGGTTTCTATGTTCCCTAAGGCTGCATGTGCGCAGGCGTTTAGCCGCATTGTAAATCCCAGTTGCAAGAATCTACTCATTCCTGAGGCTGGGACTGACAACTGGGTGTGACTAGCTGTGGCCGCCGAGCCCATACAGTGCAATGACAGGCTGTTGGCGGTTGCAGCTATTCATGACTGTTCATTCAACCAGCGTTTATCTGTGGCGATCATGGCTGGACGCACTGTGTGTGGTGACCTGAGTTTTTCTACATTGGATAAATGCTGGTCACCACTAGGATACATAGGAAACAATTGTTTTTTATATTTATCTGTTCATGCTACAACTCTGGTAAGATATGCGGTGTGTTGCCACTACATGTCAACGCACTGAAACTTCAAATAAAGTTGAAAAAAAATGAAAAAGTGGGATGCAGTGTGCATGAGCTGCGATGTGCATTAAACTGCTCCCAACTGGAGCCAATGCTAAGGCTGACCATACATTATACAATTATTTTGTATAATTTTCCTTCAGATTTACCAAAACCATATAATATGAGGTCAAACCTAAACACTTTCAATTTGTATGCAATCAGGCAGGCCCTTGCACTACATAGTTAAAGGTAAGGCTGCTTTCACACATCCATTTTTCTTCTGCTTTTGCGATAAAAAAAGGAAGAAAAACGTGGGACCATGTAATCCTATGGAACTCTTCACACTGATCTGTTGAGGGTCCACAGTATTTTTTACAGTCCTGTTTGCTGCATTTTTGGTGCAGGTTTGGTGCAGTAAAAAAAGCACCAAAACCGCACGTTCCCATGGAAATGAATGGAAAACTCAGCAAAACCATTGCAATTTTGGTGCGTTTTTTTGAGTCACATGTTCTGTAAAAAATGCACTGAAAACGCAGTGAAACAAGACAAAAACGCTGTAAAAATGCTGCAAAAAACATACATTTTTGCCATATTGATACCATGGATCAGTGTAAAAGTAGCCTAAATCTAAAAAAAACTGAATAAGACAACTGTGTAATGTATGGCCAACTTATCACTAGCTTGCATGGTAACCCTGTGCTTTACTTTTGCAGGCTAATGTGAACCTAACTTATGCCAGGTTCACACCTAAGCGTTTTCTGCAGTGTTTTGCAGAAATGCAGTACAATCCATTTAACATGATTTCCTATAGGACATGTTCACATCTGTGTGTTTTTACCCTGTGCGTTTTTTGAAAGCAAAAATTTGCATTTTTGGTTCTATAGACTTCAATGGAAACACTGCAGAGAAGCATGTATTGAATTTTTGCCATGTTTTTGATCCCATGCCCTGGGACATGCAGGGAAGAAGTCCCTGCACTTCTTCTGAAAACACAGCCCGTACGGGAACCTCGGTTCCCAGTACGGATGCGATTTCCAGTGCGGGCTGTGTGCGATTAGAATCAATGGCACCCGCCCGTGGGTCTGCATTCTTCTGTGTGGGTGGTACAGCTGCACGGATTTTTGTGCGGATCCACAGCAGCACCACACGCACATATGTGAACCAAGCCTAAAAGTGACATGAGATGCTTGGCCATTGCTTTTCTTATGAACAGTTATTTGTTACAATATACTATATTTACAATGTAGATAATAAAACATTACTATCAAAAAAATGATACAATGCTGACAATGCTGTCATTGTGTCCATGCTACAACTTGTAAAGGTGGCCATAGATGCATCATAGTTTCTCTCTATATGTGGCCACTGCTGTTGAACAGATATTGATTAACCAATCGGCTTCTGTTTAGCCTCCCTGTCTGATAAAAGCTGCTTGATCAGTGACTGCAGTCAGAGGCTGCAGAGCTGATCTGTGTATTCTCCCCACTGTCAAAACACAATGGCACAGCAGGGAGGATTCCAGTGTTATTTTCCAGGCAGCTTTAAAATAAATAAATAATATATATATATATATATATATATAAATTATATTTATATAATTTTTTTTTTGTTATTGTTATTGAACTATTAATGAACACAAAATAGAGGATAGCAAGTCAGACCATTTTTTTTATATTCAGCTGAATGAATTGTTTCTTTAAAAATGCCATTATAACCCAGCCTGCTGCCTCTGTGCGTCTTCTTCCTCTACTTACAAGCATACATCTCTATATTTCCTGTACATTTACATCATGCATGGGAAAGAACATGACAGAACTTTTCAAGAAAAACCCCAAGTCTGGTTAGCTCTCTACAATTTGCAAAGATGAGTAAATTATGTGACTGAACACGTGGACCACATACTTCATCTGCATGAAAGAATCACACGCTCTTTTTTTGTAAAAATAACTATGACTGCAATGTGTGACAGTTTATTAAATGCACCACATTTATTTGTTTGTACACAGTCAAGTACCTTAAATCTAGCAATACATGTACAGATTTTTCTTCTTCAGCCTGCAGACTGAATGAGAGAAATCTAATAGATTCTTCCATCCAAGCAACAGAGTGTGGATGGCAAAATCTCTCCTGCCAGCTATTATATTCTGACTGCCAATACCAGCAGCTGTCAGAATACCCAAACAATGGCTGCATCTGATTGGATGCAATCGCTGTTGGGCCAACAATTTTCTACTTGGCTCTTTCAACAAAAAGCTAACAGGGTCACCCAAAGCTCACATTTAGGCCGATTTAGCAGCAATTGGACAACATTTGTGCCATCAATGGCAAACTAAAAGTGGTATAAAACCCAAATGCAAAGATGTAATATTGATTTGGTGGCTTCATTAGTTTTCTTATTTAAGCTTTTCTCTTTATATTGTTACCTGATGATCCTGACCATAATGCCCTTCTTATTTTAGAATGTCTGCATTTTGGATGAAATAGTAAAGCAGACACCTTTGGACAGCAGCATTGTCAAAGAAGGGGAGGATAGTATAGACTAGCAGATTGAGGCTAAGTTCACATCTATACAGGTTGCGGCAGATGCGTTTCTCCAGTGCATTTTGCGCTTTTTGAACACATGTTTTTGAGTGCTTTGCATTTTTGTTTGCTATTAGAACAGTATGACAGTTCTGTTCATGTGATTCGACTTTGATAAAGCTACTTGAGTGCCAGAGAGTGTAAAGGAAAATCAAGTCGCAAAGTCGCACTACATGAACAGAACTGTCATACTTTTCTATTGGCAAAAAAAGCAAAACGCATCAAAAACATGCCCATTGTAAGTACCTTGAAGTCTATTACATGCAAAACTCAAACTGCTGCCTCCCTGATCCTTTCCAAAAAATGCAATGGCTCAATGCACAGATTTGAACTATATCCACAGGCAATCATGTTAAATGGGCTGTAGTGCATTTCTGCAAACTTGAAAAATGCACTGAAATCCGCATAAGTGTGAACCTAGGGTGAGATGGACTTGACTAACAAATTGAAGCTGAATTCCAGCTCACACTTTATAAGCTGTTAGAGAAAATGTTTTTTCTTTTGTGGATGAAGGTTTGACACAAAAGAAAAAAGCTTGTAAGCAGGGGTTAGTATATCTTTTAGTAAGGCCCCTTCCCTGGGTGTAGTTGGTGGGCGGAGTATGTACCCATTTATAAGCTGGAGTGGGTGGAGTCCAAGTCAAAAGGAGTATGGGAACAGGTTATCCCTGCCTATGCAGGTTTGTAGTCTGGAAAAGAGATGACCCTTTAAAGCAAGAATGACAAGAGACTCTGGATGGAGGTCCACACTGGAAGAATTCTTAATTGAGGAAGAGTGTGTTGAGGGCTCGAGAGGAGACTATGCCACTCCCCTTCTCCCCCCCACCATTTGAGCTTTCACGGTTGCCAACAGAAGAGTGACTTTGTGCTCCTGCCCATCCCTCCTCCTGTCAGCAGGAGAGAGCCAGTGCGGTGGTAATGGAGTCAGATGAGGACAACTGCGGGCTCTACACAAGCACTGCTCACCATCTGCCCCATTTCTTCTTCACCTCCATTTTCCTGGCCATGGAAAAGGAACCAATCAGCAGGCAGCCAGCAGGATCTAGGGACATGTAGTCTCAGAAGACAGGTGGCTCCAAGAAGAATAACAAAGCATGGACTACAGCAGCCAGACTGCCATGGACAAGACAGGGGAATTGGACTGAAAAACGTTTCCCAGGCAGAGAGGGGTGCGACCAGGGACAGAGTGGATAGAGGGGGAGAGAGAGAGCTGGGTGGTGCGGATCCACAAGAATGCAGGTTGGGTGAGATCAAGCTGGAGAGCAGAAAGAGTCCAGATCGCTGAGCCCATTGAGGGATACACACAGGATATCTACATTAATGCTTTCTGTGTCCCTGGTAGACAGGAATTTTGAATACATTCCACTACAAGCCTATTCTATCCTGGGAAAGAAAAAGTGTTACAGATTCAGTTAGAGGGACATATTGCTGCCAAATTCAGTTCTACCACCTTACCAGTTTAATCACTTTCCATCCAAAGGGACAATACCCCTCCTGTGCACCAATGTAAGGGCCCCATCAAGCCGGCAGAAGAGTCATTCCTATATCTTATGTTTAGTTTTTCATGAGATCCTCTTTATCAGAGAGGTAAACCCTGACTCTGGTTACCGGGAGCCCATCAGTGAGCTAGCCTAATGTCTTTTGCTCTTTTCTTCTCTACTCACTTGGGAGAGGAACCTCTCAAAAAAAGAGCCAACACGTAAGCTCTGAGTCCTGCAGTACAGTTTGGGTCTGCTTAAAGTGGTATTGTATAGTGTTGTATTGTTTAACCCTAATATGTAGTTTTCATTTGCGTACAACAGACATTGACCTTTCTGTGATTATACTCTTGATAATTTGACTTCAATATAAACTGAATAATCATCAAAAGTGTGTGTTTATTCCTTCAGCTGTGCATCTATTCCTGGTAATATCCAGGATAAAAGATCCTTATTTGTGTTTGCAGTGATTTCCATTCAGCTAGGTGTGTCAGAGGGGTTGTGGTCTTTCTTGGGGTTGAGGTGCAGAACAGAGCACCCATATTTACTAAGTGCCTCCTTCGGGGGTGGCGCTACAAGTCTAAGAGATGATTGGACTTGCTGAGTTCAAGTCTATAGCACTGAAGTGCACTGTACTGCTGGTCTGAAGTGTGCAAGAAGTAGCTGTGCGGAATTGTTGACCTGTTATCTCACAGCAAACAACATTAACCTTTTTCTGCCACCTCCAGGCCCTTTATCAGGTTCTAAATGCTGGGAGGCAAAGGTGGGCGTTTAAATCATGTGACTGCTGTGATTGGCAGTCACAGAGATCACATGATCGCAAGTATGCCTCGGAAGCTTTCCAGTACCCACCAGTTACTGTGCTGGGAGTGCGCTGTCAGCACAGTAAAATGTTTACTGTGGGACGCATATATATATCAAAGCCCACCTGCCGGGAGGCTGAATAAATGTGTACAGCTGGCGAGAAGTGGTAAAAAAATCTATTCATGTGGGCATTATTCATCAAGGTAGGCCTCAGACCAGGAAGATTTGAGTAACAAAATAGGATAACAAAATTGGGTATCAAAACACACCATTTACAGGTGTGTTTTGATACCCTATCCGAAGAAAAAGGGTGGACCCCCTGGCCAGCTTGGCAGGAACTAGTGGCAATTCAGGGCTACCAACAAGCTGACCATTGTACCCCTGTTGAATGGTCTGATAGGGACACACCTCCTCCTGCCCTCCCTCCATTGAGACAAGTTTTTTCATTGATTACACATATGATTATAACATAATCTGTGAATGGAAGAAATAATCCTGTGACTGATCAGACTGCTCCATTCACAGATGGGGGTGCATTCAGTGTAATCCATGAAAATTTTTTTCTCAATAAAGGAGGAGGAAGGAGGGGGCGTGACGCCGTTGGATCTCCTTTAGTGCAGCTGAGCCTGGAGACTGAAAGTTATTAACACCCACAGTACCAGAAGCTCAGCAGCAGGAAGAGGACAGTGAAGCCTTCTACAGAATCCAGGAGCCTGCACATCATGGGATATCCTTCATTACAGGTAAGTAATGTAACTAAAGCTGTAGAGAGAAAAATGTTTCTTATCTAAACGTCAGCTTTAAAATTGTGAGGGCGTCTAAGAACAATACACTGTTCTGCATATATTTTAGGAACCAGCCAGTGAATGCGTGTTCCTCATGTTTTTGTGGGTCAGTGCTTCATTTTAGGATTAGGATTTTTTACAGAAAAAAAAAGTCAGCACTTGCAGGAGGCAGTTCTCATATTTTTATCATTACAAGCCCCCTGGTTCAAGAAAACCCATGCTGAGGCTGTCATGGCTGAATTCCTTAGGAAATTGCTAGTTTCCTGGCTGCCTCTGGCCCCAGTATTTAGTGAGTCACTATCTTGGTTGAAGGATGCAAATAGTGAAAGGTAGAACTCCTCATCTGCATACTTTGTCTGGGTGCTTTTGGATCAACATAACAGCCAAGAAACTAGAATTTTCACAAGAAGAATCGAGCAATAGCCACATACATGCTGATGTCTCCTTTTAAAAAATAAAAGTCCTCTGTTATGTTGATCCAATGTTTTTCTTAGTCACTGACTTTGAACAAGCATACAGATAAACTTCACTGACTTTCATTATCTGCATGCTTGTTCCAGATCAGCATTAAAAGCACTGAATTCATACAAGCATCTAGCATTTTCAGACAAATGCTTGTGATTTTTGTCTAGCAAATGTTTTATAAACCAAACCAAGGTGTTGTGGTTCATAGGGCAATACATAGGATGCAACATGCAGTAATCAACACATCTAATATCACCGGATATCTATTAGACAGTAGGCTACTGTGCTTAGTACATCCCAGTTGCACTCTACTCTGCCCAATCTAGTAGACCTGCTTCCTTTATCTTTTTTTCAACACAGGATTTTTTTTTACCTTATTCACCCAACTTTTTAAAATGAAACCACCATAAAGTTAACCACCATAAAGTTAAACAACAAGCTGAGTAAGAATTCACTTTTAGACGTGGATTGCCTCCGGCCTGCCAGTGAACCCCTGGACTGTGTTTTCTCAGTGTTGGTTGTTAATTCAGGGGACCACACTCTTTGTGCCTCCTAACTTTACATGTTCTTGTAAAAGATGCAGCTGTTGGAGCTGTGAAACTCCTGAAAGAGACTTTTCCCATAGCAGATTATGTGTCTCTGGGTTGACATTGGTCCGTTTGTTCACCCTAAGCAGCTTTTCTTTTATGTAGAACAAACTTAAAGCTGTGACACCGTGCTTTTATTGCAAAAGAGGATGACTGTTTACTTACCACCATACAAGCTACTCTATGTTTGCATTAGCATTTCCATTTCCATTGGCCTACTGGTGTGCCAATGGGATGAACAAACCAGACTGGAATGATGAAGCCTTTCATTCATGATCACAGCTATTTAAAGTCTGGGTGAACTTTGGACAGCTTCTACTAAATCTGAGATCAGTCCCATGTAATAGAAAAAAAACTGTATATACAGTATACAGTGGATATAAAAAGTCTTCACATCCCTGTTAAAATGTCAAGTTTCTGTGATGTAAAAAATGAGTCAAAGAAAATCATTTCAGAACTATTTCCACCTTTAATGTAACCTATAAACTTTTAAGGTGGAGGGAAGTAAAGATAAAAAACTAAAATAATATGGTTGCATAAGTGTGCACACCCTTAAACTAATACTTTGTTGAAGCATCTTTTGATTTTATTACAGCACTCAGTCTTTTTGGGTATGAGTCTATCACATGAGTTGTCACATGTACCATACAGCCAGTACTTGCCAGATATTCCTGCAGCTCCTTTAATGTTGCTGTAGGCCTCTTAGCAGCCTCCCAGACCAGTTTTCTTCTCATCTTTTCATCAGTTTTGGAGGGACATCCAGTTCTTGGTAATGTCACTGTTGTGCCATATTTTCTTCACTTGATGACTGTCTTCACTGTGTTCCATGGTATATCTAATGCCTTGAAAATTCTTTTGTACCCTTCTCCTGACTGATACCTTTTAACAATGAGATCCCTCTGATGCTTTGGAAGCTCTCTACGGACCATGGCTTTTGCTGTAGGATGAGACTAAAAAAATGTCAGGAAAAACCTACTAGAACAGCTGAACTTTATTTGGAGTTAATCAGAGGCACCTTAACTGATGGCAAGTGTGTACTGACTCCTATGTGCTCAAAGCGGTACATTTTTTTGCATGGAAATATGTATTTTTTTTGTTGTAGGCCTGTAATTTTTAGGAATAACTCACTGAAATCTGTCCGAACAAGAATCTAGTAAACATCCCGGGTAGGATAAAACTTGAAGCACGAAATCATAAATTATAATTTAATAAATAATCATAAAAAATAATAATATATTAATAATACATTTAATTCAATAATATAATCAAACCAAAAACACTGAAATTTGAACTATAGCGCCAAGTTCGCACATCACTGAGCAAAGTCGCAAAATTGTTTTCAGTGTCTGATGACGAATTTCCCCACGAATCATTATCACTCAATTCTGCAAGTAGTTCTAATTTACTATCGCTGTTCTCTAGCTGGTCTAAAACCGCTTTTGACCTAAAGGGACGCTTTTTGGACGCCATGGACGTTTCTCAGTTTCAAGGCAGAAAGAACAGTATAAATACAGGCAGGGTGCCGGACAAAGAACTCGGGACAAAATGTATGTGAAATGCTTTGATACAGTAATGGTTTACTATGTGATTTTAGTGAATGTCACTTTTTGTCATTTTCAAATGTTCCACCGTTCCGTCCCCCGTACGTCCCGATGCTCGCAGGGGACGGAACCCAGATGACAGAGGCCGGCATCCGCCAGATTACATTTCCGGGGACACTGCAGGAGGGACATCGCAGGAGCGCAGGACAAGGTAAGTGATCGAGGGATTGCGGAGCAGTGACGCATGGTAAGCCCGAGTGTAGCTCGGGGTTACCGCTTGTGGTACTAAAACTTTACCCCGAGCTACACTCAGGAATACCGCCAGGGAGGTTAACATGATTTTGAATGTGATTGCTCAATTCTGAACACAGCTACATCCCCAGTTATAAGAGGGTGTGCACACTTATGCAACCACAGCATTTTAGTTTTTTATGTTTACTCCCCCTCCCCCCCAAAAGATTTCAGTTTGTTTTTAAATTGAGTTGTACAGTTTATAGGTCACATTAAAGGTGAACAAATTTCTGAAATGATTTATCTTTGTCTAATTTTTTTACATGATAGAAATCTGACATTTTAACAGAGGTCTGTAGACTTTTTATAACCACTGTGTGTATATATATATATATATATATATATATATATATATATATATAAATATATATATATTGGAATGGAGGTTAGATGCTAGTTGGCACGACTTAAATAATTATACTGTAGAATGTTTAAAAATGTTAAAGTCCATTTACAATCAACAATGTTCAGTCAGATATACTGTACATTGAATCTCCATCATCATAGTGTTACATTCAGTTTAACTTTACAGTTGTCAAATTTAACTACAGAATAGAATAAGCACCTGAGTGTCACCACACTGCCCAGTACCGTCTGTGACCTAAGCCTAGGTTCTTGCTTATTCAAGCTCGTTTGCATACACACGCAAGAAACGCGGGTACAGAAGTCCTGGAACCTCTTTTAAAAATCGGACCATATGGAAATTCCTGGTGTTGCCCCACCATGCAGTTCAGTGTGTGCAAAAGAGCAGTGCGTAGTATGTGAACCCCTTGGAATTAACTGGTTTTCTGCAGCAATTTGCCATAAAATGTGATCTGATCCTCATCAATGTCACAATAGACACACAGCTATAGCTTAAGCTAATAACACATAAACAATTCTAATTTCATAGAATCTCTAAGGGATTAAGGTGTGGACTCTGACTGGGCCACTCCAAAAAGAGCATTTTCTTTTTCTGAAACCATTCTGTGGTGGATTTAATTCAGTGCTGAGGGTCATTGTCCTGCTGCATCACCCAATTTCTACTAAGCTTTAGCTGGCGGAAAGACACCCTGACATTATTTTGAAGGATATTTTGGTAAACTTGGGAATTAATTTTCTCCTTGATAATGGCAAGTAGTCCACACCCTAAAGCAGAGAAGCAAGCCCAAATCATGATGTTCCCTTCACCATACTTCACTGTTGGGATGATGTTTTGATGTTGGTAAGCTGTGCCTTTTTTTGTGCCATAAATCCTGCAGAGTATTCTTCCTGAACAATTCAACTTATGCATGCGTTCCCAACCCACACATACACTATATTGTCAAAAGTATTGGGATACCCCTCCAAATCATTGGATTCAAGTGTTCCAATCACCTCTATGGCCACAGGTATATAAAATCTAGCACCTAGGCATGCAGACTGCTTCAACAAAGCACACTGGATGTGTTTTCTGGAGTGAGGTATCACGCTTCTCTGTCAAATTGATGGACGTGTCTGGGTTTGGCAGTTGCTAGTAGAATGGTACTTGCCTGACTGCATTGCGCCAAGTGTAAAGTTTGCTGGAGGGGGGAATATGGTGTGGGGTTGGGCTTGGCCCCTTAGTTCCAGTGAAGGAAACTCTTAAGGCATCAGCATACCAAGACATTTTGGACAATTTCATGCTCACAACTTTGGAGTCCTGACCTCAACTCGATAGAACACCTTTGGGATGAATTAGAGCGGAGACTGTGAGCTAGGCTGTCAAGGTCCTACCTTTCCTCAGCCCTTGTGCTGCTCCATGTGCTGGCATCCATCTTAGGTGTCTGCAAAGCATTGTGGGATCCTTTATGCTTTCAGCCCTCTGCGGCTCCTCCCCCAGGAGGTGGCGGCTTATTACATATAAGTTTGCTGTTTGTGACTGTCCATTGCATTTGTGACCTGCCTGTTGCACAACAGCAAGCTCCTGTTTAGCTCCTCATTGCTTTCCTGGATACTGACTCGGCTTTGGCTAAGACTCCTCCTGGCTTCTGACCCCGGCTCTGTCGACCATTCTTCCTGGCTCCTGATCCCGGCTCTGGCGACGATTCTTCCTGGCTACTGATCCCAGCTCTGGCGACGATTCTTCCTGGCTCTTGACCCCGGCTTTGGCTACGATTTCCGCTGTTGGACTTGCATAGACTCTTGTCTTATTTTTATATTAATAAACCTACCTTTAATTGCACCTCCTTTTGTGTCTGGCTCCTCGCTCCCTGACACTACATGAATGCCATGAATCCTGACGGTGCAGGTATGCCCCCGCTCCCCATGTTGGTTTCCAGACTTGATCAGCAGGATCTCTTGTTGGCTCAGTTCGCTCAGGCGTTGCAGATGCTGCTTGCACGCACAGCGCACCTTGCTCCTGGTGCTATTAGACCGGTTGTCACTCCAGTGGTCGCTCCCGTTGTTGCTCCAGTTGTTGCGCCTACCTCCGCATCTGCTGCCGCACCTGCGGTGCCCAGAGGTATGACTGGTTCAGCCCTCCTTCCACAGCACTTTGGGGGTTAACCGAGTCAGTGTCAGGGTTTCCTTAACCAAGTGGGCATATATTTTGAATTGATACCCCACGCTTTTCCTACTGAGAGGTCAAAGGTGGGCTTCCTAATCTCGCTGCTCTTGGACAAGGCCTTGGCCTGGGCAAATCCCTTATGGGAGAACAAAAACCCTGTGATTCACGAGTTTGCCGGTTTTGTTGTCTTCTTCCGTACGGTATTTGATGTGCCTGCTCGCTCCACCTTTGCTGCTAAGCTGCTCATGTCCATGCATCAGGGTTCTTGAACCGTTGCCGTTTAAGAATGCTTGCCCAATTCCGTTGATAACCGAGTTGTTCGACCGCCTCAAGGGAGCAACGGTCTTTACTAAACTTGACCTTAGAGCTGCATGCAACCTCGTATGGATCAAGGAGGGCGATGAGTGGAAGACCGCGTTCAACACCAGAACCGGCCACTATGAATCCCTGGGTATGCCCTTCGGGTTGTGTAACGCGCCCGCGGTCTTTCAGGAGTTCATTAATGATGTCTTTTGTGACTTGTTGCAGCAGTGCGTGGTGGTTTACTTGGACGACATCCTGGTTTACTCTGCGTCCACGGAGTCTCATATCCAGGATGTTAAGCGAGTGCTGCAACGATTACGTGAGAACGAGCTTTTCTGTAAGCTCAAGAAGTGTGAATTTCACTGATCCCAGGTTGCCTTTTTGGGCTACATCATTTCCGCTGTGGGATTTTCCATGGACCCTCAGAAGGTTTCGGCGGTTCTGCAGTGGCCTCGTCCCAGTGGTCTTCGGTCCATTCAGCGGTTTTTGGGATTCACCAACTATTATCGGAAGTTTATCAGGAACTGAGGCCAAGCCTCTCTCAGATCTGACCAAGAAGGGCAGTAATCCTCATGAGTGGTCATCCGAGGCCATCTTAGCTTTCGAAGCTCTGAAATCCACCTTTGCTTCGGCTCCGATACTGTCTCATCCCAATCCTGGATTTCCTTTTGTCCTTGAGGTTGATGCATCTGAGACGGGAGTAGGCACCCTCCTGTCTCAGCGTCGGTCGCCCGATGGACTCCTACTTCCCTGTGGGTTCTACTCCAGGAAGCTTTCCTCTGCAGAATGCAACTACCAGATTGGAGACAGGGAGTTGTTGGCCATTATTCAGGCTCTCAAGGAGTGGTGGCACCTGCTTGAGGGTTCTGCGGTTCCGGTTCTCATTCTCACTGACCACAAGAACCTGACGTATCTCTCGGAAGCTAAGAGGTTGATGCCCTGTCAGGCCAGATGGGCTCTGTTCTTGTCGCATTTTAACTATGTGGTCTCCGATTTGCCTGGCTCCAAGAATGTCAGGGCTGATGCCTTGTCGCGGCAATACTCTGAGCTGTCCAGGGAGGACTCTGAGCCGACCTCGGTCATACCTCTGGATCAGATCCTGGCTGCCATTTGTACCAGCCTGACTTCTCCCCTTGGGGAGCAGCTTTTGGCGGCTCAAACTGATGCTCCCTCTGAGAGACCGGCTGGTAGACGTTTCGTACCTGAGGGATTGCCCATCCGCTTGCTGCGTAGCTACCATAATTCCAAGACCGCCGGTCATCCAGGGAGGAACCAGTTGTCTTGGGTCGTTTCTCGTTTATTCTGGTGGCCATCTCTCCGTTCCGACATCGCCTCATATGTAGCGGCATGTTCTGTCTGTGCCCAGAATAAATCTCCTCGGCATCTTCCATTGGGCCTTCTGCAACCCATTCCCAATGGGAAGCGTCCCTGGTCACACCTGGGCATGGATTTTATTGTAGACCTCCCTGCATCTCGAGGCCATACGGTCATTCTTATGGTCATTGATCGTTTCTCCAAGATGTGCCATTGTGTTCCGTTCAAGAAATTGCCGACTGCGCAAGAACTGGCTACGGTTTTTCGCCAGGGAGATCTTTCGCTTGCATGGGTTGCCTAAAGTGATTGTCTCGGACCGTGGGAGCCAGTTTGTGTCCAGGTTCTGGCGCGCCTTCTGCTCCCAGTTGGGTATCAAGCTCTCTTTCTCTTCGGCCTACCACCCGCAGTCCAATGGGGCTGCGGAGCGTTCCAACCAGGCCCTGGAACAATTCCTTCGCTGCTATATCTCTGACCATCAAGACAATTGGATCGATCACCTGCCATGGGCAGAGTTTGCGAGGAACTCGGCTGTCAACTCCTCCTCCGGGATGTCTCCCTTCATGGCCAACTATGGGTTCCAACCCGCTGTATTGCCGGAGTTGTTCTCGCCACAGGACATTCCGGCTGTGGAGAACCATCTTGCTGCCCTGTGTTCCTCGTGGGGGCAGATCCAGAGGTCCTTGAAGGACTCAGCTCAGCGCCAGAAGCTCCAGGCTGATCGTAGACGGTTGCCCACACCTTCATACCAGGTCGGAGATCGAGTGTGGATGTCCACTCGTAACCTCAATCTTCGGGTGCCCGCACCGAAACTGGCTCCCCGTTTTGTTGGTCCTTTCTGCATCCTCTGCAGGGTGAACCCGAATGCCTATGCCCTTGCTCTTCCTCCTGGGATGCATATCTCCAATGTCTTCCACTTATCTCTGTTGAAGCCTCTGGTCTGTAATTGCTTTATTGCCTCTCCACCTTGGCCTCGTCCTATCCGGGTCGACGGTCATGAGGAGTATGAGGTGAACCGCATCCTGGACTCTCGGTTGGTCCGCGGTCGGGTGCAGTTCCTGGTCCATTGGTGTGGTTATGGTCCTGAGGAGCGTTCCTGGGTTCCTTCCACAGATGTTCATGCTCCTGCCCTCCTCCGCACTTTTTACGCCCGCTTTCCACAGAAGCCTTATGTTGAGCCGCGGAGGGGGAGGGGCCCTTGAGGAGGAGGTACTGTCAAGTTCCTACCTTTCCTCAGACCTCGTGCTGCTCCATGTGCTGGCATCCATCTTAGGTGTCTGCAAAGCATTGTGGGATCCTTTATGCTTTCAGCCCTCTGCGGCTCCTCCCCCAGGATGTGGCGGCTTATCACATTTAAGTCTGCTGTTTGTGGCTGTCCATTGCATTTGTGACCTGTCTGTCTGTTGCACAACAGCAAGCCCCTGTTTAGCTACTCATTGCTTTCCTGGATACCGACTCGGCTTTGGCTAAGACTCCTCCTGGCTTCTGACTCCGCCTCTGGCGACCATTCTTCTTGGCTCCTGATCCCGGCTCTGGCGACGATTCTTCCTGGCTCCTGATCCCGGCTCTGGCGACGATTCTTCCTGGCTCTTGACCCCAGCTTTGGTTACGACTTCCGCTGTTGGACTTGCATAGACTCTTGTCTTATTTTTATATTAATAAACCTACCTTTAATTGCACCTCCTTGTGTGTCTGGCTCCTCGCTCCCTGACACTGGTTTTCTCGTCCTTCATCGGTGCCTGACCTCACAAATGCGCTTATGGAAGAATGGTCAAACATTCTCATAGACACACTCCTAAACCTTGTGGACAGCCTTCCTAGAACAGCTGAAGCTCTTATAGCTGCAAAGGGTGGGCCAACTTAATGTTGAACCCTATGGACTAAGACTGGGATGCCATTAATGTTCATGTGCCTGTAAAGGCAGGCGTCCCAATACTTTTGGCAATATAGTCTATATATATATATATATATATATATATATATATATATACACATACTCGGCTGGTTCAGTAGGGTGAATTTGAATTTCCATACATGGCCATTCCCGATTGACAGCAAGTCAATCTAACAGTTCTACTTCTGTCAAACGTGAATGTTGGAAAATGTTTGTCAATCAGCGGCTGTAGCCAATGGGCTGCAGCTGCTGGTCAGTGTATTCTTACAGTGGAGGAGACCTGCTGTCAGAATACAATGGTACAGTAGAAAGATTCCTGCATCCACCCTGTTTGTGTGGATGGGGGAATATGTTTGTTTGTTTTTTTCGATCAGATCACTGGCTGATTGAAATAAAGCGAGTCGTCCATAGCTAGCCTTAACAAGAGAAATCACTTGATTCCACCATCCATGCTAAAAGGATGGATAAATCTGTAGTACCAGCCACCCAACCAGTGCCTGCATATGAAAAGTTTCTAAAAAATCGGCTTTTTTAGAGCTGAGTGGTTGCTGACAAAGCCACCCAAGGAACAAATTTCAGTTGATTCAGCAGGAATCATCAAAAATGTATATTCTTTGTGTATGGATACCTTTTATAGACATAGCCAATAATATCTAGGCTATGGTAAACACTTGAGGTATTATGATGACATTGTACAAAAGCTTACCGATAGTCTGGTAGAAGAGAATACTGACGGGTAAGACAGTATTGACTGGTAGGCCCATCAGTGGTGCTTATTAACAGGGTGTCTTGGGGTTTATGTAGGTCCACAAGAATATGGACCTGGTCACAGAACGTTTGCACCATCTGTCTTTTGTCATTATCAATTTGGCTCCAGACAGCAGAATGGATCATATAAGCCTTCTACAGTTTTTTTTTGTCCATCCATCGTTGATGGGAAACTTAATTAACCTAGACAATGTCTCTTGATAATGATCAATAGCTCAGTATTTTGGGATTTGGTGCAATCACAGCAGGGTAATGTACCATGGCTTGATGTACAGCTGTGCATTTGTTGTGCTGTCCCATAGGAAAAGGCATCTATGGTATCTGTTTGGTACATCTGTGTCATTCATTTCTAATTAATAAACACATTCCCCTTTGAATACTTATTATAGTGGTACGGTTTACTGTAATCCAAACATACTGTACTTTGGTTGGGTTGTGTACAGTGCTTCACCACTTCTCTATTTCTGTAATATGTTTTGTCATAGGATGTCAAAGATTTGCGGTATGTCTCTACAATGTGATTCTGCTTTCCAAGCTGCTCCCACATTACATCAGCAAAAAAAAAAAAAATTTTCGGATGGTTTTAGAAGTATTTTCCTTTACCGTAAAACCTGGTCATTAACTTCTCACCAGCTGCCCATACTCACCTTCTCTTTGCTCACCCACAGCTCCATTCTGCCATCGGTAGCAATTATAAATACCCAGTACATCTATATATGGGGATCACATAATATATTTATCTTTCTCCCACGTCACAGTGCTGGTGCTTAATGACTGACTGAACAGGAACCTAGCACTGTCACTTATGGTGGCTAGGAGAGAATCCTCAGCCCCATGTAAACAGAGACGCAAAGGAAAGTATAAGCAGCATGGAGGGCAGACATTTAAATTAGCATGTCCAGTGTTATATACTTTTGATGTTCCTAATGGTAATTACACTCAGGAAAGGAAAAAACCTTACCACAAATGTAGTCCAAAAAAAGAGGTGTTTACTTTGGATATAAATTTGTTATGTTGGAGGGCTATGAAAAGGAAAATGGTCCAGATGTTTATAGAGACACTGTTATTTTGCCCATTCAAGTGATAGTGTGTCTCCCTAGCAGGGTATATTCATGTTCCCTCATGCCTCCTAACTCTGTGTCCCTTTCCCCTTTGCCTCCCTTTTGGGGGGTTATGTATGTATCGTGAGTCTCATACATGGTTTATGACTCTTTTATGCTAATAAATAGTTGTATGTATATTATTGTGTGGTCTCCTACTGTGCCTCAAAAACCTGCTAGTTTTGCCGTACTTTTATTGTCCAGCCTTTTTTCTTGTTATTACTAGGATGTGGCAGTAGAAAGCTCTTTTGTTATTTTTCACTTTCACTATGGCCTAAATGGGTAAAAGTGTCTGTTTAAGTGATCCATGGCAAGATATTTAGTGTTTTTTTTTCTTTAATGCTATAAAACTTTCTTTTTTAACTATTGTGATGTTCCTTTCCAGGTAGATAATGGATGTTCTTATGGATTTTTCAACTCATTTGGCCTCAACAACATGGACTGTGCAGATTGAAGAGAAAACATCTTCGGAAACAAATATATCTATTGCACCTACTTTCAATGGCTGCCATATTCAAGATGGAGTGCTATCCTTAATGCTACCAGTAGTGTATTCACTTGTTTGCGGTCTTAGCCTTGTTAGCAACATTTTGGCTCTGTTTGTCTTCTGGACAAACTGTCAAAAGTGTACATCAATGGTCATATACATGAGGAACCTTGCCATAGCTGACCTCCTCCTTGCCCTTTGTTTGCCCTTTCGCATTGCCTATCAGAACAATAATGGACCTTTGCTCCTGTGCAAGATAATAGGTGCCTTTTTCTACTTGAACATGTATGCCAGTATCATGTTCCTGAGCCTTATCAGTATGGATCGTTACTTTAAAATAATCCGACCTTTGCAACAGTATAAAATTCACAGTGTGTGTTGGAGCACCCGAGCCACTCATGTTGTCTGGGTGATCAATCTGGTATGCATAGCACCGTTCTTGTTTGAAAACAAAACTGATGAACCTTGCAGTCAAAAGTGCTTCCACTTTAAGAAGAAAGGAATTGTGGCAGCTGCAATCAACTTATCGGCAGTTATTTCTTTCTTTGTCCTTCTGTTTCTTTTTGTCTATTTTTATGCAAAAATCTCAGCAAAGCTCCACCAAGCCTCTTTGGGAAGAAACCAGCCACAAACTAAAAGGAACAGCAATCGGGCCATGAAAAAATCTTTTATTGTCTTGATTATATTTATTGTATGTTTTGTTCCTTATCACTTGGTACGTGTGCCCTATATACTAGCCCAGATTGATACTATTCCCAGCATGGCCTGGAAACAGACATTGCACATCACCAATGAATTGGTGCTGTGTTTGTCCACACTCAACAGCTGCCTGGATCCTGTGATTTATTTCTTCTTGTCAGACAGCTTCAAAAGGGCTGTAATTTGCACCATTCAGGGAAAGCTCAAACTCATTATGAACAATCAGGACAGATCATCCTACTGCAACAGATCTGTTACTGATATGTAAGACCAAGCTTTTCTGCTGTGTTTACAGTTTCCTCCTATGGAAGCACCTGTTTCTCCAATGGTTGATGGTGGCATACAGGGGAATGGTGTTCTTTACAGAATGGAAAAGGAGTTATTGCAGCTTTTTACATTGTCATAGCATAATTATTATAATCTCACATGTATGATATAATTACATTTTCATTGTTTAAAGGGAATGTATAAAATGAAAAATAGAAATCATCTTTGGTTTTGCCCCTTCTTTTTGGGTAGAGGTTTCCCAACTTGGCTCAGTGTTATGTAAAAAACATTTTCCTACCATTTTTCCTTAATTCACTTACGTTCCCCATAACTTGTTCATAAATGAGCATTAATGGAAACTAAAGATGAAAAAAAAATAGAAATTAAAATCTCAGCCCCAGGTTCTCCCATTCTAGTTCCCACTCTGGAAGAGGAGAGCCAATCTAGAAGGGGAAACTGTTAGAGAGAGCCCCTAGCAGCATTTTATGGGAGTCTTCAGACCAATCATGTAGTGCTACATGGACCTCTTCCTCTTTGCTTCTTCTCCTGGCTTGGGTGTCCTTAATAATGCACAAAGTGGTGCTGCATCATTACACTATGAGTGCACGTGATGATGCCCCTAAGGAGATGGGCTTATGGCACTATAGGGTTGATTTACTACAGGCAAATAGACTGTGCACTTTGCAAAGTGCAGTTGCACTCTGCAAGTGCAGTTGCTCCAGAGCTTAGTAAACGAGCAGAAGTTCTGCTGACTTCCATCATCCAATCAGGTGTAAGAACAAAGTCTTCTTTTTTACTTTCCTCGCACATGATTGGGTATTCTTTACAAAGTGAAGCTTTACCTCATATACTAAGTTCTGCAGCAAATGCACTTTGCAAAGTGCACAGTCTATTTGTCTTTAGTAAATCAACCTCTATATACTTTCAGTATGTCTTCAATCTTTTGGGTTGAATGATGCTGGGCGTCATTCAACCTAGAAAACTAAGAACGCATAGGGGTTGATTTACTAAAGGCAAATAGCCTGTGCACTTTGCAAAGTGCAGTTGCTATGGAGCTTAATAAATGAGGTAAAGCTTCAGTTTGCAAAGAGTATCCAATCACGTGCAAGGAACAAAACCCCCAAAACATCAGTTTTGCTTGCACATGATTGGATGATGGAAGTTCTGGAGCAATTGCACTTTGCAAAGTGTACAGTCCATTTGCTTTAGTAAATCAACCCCATAGTGATGAGATCAAAGTGGGAAGTTAGCACTGGAGAAGAGGTAACAGTTTTTTTTTACACCTGCTGTGGGCAGTTTCATAAAATACTCTGAAATTGGGCTTTAAATTTATTTCAATTGACCAATATTACTGTAGTTATGGCCTAACAAGATATCGAATGAAACAATGGCATGTGAGGCCACAGAATTTCAGGAAACTGACCATTTGTTTTTTGCAATACCCATTACCTGCAGCAAAAACATGTTTTATATGGGACACGGAGATGTGTGGCCAAAGACATGCATGTAAGTGAAATCCACTGTAATATATAAATAATAATTTGTGACAAATGTATTAGTATTCAGTGTAATGCTTTGTCTTGAAGGTTACTCACATTGTTTTAATGTGTGTTCAGTGAAAATGTTCTTTTTACATACATACCAAGAAATTAACTGTGCACTGAGTCCTGCATGAACTCTTCCTTTGGGCATAAACCACAATTTGCAGACTTTCCCCATGTGTGAAGTAGAGATGCAGCATCCTGCATTAAAGCAACTCTACAAACTAGACATTATAGACTCTACGTAGATTGTTTAGTATTTTGGAGTCCCTTATAACCAGCAATGGAACTCCTATGTGACAGCTTATTTTGAATGTTGCATTGGCAGAAATTACCATGATGGCATGACGATGACTTACTTTATTTAGTAGTATAAATGATGTTTTGCAGTTTACAGAATTAGGGCCCATTCAAAGCTTTGTGTCCTGGTGCATTACATGTGTGCTTTTTTTTTTTTTACCTGTTAACATGCATTACAAAAATGCCTTGCATTGGACCAGAACAACATATTTAAAGTGATATTAAAGGTTTGGCCTTTTTTCAAAAAAACATTATTACTATTGTTACTATATTATTTTTATTATTACTTGCCTGCTCTGTGCAATGGTTTTGCACAGAGCAGCCCCAATCCTCTTCTTCTTGTGTCCCCCCGCCAGCACTCCTTGCTTCTCCCCCTTGACCGGTGCCCCCAATAGCAAGCCACTTGCTAAAGGGGCGCTAATGTGTACTCGCTCTGAAGCCTCACTCTATGCATCCATAAGACACCCTGCTCTCTCTCCTCATTGGCTCACTGGCTGTGATTGGGTGCCAATGACTCCCATTGCTGTCTCAGCCAATGAAGAGCGGGAGTCCCAGGACAGCTGAGGCCCACTGGATCGAGAGGGGGCTTAGGTAAGTATTGGAGGGGCTGTTGAGGGAACAACACACAGAAGGTTTTGTTACCTTCATGCATAGAATGCATGAAGGTAAAAAACTTTCAGCCTTTACAACCACTTTAAAGAGGCGCTAGGAAGTTTCAAAGTTGGATATGTAGTCAGATTAAGGAAAAGCTCAAACAAGATTAATAGTTCCAGCGAAGCGGCTCCCGCACAGCAAGGCACAGCAAGGCAACGATGGGCAACACAACAGTAGCTCAAACCATAGAAATACAGAAAGACAACCACTGTGTTTCAAGAGCAACACAACTGCCCCTTCATCAGGTCTCAAAACAGGATAAAACTTGGATGATCAATGAAAACATTGACCTCACAGATCTATAAAATCCTCGTTGAGTAAGAATGTAACAGTTGTTAAGCAGCAGTGGAGCTCAGGAACTGTTATGTTGCTATTCCAAGAGGAGGGATCAATACTAGTTCTAAGGCCCCTTGGACACAGGCATTCTGATTAGGTCTGACTGTCAGCCTACCACTGGTTCCTTCCGAATACAGAAAAAACTCCCCAAAAACAGAAAAGGACTGCATCTGACAACTAATAGATCTGACAGGAGTCTGTATGGGCTGATTTGACATCTGTCCCATCTGTCCTGCAATCAGCAGGGGTTCTGCTCACAGATCCCCTTTTGATCAGAGTGGACTCTGCTTTGTCTGTGTGAAAGGACCCTAATACAGAGTCCACTCAAGTTTTCTATTTCAATGGTTTTTATTAAATTTTAAACAGTATAAACAGAGGCAATAAAACACGCCCACGCAGGGGCTATCAATTGCACAGATAAACAATATGCAAAATAAAAAAAAAAGGAAAAACAATGCTCTAATGCCAACAGGGCAAAAGGTACGCCCACGCAGGGGCTATCAATGGCACATAAGTTACAAAACAGTAATGTAACTGGTTATAACAACTAAATGCAGCTGCCCAGTCACACCAAAAACAGAGAGAGAGAGAAAAAAGAAAAGAGAGAAAGAAAAGAAAGGGAAAAAAAAAAAGGGGTGGGGGCAAAGAGCAGGGATTCAAGAGCGCCAATACCGAACGCCATTACATCCCCAGACTAGCCGGGGGGAGTGAGGGAAGGGCATATTGCAACCACGGCTCCCATATTTTCAAAAATTTACGTTGGGAGTCGTTGCGGATACTCGACATCTGTTCGTTGAGCATTATAGTGGTCATACGATCCCGCACCCCCTGAAGAGGGACAAACGGACTCTTCCAGGCCTGAGCAATTGTTCTAGTGGCGGATAAAAACAGATAGGAAGCCAACTTCTGCTGGTGAGCTAAGAGGCCCGGTATGGGGCAATGAAGCAAGGCATACCGAGCATCCCGGCGTATGGAGAGATGGAACAAGGTGAAAAGGAGGCCAAATACACGAGAGAGTCCACTCAAGTTTTATCCTTTGTTGAGCCCTGATGAAGAGGAAGTGGTGTTGCCCTTAAATGCTTTGGCTGTTTTTATATGACTTATCTACCAACAATTAAATGTTTTGTACTCTTTTATTCAGATGATTGGGCTGGCAACATGCCAACACATCCCCAGTAGAAAAAAAAAAAAAGTTCATGCAGCATTTTTTGTCAACAAAACACATCACAACACACGGTAGTGCTGCAACTCATGTGTTGGAACTGGGTTGCATCAAAATGAATGGCACTGCAATGCACTAATGCAAATGTAATGTACATCATGTATTGCATGTCACCGCAATGCACTACAATAGTAAGGTGTAGATGGGGCCCCAAATTAGAGTCCATCCCTAAACCATGCTTAACATCATGAACTGAATTCCACGCCTCCTCACCTTCTATAATCAGAAAGGTTTTTCACATGAAAATGTGAATAAACTCACAACACAATCCCTACCCAGCCCAGTCACCACTGCACTCAGCTCCTTGGATAATTGTCTTTTGCCCCCATTGTAAGCTGATGTAGTGGCCTGGGCATTTGAAAACCACACTCTTATATCTGTTGGGTCTCCGTTCGGGAACAAAGAAGGCTCAGAGAGATTTTCATTGGTTAGTGTGGTCACATGCTGATGCTGACCAACTCCCACTCATCATTGCAAGAATTATGAGGCTATGCAGTCTTTAGGTTGTGTACTGCATTTTTCAAATATCCAGACCACAACACCAGCTTACAAGAGCGGAAAAAGATAATCATCAAAGAAGATAAGTGTAGTGGGGACTAGGGGGTTGGGGAGGATGTTGTGAGTTAGCTCACTTTTTCATTTGTTTGTGAAAAGGGGAATAACCTTTTAATTACTGACGTTTCTGACTCTTGAACTGAATATTTAGTTGAAGCCACTTACAAAATGCCACTTATTTTGACTCCCACTGAGTCTCTGCATTAATTAAAGGGCTGTTGTATAGTCCTCCTGATGATACATTTTAAACCTGTGATCTTTGTGTCCAATATTTGTTAATTTTTTGTACCTGTTTTCTATTTCACAATTATTTTTTTTATTAATTAAAAATACATTTTAAAAAAGAAACTCTTTTAAAATTTCTTTCAGGTTTACCAGCTTGTAATAAATGAAATGATATATTTTACACATGCTGTAGATCTATATATGTAGTGTATTCACTGTTGGCAATTTGTTTTTTTTTTGTTTTTTTTTCACTAGCTAGTTTTAGTGAAGGTTTTAACCCAAAGGCTAACAACAGCTGTACACGCTGGAGTTCAGTTTTCAAGCTGATGCAGCCGACTGCCCTGGTTTTACTACTCTATAGCTATTATAAATCACTGGGAATCATTTATAAACGCTGGAACAAATACAACTTGAACACAAAGAAGGATTGGTTAGCTAATAACACTTATGCAAAAACTGACATATATGCCCAGTGCTGTCATCCATCTTTTTGTGGTGAAGTAAAGAGGAAATATATATATTGAGACAACTTAAAACCTTGATTATTCATGGTTATAGCAAATATTTTGTAGTTTTGGTCAAGCTGGCAGATTGCCCAGCACTGTTTTTTTTTTCTTAGCTTTTAGCTTTGGTTGGCACACACTTTAACATAGACGTGAGATCCCATTTTTCATAACGTAAAGTGAATTTATGCTTTGTGCATGCTTATTCTCTCTGTTTTGACAGGTGAACTAGGGGTGGATTAAAAGAATGTAAGTAAATCCAGAGAATGGTTTACATGAACCTGTTCAATAAATATTTTTCAAGCCTGCAGGCATTATTGCTTTTTAAGCTGGCTATACATCAGTAGAGTTGCAATTGAAAAGTTTTAATCCGGGGCGCATGTGCTCAGTGCACCCTGCTAGGCGCTTGAGCTGGCCGCTCCACCACATCCTGGCTGGTTGCCACTGATCCTGAGTACAGATAGGGACCCACTGTGCTGATTTTGGCTTCTGCCTCCCCCTCAACATCCTGGCACCTTCCTATGGCGAGGAGGAAGTACAACCCCACCCCCTGATGCTTCCTAGGCACTGATATTCTAGGCCGACGAAATCCAAGATGGCCACCGAGACCTCCTACAGCATGCAGGCTGCACAGGGTAAGGAGGACCACAAGGCCGCACAACTGGAGCTCTCCCCCCAGGAGACCAGTGAGCACTCTCTTCTCTCCCCACACCTTGTTTCTGAGACCTAGGGTAGCTGTCCTGGGGGCTCTTCCCTACACTCTGCGGGCTCCTCCATTAGGGTTGCCACCTCATTCCTTTAAAACCCGAACACATATTAATTACACAGGTTCTGTGGTTCTGATTGAGGTAGTGACTAAACTCACCTAGTGCCTTATCTGCATTAAATTAGGGATGAGGTGGCAACCCTATCCTCCATGGACAAAGCAATGAGAGATAGGAATGGGCTAGATGTTTGAGTCGAACATAAGTTCGAACTCGAACACAGGTCAGGTGCAATGCTTGGAGCCAATCACAGTTGAATTCACTGTGAGAGCCATGATTGGCCAAAGTCTCGGTGACTTTGGCCAATCATGGCTCACAGGCTAAATCCATGCCCCACACTATATAAGGCTGCTTACACAGCTGGGGTGGGGTTAGTTAGCTGAGGTTAGTTAGTGGTGTGATATTAGACAAGTGTAGTCAGTGTAGTGCGGTATTGTGGAGCAGTGTAGTGGTGTGATTGTTGTTTTTACAGCATTTCTGTATCACCGCTGTTCCCATTTATTTTTCCTTTGTAAATGTTTTTTTTTTTTTTATTCTTTACATTTTTGCAGCATCAGGTTCTGTTCTGTTGCTGCACCTTTAGTGTTTCCTCTTCTGTGTCTCAGGTGTTCCTCCTGCTGCATCAGCAGTGGTTTTTTGCTTTTTTAATTTACATTTTTTTATTTAATTTTAATTTATCTTTCTTTTGTTTTTTGGGTTTTAATTAAAATTAAAATTAAATTTAAAATGGTTTATAGTGCACCAAGCACAAAAGTAAGAACCAAATTCCCACCCCACACTCAAAAATAAAAAGTTATAAAAATCCCCTAAAAAAATCCCCATCATGTCCGAAAGGCCAACAAGGAGAGGCAGGCACTCACAGGCAGCTAAGAGAGGGCAAGCAGCCTTTGTATCCACAGTGAAAAGTGGTGGTTGTGGACATGGTGTATGCTCTGCAGGCAGGGCACGCTTGCCCTTTTTTTCTGTTGCTGGCTGTTGCTGGCCACAACATGCAGAAGAGGTGGTAGAGTGGATAACTAAGCCATCCTCATCCTCCTCATCCTCTGTCACCCAGGCTCATACTACTTTGCTTTCCACTGCAGCTGCCAAAGTGGACTATTTCACAGGCTCCTTGTCCACCAGAGCTGCTCCTTCATAGCCTCACCATCATGCACAGAGGAGTCACCGAAATTATTTGATCATAGTGTCAGTTACACGCTGATGGAGGATGTGTAGCAATTCTAATGGTCCGATGTTGGTTCCCAGGTTGAGGAACAGAGTTACGTGAGCCTAGAGAGATGGGGTGCCAATCATGGAAAATAAATTGGCAGTCATTTTCCCCCAGACGGAGTACACTGCCAAGTTGGCTCCAGTGATGAGGAGGGAGGAGATGATGAGGCACTGTACTTGGGTGCCTGAGAGAACAGAGGAGGAAAGTGAGGACACACAACTCCAACAAGGCAGGATGTCCTCCAGGGGCAGGCAAAAGAGCAGCTACCCTATTGCATCACAGGACAATGCTCCACAGGTGCAGGGCGCTACTGGCTCTCGGCTGACTTCCAAAAGTTCAATGGTGTGGGCTTTTTTTCAACACTTGCAGCATACCATAGCATTGCTGTTTGCAGTCTCCGTCTGAAGCGGATCAAGCGTGGCCAAAACACCAGCCGCTTGGGCACCACATGCTTGACAAGACATATGACGATCTCCCATGCAGCCTGTTGCAACAGCACCTGAAAGACCCACATCCTAAAAAAGTGCAGACTTCTCATCTGGGATCTCTACCCCTACTATAAAACCCCATTTCTTCTCAACAACCTCCACTGAGAGAGTTGATGGTATAACAATGGGTGCCACAGTTCCTTGCACCCAGTCTCCTAGAAGTATACCACCTGTTGAATTCACCAGGCAAATTTTGCTACCCCAGTTGCTGAACCAAAAAAAAAAAATATATACTGTCCCACCCATCCACATGCTTAGCATCTAAATACTAGCCAAATTGCTAGCGTTACAACTGCTGCCTTTCCATCTGGTGGACTCTGCCCCCCTTTTGTGTAATGTGCTGTACCACAGTGGCAGGCTCTGAAAAGACATTTGTTTTCACGTAAGGTCATTCCAGCTCTGTACCATCATGTGGAAGGCAATGTTTTGGCGTCGTTGGACTGGGCGGTCAGCAACAAGGTCCATATTACTGCTGACACATGGTCCAGCAGGCATGGTCAGGGACATTACATATCCTTCACAGTGCACTGGGTAACTCTGCTGGCAGCTGGGAAGAATGCAGCACAGTGTTTAGTGCTGGAGCTTGTTTCACCACCATGCCTCCAAAAAGCTGGTGGTGGCTCTGCCACATCTGTCTGCTCCACCCCCTCCTCTTCCTGTATGGCCTCTTCTGCTGAAATGTCCTCTGAATCAGCAGTGCTCCCTTAGTGTTCAAGGGGCTACGCAAGCAGTCAGGCTAAAAGATGCCATGCGGTGCTTCAACTGGTCTGTCTAGGGGACAGGAACCAAACCGGGCCAAAGATTCCATCAGCTCTGCAGGGGCAGGCTCAGAGGTGGTTGACACCACGGCAGCTTGAGCCAGGAATTTTTGTATGCGACAATGGCACCAACCTTCTCTCCGCCCTCCAACAGGGACACTTGACACATGTTCCATGCTTGGTTTGCACATGTCCTGAATTTGGTGGTGCAGCATTTCTTGAACAGGTACAAGATCTTCTGAGGCAGGCCAGAAAAGTCTGTGACCATTTCTGGTGGTCATACATGTTCAGTGTCGGCTGGCTGACATTCAACGGGCATTTAACGGGCATTCAACCTGCCCACCAACCACCTCATTTGTGACATGTCCACTAAGTGGAACTCAACATTGGCAATGCTTCAGTGGCTGCACACGCAGCAGGGGGCCATCAGTAAATACCTGTGTGAGTATAGCACAAGGACAGGCTCAGGGGAGCTTGGCTTCTTTTCGTCATGCCAGTGGCTGCTGATAAAGGATGCATGCACTGTCCTGTCACCATTTGAGGAGGCCACAAGGATGGTGAGCCGCGACAATGCATGCATCAGTGACACTATCCCTCTAGTCTTCCTGCTGGAGCACACACTGCGTGGAATCTTGGACAGGGCACTTGAGGCAGAACAGCAGGAGGAAGAGGAGGACTTCCTTTCCTCTCAAGGCCCCCTTCATGCAGATACCAATCCTGTGGGGCTGAACACACAGGAAGAGGAGGAAGAAGAGGAGGAGGGTTGGGGCAGCATGAAAGTAGAGGCGAACATACTGTAGTCTTCAAGGGATGTTTTTCAGCCCCCAGAAACACAGCCAGGAGTAGTACGTGGCTGGGAGGAGGTAGTTCCTGACAGTGTCATCCTTAGAGACCCAGAGGACTCAGAATCTCAGCCCCTCAAACTTATGCTGCATGGACTCCCTGATTCTGCAAAGCCTGTGAAAGGACCTGAGGGTCGGTGGTATCAAGGAGAGGGATCAATACTGGTTGGAAACCCTTTTTGATCCACATTACAAGGGTAAGCATGCAGAGCTCATCCTGCCTTCACAGAGGGAGCAGAGGATGCCTTGAAGAAAAATTTGTGTAACACCTTTCCAGACACTGGGAGGTTACCATTTCCTGGACAATGTGTTCTGAGGCTTTGTTTGGTCAAAAGAAGAGCTGTGCAGAAGGTGGCCGGCTGATTGATGCCGTTATTGAATTCTTTAGTCCTCAGCACCCAGGGCTGTTAGGTTTAAGCACCCATTGGCAGCGTCTGCATCATATGGTGCAGAATTATCTAGCGGCATGAGCAGACTTGGATAACTTTCCAACTGAGCATCCATTGGGTTACTGGGTCTTGAAGATGGATCACTGGCCAGAACTTACTCAATATGCCAACAAGCTACCGGCTTGTCCTGCAGCCAGCCTGCTTTCTGAATGGACATTCAGTGCTGCTGGAGGATTTGTGATGGATAAAAGAGTGTGTCTGTCCACAGACTCCGTTCACTGGATGACATTTATCAAAATGAATCAGTCCTGGATAAACGGCAGCTATCAAACCCCTGATGCTGATGTAGCTGATTAAATTTGTTAGGGATCTTGGATCCTTGAAGACTGCCTATACTATCAATCCTATTCCTGAATCCTGATTATGCTAGCTTCCAAAAATGTTTTTGGTTTAGGCATCACCAACACCCAAGGCCCAATTTGTTTACACCTGTTTGACAGGTGCATCTAATTTAAATTTAAAATTTTTTTTTTCCAGTTAACAATTTTTAACAGCAGGGCCCATTCCTGCACTCAGCAAGAATAACTGTGAGGGGTTAGAGTTTTCAGGCACCACCAACACCCAAGGCCCAATTTTTCTGCACCTGTTTGATAAGTGCAAGTAATTTCAATGTTGTACAATTTTTCTCTAATTGTTAACAATTTTTAACAGCAGGGCCCATTCCTGTGCCAGAGTGTAAGAGTAACTGTGAGGGGTTAGAATGTTCAGGCACCACCAGGTCCAATTTTAAAGCACCTGTTTGACAGGCACATATAATTAGAATTTTTAGAGCAAGGTCCAATCCTGAACTCATCAAGAATAACTCTGAAGGGTTATGGTGTGAAGGCACCACCAACTGTCCGCCCGCTAAACACTCCACAATGCACTGTGTTCTCTCAGTGCACAGTTCCCACCCCACACTACATAAGACAGAGGGGAGAATACTCCCCCCCCCCCAAAAAAAAAAAGATTAATAATAAAATAAATTATTAAAAAAACAAATAAAAATAACACAAAAATACATTTTTAAAAAAAACAGCATGGGGTCCCCCCAAATCCCTACCAGACTCATTATGTCTGGTAGGAAGGTTACAAGGAACCCCACAGTATTTTTTTTAAGTGCTTGGGGTTCCCCCTAAAAGCCATACCAGGCCCTTTAGGCCTGGAAGGACTTGTCAGTCAGAATTGTCAGTTCTGCTGCAGCAGGTGATATACATTGTACATATGTGCAACTTTGCAGGTAGTTTAAGCCCTCCCCCCCAGGCATTATATTTAAAGGATTTTTTTTTTACTGTAAGCAATGCAAAATGACTTCTCCTTTAAAAACAGTAATTTTTTTAAATGTATTTTTTCACTGATTCATGTCCCTCAGGTCAGTACATGAGTCCCTATAGCCCTTTTATGGCCAATAACTTGCATATAAGCCTTCCAAATTGGCACTTTTGAATTTACAAGTTCGAGTTTCGAAGACTTGCATTATGTTCAAAGTTCACGGTTGAACTTTTGTTAGGTTTGAATGTTTGACCGTGAATCGAACAGCCCTGAATACCCATCTCTGTCCTCCCAGCATCCCCAACCTGAGTACTCTGGGGATCCGATTATTCTTGCCAGTATTTCTGCCCTGCTGGAGCAGGGCCTGGAAAGAGCTGGCAGGCATATATCCTGTAAGCTTAAACAGGGATTCAAGGATCTGGGGGACCACATTAACACTATAGAAACCAAACTGGATGCAACAGTTACCAGAACAAATCAGAATACTGACCAGATCAGCCACATACATGACCTTGAGAACAGGTCTCGCAAATATAATTTTCATATCCAAGGGCTGCCCGAATCCTGCACTGACACACATGCCGCTATTTCAGAACTCCTGCACTCCCTGCTTCAAGATGAACCTGACCATAACCTGGAATGGGACAGAGCCTACAGGGCTCTCACACCACAACGCCCTAATGGCTCACCCAGGGACATTATCGTTAAACCCCATTTTTATGGCATAAAGGAAAAGATCAAGCAGAAAGCTAGGGAGGGCCCCAACAATCAAATTGGAGGTCATGATGTTCAAATTTATATAGACCTAGTGCCAACCACAGTTCATAAGTGACGCTCATTCAAACCTCTGCTGCAACCATTGTAGGCCCAGGGCATCAAATATCGCTGGCAGTTTGCCTTCCGGTTGCAATTTTCATATAGAGGTAAAAGTCTCAACTTTCTCTGACGGAGAAGATCTTCTACAACAGCTAGCCTTAATCATGTCCACTCCATCCTCTTCACCACACTTCATGGATAGAAACAGCATGACATCTAGTGCTCCTCTATCCCCCCTGTGGCACAACACCAGAAATTGTTCAAAAGCAACAGTCTCAACCACCATGAGGACTTTCATCTGTTTGGACACCTCAACCATTTACACTCATTCTATAGCCTAATGATGCCCTTGGGGGTTTCTCCCCTCTTGTTTTTGCACTTAGGATCCCTGTCCCTGAGCATTTGCAAGTTTCTACACTAGTGTAGCAGGACTTCCCTACTTATCTTTCCTCTCTTTCCTTCTTTTACTTTTTGCTATTTGATGAACTACTATCATTAAAGTTTGCTTTTATGAAGAGCGTTGCATTGCTGAGTTCTGGTGGCAATATCCTGGGATAAGCGCTTGCAGAGGAACATTGTTGAATATATCTTTAGGGACTATACCATTACAGCCTGGCTAGTGGCAATGAGTGGATGGAAATATGGATGAAGAATCTATGTCCCATTTGCCGAATCTACAAAGTGGTCTCTTGATTGGGATTTACATGCTGGTTTATGTTGCATTTCTGGTAATGGTATATTATCCATTAGATGTGGACACTTTCACGGTTTGACACTGCATGCAAGTGTTACCCATAGTTTCACACTTATATTCACCTTTCTTCATCACCTGTGGCTTAGTGTGATTCACATGCGTGTGGTTTAGTGTGATTCACATGCGTTTGCAGTGATGTGCGCTTGATTTCATGCATTTATGGTATTACACTATGTGAGTTCTCTTTTCTTGAGGTTCGATCTCCAAGAATAATTGGGATTATCACTTTGCTGGAATATCACCTTGTGGACTGCTCTTTGGAAGATTCTTTATATATCAGTTTTGGACATTATATTTTGGACATTATATGTTGGACATTATATTTTGATACTATCATTACTTAGTAGTTATTTGTCATATATTGTCAATTAGCACTTTATATATCTTGATTCATACACTTTTTGGGGTTAAAGTGTTTATGTGCATTTAGGTTATTTATATAGGAGGAATACCGTACTTTTGTTAATCATAAATGTATTTTATTGGGATTTTTGTGATAGATCAACACAAAGTGTCACATAATTGTGAAATGGAAGGAAAATGATAAATGGTTTTCAAAATTTTTTACGCATAGATATCTGAAAAGTGTGGTGTGCATTTGTATTCAGCCCCCCCTGAGTCAATACTTTGTAGAACCACCTTTCGCTGCCATTACAGCTTCAAGTCTTTTTGGGTATGTCTCTACCAGCTTTGCACATCTAAAGAGTGAAATTTTTGCCCATTCTTCTTTTCAGAATAGCTCAATCTCTATCAGATTGGATGGAGAGCATCTGTGAACAGCAGTTTTCAAGTCTTGCCACAGATTCTCAGTTGGATTTAGGTCTGGACTTTGACTGGGCCATTCTAACATATGAATACGCTTTGATCTAAACCATTCCATTGAAGCTCTGGCTGTATGTTTAGGATCTTTGTCTTGCTGGAAGGTGAACCTCTACCCCAGTCTCAAGTCTTATGCAAACTCTAACAGGTTTTCTTCTAAGATTGTTTTGTATTTTGTTCCATCCATCTTCCCATCAACTCTGACAAGCTTCATTGTCCCTGCTGAAGAAAAGCATCCCCACAACATGATGCTGCCACCACCATGTTTCACGGTGGGGAAGGGGTGTGCAGGGTGATGTGCAGTGTTAGTGTTCCGCCACACACTGTGTTTTGCTTTTAGGCTAAAAAGTTCAATTTTGGTCTCATCTGACCAAAGCACCTTCATCCACATGTTTGCTGTGTCCCTCACATGGCTTCTCGCAAACTGAAAATGAGACTTCTTATGGTTTCCTTTCAACAATGGCTTTTTTCTTACCACTCTTCTATAAAGGCCAGATTTGTGGAGTGCTCGACTAATAGTTGTTCTGTGAACAGATTCTCCCAGCTGAGCTATGGACCTCTGCAGCTCCTCCAGAGTTACCATGGGCCTCTTGGCTGCATCTCTGATTAATGCTCTCTGCTTCTCTGATTAATGCCCGGCCTGTCAGTTTAGGTGGATGACCATGTCTTGGTAGGTTTGCAATTGTGCCATACTCTTTCCATTTTCAGATGATGGATTGAACAGTGCTAAATAAGATGTTCAAAGCTTGGGATATTTTATTATAAGCTAACCCTGCTTTAAACTTCTCCACAACTTTATTCCTGACCTGTCTGGTGAGTTACTTGGCCTTTATGATGCCGTTTGTTCACTAATGTTCTCTAACAAACCTCTGAAGGCTTCACAGAACAGCTGTATTTATGCCGAGATTAAAGTACACACAAGTAGACTCTATTTACTAACTCTGTGACTTCTGAAGGCAATTGGTTCCACTAGATTTTAGTTAGGGGTATCGGAGTAATGGGGGCTTTTTGGTTTTAACATGACAAAAATCTGTGGAAAACGTCAAGGGGTATGATTACTTTTTCAAGACACTGTATGTAAACTTCAATAAACATCATTGAAAAAGATTTTTTTTATCCAAATTTAAAAAGGGACATACTGTGACTCATAGTTCCACAGAAGAAAACCACCAGGTGTCTGGGGTGGTGGACCGCTGGCTAGGGCACAGATATATAGGGCATAGAGTTCACCCAAGGCACTTAGCTTTCCCGCTGCAGAACTCACCCTAAGGGGGCCCAATCTTCATCCATCACCACAGACTTTGCCAAAAAGGCCTTCAAGGACTCGTTACTCTGCAGGGGACTGCTGCCCTGGTACGCAAAGGAACCCTACCGCTCCACATGGCATTATGTCATTGCACAAGATCCTGTTATGTAGAGTCCAGGGCTGACAGGCAACCTAACAGACTGTCCCAGAGTGCCCAGTGCAGGGTCTGGGTAATATTCCAGTGAGCACAGAAAAAGCGTCAGGATACGGATCCAGATAACGCTAGTCAACTAATCCCAGCTGGAACCTTTAGGAATCTAGCTATTTTCATGCAGACAGCTAAAGAACAATTACCATATACATTCCCTATATTATAGCAAATCTTCAGTTTTTGAGCTCAGTTCCACTTTAACTGGTCAAACGTTCTCTCCTTGAGAGAACCATTTTCAGCCATTATAAGGGACTTTCATGAAGGAATGATGGGGCTTATAGTAAAGGCATACCTAAAGGCAATGACACCAATGTGAAATGTGAACATGGACTCTCCTACAACAATCTTTCATAGATCCATTCAACCTTCTAATTTTTAATAAAATAGAGCAAGGTTACTTGTTTAAAGAGATTCTGTCACATTGCCTATTCAGGGAAAAGTGACAGTTTTTCTTGTAAACCCCCAACCCCCTTCCTATTAATAACTATTGATACTCACCTTCCCCACACTCCCCAACCTCTCTGTAGCTCTGTGTTGGTGCTCGAAACATGAAAAGGTGAATTAACTCACAACACTTTCCCAACACCTCCATTTCCTGCTGCATTTACCTCATTGGATGATTATCTTTCACTGCCCATACTAATTGATGTAGCAGTCTGGTCATTTGAAAACCTTGCACTTCTACACCTTTCTTTTTCTAAGACACCTGTTGTACATGGAAGGTGGAAAATTACACCTCACACAATCATCCCCTAGGGGCTCCTGCACTCTCTCTAAGCCTTTAAGTAGCACTCTAACTCACTATTCTGTGGAGGCATTAACACCTTCTGGCTATAGGTCCCCTTTACACCTTCGTCCTACAAACACTTACAGAAGGACTGCATGCCATCTCCACTTAAGCCCGTGGCTAGGTCTGTTAGTACCTGTCCTGACATGGGCTCTGTAGCATTTTGAGTAATTAATGCCAAGCATGTCCTAAAGTTCACCAGCCATTCAATGCGCACTTGACTTGACACACTGTACAGGTGACTTGACATATCATGCCACAGGGCACACAGGGAAGCCACCTTACTTCTAATTGGCAAGGTCTTGCACTCATAACCCCAGGCTAGGTACATAGACAGTCTAGTACCACAGCCTGCTCCAAAATGGAGACCAAGTGGAGAACATGAAGCACACCTGTCCCACCACTAGGGCACCCATCACCCACTTCCACTGCTGGATGGGAACTACACCTTCTTCACCTTCTTCACCTTCTACTACCACAACCATAAACGTTCACTGAATGTTTGCTCATTGTACATAACTGCAGGAGAAGTATGGCCAAAGCTCTTTTGGTCATACTTATCATGTGGGTCACAGAAGTTCAATTACTTGTGCTCTCCTGTGAGCCAGATTCAGCCAACAGTCTAAAGCCCGCTGTCAGCAGATGTCACAGACCCGCTCTAGACTCTAGAAGGGAAAAAGACAATAATGTCTGTCTCAGCCTCGCAGCACATTGAGTCACCCGTTCCAGCTCCCTCCACAGCCTGGCATTTCAGTGTGCACTGGAGGGGCAGACAAGTAAAGACAGAGAATTGAACGATCAGCAGTCATATGATCTCTCAGTTCCCGGGCTTAGAGCCTGCAGGGAACAGCTAGCATCACTGGACTTTTGCTGCAGCAGGTAGATAAGTATGTATGTTTGATTTTTTAGATTCCTGCAATTCTTGCTTAACTTGATTCTACTTAAGCCCTTTGCTTCTTACCTGAAAGGTTAACATGAGTTTGACTCCCATAATAAAGTTTTACAGTGTTACACCTTATTCTTCCACTCAGAGCACTTCTTCCTAGTAAATGACACAGACAACTTCTTCAATTAATATAAGTCATTTTTACTGGTAGACTTGTAAAGTGAACATATGTACATCACATCATAATTCTTTTCCATTCCCATTCAATCAATAGGCATTCAATTGGCTGTGCAGTTTGGTTGTTCTCTTTGGCTATGCTGCTGTTAAGCTACACTGTCCCTAGTGGTGCATACAGAAAATGGTGCAGCCACCCATATTTTAGAAGTAGTAGTTCATAGCAACAAAAGTCCAAAGCATCAAGTCCCGTTAATTCCCTAAAGAACATGTGCAACTGAAGGGTGCTATGGCTTGGAGAATAGCTACTGTACATGATAACATGGGTCTTCTCTGTATGTTTCCCTCACCAGACTCTCCCCATGAGTTCAGCTCACCTGCATTTCTGTTCTTCACAAGTGGAATTGACATAGCTAAAGAAGAAACTGTCACAAATTACCCCACCCCTGCAGCATCAGCCAACACATTTAAAGTAATAGTGCATAAGAAATAAAACAAATCTAAAACTTAAAGTAGGCACCTGCCTACACACTGTCCTGGAACAAAGAACACTCAGGGAGATACTCATTGGCCAACACGGTTCCTGCCAACGCCTCACCAATGTGAATATGGTGCTACACAGCCTCCAGGATTTGTACTGCATTTTTAAAATGCTAAGACTGCTACACCGGCTGGAATGGGCAGTAGAAGATAATCAGATTCTTTTTGTAATAAATTAATTTCTGCCAATCAGAAAAGACTAAAAAAAAACATGACTGAAACAGAATTATTGATTAATTAATTCTATATCGAATGTAATACGATCACACAGCTGCTAAATACTGGAAGGGGCCATCCTGACTGGCCCTGTGAGCTCATGGGCCCAGCAGCAGCAGTTGTGTGCAGTAGCTAAATTCTTGACTGTATGCTGACTCTTTCATTATTTAAAGTAAAGAAAAAAAACATTTAACAGTTGTGAACACAGGAAGTCTGAGGCACACCATAAGATCAATGTAACAGGTTCTCACCTTTTGTCAAGTGCACCATTAACAGGTAGTAAAGATCTATGACTGTCAAGTGTAAAGATTAACACATTAAGGACAAAAGGATGAATGGATTCCAAGAGGTCATGGTGGTCTTCAAATGGAAAAGTTCACCATCATGAATAAAAACTGACCAGAGACATCAGAGGGCATTTGGATGTATAGGCAAGATCAATCAGTGCATACCATTTCATTACAATTTTTACAGAAGAATATTTCATTCTTGGAGATTCAAATGTATATGAATCTCCAAATGGACATAGTAACAAACGTCTACCAATCCAATAAAAAGTTGTAACAAAATTAACAAATGTGTTTTTTTTCATTCGGATGACATCACATGATGCAATAGTAGCTCAGGCCCATGGGAAGATGAATTCAATTTTTGAATTTGTTCGATAATTCAGATTCGGATAATGAATGGATCTGAATTTCATTCTATTCGTTAATTTGGATGCACGTGACGCCAGTTGATATTGCCCAAATAGCTCATGCCTTTTCTCTTGGTGGGTCGGACTAGCACCTGAAAATATTGAATCTTTCCAATTTGAATCTGTACAACTCAATAATATATAGAATATATATAGCAATCTTCCAAAAAAACTGCACATTTTTCTGAATCTACTCAGACCAACGAATATATAAAACAAATGCTGAAGATCCAAGATGAATTCTGAAAATAAATCAGTTCAACATAACGAATATGATGAAACAAAATTCTTTAATGAATGAATGTAGCTGAAATGAAACAAACATTTCTGGCGTGCACATGTCTAATTAAAAGATTTTCCAAGTCTTCTTGGGAAACAGATATAACATATTTCAGTTGCTTTTGCAGTGTTTGCCTGCCATTGCAGACTTGAATCATTTCCTGTGACTGTCATCTATTATCCATGAGCTTCACTATCCCAGGGAGCAAACTAGGACTCCATAAGTGGTAAATCTAGGAAGAATACCATAATGATTGCAGAGTTCCATCATTCTGGAAAATCTCTATAAGAAATAATCAGTTCTCTCCTTGCAAGCAAGAGTGCCCTTGCAGGGCAGCAGTTCGTCGAGGGAGAGAGTCTGTGGTGGCTGCCAGCCCGTCTTCAGCTGCGGCCAGCGAGCCATGCCACCTTCAGGAGTGTCTACATAGGTCAGTATCTGGCTCTGTAGGTCCAAAACTGATCGGCTGGGTCATTTTTGTATTTTTGACATCCTGGACTCTCACATTTGCCTGCTTGGTGCAGTTTAGGCTTTCCTGATGGTCCCTCCTTGGGAAGGTCATTCCTCCTACATCTGGATGGTTATGCATTGTCTAAATTCCAGTTCATTTCAGTTTTCCGGCGATGCCTGGAGGTGGCTGGTTATGATTCTGTTGGCTACACCTCTCATTTTTTCAGCATTGGGGCGGCCACAGAGGCTGCGCGATGGGGATAACATGGGGCGGCTGTTAAACGCCTTGGCAGGTGGGAATCTGACAGGTTCAAATTCTACGTTCTTCCCCACTTGTTGAATGATTGAGTGGTGCGTGGGGTGTTGGTTCATCCTTTCTTCTGTACTATGTTTTGTATTCCTACCGGTTTTTATTTGTTGGTTTTTGTCTTGTCTTCAGGTGGAAATGTTTGCCTTGTCTGGATTCTTGGCCATGCATATGTGTTTTTGGGGAGTGAGGTGAGCAAATATCCGGCCCAATGGTAGACATTTGGGGATCTTCCCTGGCAGTTAGCTTGTATCCGTTGGGTAGATTTGCCGGGCTTGCTGTGGAGAAGGGTGGTGCCGGAGGTGCACTGCTTTGCGTGGTTGGACAGGCCTCCGGATGTGTTGGTACTGCATGCTGGTGGGAATTACTTTACGGTCCATGTGGGAGCTGATCCGTTATATCAAGTTTGATTTTCACAGCTTTCTGGACATGCTCATCGTGTGGTCAGATATCATGGGTCGCACTAAATGGTGCTTGGCCAGGTCAGTGGAGTGTATCAACAAGGCTCGCATGAAAATGAATAAAGAAGTGGGGCGGTTGGTGATTTAGTTTTTGTAACTGGAGGTTGACTCCTGGCAATACCTATGGGGGATGTTGTTCATCTCAATGCCATGGGCACAGACATGTGGTTCTGGGTTTGTAGGATGGGGTACAGCGAGCAGTGCGGGTGTGGAGGGGCACACAAGGGTAAGGGTTTACCCTTGCATGCTGTGGTGGTTGTTGGTCTTTGGAGGAGGTAAAATTCAGGCTAAATACAATGGTTCGGGACACATCGGTGGTATGGGGTTCTCGAGTGCATTCCTGTTAACGATGGGTTAACTCAGAATAGGAAAACCAAGGTCATTGTGGATGGGGAAGATTGTCACTGAGCCAGTGTGTTGCGGCTGGGGGCCTAGTATAAGTGTAGGTGTCTGCAGTAAAGCTGTTTGTTTCAGTGGCTTTAAAGATCAACAAGCTCTGGTATTCTCTGTTTTAGGGAATTATGTTAATGTTATGTTGATTTGAATTTTGTTAATAAAAGGCTGCTATGACCATATTACTCCAAAATCTTGGTGTGGTTCCTTATGGGTGGGTGGGTTGGAGGGTACATGGTTAAGCAGTCAGTGGTTAAAAGTGGTATGGACATGTATTCTACACTAGTCAAGTAAAGCCCAAAGCAAAAAAAAAGAAAAATAATCGTAGGGCATACATGATGGTGGGTATATGGGACAGTACAGGAGGTAAGGGGTTTAGGAACGACAGGGAAGTTTAAAGGAAGTTAGCTTGCCTGATTGGTGGGGGGCACCATGGCAAGGCGTAGCTTGGTTTACAGGCAGGGATGTGAGTTGTGTGGGTCAGTGGTCTCCAGCGGAGACTTTACAGAAGCAGATCATTCATAGGGACAAGCAGGAAAACCTTTGCTGATCAGTGGCTGCAGCCAATCAGTTGCAGCCACTATTCAGTGTTTTCTGTCTACCTCGTTTGTGTGGATGGAGGAATCTGTTATTTAGCTGACATCATTGCGTAAGTATCGCCATTTTACAGCTTGTTTCTGCTGATTGATGCTTTTTAATCTACTATGCTTGTAAGTGCATTATCATTTATATAATAAATTAGTCTTTAACAGCTTCCCGACCGCCCTATAGCAGAAATACTGCTACAGGGTGGCACGGGTGCGCAAAATCATGTGTATATATTTGTGATTTTGCATTTTCAGGTAGGGGGAGCGCGCGAGCTGTGAGCGTGCCCTACCCATGCCGCCATTCGAGGCCGAGGCTATCGGAAACCGGGTCCTGGCTGGTGATTGCTCTCCAGCGCCCAGTGATTACCAAGGATCTCCGATGGGGAGAACTGTTTTGTTTACTAACAGTTCTCCTCCCTGTCAGCTTGGGCACACTGGTTTGGTTGGCTGTGCACAACACAGCCATCCAAAGCAGTGTGCTTACAGTGAAGCACACAGACACCGCCCTCTAGTAAAGCACTCCGTGCACAGAGTTAACCCTTTGATCGCCCCTCATGTTAACCCCTTCCTGCCCAGTGTCATTAGTACAGTGTAAGTGCTTTTTATTAGCACTGATCACTGCACTGGTATCACTGGGGATGTCAGTGACACCAAGTCAGTTTCCTCCAGTGTCAGAATGCCCGCTGCAGTTTCACAGCAAGTCACTGAATGCCTCCATTATAAGTAAAAATAAAAAACACAAAAATCCCAGTATATATACTGCCATTTGTAAATGCTACAACTTTCACGTAAACCAATTAATTTACACGTATTGGGATTTTTTTTCTAGCAAAGACATGTAGTAGTATACATTTTGGCCTAAATTTATGATGAAATTTGATTTTTAAATTTTTTCTACTGGACAAGTTTAATAGCAAAAAGTCAAAAATATATTTTTTTCTCAAAATTGTCGGTCTTTTTTTTTATATAGCTCAAAAAATAAAAAACAAACAAGCAAACAAATACCACCAAAAGAAAGCTCTATTTGTGGGAGAAAAAATTACATAAATTTAATTTGGGTGCAGCGTTGCATGACAGCGCAATTGTCAGTTAAAGTAATGCAGCGCCATAACACATAAAATGGCCTGGTCAGGAAGGGGGGTAAATCCTCTGGAGGGCAAGTAGTTAAAAAGCCAGCAGCCACAATTTGTTTTGTTTTTTTTTTTATTTTTTTAAGTTCGTCTTTAAAATTGTATTTTTAGCCAATGCCAGCTAATGCAGCCAATGGCAGCCAGGATACAGCAAAAAGTATCTGTGCTGCTGGTTACCATAAGTCATATCTGACCTTCCTAGAGATAGGGGTTAAACTAATAATGTGAGCAGTGCATAGAGAAACATCCCAAACACCTATTAGTAAACAGGTGATTGCAACCTCAGCCAGCTTCCTTCAAAGCCACACCCCCAACACATTTAATCCCTCCCACAGGGCTTAATCATGGTGCATACAGTGAGCTACTTTCTATGGTTGGAGGAACTGAAGTGATATTGCTTTTTTCTCTGCACAATTTATTATGAATTAACATCTGAGGATTGCAGGATTTTTATTTTTTATACAATTTGCACTATTCACATAAAAATCTGTTTCTATTTTACTTTATTGGACTTTTTGATTTTTCATCTGTTCACTGAACTCGTGATTTGCTCACATTATGTCTATTTTCTTTTTTCTATTCCCAGACACCCACTGTACAGTAGGTTCCTTACAGTCTTTCACATGCAGACAGTTAATACTAAGGAGTTACTCAGTGGGGTTGATTTACTAAAACTGGAGCGTGTAAAATCTGGTGCAGCTCTGCACAGAATCCAATCAGCTTCCAGGTTTTTTTTTTTATCAAAGCTTAAGTCCTCACGCACACTGGGCGTTTTGATAATGTTGGTAACGTTTGCTGTGTAAAGTCAACGTGTAACGTTTTTTAGAATTTTTGCAATAGCGTTTTGCCACAATTAGCGGCGTTTTCCCGCATTTTTACGTGTTAACTAGCGTTTTTTAGCATTTTTTCAACGTCCAAAAATTCTGGTTTGCTGCGTTTTGTCTCGTTTTTCAGCATTAGGGCGTTTTTACAGACAAAAAAGTTCTTCTAGAAACCCACTAGTCGTGGGTTGTTTTTCCAGTCCAAAAACGTTGATTACAGTCTATGTGTGGATGGACACATAGGATAACATGCTGGGGGGTTTTCTGGCTATAGAAAAAAACGTCAGAAGCAAAAAAACAGCAGCTGTAAAAACGTCCAGTGTGCAAGAAGACTAATTGAACAAGTTGAAGTTAGAAGCTGATTGGCTACCATCTACAGGTGCATCAGATTTTGCACTCTTTAGTTTTAGAAAATCTACCCCACTGTCACCAGTCTGGATTAAATCCAACCGATGCACAAATCTGACAAGATGGTAAGCAGAAAAAGAGGAGGTTATACAGCACCTACTTTAGGAGGCAAACTCAATATATATTAATTTGTACATCATTATATGAAATGTTTTTTTAGGATCAGTTTTTTGCACACATAGAATTATAGGCACTCCCTCTAAACATGCTTTATTAGCTGCCGATTATGCTTTTTTTTTTTTATCTTACTTGGTATTGGCATGGAAAATTTATTTTACTGAGTAGATTACTTATGAAACATTTTTTTCTGTGAAATTAAAGTTAAAGTTTGCTTACCAACGTGATGATTTGGTTTTATTATTAACAACAAAAGTTGCATGTGTAATAGATGTTCATACCACTTTCAACCACTGACTGCTTACCCTTCAACCCATCCTCATGAAAATAAGAAACCACAGAAAGATTTTGGACTAAAATGGCCATAGCAGCCTTTTATTAACAAAATTCAAATTAACATAATTCTCTAAAACAGAAAATATAAGAGCTTGTTGGTCTTTGAGGACACTGAAACAAACAGCTTTATTGCAGACAACTACACTTATACTAGGCCATCAATCACAACACACCAGTTCAGAGACAATCTTACCCATCTGCAGTGACCTCCATTTTTGTATTTTGCGTTAACCCATCATTAACAGGAATGCACCCATACCACCGATGGGTCCCAAACCATTGTATTAGCCCTGAATTTTACCTCCTCCAAAGACCAACAACTGCCAAGATGCCATCACAACTGTTGTGGAGCTCAAACCAATAACATGACAGGAGGGATGGAAGCTTCTTCTTTGTCTGCTGCTAAAGCAAAGACATGTAGCAGAATACATTTTGACCTAAATTTATGATGAAATTTGATTTTTTAAAATGTTTTACTGGATAGGTTTAATAGCAAAAAGGAAAAAATATAGTTTTTTTCTCAAAATTGTTGGTCTTTTTTTTATAGCGCAAAAAATAAAAACCGCACAGGCAATCAAATACCACCGAAAGAAAGCTCAATTCGTGGGAAAAAAGGATGTAAATTTCATTTGGGTGCAGCATATTGTCAAAGTACTGTAGTGCTGTAACGCAAAAATTGGCCTGGTCAGGAAGGGGGGAAAAATCCACAGGAGGGCAAGTGGTTAACCTACTGCACTATGAGAGGCACCTCTTTATTTCATATAAATACATGTCGACCCCATAACATCGGGATGGCCTGAGGAGCTTCGGGTGGTGAATGTGATCTGGCCCGAGACAAATGAGCTGGATGGAATTATATATATTGGGCTTATAATTAAGGGGTCAAAGGATCTGATAAGCCTCCAATTTGATATCACTGTGGTGAAATCTCACATTGGTGGTTATATTGGAATGAAGATTTTTTCATTACTCATCACAGAATAAGGGGACTGTTTTATACACCTTATAACACAGGTGTCAAACACAAGGCCCGTGGGCTGAATCCAGCCCTCCAGCCCATTTCATGTGGCCCTTGCACCTCTCCTGCAGGTAACCCCTTGTCTTCGCCCCCATCTTGTCTTCTCTGCCAAATCTCGCACCTTTCAGTGCAGCTGCAGCACCCCCTCATCTCTGCCTCCCCTGGTCTCAGCATTCAGCAGACTCTGGTAACTGACTCCACTCCTCCTCTGGTCCTCCTCCAGACCATGCACTTTCTGCTTTCCAGCTCTATCCCCAAAGGGGGTGCACAGTGATATTAGGGAGGGTGTGGGATTCTTGACATATGATATAATGGGGAGGGTGCTCTGGACATCTAGTCTTACAGATACAACCGGCCCTTTGAGGGCAACCATAATGCTGATAATGGACCACGATGAAATGGAGTTTGCCATCCCTGCCTTATAAGGACTGTTTCACATATGTTTATTTAAAAGATTTATTTTTGCCAATGGTTCACTCTTGAGCACTTTTTGTTTATCCTTTATTGGACATATATTATTTGTATATTATTTATGAATTTTTGATGTATGCAAATTTCGCAACACAAGCTATTTATTTGATTTGTGATTTAGAGGGGATATCCTCTTGGTGTGTTTTCTGCTTTGTACACGATTAGGGTTGGGTATTTGCGTGGTTTAACCATTTAATATAAGAAAAAAAAAATGCCTGTTTATGACCAGCTTAACCCTTTCCCATACTACCACAAAATTGAAAAGAAAAATCTGTCTGGAGTTGCACCTTAAATCTTTCGCTACTATTACTTAGGTCTGATTCACATGGATGTACTAAAGCATATGCCTGTGCAAGGGTTGTGTTTGCCCGTACAGGCGTACACAGGTGATCTATGCATCTCCATGCAGGCAGCCCCATTCATGTCAAATGAGACATGGGCACAGCTGCTGCTGCCCCCATTTGACAGTCATGTGTGTGCGTGTGCACAGCCCCCAATGCACACTGTCTGCCTTTGTAGCTTTGTACCCACACGGATGTCAAATTGGGAGCAGCAACTGAGTCCATGTCCCAATTAACATGAATGGGACTACCTGCACAGTGGTGCATTGAACAGCTGTGCACCCCTGTACGGGCAAACAGGGCCCTCTCATGGGTGTGCACTGTAGTACGCCCATGTAAATGAGACTTTACAATGAAACGCACAAAGTCAGACCTCTTCACATCTCTCTGGGCCTGGATGCTGTAGACACAGAAAGCAATTTGGTTTTACAACATAATGCTGATATTGACACCCCAGGCACATTTATAAAGCAGCAAATCTTCCTAATGTATGCATTTTAATATACAGTAAATTATTCAGTACAAATGAATGGTTGCTAAATACCCTGTCCAAAGAAAAACACTATATTTCAGTGAATTGCTTAACATGATGACCGCCTGAGATGGAAAAGTAAGAAGATTGCCATTGCTCACTTACTCTTCTGAAAATACTAGTTCTCTATGCCTCATGATGATTCAAAGACAATCACTGAGCTGGAACAAATATGCACACCAGGAGTTCTGACTTCACTTTGTTGGCTTTCTTGATTGTGTGTGTCTAAGTATGAAAGTCAGAGACAGCCAAGCAACTAGCATTTTCAGAAGGAGAGGTTAACAATGGTAGCCCCTGTAATTCCCTCAGTACTGGTTAACTTTTAAGTGTTTGTAAAATTAAAAATGAAAATCTGACAAATAGAAAGCACTTGACCTTTAATGAGCTTTCTACTTTGTTCATTGTGTTGGTGGTGAACATATAGTACCTGTTCATGTGCAGATCTCACTGTATGCACACAGCTGCTACAGTTACCCAAAGTGTTGTCAACCTCCGCTGCCACCAATCACTCTCACATAGCTGTGTTGTGGTCTGCCACTGCTCCCTGGAAGTTTCCGCTGTCAACCTAAGCTTGTTTATTTATTTTAGGTACTTACAGTGGGGCAAAAAAGTATTTAGTTAGCCAACAATTATGCAAGTTCTCCCACTTAAAAAGATGAGAGAGGCCTGTAATTGGCATCATAGGTAAACCTCAACTATGAGAGACAAAATGAGAAAAAAAATCCAGACAATCACATTGGCTGATTTGGAAAGAATTTATTTGCAAATTATGGTGGAAAATAAGTACTTGGTCAATATCAAAAGTTCATCTCAATACTTTGTTATATATCCTTTGTTGGCAATAACAGATGTCAAACGTTTCCTGTAAGTCTTCACAAGGTTGGCACACACTGTTGCCGGTATGTTGGCCCATTCCTCCATGCAGATCTCCTCTAGAGCAGTGATGTTTTGGGGCTGTCGCTGGGCAACATGGACTTTCAACTCCCTCCAAAGGTTTTCTATGGGGTTGAGATCTGGAGACTGGCTAGGCCACTCCAGGACCTTGCAATGCTTCTTATGAAGCCACTTCTTCGTTGCCCAGGCGGTATGTTTGGGATCATTGTCATGTTGGAAGACCCAGTCATGTTGGAAGAACCAGCCACGTTTCATCTTCGATGCCCTTGCTGATGGAAGGAGGTTTGCACTCAAAATCTCACGATACATGGCCCCATTCATTCTGTCCTGTACATGGATCAGTCGTCCTGGTCCCTTTGCGGAGAAACAGCCCCAAAGCATGATGTTGCCACCCCCATGCTTCACAGTAGGTATGGTGTTCTTTGGATGCAACTCAGCATTCTCTCTCCTCAAAACACGACAAGTTGTGTTTCTACCAAACAGTTCTATTTTGGTTTCATCTGACCATATGACATTCTCCCAATCCTCTTCTGGATCATCCAAATGCTCTCTAGCAAACTTCAGACGGGCCCGGACATGTACTGGCTTAAGCAGGGGGACAAGTCTGGCACTGCAGGATCTGAGTCCCTGGCAGCGTAGTGTGTTACTGATGGTAGCCTTTGTTACGTTAGTCCCAGCTCTCTGCAGGTCATTCACTAGGTCCCACCGTGTGGTCCTGGGATTTTTGCTCACCGTTCTTGTGATCATTTTGACCCCACGGGGTGAGATCTTGCGTGGAGCCCCAGATTGAGGGAGATTATCAGTGGTCTTGTATGTCTTCCATTTTCTAATTATTGCTCCCACAGTTGATTTGTTCACACCAAGCTGCTTGCCTATTGCAGATTCAGTCTTCCCAGCCTGGTGCAGGTCTACAATTTTGTTTCTGGTGTCCTTCGACGGCTCTTTAGTCTTCACCATAGTGGAGTTTGGAGTGTGACTGTTTGAGGTTGTGGACAGGTGTCAGGTGTTATACTGATAACAAGTTCAAACAGGTGCCATTGATACAGGTAATGAGTGCAGACAGAGGAGCCTCTTAAAGAAGAAGGTACAGGTCTGTGAGAGCCAGAAATCTTGCTTGTTTGTAGGTGACCAAATACTTATTTTCCACCATAATTTGCAAATAAATTCTTTCCAAATCAGCCAATGTGATTGGATTTTTTTTCTCATTTTGTCTCTCATAGTTGAGGTCTACCTATGATGCCAATTACAGACCTCTCTCATCTTTTTAAGTGGGAGAACTTGCACAATTGGTGGCTGACTAAATACTTTTTTGCCCCACTGTATATAGCGCTGTCAATTTACGCAGCACTCTACATACATATATTGTACATTCATATAGGTTCATAACCCTGTTTACACTTGCTGTTTCCTATGAAGCATAATACACAGTGGATTGCTTTTCAGAATGTCTTTGACAATGCATGTTTTAACTCCTAAAAACCAGAACCATCAAATAGCAACTGTGTTCATTGCACACAGTTGTAGGGTGTTTGTGGTGCAGCCCTAATCAGTTGAATATGTCAGGTTCAGTGGGTGGCAGTGCTCGCCAAATGCAATGGTGGGATAACTTTTGATGTGCTGCGATGCACTTGCTCCCCCTCCATCCACCACTGCCTTTGCAGCTTTATCTTTCCCCAACTACAGTATCTCACAGAAGTGAGTCCACCCTCACATTTTTGTAAAAATTTTATTCTATCTTTTCATGTGACAACACTGAAGAAATGACACTTTGCTACAATGTAAAGTAGTGAGTTTACAGTGAGTGTACAGCTTGTATAACAGTATAAGTTTGCTGTTCCCTCAAAATATCTCAACACACAGCCATTAATGTCTAAACCGCTGGCAACAAAAGTGAGTACACCCCTAAGTGAAAATGTCCAAATTGGGCCCAATTAGCCATTTTCCCTCCTCGGTGTCATGTGACTTGTTAGTGTTACAAGGTCTCAGGTGTGAATGGGGAGCAGGTGTGTTAAATTTGGTGTTATCGTTCTTACTCTCTCATACTAGTCACTGGAAGTGCAACATGGCACCTCATGGCAAAGAACTCTCTGAAGATCTGAAAAAAAGAATTGTTGCTGCACATAAAGATGGCCTAGGCTATAAGAAGATTGCCAAGACACTGAAACTGAGCTGCAGCATGGTGGCCAAGACCATACAGCAGTTTAACAGGACAGGTTCCACTCAGAACTGGCCTTGCCATGGTCAAACAAAGAAGTTGAGTGCATGTGCTCAGCATCACATCCAGAGGTTGTCTTTGGGAAATAGACATATGAGTGCTGCCAGCATTGCTGCAGAGGTTGAAGGGGTGGGGGGTCAGCCTGTCAGTGCTCAGCTCATACGCCACACACTGCATCAAATTGGTCTGCATGGCTGTTGTCCCTGAAGGAAGACTCTTCTAAAGATGATGCACAAGAAAATCCGCAAACAGTTTGCTGAAGACAAGCAGACTAAAGACATGGATTACTGGAACCATGACCTGTGGTCTGATAAGACCAAGATAAACGTATTTGGTTCAGATGGTGTCAAGTGTGTGGCGGCAACCAGGTGAGGACTACAAAGACAAGTGTGTCTTGCCTACAGTCAAGCATGGTGGTGGGAGTGTCATGATCTGGGACTGCATGAGTGCTGCTGGAACTGGGGAGCTACAGTTCATTGAGAGAACCATGAATGCCAACTTGTACTGTGACATACTGAAGCAGAGCATGATCCCCTCCCTTCGGAGACTGGGCCGCAGGGCAGTATGCCAACATGATAACGACCCCAAACACACCTCCAAGATGACCACTGCCTTGCTAAAGAAGCTGAGGGTAAAGGTGATGGAATGGCCAAGCATATCTCCAGACCTAAACCTTAGTGAGCATCTGTGGGGCATCCTCAAATGGAAGGTGGAGGAGTGCAAGATCTCTAACATCCACCAGCTCCGTGATGTCATCATGGAGGAGTGAAAGAGGACTCCAGTGGCAACCTGTGAAGCTCTGGTGAACTACATGCCCAAGAGGGTTAAGGCAGTGCTGGAAAAAAATGGTGGCCACACAAAATATTGACATGAAGAAATAGTGTAATTTCTTCAGTGCTGTCACATGAAAAGATATAATAAAATATTTACAAAAATATGAGGGATGTATTCACTTCTGTGAGATACTGTATAGGTGTAAACGAGGCCTAAGAATACATATCCCTTTATACCATTTTCTCATGTTCTGCACATATTATTGCAGCATACTGCAAGAGCATGTGGAGGAGGGTGGCCATGCTAACCCTACAGGGAAGCCATGAAGGGCTAGTGTGAGCATTATTATACAGGGAATGTCATAGGGAGATTTTCCACCTTACTAGTTCTACATAAAGGCCCAGTTATTGCAAAACTCACATATATAGTATACCTGAGCACAGGAAAACGTAATGCATAATTGCACTTTACATTCTTCAGTCTCAGTAGATCAATTTCTACAAAATATGAAAAATATATAAAATGTTATATATACACATTAGACAAAGTTGCTCTATTATATCTGTGCAACTAGTTTATTATTTATATGTAAATACCTTAGATTGGTTTGGTGTTGGCTTTTAGAACATACACCAAGTTTGGGATCAGTCACAGTGAACATGATTTGAGGTTTTGATATACCAAGAACAAAAAAATAGTCATTTTGTTCCAGGAAACTGATCTGAGTGGTGAAAATACTGCTTTTTGTTTGATAACTAAAGTTCATGTATTTTTTTTGGTTTAGATGAAGTTTACTCCAGTACAACTTAAAAAAAAAAATTTAAGCCAAACCCCAGGAAATATGAAATGATACCTTGCAGTGCAGCCCACACTGTAGGGGTTAATTGCTCATTTAGATGTAGGGAACTTGTTAAGTAAGATCTGCTTACCCAATCCTCCACACTGCTAGACTGGTCACCACAGTGTCTTCTCCCCCATGCTCCCGCTGTCTAAGGTCCTGACATTATCAAGACCAATGCAGGGTCCATAGCCCTGAATATGATTCACTGCTGGTGTGTGGGGGAGTGCCTTCTGCTGGAGAAGGGAAGGATCAGATATGTACAGCTAAAGGGCTGTCCCAGCCCAAAAATGCCAACCCTTTCTGTCTAGCTCCTCCATTCATAGAAGTCATACTACAGCTTCTACGAATGGAACAGGATCTAAGAATGGAGGAGGGGTGGATGATTGATAGCTAACCCCCTCCATTCATAGAAGCCAGAAGATTATGGCAGAAGGTGTGGTGGAGTTGGGGTAGGGATACAGAACAGAGTATTACTACTAACAAAGGAATAAGAAGGGACACATTATACTGTAAGTTATGTCCCTTGAGCTAATGTTATGTTATGTCCCTTGTGCTGTTTTTGATTTTGGCTGCACTTAGGTTTTTGGAGGTTGCCCTAGACACTTCAAAGAGCATTGATCTTCTGGGTCCTCTGCGGCTCTCACTGAATCCTCCCAGTGCTTTCTACTTCACTACTGAGTCCCATAGGTTTAAAGGAGGTGTGCAGGAGGAGGATACAATAGTATGATTAACAAATCAACTAAAGAAACTCTGCATAACAAAATTTATATTTGACTATGCACAAAAATACAAATCTGGTTCTGCAAAAAGAAGACAAAAAGGAAAGAAGCAAAACTAATATCAAAAATGTTCAAATGTTTGTTTTCCAAAGCAGCAGTCTCTTAGATGTGGACCTGGGTACTAGTTGGAGGATTTCAAGGATATTCAGGCCTATACCAATCAATCAATTTGTAGCAGGTGAAAGCTTGTTGGGATTTTGTTTTGCGCCATAGTCGCTCCAGGGCATGACTGCGTCGTTTGAGGGTTTTGGTGTGATCAGTCTGCCAGGGCTGGAGCGGTCGGAGTCTGATGTTGCGTGTGGTTAAAGGCGCTAGTGAGTCAAGGGCTGCTGACAGCGCGTTGTTGTAGGCAGTCATAGCCAAGTTGGGGCAGGACAGGGGGAGGATGCGGTCGTGGAGTTGATCAGCTGCAGAGTGGAGGGGGGCAGGGTTAAGGTTGCGGAGGTTACGGCTGGTAGTAGTGTGACATTTGGAGGGGTAGGCGTTGGAGGACGAGGAGATAGAGAAGGTGATCAGGTTGTGGTCAGAGAGAGGGAAGGGGGTGTTAGTGAGGTTGTGGGGAGCGCAGTGGTTGGAGAAGACAAGATCAAGGATATTACCGTCGGAGTGGGTGGTGGATTGTATGCACTGTGCAAGTGCAAAGGAGGAGGTTAAGTGGAGGAGACGGGCTGTGTCTGGGTTGTCAAGGTTGACAGGGATGTTGAAATCCCCAAGAATGATGGTGGGTAGCTCAGAGGAGAGGAAGAAGGGTAGCCAGGAGGAGAAGTCTTCCAGGAAGCGGGGTATGGATCCAGGAGGCCGGTATATCACAGCAATCTTCAGGGGGGTTGGGGAGAATAGTCGGACGCAGTGGGCCTCAAAGGAGGAGAAGGATAGGGAGGGGGGGGTTTGGGAGGACTCGGAAGGTGCTCTGCGGTGACAGGAGCAGACCAACCCCACCACCTTTACGACCGTTAGGTCTGGGTGAGTGGGTCCAGGTGAGACCTCCATAGGAGAGTGCAGCAGGGGAGGTAGAGTCAGTGGGCTGGATCCAGGTTTCCGTGATCGCCAGGAGGTTGAGGGAGTGGGAAACAAAGAGGTCGTGGATGGCGGTAAGCTTGTTTCACACCGATCGGGCGTTCAGCAGTGCACATGAAAACGGGGGGGAGATTTTAGGGAGCAGCGGGACAGATACTAAGTTGCGGGGGTTGCGGTAGGACATGGAGGCGGGAGGGTGTTGTGCGGGTGAGGGAGGTGGTGGAGGGCCAGGATTCGGGGAGATGTCTCCCGCGGCTAGGAGGAGGAGAAGGGTGAGAAAGGTGGCATGGGAGCGGGATGTGCAGGAGCGTGAGAAACTCCTAGTGGAGGTGTTCGGGTCAGTGGGAGAGTGGAATAATAGGAGGAGGTGGTGGGTGCCATAGAGGGGCGAAGGAAGCAGTGAGGACACAATATACAAATGTTTAGGAGGAGCAGAGGGATATAGTGAATGGATTTTGGGAACGGAGGAGAGGAAAATGAGGAGTAGAAGAGGCATTTTGGGGGGTGATGAGAGCAGTAGTAGGGAGATGATAGCAATGAGGGGGAGATATGCAAGTTTTGGGGTGGAGCAGAGGGGTAAAGAAATGAGATTTGGGAACAGAGGATAGTAGTATGAAGAGGAGTGTATTATATAAAGGTACACAGAGTGGGACTCAGGCATGTAAGAGATGTTTCCCAGGGTGTTTGCTTGCAGTCTGTCCAGCATGCAGTAGAGTTTCTTGCTGTTGTTGTGTCTTTCTGCTGCTTAAGTTCTCCTGCTTTAGTTCAACTGCTGTATTTAACTGCTTCGCACTCTTTCGAAGCCGCACTCCATCAGAGACTGTGCCCCCCATCAGAGATCTCCCCCCATGAGCTGATCTGAATTTATAGGGAGATGCTCAAATGAGCATTCAACTCCACCCCAATTAGAAGCTGATAAGGCTCACATGAATAGTGGGGGATGTCTCATAGGAACCAGGCTACAGCCGTAAACTGGGTGCAACTGGAGGTGAGGACTGCTCAACATACACACAAATATAAATACACCATTTGTTCTGAATATAACAGGAGTGAAAGCGATTTTGAGTTAGGAGTGGAGGTAGGAGAGATGCATTTACCCAGGAGGAAAACAGCAGGAGTCAATGTGTTTGAGTTAGGAGTGGAGGTAGGAGAGATGCATTTACCCAGGAGGAAAACAGCAGGAGTCAATGCGTTTGAGTTAGGAGTGGAGGTAGGAGAGATGCATTTACCTGTGAAAGTAGAGAAGGCATAATTAGATAAATAACTATGTATTGCATTATGTATACGGTATGCCTGTAGAAAATAGAAAAGTATTTGCAGGTTTTTCTTTCATCACAAATCCAAAAAATAAGTATTTCTTTCCTTTGGGATAGTGGGTGAAGCCATTAAAATCATTTCTTTATTATGTATTTCATTATTCTGCAAAGTAAGATAAGCAAGAATACATGTGAGGGGTGGACATGATAAATGATCCTCCACAACAGTGTTAATTTTGTCATCAAATTTCTATTTAGTTTTAGTCATATGAATTGTTTTAGTTTTAGTCGACTAAATTCTCCAGTTCATGTTAGTCAACTAAAATCTCCAGTACATTTTAGTCGTTATGCCATTATTTAAGCATTTCTCTAGAATTTCCAAATTCATTATATACTCCTGGAGTAAAAAAAATCTAAAAACATGTTATTATTTATTGTATTAAGGTTTGAACATGCACTACAGACACAGATTTACAAGTAGTGATATATACCCAATGTTAATTTAGATGTCAAATTTCAGTTTAGTTTTAGTCGTATTTTAGTCATCTGAATTGTTTTAGTCATATTTTAGTGGACTAAAATAGTGTTCATTTTGTTGAAGAAAATATTTTTGGCGAAAAAGTTAACACTGCTCCCCAAACATTATATAGTGCTAAACCTGTAGATAAATAAAACAAGAACCTTTGCAAAGTGAAAGAGTGGGTTTGATAATAAAGTTGGCAGTGCCTCCTCCCAGGACAGGACTTCTGTGAACTGAGGGGATGCCATTAATAATAATTAATTACTAACCAGTATTCTAATTATTCTTAAAGTCATTGGGATCAGAGGAACTATTGTAAACAGCATATAGCATAACCCCAAAGTATATAGATGCGCATTAGTTTGGAAATAATACAAGCTTTATATTTTAAAAAAAAGATTAATAACAGTACATACATCTAGTGTACAAACAGATATTATCAGCAAAGGGCCCAACAAGAGTCCTGGTGAAATTGTGCACATATACCTGGATACATATAGGTATTAATAAAGATACCTCCAGATGAATTTTGCAGAAAAATTCAGTTGCAGGGGCATCTGAGGATGATCATGATATGGCGTCCAAATCCCCTGTACTGGTCTTGTCAGTTGATGCAGAGAAGGCTTTTGATAGGGTAGATTGGGGTTTTATGTTAGACACATTGGAGATCCTGGGAATTGGGCCCAAGATGAGAGAGTGGATAGGAAAGCTTTATAGTCAACCTTCAGCTGTAGTAAAGGTCAATGGTTCAATATCAGAGTTTTTTTAGGATGTATAATGGGATAAGACAAGGGAATTCACTTTCATCTCTGTTGTCTGTTCTATCCTTAGAACCCCTCCTAGCAACAGTAAGAAACAGTATAGATATAAAAGGGGTCCGGATAGGGGAGATAGAACAGCATATGCTGCTTTTTGTGTTCTATGTGGCCAACCCTAGGTTGACATTACCTAATTTAATGAAAATAATAAAATGCTACGAATAGACGCCAAACCTAAAAATTAACCCGGTAAAGTCAGAGATATTAAATATTAATGGAAAAAAAATTTTCAAAGAGAATTTCCCTTCTTATGTAGGGAAAGAGAATTAAAATACCTGGGGATTAAATTGACCTCATCCTTAAAGAGCTTATATAAAATAAATTATATCACACTAATAAACGAGATAAAGGAAGAATGGAGAAGATTATTGGTAGGACCATCCTCTTGTATAGGACAAATAAACTTGATAAAAATTATAATCAGCCCAAAAATCCTATATAAATTCCACATGTTGCCTATACAACTCCCGGGAGCCTATTTTAAAATAATAAAAAAAATTATATTGACATATTTGGGGAAATAAAAAAATGAGAATAAGCTATGAAGTGTTATGTAGGGACAAGGATAAGGGGGGGGGGGGGTCTAAGTGCCCGATTTTAAGAGATATTATTATGCAGTGTTACTTTCACGTATTTTTGATTGGTCATATAATGCACTAAGAAAAGTTGGGTGACTATACTGTAGAAAACACATTAAGTGAGACACAATTGGATAAGATAGTATGGATTCCACATCAATATAGTATACTAGGAGAAAGTACAAGCACTTATACACTAGAGAGGTCCAAACTGCCGTACTCTAGATGTGCAAAGCTGGTGGAGACACACCCAAAAAGACTTGCAGCTGTAATTGCAGCGAAAGGTGGTTCTACAAAGTATTGACTTAGGAGGACTAAATACAAATGCATGCCATACTTTTCAGATATTTATTTGCAAAAAATTTTGCAAACCATTCATCGTTTTCTTTCCACTTCACAATTATGTGTCACATTATGTTGATCTATCACATAAAATCCCAATAAAATACATTCACGTTTTTGGTTGTAACATGGTAAAATGTGGAAAATTTCAAGGGGTATGACTACTTTTTCAGGGCACTGTATATACTGGAATTTGTATTTATTTATTTTTATACTAGTAATGGTGGCGATCAGCGACTTATAGAGGGACTGCGATAGTATGGCAGGCAATCTGACACTGACACTTTGTGGGAACCAGTGACACTAATCAGTGCTGAAAATATACATTGTCACTGTACTATGACACTGGCTGGGAAGTTGTTAAACATCTAGGGCGAACAAAGGGTTAAATGTGTGCCTAGCCAGTGTTTGTGTGTGTATTGTGAGGTGCTTTCCCTAAGGCAGTGGTCGGCAAGCCACGGCTCGCGAGCCACATGCGGCTCTTTACACGCTTTAATGCGGCTCTTGTGTGCCGGGTGCCCGCTCCCCTCCCTCCTCTCGGGCGGCAGGGACTCTGCAGCGTGATCCAAAAAAAAAAACAGCCAGGGCAGCGCGCTCAAATGCAATGATTGGCCAGTCTTGCTGACACTCACATCCTGATAGCCAGTGATTGGCTGTCAGGATGTGTGTAGGCGGGGCAGCGTGACGAACGTGAGAGGAGCTAGGCTTCTCTCACAGTCCGCCCTGAAGACCGGAACGGCGCGGGAACACGGCGAGAGGAATGCGCAGGGCAAAGGTAAGTGAATTGACACAGGGGGACTTGGCTTACTACTTGCTACTTACTTACTACTACTATATGAGGGATGAATTACTATATGGGGGATGAATTACTATATGGGGGATGAATTACTATGGGGGATGAATTACTATATGGGGGATGAATTAATATGGGGGATGAATTACTATAGGGGGGATGAATTACTATATGGGGGATGAATTACTATGGGGGGATGAATTACTATATGGGGGATGAATTACTATATGTGGGATGAATTACGATATGGGGGATGAATTACGATATGGGGGATGAATTACGATATGGGGGATGAATTACTATGTGGGGGATGAATTACTATGTGGGGGATGAATTACTATGGGGGATGAATTACTATATGGGGGATGAATTACTATGGGGGATGAATTACTATATGGGGATTAATTACTCTGGGGGATGAATTACTATGGGGGATGAATTACTATAAAAACTTATTGAAACTAAAAACAGTGTACCATCCTATGTATTTTCAGTTTTAAAAATGTGGCTCTCAAAATAAATTTCAATCGTGGTTTTGGCGACATTTGGCTCAGTTGAAAAAAAAGGTTGCCCACCACTGCCCTAAGGGATGTGTCGGTTTTTATTCCCTGCTTCGCAGAGAAACAAAAAATGGCACCTCCCCACTGACAGTATTCAGAGCTCTGTATTGTTTACATTGACAGAGCTCTGTCTTCCTCCTTGCTGATCAGTGGGTGCCAGCAGTCAATCATTGACTGGTACCTGCTGATCGGCTTGTTCCATGTCTAATAACAGCACAGCCAGTGCACCGACGGCATGCACGTCCCCTACCCGAAAGTGCCGGATCACATATTAGATACGTGATTCTTGCTAATAGAGAAAAAAATCATGTAAATATTGGACCAAAGTTTATATTTCATGCAGAAATCTACCTATGACAATGAACTACCAAATAGTCCTAACAATGGCAATTTTCCAGGCAGTGGAAATCTTTGTTACTTACCTTCAACCACATGAAGAATTGATTAATGCAGGATTAAATGTTTGGCACATGATATTAGAAATGTCAAATATTATGGAATCAGTACAGATTCAACACTGGATATACAGTGAGGAACAGAAGTATTTGAACACCCTGTGATTTTGCAAGTTCTCCCACTTAGAAATCATGGAGGGGTCTGAAATTCACATTGTAGGTGCATTCCCACTCTGAGAGACAGAATTAAAAAAAAAATTTCTTCTGTTCCTCACTGTAAGTAACAATCGGTTATTATTTATTGTTTATTGTGTATCAATTACTTATTCTCTTCAATATTTTTATTGAAGGACATAGGAAAATGACAGCACTGTCACAGTTGGTACAAGTACAAATTAATGTGGGATTTGCACACACTGCAAGGACAGTTCATATTACAACCATATGAAATATGGGTAATAACATCACAGAAAATAGTTGGTAACCATCAAAAAAAAAAAGAAAAAAAAGAGAAAGTAACTGAGGCCTCAGCCATTGCGAACAAAGTTATTTAGAGTGTTAGGCTACAGAGCAGACATCCAAACAGCAGTCAATCCAAAATAAAATGCGAGGTGCAAAAAGGGCACACAACAACCAAACTGCATGCTCTTAAAGGAGAAGAAAGGAAAATACAAGAAGAATTAGAAAAGGCAGGAAAAAGCAAAGAGGAAGATAGAGGTCACTGTATACACTGGGAAGGAATACCATCCAGAGGACTGGTTGGCTTCTGGAGGGTCAGGGTTCCAAAAGAGAGGCGTCAAAGCCAGCAGGTGAATAATGATCAACCCAGGGTTGCCAGACCTTTAAATGCGTAGGAATCACATCTAACAGGGTTGCCTTGATCTTACTGTGGATCACTGCCTCAGTAACACGTTTTTTTGCCTCAGTAAAACACAGAGTTGTGGTCTTACAGGCCCATGCAATAGTTTGTTTGAAAGCAGCCAGGACCCAAAGTGAAAGTTTTAATTGAGCTCTTGTAAGATCAAGGGAGCAACAGTTAACCAATGCAAAGGTTGGATCTGGTGCTATAGACAAGGACTAAAGTAATGATGTGAAAAATGTCAGACCAAAAATGCTGCACTATGGGGCAGAACCTACATATATGGGCGAGGGTACCCTGTTCACCACAGCCCCAAAAAGCAGTTAGAATAGTTAGGTAGAAAGTTTGAAATTCTTCTTACCAGTGCATTAGGACTTTATAGTTGGTTTATAAGGCTAGAACACTCTGAGAAGATGATGTGGTCAAGGCCCATATGTCATGCCAATCCTTTTGTTCCAAAGGCACATTTAGGTCCAGTACCCATGCTTGGACATATAGAGGTAGATTAGAGGGCGCAGAAGTGAGTTGTGAATACAGCTTAGAAATAATACCCTGAACATGTGGATCTGAAGAGCAAATGCCCTCAACGAGGGTCAGATGAGTGAGAGAAGAGAGGGAGCGGATAACAGGAGAAATAAAGTGGGATACCTGGAGGTAATGAAATAGTTCTGACTGCGGGAGGTATTGTTCGCATAAGGCAGAAAATAATTTAATACCGATATCGATGACCATATAACAAAGTTGAGTCACTCCTACTGGTAACCAGTGATGGAAAGAAGAAGGGTCAGAATAAGCCAGATAAAAAGACGGGTGTTTATAAAAGATAATAAGGGGCAGTGAGGAAACATGAATTTATAGGGACCCTATAAGGGGTGAGTCTGTTCCATAATTCAAGGGAATGTAACATAACAGAGTTCTGTACAAGCCTCCGCTCAGACCTCTGAAGCCATAATAAATTATCACTAGTCACAGGGTCAGTTTCTGTGGTCTTGTGCCCTACCCATAGTGGAACCTCGTAAGTTGCATGATATAGAGTTAGTTGAGCCAACTGGGCCGCTTGGTAATATTGAGAGAAATTCGGTACCCCCAAGCCACCAGAGAGCCTACTCCGCATCAACTGGGTCCTGGGGATCTCAATTACATATTCTCAAAGTGAAGCTAAACTCTGGTTGAAAAAAAGAAAATTCAAGTATTTAAGTTTAAGTCCCTTCTAGTGCTCTCAGCCTCCTCCAAATCTCCAAATACATTTTTTTGTTGTGGTGATCTGACTTCTTCTTAGAGGGTGGCTACATTCATTCTCTATGATCCCACTGTATGTAGAAATGTGGCCACCCTCTCTTTCTCTCTTCCAAAATGGACAGTGGGATTTTTAGTGTACACAGAGCAGTGTACATGACCGCAACTAATCTGCACTGCTTGTTCCAAATAAATGGAAGTGAGGAGGAAAAGTTCAGTAGCACATAGAGAATGCTACAAGGAGTTATAAATAAACAGAGTACGAAATAATTTTATGAAAAATAAATTACAGGGCCATTAAGTAGTGGACGTATATGTTTGGAGAACAAGGATATTGTTTAGTGTCATTTTAAGGTCCTCATATGAGAAGTTCCCCTATAACTTCTGTTCTGGTGACAGGGATTCTCTTTCACTCTGCGCTACCCAAAAGTAAAAAAAAAAAAAAGTTTTGGTCTGTACATATGCTTTAAAGTAGAACTAAAGGCAAAACATTTCATTTTAATTTTGGGTAGATTAAGGGAGGGTTATGATCTCCTTTTTGCCATTTGTGCCCATTTTGGAGATTTTCTTTTGCTTCCTGTCCCATAGCCAAAATAGGAAGTAAGAGGGAATCCCTGGTTCCCACCAGAACTAGTGTCCCCATGGGTTTCCCCAGATTTCCTGTTCTGGAGACAGCCCAAAGTTTGGAATTTGTTCACTTTTGCTTTCAGTGTTAACAGTCACCAGTACACGTAGAGTGAATCTAATCTAAAGGGGACAAACACAGCAATAAAAACTGACAGGTTTCTAATCCTTCTATACTCCAAAACTTCAGTTATACTTTAAAAATGTTTAATTGGTTTAGCTAGGTTACTGTAAACTATCCGCAGATTAGCTGTTTATTTATAGGCATTGATGGTATGTGGTATTGATGTTTACCAGTTTATTTTACATCTGAATGCAGCTTCTCATTTCCATGACCTCAAACAAGTCTGGTGTTTCCTCTTCTCACACTATAATGTGTTTGCTGAAGAAGTAGGCAGAATTCTTTCATGACATCTGGGATACTCTTAAACAAAAGCATTCAGCAACAGTGATGTCATTCAGCCAAAACCACCCAGGGACTTTTTGTCATATACACTATATTGGGACACCCCTCCAAATCATTGGATTTAGTTGTTACAATCACCTCCATGGTCACAGGTGTATAAAATCAAGCACCTAGGCATGCAGACTACTTCTACTAACATTTGTGAAAGAATGGGTGCCTCTCAGGAGCTCAGTGAATTCAAGCGTGGTACCGTGATAGGTTGCCACCTGTGCAATAAGTAAATCCATAAAATTTCCTTGCTACTAAATATTCCACAGTCAACTGTTAGTGGTATTATAACAAATGGAAGCAACTGGAAACAACAGCAACTCAGCCACAAAGTGGTAGGCACCATAAAATGACAGAACGGGGTCAGCCCATGCTGATGCTCACAGAAGTCGCCAACTATCTGCAGAGTCAATAGCTAAGTACCTCCAAACTTCGTGTGGCCTTCAGATTAGCACAACAACAGTGCATAGAGAGCTTCATGGAATTGATTTCCATGGCCGAGCAGCTGCATCCAAGCCTTACATCACCAAGTGCAATACAAAGTATCAGATACAGTGGTGTAAAGCACACTGCCACTGGACTCTAGAGCAGTGGAGATATGTTCTCTGGAGTGACGAGTCATGCTTCTCTGTTTGGCAATCCGAAGGACGTGTCTGGGTTTAGCGGTTGCCAGAACAGTACTTATCTGACTACATTGTGCCAAGTGAAAAGTTTTGAGGGAGGAGGGATTATGGTGTGGGGTTGTTTTTCAGAGGTTGAGCTTGGCCCCTTAGTTCCAGTGAAGGGAACTCTTAAGGCATCAGCATACCAAGACATTTTGGACAATTTCATGCTCCTAACTTTGTGGGAACAGTTTGGGGATGGCCCCTTCCTGTTCCAACATGACTGCGCACCAGAGCACAAAGCAAGGTCCATAAAGACATGGATGAACAAGTTTTTGGTGGAGGAATTTGACTGGCCTGCACAGAGACCTAGCCTTAATCAGATAGAAAACCTTTGGGATGAATTAGAGCGGAGTCTGCAAGCCAGGCCTTCTCCTCCGACATCAGTGCCTGACCTCACAAATGCGCTTCTGGAAGAATGGTCAAACAATCCCATAGACACACTCCTAAACCTTGTGGACAGCCTTCCCAGAAGAGTTGAAGCTGTTATTATTATAAAGGATTTATATAGTGCCAACAGTTATAACTGCAAAGGGTGGGCCAACTCAATATTGAACCCTACGGACAAAGACTGGGATGCTATTAAAGTTCATGAGCGTGTAAAGGCAGGTGTCCCAATACTTTTGGCAATACAGTGTATATTAAAAGGTAGCAGTAGTGAGCAAAGCAGGGTGGCTTAGTGGTTAGCACTTCTGCCTTGCAACACTGAGTCTCTGGTTTGAATCCTAATCAGGACACTATCTGCATGGAGTTTACCGGTTTCTCCTGTGCTTGCATAGGTTTCTGCCAACACTCCTAAGGCATGGTCGGAAAATAGCCCTAGTATGTAAAATAGGGTCCTTAGATTGTAAGCTCAGATCAGGCACTGATGTGAATGTAAATAAATAGCTGTAATGTAAAAGTTAAATAATTGCAAATTTAATACACATGTAGCTCTACCCTTTGAGGGCTGCTGTGTTTCTAGGTGCCCCTTAGCTCCGCACGGCCAAGCAACACGCATTTTACATATTCAGTGAACAGTCCATAAGCTTGTTGTTTTGTTATTTTATTAGGAGAAATAACTTGGATAGGGTAATAGGGTTTATGGCATGCCCGACTGAATCAATGCATGGGGACAACTTCCTTCCTATGTACAAAAACAGATCCTGGATTGTTCTTTTCATTGAAAGTAGTCAGTCATTGCGTATCAGTAGCAACTGCCCGTTACGGTCTATGGACTCGCAGCCCCTCTGAAAGTTAGCTTAGCTTGCTGCAAACTGCATGTAGAGATGTCTCCTCTACTCTGTAGAACTGGCCCCAGCTCCACAGCCTGCAGGTGCTACCAGTCCTCCTGGCTGCTCTGAAGATCTTTCAGGACAAGGATAAAGGATTAAGCACAGCACTATCCTTTGAAAGCTTGCTACATGTGGCAGTCTGCCCCCTTGGAAATCCCTGGGTGTGCTAATGTACTCACTCTGTCCTCCGTTCCCTCACTGATCCCAGGCCTTGATCCTGCTCATGTTGTGATGCTGAATGGATCCTCCTGAGTCAGCCCAGATGCTCAGGCACCCAGGCAGAAAGAGATTTATCCTACTACTCCGAATGGTTTGCTGTCTCCCTGGTGCAAGGGTTCGGCGTGTGGTGGACCGGGTTGATAAATTACTGAAAGGGGCTGGGCATGACCAAGCTGTCTTGGTCCATGTTGGAATCAATGACACAATACATGGAAGGTGGAGGCTCCTTAAAAATCAATTTAAAGAACTAGGCTGCAAGTTGAAGGGAAGGACATCCAAGATGATATCCTCTAAAATATTACCTGTGCTATGCGCACCTCAGGAAAGACAGGGGGAGATTAGAAAACTCAATGCATGGCTAAAGACCTGGTGTAAGAGGGAAGGATTTGGGTTCCTAGAGCACTTGGCCCACTTTTCATTGGAATGCAGCCTATATGCTAGAGATGGTTTGCACCTAAATGGAATGGGGTCTGCTGTGCTGGAGGAGTATTTAAACTAGAATCGAGGAGGTGAGAGAGAATTAGATTATAATGGGGTAGTTAGATCAGACATGGGTCAGTACTTAATGGTGGGTGGAATGGGGAAAGATGGGGGGAGGGCTAAGGCAGATTATAAGAAGGTTCCCATGTTACAAAACAACCAGTGGAATTGGTACCATTTGTAATAAAATAACAAATATGCAAAATATGTGTGCACAAGGTGTTAATTTATTAAAGTGTTCACCAATGCCAGAAGTCTGCCAAGCAAAATAGGTGAGTTTAAAGCTTTGGTGCATGAACTGAACTATGATTTAATTGGTTCTGTTTCAGAGAGACAGGGTAAATAGGAAAGGTGGTGGTGTCTGTCTCTATATGAGATGTGATCTCATGAGCGAGTGTGACAGAGGACCTAATTGATGGACAGTGTGATGAGGCTGAAGCATTATGAGTGGAACTGCACATGGAAGGTGGGTACTACAGAGGTAATCATTGGAGTTTGTTACAGGCCTCCAATGAGGAGGTGGAGACTCAGCTCCTTGCACAGATTGCAAAGGGGTATAGGGGAGAGAATTATGCATAAATATACTGTACTAAAACCATGCGCATAAACAGAGTAAATGGCATAACAATAGTGGCCCACTCAGGTCTTTTTTTGAGACTCAGATCTTTGCTGCCTACCAGGTGTGTATGCATATGTGGGGGTTGTACTTCTTGAGATAGGCAATTACCAGTGAGCATTTAAGCTTTGCGTTAAGTCCTTAAACATTCCACAAAATCAGCTTAAGGGAGGCCTAGGTCCACCAGTAAAATAATTTAGCCAAGAGGGGTAAACCTCTGGTGACCCAGATGAGAGTATGGCCAAAGGTCCATTATATACATGTACAGAACATTTGCCAATAACAAGACACCAAGACACCCAGAAAGAGAGGGGCTAGTTCACCCTGCTCATGCAGAATAGGTCCACTGCCATAAATACTTCCCAAAACAAAAAACAATAAACATACCCATCCAACTCCCTCTCTGAGCAAATCAATCTTGTAAGTAAGCATGGTTTGGCAGCCAGTGATGGCTTGCATAAGTGCTGTGAACTGATCCTGCTCCAATGCCGCTGCCTCACTCTCGGTTGATTCGGCCTGTGGCACTCTACTTTCCCGTCTATGAGGAATGTTGAGTAGTAACCACATTTGCGCCCAGTGTCAAATTTGCCTTTGGCACAATAAACGGTTATGGGGTAGCACAGGGGTGAGCAAATCCCACAAGTAGCAGATAAAAGAGACCGGTTGTAACAGAGCACAGGTCGCCATTTGAAACTCGCCCCCAAAAGTTCCACTTTCATATTTTTTTGAGTCAGTGACCCAGATGGATCAAGTATACACCAATTAAAGTAAGAGAACCTGAACGATATACTTGTTTCAGATCAGTGAACCAATTGCATCTATTTCCCTTGAAAATACTCTGTGACCTTCTCCCCTTGTTCCTAGGATGCAGCGCTCATGCATGAATGGTCAATTATACAACTGCTACAGTAGTTTACCTGTATATTCAAAAAAACAGCGCTCAAATCTTCATACAACAGGATCACGGATAATGTCACTCGCTAAGGTGTAGCCTTCCAAAGAAAGGGGAGTCTTGGTGCTAGCAAAGAAAGAATAAAAGTGGGTGCACACTCCTCATGTATAACCGTGATAAAAAGGAAATTTGTTGTATTGAAACAAACAGATACTTCGCATTTTCCACTACAGGATCCCCTCTACCTGGGACTGTTAATTGTGTCTCTCTCTCTGTTTTTACACCCATTGGTTTGTGAGTATCTATTTGTTTCAATACAATACATTTCCTTTTTATCACGGTAATGCATGAGGAGAGTGCGCACTCTTTTATACTTTCTTTGCTAGTATTTTACCTGTGCTTGTTGAGTCTGTCTGTGCTTTTACCCTGTGTAAGCCTGGTCTTATTTGTCTGCATTGCCTCTCTAGATTGTCCTGGGTAGGGATACGTTTGGAGAATTCAATGATACTTTAACATCACCAACCTTCCTGGTGCTACTAAATAATGTTTTTATTGCGGTCATCATTGGTGGAAATTACACCTATCTTAAATGTTTTGTCTGACACCATCAAATAGAGGGGAAGTGGGAAGAAATGTGTTAAAAGCAGGAAGGGACTGTGGTTAGTACATCACTATCATCTTATAATATCTGCTCAAGCCCTCATCTGTGTTACTAAATTAAGGAAATAAAAACATCACACACACACATACATATACTGTATATATATATATATATATTATCATACATACACACACCATAGTTTGTAGACTCTATACTATACCTTTCACACAGACTAAATAACATATTCTGATTTGGGTTATCTTTACCAAAGAAATGTAGCGGACTACATTTTGGCCTAAATTTATGAAAAATGCTTGTTTGTACAATTTTATAACAAAAAAAACACCAAAAAAAACAGTGATGATCAAATACAATCAAAAGAAAGCTCTATTTGCGTGAAAAAAGTATATATATTTCATTTGGGTACAGTACTGCATTACTGAGCAATTGCCAGGTAACGTTGCACACTGCTGATTAGCAAAAAATGCCCTGGTCAAGAAGGGGGTAAAACCTTCCAGAGGTCAAGTGGTTAAATTGAAAAGTTACACTTCACTCTTCAAAGCACACTTGTTGCCTTAATGAAACAGAATAGTAAACCCCTCACTCCCGCTACATAGTATGAATATTCCATTTATCTTTAGCATTCAAGGCCAGCTTCAACAAGATCCAATGCAAATTCTGACTATTTGAAAGTCATTATTTGCATGTTTAGACACTCCTCTGTCCATCTTAAATAGCAACTCAGGCTTTGAATGCTACACCATAGGAAGCAGAGAGGAGTCTATAAATTAGTCTTATACTGAGAAAAAAAACATTTCAGGGGACTGCAGCAGCGGACTAGAAAAAGAATCTGAAAAGTATCTACTATGCAAAGGGAAGGGGGAATTGTATGTAGCCTTCATTCGGGTGACAATTTGCTGGAAAAGAAAGCTTGTCTGCTGGACTTGAAGACTAAAAGTGTTTTATTGAGCCCTCATGTTGTTGATCAAGTGGCATGCACATTTATTTAAATGGTTCTGATTTTTAGAAACATGAAGACAAGAGTGGAGAAGAAATATGAAAAGCAGCCAACTTTGGCCTTTCAAAAAATGTGCTGCAGAACCTAATTATAAATTCATCTGCACTTACAATTTTCTCTTAGTCCATCTGCAATCTCACAAATACCTGGTGAGTATGCCAATGGTCCAACGTCCTGTGTGGCAACCATGTTGCACTGCTCCAGGATTCACAGCAAAGTTGCCACTGACATAAGCTGTGCCTGCTGTCACTGCAGAGGGATGAAAAAAATGTTTACAGCACTGTTGCTGAAATTCTCCCACTATAAGCTGCAGTGTCTGGGAAAGAGACCGTGTGAGACACCAATAAAGAAGGATTTGGCAGGGAAGGTAAATCAAGTTTTTGATTTTATGAGGCTTGTTAATTACATTGTAGCTAGACTTGGTACTTGTTTAGACCATCATATAGGAACCCTTGGTTGTACTTTAATAGATTATGATACACAAGACAATTCTGACATGTATAGCTGTACAGAGGTAAAAAGGCACATGATTAGCTGGTGATAAACCCTTGTATGCTGCTGAGAAAAAAACAAGCTAGACGATATCCAATATAGCTTATCCATGATGAGGCTAATAGGATTTTACTATATACTAGAATAGTACACTACATTTGTAAAGAACAAACAACCTATGGATATAGACAGAAAGACCAGGCAAATGGCTAGCATTCCAAACCTATTCTAGGTACATCCATACATACACCATGGATGTAAGCCAGAGTATAGGACAGTAAAACACTTAAAAAAAAATGTACTTTTTTATATTGAACCACAATTTAACCTAGTTATGTTTTCGTTAAAAAAAATAATAATTGTATTTTTAGTAAAACCTGACACACTGGATTCGATCTCCATATTGGGTTCCTGCACAGCAAAAATGGAAAAGGTTGGTTCAGGGCTCTAATGCTTTGCATTGGGTGGCGTAACACTGTGACTATAAGTACAGGAGTATGCACAGAGATAATCTGAACAGTGTTCTGCTGCTCCTTCATTGCTGAATTGCAAACCATAATGGGTCTTTGGCTAAGCTAAATTGTTTAAAGTGTCTGTATAAGGAAAAAAAACACATGTAACACATCTCTGCAATAATGTACATTTGCCACTGTAGCTGTGCCTCTTTTGCAGATCACCTCCCACTCTCCTGGTGACACAATAAAACCAGGAAGGTGTTTTGTAGTTCACGCTAACTGGGCAGGGTTGACAACACTGCTTAGGATTTCAGCACAGGTAGTTAGGAACTTACTGCATTTCTGTTGGGGGATAAAAAGATTTTACTTTGCTTGCAGAGTCTGGAAAGAGACAAACTGTAGGGACACGTGTATGCATTCCATTAAACATATTTTTTGCCCAGCCAGATTTGACTGCTGTATAGGCTGCAGATCCAGGATCTGGTTGTGCAGTCTGAAAGGGATGCCTGGATTGCAAGACTGGATAAACAAAGTAACAAAATCTTTGGTTTAACAGTTAATATATATGTATTAGAATGTGTTATGTTGGCAGCTTGGCGTTCAGTTTTTAAAGAAAACCGTATTAAATCTATATTGCAGCACCTGTTTAGACAGATTCCGAGCACCCGTTGACATCTAGCTCATGAAGCACTACTAGTAACCCTGCTTCAATACAAGTCAGATGCCAGCTGACCAGGTAGGCTACAACCACACTGCCTATGGGTAACATGGCGATTTGTGGAAAGCACTGTGGCCATGCAAAACCAGGGTCCTGCCCCCCCTTATCTAAACCCTTTAAGGACTTTAACTTATATTCATTATTAGTTTAATTCAAAAGGAATTTTGAAGTGAGATAATAAAAGCAATGTAATAGGGAGTACAATGTTCTCTAAAATGTTTAAATGTGCACAGCAATTTCTTTTCTGGATTTTAGTTGTCTATGGAATATTGCCATAATGGCATTTAGGTGGCTTACTTACAAAGGCAGGAAATGGGAGCTAAAGTGTAGTGGGTTTTTTGTTTGTTTGTTTTTTAACAGTGACTAATCTGATTCCCTGTTTCAGTTTGCAGGATACTATTTAAGTCACTTTAGCAACAACTCCATTTTAAAAAAAAAAAAATAATCACCTAAAATAAGAACACAGGTGAAGTATTAAAAAATGGTGAGCATTTTCCTAAAATTAGTTGATCATTCTGCTAAAGAGGATTTAAGTTCCACAAGCTTGGTAGTCCACTGGTCAGAGGCAAGAAAAAGGATCTACTCATAGGAGTATGGTGGTTTAGTTATATGGCTTAGTCTGTGCATTGGTCTGGAAGCTCCTGCTTACTCTTTAGGGCTCTTAGGCTTTCAGGCCTAGTAAGCGGGCAATGTTTAGCACATCATCCCTAGTGAGATAGCAGCCACAAAGTTGCCTGAAGCCTGTGAAAGACTCCCGTCCATGTAAGACCCTCCAGTTATCAACAAAGAGCACCTGAAAAAAGAATAAATAATTACAACATAGAATAAATTGGAAACATCTAAGAATATTAGCCAAGAGACTGCACCATGATAGTGCTGATGAACTATAAGTCCAATTTAATACACGCCATGCACCTAAAACTAAAATGTCAGTTTTGGTGGACCATGAATCAATTGGCATATAAATAATGGGTGTTACAATGTTTAAAAGCTAAGGGCACCTCTTTGATCACATTAAATGTTTAATGTTACACTGCTTTTCATATCTGGCTGAATTCATATCTTCAATGTCAGGAGCCATTAAATAATGATTTCTATGCAGAAATGTCTTCTCTGAAGTGTTAAAAAAGATCAGTGTGCAAGCAAAAACACAGAAAAAATAAGTTGCAGTCCTTCCCAGCTGCCTTTGTCTGAACTAATCTCATGTAACACAGGGCAATTTTGTGAATAAAACATATCCAAAAGATATGATGATACACATTTATGATATAAATCCATACCAGATAATCAGCTGTTTGGAAGATGGCTTAAAAGTATAAGTAAGCCCCAGATGTATTTTTCATTATGTTTGGCATTATGCTTTATTGTATACAGTTTTCTATGGCAAAATCTGCTGCGTACTAGGATATACAGCCAGTACCAGTACTTCTTGTTGCAGGCTCACAATGCTACACCACTACTTCACAATCAGCAGCAATGTTGTCAGTCTGCTATGTGTACTCCTGTAGTTGGCTGTTTAGTTGCCCGTCTGACAGACCTGATATGGAGTCCAATGGACAACTGAATAAGTGCACGCAGCAGGCTGACAACACTGCTGCCATATACAGTTGTGTTCAAAATAATAGCAGTGTGTTGAAAAAAGTGAATAAAGCTCAAAATCCTTCTAATAGCTTTTATTTCCATACACACAAATGCATTGGGAACACTACACATTATATTCCAAATCAAAACATGAAGAAAAATATATCAAATTTGTGTTGTTCCTCTAAAAAAATGGAAGAAAAGTGAATATTAGACTGTTCAAAAAATAGCAGTGTTTGTATTCTTCTTTACAAACTCAAACATTCACTATATAAACTGAAAAATGTTTGAAGATTTTGCTTTCCTTTGAATCACTTAATGAATATTTAGTTGTATAAGCACTGTTTTTGAGAACTGCTGTACATCTGTGTTGCATGGAGTCAACCAACTTCTGGCACCTGTGAACAGGTATTCCAGCCCAGGATGATTGGACTACATTCCACAGTTCTTCTCTATTTCTTGGTTTTGCCTCAGAAACTGCATTTTTGATGTCACCCCACAAGTTTTCTATTGGATTAAGGCTGGCCACTCCATAACGTCAATCTTGTTGGTATGGAACCAAGATGTTGCATGTTTACTGGTGTGTTTGAGAAACATCCCCATATCATGATGCTTGCACAACCATGCTTCACTGTCTTCACAGTGTACTGTGGCTTGAATTCAGTGTTTGGGGGTCGTCTGACAAACTGTCTCCAGCCACTAGACCCAAAAAGAACAATCTTACTTTCATCAGTCCACAAAATGTTGCGCCATTTCTCTTTAGGCCAGTCAATGTGCTCTTTGGCAAAATTGTAACCTCTTCAGCACGTCTTTTTTTCAACAGTGGGACTTTGTGGGGGCTTCTTGCAGATAGCTTGGCTTCACATAGGCGTCTTCTAATTGTAACAGTACTCACAGGTAACTTTAGACCTTCTTTGATCTTCCTGGAGCTGATTGTTGGCTGAGTCCTTGCCATTTTGGCTATTCTTCTATCCATTCGAATGGTAGTTTTTCGCTTTCTTCCATGTCTTTCAGGTTCTGGTTGCCATTTTAAAGCATTTGCGATCATTTTAGCTGAGCAGCCTATCATTTTCTGCACTTCTTTATATGTTTTCCCCTCTCCAATCAACTTTTTAATCAAGGTACGCTGTTCTTCTGAACAATGTCTGGAACAACCCATTTTCCTCAGAATTTTAGAGAGAAATGCACTGTAACCAGCATGTACAACATTTGCTGCCTTCCTTCCTTAAATAAGGGCAATAATTGCCACCTGTTTTTCAAAGAATGAATGACCTCACTAATAGAACTCCACACTGCTATTATTTTGAACATGCCCCTTTCAATTAGTGATTCAATTACACAGAATCAGCAGCATGTATGTCATGACTGTTGGGTCTGTTGGATTTCTATTACTCTACTACACCTGCTAGTAAATTATTTGCCATGTAGAAATATCATTTCTACCAAAAACAGTGATTGATCAGGTTAGTGATGTCTGACTGCTATTATTTTGAACACAACTGTACAAGGCAGTGGCTTAGTGTTTTCAGCCTGTAACAGGAAGTACTATTACTGGCAGGATCTCCTGGAAAGAACTTTGCAACAGATTGGCAAAAAAAAAAAACAACTTGCTTATGAAAACTGCTTACAGTGGACATGAGGTCTAAGATCAGAAAACATAGGTTTGGAGTTTACATATGCGATTCTGTACTTTCCCTATACCAAGTAAAGTGATGGGCACGTTTTCTTAAAGTCTTCACAAAGGTTGAATGTAACAATGCAAGTATTATTTTAATGTAAGCTGCAGATTTCAAACAATTGAAAACAACTTTTGAAATCACATTTCCATGTTAAAGCTCATATAAGATTTTAGTGAGCGAATTTAAATCTACTTTGAAAAGACCACGTCCAGCAAGATAAACATACCATCCAAAAGGTTCTCACATAACAAGAAGTCAGGTTAGCTGTCAAAATAATGAAATAACTAGGAGACAGGAGTGTTTCCATAATTGAGCCCTTTTTTTGCAGAAAAAGGTTAGAGCTGGAGGAGGACAGGCAATATTATATGCTCGATGTTCGATGTGAGGAATTCGTTTGGGTGAGCCTGCAGCCGTTCATCCATCTCCTTTGATATTGCTAGCATGGGTGTCAGTGTGGAATCTGAACACAATCTGCTCATTTGATCTCTTGATATGAGATCAATGTGTTTGGTAAGAGGCTGATCTGTCTGTTGTGGCAAGCACTTGTGGACACCATAACACTTTGTTGGAAATTTTTTTTCAGCACACAGCATTTCACATTGGATTTGGGACTTTTTGCTAATTTACATTATGTACATTGACTTTTTAGCACTTTAGATGCATTTTGTGAACATTTTGTATATGAACATATTTATTTATGGTCCATTTTTGATATATTGTATTTAGCTATGGTGTTAGATTGGTTTAGTGTACAGCGCACTCAATTATTTTTTGTTTTTTCACTTTCTGGTATTCAGGAAGAGAGTAGCAGCAGTTCACTTTATTTATTCATTCATTGCAATTTATATCATATTTTGTCATTTTTATTATTTGTTGGGTGTAGTGCAGGCTCTTTTTTCACATATATTCCATAGAGAATGTTACCTAGTGAATGTTCCATGAATGTACCAGCAAGTATGTAATGCACCTAAATGATAAATTGCTTAGTAATAGGAAATGGTTCAGTGGTGAAACTCTTTATTTTGCTGTATACAGGAAGCCCTTTTTTTTAAATCTCATTTAACATACCTTTCCTGGTTTCAGTTTCACCCACAGCTCGTTTTCAGGCCTCCTTAGCTCATTGCTTAGGATTCGGTGTGCAGCATACCAATGATGCACTAAATCATGGGGCACTGTGTTGATGACAGCACGATCATAGTTGTTGTATCTGAAAACAATTTTATTTTTTGTTAAAGTAACAGGCCTTGTTCACATATTAAACCTGTAACATATCCATCTGCTATGCAGTTTTTTTTACATTAAAGTGATTGTAAAGTCTTTAAAAAAATAACAAACATGTTATACTTATTTGCTCTGTGGAATTGCACAGAGTGGCCCTGAACCTCTGGTACCTTGCCAGCGCTCTTGGCTCCTCCACTTCGCAGGGTGCCAACATAGGAAGCTGCTTCCTATCGTGGTACACCTGCATGCTCGATCCTTAGCTGTGCTGCCTGTGTCCACAGACACAGACAGCAGGGCAGGCCCCCCTTTGATTGAAAGCAGCTGGAGCCAATGGCTCCTGCTGCCCTCAGCCAAGTCTGTGAGAGCAGGGAGAAGAGGAAAGAGCTGCTACAGATGGGCACAGTACTGGATTGAGTGAGGTACGTATTGGGGGGTGGGGGGGCAATACTAATAACTAAACATGTTTTAACCTTAATGCAGAGAATGCCTTATGGTAAAAAATGTTTTGGCTTTAGAGCCACTTTTAGTCACTGCCCCCCACTCTACTCCTCTAACATTCACTGGAGTGCCAGGCTGGGAAGGGTGTTCACAGCTGGTTCCAACTCTCAGCAGGGTGCTGAAAGGCAGAGCCAGCTGTTATTCAGACAGCCAAGTGGACTGTGACAATATTATCGGGAACCTTCCTGAGACTGGCGCAGCTCTGCCCTAACAACTGATAGGTGACAATAGCTGACTGTGTGTCACAGGAGAACTAAGATAAATGTACTCCTGTGATCGCAAAGAGCAGTATGGCTAAAAATGTGTTTGGCCATGCTTCTCTTTTAAAGCCCATCTTCGGGCACATATGAAACCCCCTCCCATTTGTCCCCCACCTTCCCACTGTCCTGCAGACTGGTGTGTCATATGACTACAGATTTAAGTAAGCAGAAAATAATATTGCGGAGGTGCTGTTTGAGGATCTGCTTGCCCAAAGAACAGTTATAAATCATAGCTCCAGGCTTAAAAGGAACAGCAAAAAATTTGACATAATTTTGAACTCCAGGCAAACTGCTAAAAATATTAAATAAATACACAATTGTTTATGAGAACTGTTTTACCTGCCAAATTGTTTTATATTTCTCTCCATCCAGAGATGTACACAGCTCTGTCACACAACACAGCCCTGTCTGGCAGGGCAAGAGATTTGATTTTATCTCCTGAAGTTAAGTAACAATTACAGGTCTTGCCCCACTACCCTGTGACTATACAGTGAAAAAAGAAGCAGCAGGCTGCAGAGCTCATCTCTCTGTCTCTCTCCTCTTATTTCCTATATGCATATTTCTTGCTAGCGCATGAGCACTGCATCTCTCTCTTCAAGTTTGAGCTCTGCTGCACAGCAACTGCAAGATCCTGATACCAGGTCAAATCCAGGTACTTTCATTACCTGTAACAAAGTACATTGATATATGAATTAATAAATACAGGGCTGTATTAACTGATATCAGAATGGAGTTTAGCTTTAAGTCCCTCTCCTTCTTAACAGCATGTGCTTTGGTCTTACTCATGAACTTCCTTTAAGGTGCTCTTAGTTTGTCATCTATACAGTTGCTTCTCATATGAATATCTTACTGCTCTAGAAAACAATAGAGTGAATCAGAGAATACAACCCCTCACATGATTACATGTGAATAGGGATAATGTGGACTCAATTCTGCTTTACATTCTGACTTTATTTGTGTTTGTCCAGTAAAGGTCAGCTTGAGTTACTGAGCACTATAATCAACAGTTATTGTTATAAGCAGAGATTGGGATAATCTATAATACATGTCAAAATGAGCATCAAGCTCTACCTGCTATCTTAAGTAAAATTTAACTTATTTTAACATAATTTTGGTCCTGCCATAATAGAAGGGAGTATGTAGATTATTTTACTAAATAAATCAATAGAAAAAGCGCCACACTGTATAACAATAATAAACTGTGTGTTAGCAGCAACACCCAACCAAAAAAATATATAAGAAATAAATTTGGCTGCAGAGTATTGCTTCTGGTAGTGATATGCTGTCCTTTATGCTGATTACCATTATTGATCACCTGGACGTGATTACTATTGAAAATTACTACATCTAATACCTGGATATCGCTCACCCATCGCTCCCAGAGCACAAGCGCTATTGCTGGTCTATAATTTGATCAGCATTTAGCTCTGGTGAGTCCATCTAATTCATTTTGTGGTGGATTATTCACAGTGTTATGTATTCACAGAGGATATTCTGAGTTTGTTTTGGAATTGCACAGATTTATTATGGACACTTAATTATATGTAGATTTTTTTACCTTGAATTCTACTTGAAATACCATTCTTTTGCCTTTTTATGATTTTTATATGTCCCCCTATTCCATCCAAATTTTTCAAATTTTCATGGTTGCCACACATGATCTAAGCCAACATAAAGCCCTATGTGAGGATAAGCATGGCCACTGCAAGCAGTTTGTACGTAGTCTCATAAGAAATATATTCATGGTTTGCTAAACCCACACAACATCAAAAATGTAGATTTAGAATTTAAAATTACAGTGTCAGGTATACATTTAAATGACATGTGAATAACCTATTTTATCAACATCTTGTCTGGTATGTACAGGCATGTTTTAGCTTGTCATGGGAGAAACAGGGAGGCTGACACTGGTGACCTCTCCTTCTAAAGATTCTAGTTAAATGTATTGCTAACTTTACTGCTTGCACATGGCACAATTCAAGTTAACTAGCATCAAATGATTTCTGTTGCTTCTGCAAGCAAAGATGACATTTTCTGAAGGCGAATTCCTTATGGCCAGTAAACTAAAAGTCAGAGGGGGCCCTCTGCTGGCATTGTGGGGAAATAGTTTCACATTCTTCAACAGGACAACAGAATGGTTTTAGTCAATGTAAATATATATATATATATATATATATATATATATATATATATATATATATATATATATATATATATATATATACACACACATATATATACACACACATATATATATACACACACACACACACACACACACACATATACATACACACACATACACATATATATATATATATATATACATATACACACACACACATATACAAACCACCAGCAAAAAAACTGTTTATCTTTGAATTAAAAAAAATATATATATTATAATGCATATACATATTTACATACTTACACACATTATTTCTCTGTTTGAAAAGGAGACTAGATGTCTGTCTGCTGGCTACAAAGAAAAGTGCATAGTATAAATGTGCAATATTTAATAAATAAAAAGTTGGATTTTTGTGTTTACCATCAACCTAAGGTCAAAGGAAGTCTTAAACCTTCAGTTATACTGCCATCTACATAGGGGCTGGACACAGGTAAACAAAAAAAAAAAAAAACCCTGTAGGCCAGTACCAGGTATAACTCCTTCTACTACCAGCATGCCTCTTTTTTGTAGCAAAGCAGTATGAAGAGCGTGATGATAAACACAGAGGGGAGGACATGTGTCCCGCAACAGACTCCAAGAAAATGATTTTTCATTAAGTCTGTTTTTCTTCCATGTCCACTGAAGGACACAGGCAGTTTAAAACATTCAGTGCATTCAAAAGCAGTCCAACTGAGAAGTGAGCAACAGAAGCAAACAACCACTAAGAGGCCGTTGTGCAGTAGGAACTGGGGCTATAACTCCTTGGTCCAGAAACTGCCTGATGAAGATCAAAAGGTCACTGAGGGGACATAGGGAGGTTTGATGTTAGAAACTATGGAGGAAGAAGGGAATGAATGTAATCCTGGGACACCACCTTGTGCACCCAGGCAGTGGAAATGCAAGATGTTCAAGCATCTGCAAAAGTCAGCAGACGTACCCCTCCCACTCTGGAAAGTGGGAGAACACCTTCATGCCTAGTAGAGCTTGTTAGTAAACTTGAGAGCTTTGGAGTACTAGACCTTGTGGATGGAGACAGGGAGCCATGCTTGGGAGGTACCTCATGGTGGAAGCATGCTAAAGTGACATAGATGGATGGAGATGACTTTGCAGTCTGCTCGCTTAGCCTCCTTCTGTTGAGGAAGGTGAATGCTCCTTTTCCCAGTAGCATCCTTGATGATTACATCCAGAGTCAAACCAAAGAGACACCTCTTGAAGGCTAAGGAAACACTTTTTACAAGATGCACAGTCCAACACTTCAGCCGTAAGGCTGTATGCCTTTGCACTAACAACTGGCTAAAGTAGGATATTAACGTTGAGGCTTCTAATAGGCCAACACAGCTAAAATTCCAGACATCTGTTGCATGAGCCTAAGGAGCAGATAGTCAACAGCAGCAGTTGTTGGGTCCCTCCTAAGGAGTTTAGACCAGTCAGATATGGTTTGACAAAGTAGAATTACAACCAAAACCAGGTGTAAAGCAGAAACCGCTAAAGAAAACACAGTTCAAGGAAAGGCCTTCAACCACTAATTGGTGGATTCCTTGAATACTGGGCTATCTTCCACTGATATGATCATTGTCTAGTAAATATGAGAAATGGATAAAGATTAGAAAGGGATCATATCAGAACAAAGGCCTCACCAAACTGGTATGAGGATTGCAAACACTTAGGAGGAGGAAATAGCTTATCAGGGTGTTTCCAGCCTGCATAAAGAAACACCTGAAAGAGTGGGTGAAAAAGAAAGGCTGGAAAAACCACGGATAGAAGCAATAGGCTGATCCTCTATCTTCACAGTGGCGCACACTGCAACAAGAGCCAACACAGCCTTTTTAAATGTAGGAGAACTAGCAGGGGAATGGTGTCTCATTGAGGAAAACCTGATCAGATAGGGATTTCAGCGATTCAGAATCAGAAAAGGTTTCAGAGGCCAATGGCTCAGACACAAATAAAGCTGCAGGTAAATCATTTAGAGTAGCCTTTCTCAACCAGGGTGCCCAGGCACCCTGTGGTGCCTTGAGGTTTCTTCAGGGGTGCCTTGGCAAAATGTCTAATTTGTATAGAAGCCAGCCTGTTTTTTAGTTACACAAAGCCACAGGTTTTCATTGTGCACCATTACGACCTTCTAGCCGCCGGTGTCCTGACAACCAAGGACATCATTAGTTGATAAGGAGGATGTCAGCTGCCTGCACAGCATCCTAGTTTGACCCTCCCCTGCCCCTCTCCATCAGTCCTGGAGCCACTTTAGCTCAGTGATGGATGAAAACTGAGGGAGAAGAGAAACCCTGGAATACTACTCAGTACCAGTGTGAAAAAGTGTATTTGCTTTGGAAGAATAAATCACTGTCCTACATGTGTGGATGTCGCTGCGTTATATAAAACGATAAAAATAGTTTTTCACATTTTAGAATGGGATGCCCCTTTAAAATGATGGACAGTCTTGAGGCGCTCCATTTTAGAATGCCGTGCCTCAAGGCTGTCCATCATTTTAAAGGGTGCCTCAGGACTGCCCACAAGTTTAAAGGGTGCTTTGACTGAAAAAAAAAGTTGAGAAACACTGATATAGAGGATCTACAAGAGGCATGTGATCACAGTCAGAATATACCTGAGTAATTTGGGTCAATATGTCTTGCATGACTATGGTAAAACCGTCAGCCAAGGCAGAGGCTTCAGTCACACCCAAAGGAACACAAGATGACTCTGAGGAGAAAATGCACTTCTAAATCAGTGGAAAGCATTATTCCAGGTTACGACATGACCACTACCAGGGGGCGTGCTGCAAGTGGCCTCTGACTCATTCCATGGGATTGTGCTTTGGACACCCAGCACAGCATGACTGTCCCCGTGTCTAGATTAGGACATGTGACTACAGTCTGATAAACAACATACAAGCTCAGGGTAGCAGGCAAGGCCTTGACTACTCAAGAAACCTAAACAGCTGGTAGTAGGTGAAGCTTCGCAGCTGAAGGATCGTTAAGCCCAAGGTGACCAAAGTCACTAGACAGGAATGGAATACAAACAGGAGCAGCAGACACATGCACATCACTCCATCCAGTGGAATTACTTCGGCTATCTCCCTTCCAAGGCAAAGGTTTCAGGAAATTAAGAATAATGACCAGTGAAAGTAAGGGAGCTCCTGAGACCAGTTCTGAATGGCCTACTCAATAAGTGATTCTTCAGAGACAGGGCAAGGGTAAAGGGTATGACAGTGGCTCTGGAAAGGCTCTGCAGCTAACTTAATCAAAATCAGCAGATTCCTGTGCCTGAAGGTCACTTCTTGGTTCACTCCACATTCTCTCTAGTCCAATGTTCTCCACGTGCAATATAGTAAAAAATATAGGCTGATAGTTGTAAGTTGGTGGATAAAACCACCAGCAGTAATTGATGTAGATGAATGTTGAAGAAGAAAAAGTACCTAGAAACAAAATCTAAGGTTATTTTTACAACAGCAGAGCTAAAGTAAAGATGGCCATCTTTCTAGGACACTAGCAAAAAACTGAGGCATGCTGATAGTAGCATGCTATAACTTGGGCTGGCCTACAGTTTTTTGTTAGTCAGTGTCCAGTCCTCTGGAAAGCAGAAGTATAAGTGAATGTCTAAGACCTACTATGTCCTTCAATGGACAAAAAAAGAAATAACTACGTAGAAATAATATATATGATGGCCTCCTTCTGAAATGCTGGCTGCATGTCTCTGGTTTCAGTATACTCAGTGTCACTAGTCCTGAACAAGCACTTATCACTGAATTCAAAGTGAAGTCAGAACAACGAATAGTCATAACAGGTTAATGTCTAAAAAATGTAATTTATTGGATCTGACTGACAGACAAGGTACTTGCATTTTGGGAGTAGGAGGGGCAGACCCTGAGCAACCAGTTTGCAAAGAGCAGTCAGGCTAAAGTTTAACATTCTTACAGGATGGAAGAACACGGTGATGTTTTGCTGCCCATTCACTGTCCAATTTAAGGCTAGATTGGACCATGAACTAGGCTGTATGAGAGGCTCAATGACATGGCAGCTTCCTTGGCTGTAAAGGATAGCAGGGTTTAGTTCCACTCTAAGTAATTCATCTTTATAAATGCTGATAAATTAGGTTGTGTGCACACACAGGAGGAGGACTATACTGGTTAAAATGCAGAACTCAGCATGTAAAACAAAGTTGGTTTTCTGTAATTTTCCCTGTTTTCTACTGGTGACACTCACCTAATCATATAAAGCTCTTTATTCCAAGGATAAACATTCAGTACTGGTCCAATCCCCACCATGTGGTTGTGACTTGCTCCAACATTTTCAATGTATTCATGTTTCAGTGGCACAGTACAGAGGAGATCAAAGTCTTCAAGGTGATGTTGACGAACTTGTTCAGCAGCGTGAAAGCCATCCACCAACAGGGTGCGCCCTCCTGTGCCTTCATGCCGCAGACAGTGGAAAAGCTGCATACTAAAATTACCAGACACAGCAAATCAGTTAAAGAACTAGTAAAAAAGTAAATAAAGATATTTTACTGCTTAAGGACCACCCTATAGCAGATATACTGCTACAGGGCGGCACCTGTGCGCAGAATCATACATATATATACGTGATATTGCATTTCCGGGTAGGGACCACGTGTGACGCCATTCGCACCTGCGGATGTCAATCACCGAGTCCCAGCCGGTAATTACCCACTGGCGCCGGGTGATTACAGAGCATCTCCAACGAGGAGGAAGATTGTATATAAACTGTACAACTCAGTTGAACAACAAACTGAAATTTTTTCGGTGGAGGGAAGTAAAAATAAAAAACTAAAATAATATGGTTGCATAAGTGTGCACACCCTTAACCCCTTCACGCCTAAGGCTAAAACAAATCTTAATGCCTAGGAACAATCTTGCAACTTTGATATGCGTTAGTAAAACTGTAGATATCATCACAACTACTTTGTGCATCCAGATGAATTATACCTTGTTTTTGGGTTTTCATTTGGTGGTAAATGGTAATGGATATCTCCTGATTTTTTATTATCAAAAGGAAATCTGGCCCAAAATAGTAAAAAAAATATATATTTTTTTAAATTTAGCTGTGTGTTTGTTACTACCATAACCTACAACCAAAGAATAACCCAAAATAAATTTTCCAGCTCTTGACGATTGCAGTGATACCATATATGTGTATGTTATTTGTTGTTTGTACCCACAGAACAGCCAAAAAACAATAGTGTGCATTCTGGGTTTTTCCTACTACCTAAAACACACTGACACTAACTGACACCGATACCAAGTTAACAATTTTTTTTTTTTAAATCCTGACCTTTGACCCTGACCCAAACACTAACCCGGGCACTGAACTAGATCAAACCTTGATCTAGGTATTTTTATTTTAGTTTTTAATATGTATTTATCTATCTTTTTTTTTTAACAAGCAATTTTATTTTCCCTCTATGCAAGGAGAGATTCAGAGAGGAAAAAAAAAAAAAAACAAGTGGGGCGGGCTGTAGTGACTGATCACTGTGATAGCCAATCAGAGGCTATTAAAGTGATCATGTGGTCTGGAATTGGGGGTCCCGGGTCTCAATTGTTAGAACGGGACCCGGGGCTCTCAATGACACCACGGTCTGTGCTGGGAGCGCTATGCGTGGCACACTCCCAGCACAAAGACAGGTACGCAAATATGCAGCCCCACGGAAAAAAGCCCAGTTCTGTGAGGCCGCACATTTGTGTTACGTCGGCATGAAGGGGTTAAACTAATACTTTGTTGAAGCACCTTTTGATTTTATTACAGCACTCGGAATTTTTGGGTATGAGTCTATCAGCAAGGCACATCTTGACTTGGCAATATTTGCCCACTCTTCCTTGTTAAAACACTCCCAAATCTGTCAGATTGTGAGGACATCTCCTGTGCTCAGCCCTCTTCAGATCACCCCACAGATGTTTGATCAGATTCAGGTCTGGGCTCTGACTGGGGCATTCCAAACTTTAATCTTCTTCTGGTGAAGCCATTCCTTTGTTGATTTGGATGTATGCTTTGGGTCGTTGTCATGCTGAAAGATGAGTTCCTCTTCATGTTCAGCTTTCTAGCAGAAGCCTGAAGGTTTTGTGCCAATATTGACTGGTATTTGGAACTGTTTATAATTCCCTCTGCCTTGACTAAGGCCCCAGTTCCAGCTGAAGGAAAAACAACCCCAAAGCAAGATGCTGTCACCACCATGCTTCACTGTGGGTATGGTGTTCTTTTGGTGCAGTGCAGTGTTGTGTTGTTTTTGCGCCAAACATATCTTTTGTAATTATGGCCAAAAAGTTCAACCTTGGTTTCATCAGACCATAACACATTTTTCCACAAGCTTTTGGGAGACTTCAGATGTATTTTTTAAAAATTTAGCCAGGCTTGGATGTATTTCTTCGTAAGAAAAGGCTTCCGTCTTGTCACTCTACCCCATAGCCCAGACATATGAAGAATACGGGAGATTGTTGTCACATGTACCACACAGCCAGTACTTGCCTGATATTCCTGCAGCTCCTTTAATGTTACTGTAGACCTCTTGGCAGCCTCCCAGACCAGTTTTCTTCTCGTCTTTTCATCAATTTTGGAGGGACGTCCAGTTCTCGGTAATGTCACTGTTGCGCCATATTTTCACCACTTGATGACTGTCTTCACTGTGTTCCATGGTATATCTAATGCTTTGGAAATTCTTTTGTACCCTTCTCCTGACTGATACCTTTTAACAATCTCTCTGATGCTTTGGAAGCTCTCTGTGGACCATGGCTTTTGCTGTAGGATGCGACCAAGAAAATGTCAGGAAAGACCTACTAGAACAGCTGAACTTTATTTAGGGTTAATCAGAGGCACTTTAAAATAATGGCAGGTGTGTACTGACTCCTATTTAACATGATTTTAAATGTTATTGCTTAATTTTGAACATGGCTGCATCCACAGTTAAAAGGGGGTGCACACTTATGCAACCACATTATTTTAGTGTTTTTATGTTCACCCCCCTCTAAAAGATTTCAGTTTGTTGTTCAGCTGAGTTGTACAGTTTCATTTGTTTACATCACAGAAACCTGACATTTTAACAGGGGTGTGTAGACTAATATCCACTGCACATATTTGTTAATGTTCCCCTTTAAAACTAATTTATTTGAATGTTATTTGCATTTCTACCTAATAACTCTTCAATAGGTTTTGCAAGCATAACAAATAGATTTTAGACGGAAGTTTGATGTGCTGCACAGATTATATGCACAATGATAGGATGCATTATTAGGCATTTAGCTTGTTTTATGTATAGTCTATCAAACTCACCCACAGGGTTCCTGGAAGTAGGTGGTATCTGTGTGCCGATCAAGGGCCAATTTTGTGTAGGCTGTGTCTCCCCGGGAGAAGTCAGATGTGAGGTCCCACATTTTACCATAGATTGTCTCCCTAAATAAAAACAGAGACATTTGTACCATCAACAAAGCTGCAATTCAATTATGTACCCCAAAGTCATGATGTCAGGTGATCATATACAAGCCAATTTAAAAATGAACTCCAGCACTACATAACCCCCAGCAACAATAGATCCTCCACCAGCAACAGTATAGCTCGCCAGCATCAATAGAACCCCCCCCCCCCCCGGTAAAACAGATATCCTTCAGCATCAATAGATTCCCCAGCAACCAGCATCAATGGACCCTGCAGTACATCCCACCACCCCTTGCCATTACATACACTTAGTGCTGAAGGTGCCATTCCCCCGCAGTCTTGCTGAAAAAGAGCCCTGAGTATAATTCAGACTGGGAGAGAGAATGGCCAATAAGGCTCTTCTTTTTTTTTTTTAATTCTTTATTTAATGGTATGCAACAGAAACAATAAAATGGCAACTTCACATATTACATAGACAGTTCGGGATAACAGATGCAGAATCTAAGAACAAGTGTAATGCTCTGTTAACAAATCCGCCTATGATAGCGGAACAAAAAAACTGTGGTAAACGGACAGCAAGCCACCAATCTACATTAGCAGTGGTTAGAAACTTTGTGTAGTGAGACACACTGTCATCAGCACGTCCTTAGTGAAGGGTCCCTTGAACAGTCGCTTAGAGCCATTGGTATCTGAGGTGAAGTCTAAAGTGAGGTAGCCTACCACCATCTTAGTATACCAGGTTTTTGTTATATATTATAAAGATAAAGAGGATAAAGAGCTATGAGAAAGGGAAAAAGTATAGAGGAAGGGGGATGGAGGATAAAAGAGGGGAAAAAAAAAGAAAAAAAAAAAAAAGGGAAGGGAGGCGGAGGCTCTTCTTTATACACATGTGGTAACAGAGAACTAGGGTGAGCCGAGCTGATGACTTAGTGTTTTGTTGCTTCTTCATTATCCAATCAGTGGCCTACAAAGCTGAAACAAACCTTGGTAATATGTGATTAAGAAGGCAAAGGCAGATGTAAAAGAAAGGCTTATGTTCAAGACACAAATTACTTGACAGAAAAATCTGCTCTACACTTTACGAAGTTCAATGGTCACAGTGTATGCTCTCATTTTATAACATCAGCATTGTCATAGCAGTAAAAACAATAGTGACTCCTGTACTGACTCTGCCTCCTAAAACCCTCCTCTGAGCACCTCTATAATTCAGAAGGAAGGCTCTGTGAAATGCACTACACAGCAGTTCCAACTCACAGGGCATAACGTGTCACAGAATTCAAGAAAGAGGGGAACTTCACAAAGTTAAGTTTACAAAGATCACTGATAAGAGTAGGCTAAATAAATAAATGAAATACAATGTGCAAATTAATATATGATTTTACATTTTGACCATAGCTACTCTTTAAATGCTTCAAAAGGTATATAGATAGCTTTACCTTTCAATGTGTATGGTTAGACAATAATTAGAATAGAATTCAGCCTGGTCAATTCTGCTGTGGAAAATCTTATTTTGCCTTGAATTTAAAAAATGTAAGACATGACTTGATTAAATCAGGTGATGTCATAGCAAGAATCAAGGTTAGTTGGGTTTCAGCAGAGAGAGCAAGCATTATGTTTGGAAATCTTTGTGGATAATCTTTAATCATTCCTTTTCTTTTATCATTCATTTTACTTTGGACACTGCATATGTGTTAAACTGTAATGAAGATCAACAGGTATTCTACAAATGCTAGAATATCTCACTCCCCATCCATCTCAGTCAGAAATCTACCTTTCTATGGCTTCCAACAATTTTCCAAAATAAATTCAGGGGTGTGGACATTTTTTTTTTAAAAAATTACTTGTCCAGGGACTAAATCAGGGTCCCAATCTGCTTGTCCCTCATGACAATCTACTTGTCCTGCTAAAAAACACAAACTGTATTTAAATCTGAGGTGATTTTATGATCGTCTGGGGCTTTTAAAGATGAAAAGGGCCTTGTGGCAATTTAAATGTTTAATATTTGTAACATTGCGCTGTTTATCTCCTTCTCACCTCCCTGCCTGTCTCCAGCACTGCACAGTCTTTTAGATTCTGCATGTCTCCTTTGTGTTCAACTGAATGTAATGCAGTGCACATAGTACCGCATTATATTCTTTCCCAGCCATCTGTCAACGGGGACCCGGAAGTGACATCATACAACCTCACTTCCTGGTCACAGGAAGAAGGGGAGGAGAACGGAAGTGTGTCTGCTCTACTCCCTCCCCACTACATGCCAGCACCTGCTGAGCTAATCCATGGCCCGCAGATGGGCAAGAGGAGCCCAGGAGACATAGCAGGGTGGGTTTGGGGGCTGCCAACTTAGCGAGGTGTTCCACCTAGCAAGTAAGCCCTGGTAAATGGAAACAAAAACGACCTGCCCTAGCGCATGGCACTGCATGTCCCGGGCGTCGGGTGAAACAAATCTCACATCCCTGAATATACTTTTATTCAGTACAATAGCAAGATTTTATTGGAAACGTTTATGTGCCAAGCTCATGATCAGACAAATATTTGGATAGAAAGTGTGATAGAAGATGATGGTTATAGGAATACCCACATCACAGAAATATACAGTATATGCAGGCTTAGTTCTAGTTACCGGATATGACTAATTCTCTGTGCAGCCCTCTCTGTATCCTCCCGGGTTGCTGGAACATCATCAACAAAGGCGATGCCATACAGTAAGAAGTTCTTCAGAAAGTCTTTAAGTCCTTCATTTGTTTCAAGGAAATCAAAGTAGCTGATAGATGGCACATTTGCTTCCTTGTAAGTATTCGCATTCCATAAAATTCGAGGCTGAACAAGTTGCTGTTTCTGTCCTTCATAGCTATTCTGTGATAACCATTCTAACCCATATCTGGTCATGTGCCCATCTGGCCCTATCAAATGTGAAAACAAAACATTACTTTACTAATAATCAAAAGGACCGATCTTACTCTTTGCACATAAAGCCCTGATCAGTTCAAGTACCAAGAAATTACAGTTGTGCTCAACAGTATGCATACCCTGGCAGAAATTGTGAAATTTTGGCATTGATATTGAAAATATGATTGATCATGATAAATAACTTTCATTTAAGGACAGTGATCATGTGAAGCCATTTATTATCACATAGTTGTTTGGCTCCTTTTTAAATAATAACAGAAATCACCCAAATGGCCATGATCAAAGGTTTACATACCCTGGAATGTTTGCCCTTGGTACAGATACACAAGGTGGCACACACAGGTTAAAATGACAATTAAAGGTTAATTTCCTACATCTGTATCTTTCTAAATTGCAATTAGTGCCTGTGTATAAATAGTCAATGAGTTTGTCAGCTCTCACATGGATGCACTGAGCAAGCTAGATACTGAGCCATGGGGAGCAGAAAAGAACTGTCAAAAGACCTGCAGAACTTTATAAAGATGGAAAATTATAGACAAAGATTTCCAAAGCCTTGAATATGCCAATCATTACTGTTCATTAATTTATTAAGAAGTGGAAAATTCAGGGATCTCTTAATACCAAGCCAAGGTCAGGTAGAACAAGAAAGATTGCAGCCATCATTGCCAGAAGAATTGTTGGATACAAAGAAAAACCCACAGGTAACCTCAGGAGAAATACAGGCTGATTTGGAAAAAGACAATGTGTTTTTTCAAAGAGCACAATATGGACGATACTTGAACAAAAATTAAGTGCATGGCTGTGTTGCCAGAAAGAAGCCTTTACTGCACCAATGCCACAAAAAAAGCACAGCTACAATATGACCTACAACATCTTGACATGCCTCACAGCTTCCGGCACATTCTTCTTCACTGTAATCTGAAGTGAAGAGACCAAAATAGAGCTTTATGGTCACAACCATAAGTACTATGTTTAGAGAGGGATCAACAAGAGCTATAGCAACAAGAATAGCATCCCCACTGTGAAGCATGGTGGTGGCTCACTGATGTTTTGGGGGTGTGAGCTCTAAAGCCACAGGGAATCTTGTGAGAATTGATGGCAAGATGAATGCAGTATGTTACCAGAAAATACTGGCAGACAATTTGCATTCTTCTGAACGAAAGCTGTGCACAAGGCCAAGTTGACCCTTCAGTGGTTACAGCAGAAAAAGATGAAGTTTCTGGAGTGGCCAATCTCCTGACAATGCGCTGTTATTGATGCTAAAAGGGGAAACACACAGTATTAAGAACGAACGGTATGCAGACTTTTGAACAGGGCTCATTTCATTTGTTTCCTTGTTGACATATTTTATTTTAGGATTGTGCCTTTCTGTGACCTACAGTTGAATATGAATCCCATTAGAAAGAAATGTGTTTTGCCCGCTCACTCATGTTTTCTTTAACCATTAGCCGCCCGCCCAATGGCCGTTTGGCGGCTTCAAAAGTGCTTCGGCATTCCGGGTGCACGCCATTTGGCGTGCTCCCGCACATGCACAGTTTGAGCTAATGCAGAGCCGCGCAGCGGCGCGATCTGTCACCGGCCGTGTACCTTGGACACAGCCGATGACAGATCTGAGTACCGGCCCCCGTTGCTGGTACTATGTGACCTGCTGTGACCAATCACAGCAGGTCACATGACAGTTGTATACAATGGATGGCTTCATTCATGCCATCCATTGTATACTAGTGCCTAGCTGTGAATGGTCACAGCTAATCACATGCACATGTCATGTGATTAGCTGTGGCCAAATCACAGCTAAGCACAAAAAAAAAAAAAAAACCTGAATGAATCGATTTCATTCAGGCAAATGCTTGCTTATAGCAAAGTAATTCTTTGCTATAAGCAAATTGTGTAAAAAAACAAAAAAACAAAATACTGATCACTTCCCAAAAGTAGTACAATGTTACTATGTAACATTGTACTACTTTGGTCATAGTAAAATATGAAAAAAAAAATCTTAAAAAAAAAAATAAAAAAAAGTAATAAAAAATTAAAAATAAAAAAAAAAAAAAAATAAAAAAATATATATATTTTTTTCATACTGTCACCAGTCAGTGTCCCTGTTCACCGCCATGCCAGTTATATGATGACGCTGTACTGCACTGGTGACCGTATGTAAAAAAAAAAAAAAAATAGTGAAAATAATTTTTTTAATTTTTTAATTTTCCGAAAAATGACAAAAAAAATACAACTTCAAAAAACTCGCCATGCCTCTTATGAAGTACGTCAGACTGTCTACTCTGCAAAAAGGGGTCATTTGGGGATATCTGTACTATTCTGACATTCTTGGACCTCAAGAAATTAGATTGGCTGTCAGTACTTCAGGATTGATCAATATTCAGATATACACCATAGTTTGTGAACTCTATAACTTTCCTACAAACTAAATAATACATCCTAATTTGGGTTATTTTCACCAAAGACATGTAGCAGAATACATCTCGGCCTAAATTTATGAAGAACAATTATTTATTTGTAAACTTTTATAACAGAAACAAAGAAAAACTTGTTTTTTTTTCAAAACTTTTGGTCTTTTTTTGTTAATTTAGCAAAAAATAAAAACCCCAGCGGTGATTAAATACCACCAAAAGAAAGCTCTAGTTGTGTGAAGAAAATGATAAAATTTTAGTTTGGGTACAATGTTGTATGACCGCGCAATTGTCATTCAAAGTGTGAGAGCGCTGAAACGTGAAAAATGGCCTGGGCAGGAAGGTGTAAAATTGCACGGTATTGAAATGGTTAAAAATGGTACATACTATACCAATTCTCCAATGGTATGCAAATTTTTGAGCACAACTGCACATGCAAAATCATACCACATTGGTCCAGGACTCCAGCCATCAATGCTAAACCATTCCCGCTACAGAGCACATTTGCTAGTGATGCAAGACACATAAGGGTACACTTTTACATGTGTTTTGGGATTGCCCTTTAATTTGCCCGTTGTGGCAACAAGTTTTACATTTAATACAACAACTTACAGACATATCTCTTTTCGATAATCCTGCGGTGGTTCTACTGAATATGACCCTTGTCTAGAAAAAAAGTAATTACTTATTCATCTTTTGAAAGCTGTGAGAGCCTGCATTCCAAGCATGTTGAAACAACAGACCCCCCTACAGTATCACAGTGGTTTTCCAAGGTGAATAATATAAAATGGATAGAACACATACTTCAGCCTTTACAAACCTGAAGCACATATGACTAGATGAGAACAGTTCAAACTATCCTCTAAATTCTTACCCGTCACCATGTACACTCCTGGTGACTCTTCTTCTGGACACCTACTTTGTCCTAAGCCGACCAGGAAGTGTTGCGAGCCACCAGCAGAGCCCGGAAGAGCCTTCCAGGGATCTACAGTCAGCAGGATCGGACTGGAATCAGACAGTGGTGCTTGTAGCTAAGTGAGCACTCTTCTTGCTGTTTGTGAACTGATTACTTGTGGAAATAAAAGTTTGTTGTTTGTGCTACACTTAGATGTTGCTGTATCCCTTCTTCCATTTTGTCTTCACACAGAGTATTTTCTAGCTCTTACTGAAACAGCTGCCATTGAGTCAAGCTTTTTGTGAACCTTTGGATTCATTGGACGTTAAAGCAGAGCTCCACCCAGAAGGGGAAGTTCCTCTTTAAGGACCCATCCCCCGCTCCCCGTTAAGGATTGGCACCTATGGGGAATGGGTGCCCGATTTTGACAAGTACCCACTCCCACTTCAACCACCTATGCGATCGGAAGCAGAGGTTCTCTAAGCAGTCTTCTGTGACATGTGAAAAGTCCCAGAAGACTGTGGGCCCATTCACAATGCGCAACGGTGCTCGCCCATGCGCAGTGGGCACCTGGTTGTGAATCCGCACGCTATCAGAGCCAGGTGTCCACACTTAAGATGCCAGAGGACAGAGGATGGCCGGTTTTTGTAGCTGTCGACTTTTATTTTTGCATCCACATCTTTCCCAATATACAATGAAAAGGCTCTTATAATGGGGATGCATATTCCCAAACTTACATGTTAGATATATGGTGGTCTCATCTACTCGGACCTGTGCAGGTCTGATGTCCAGTTCTACGCTGGCTGTGTCCAAACTACGCTGGTTGGTTTTGGGGTTGTAACAAGAAGCCGAGCGGCAGTGATCCCGCAACCACACGTAGTCAAAACGCATACAGGTTCCAGAATAAAGCAGTTCTATTTAAACAAACACAGATAGTAAAATAGTTATCCAGTTGTAGTACATTTATTTCATTCCACATTCATTACTGATTTACGTAGAACTTGGTATTAGATGTTATGTTATTAACTAAGGAAGGTTAAAGGTAATCACTTTGGTGTGTGTGTGTGTATATATATATATATATATATATATATATATACATACACACACACACACACACACACACACACACACACAGTGCCTTGAAAAAGTGTATTCATACCCCTTGGAATTTTCCACCTTTTGTCATGTTACAACCAAAAATGTAAATGTATTTTATTATTAGGATTTTATGTGACAGACAAGCACAAAGTGGCACATAATTGTGAAGCAGAAGGAAAATAACTGGTTTTCAAAATTTTTTCACAAATAAAGATATGAAAAGTGCGGCATGCATTTGTATTCAGCCCCCCCCCCCCCGAGTCAATCTTTGTAGAACCACCTTTCGCTGAAATTACAGCTGCATGTCTTTTTGGGCATCTCTCTACCAGCTTTGCACATCTAGAGAGTGACATTTTTGCCCATTCTTCTTTGCAAAATGGCTAAAGCTCTGTCAGATTGGATGGAGAGTGTCTGTGAACAGCAATTTGCAAGTCTTGTCATAGATTCTCATTTGGATTTTGACTGGGCCATTCTAACACATGAATATGCTTTGATCAAAACCATTCCATTGTAGCTCTTGCTGTATGTTTAGGGTCGTTGTCCTGCTGGAAGGTGAACCTCCACCCCAGTCTCGAGTCTTTTGCAGACTCTTAACAGGTTTTCTTCTACGACTGCCCTGTATTTGGCTTCATCCATCTTCCCATCATCTCTGACCAACTTTCTTCTCCCTGCTGAAGAAAAGCATCCCCACAGCATGATGCTGCCACCACCATGTTTCACGGTGGGGCTGGTGTGTTCAGGGTGATGTGCAATGTTATTTTTCCACCACACATAGTGTTTTGCTTTTAGGCCAAAAAGTAAAATTTTGTTCTCATCTGACCAGAGCACCTTCTTCCACATGTTTGCTGTGTCCCCCACATGGCTTCCCCCAAACTGCAAATGGGACTTCTTATGGTTTTCTTTCAACAATGGCTTTCTTCTTGCCATTTTTCCATAAAGGACAGATTTGTGGAGTGGACAGATCCTCCCACCTGAGCTGTATGTTGCTACTTCTTTTGTGCAGACTGTGGTTTTTGTGACCTTACCACATATGGTCACATTCATTACCTAAAAAAAGTTATGACCAGACTGGTTAAAACCAGTCATTTGGTAGAACTGGTTAAAAATAGTTCAAACCCCCCACATATACAAAAGAACAAAGAAGACCCTCAGAGACTCGTCTAAGACAGATTAGTGAATGTGCCTAGAACCTTGAGAAGACTGGCAACTCCACGACTTTCTGAAGTTTGCAGACGTTGAGGGGCTCCCTGGTTTGAATTGAAGCTGTGTTTCTCCAATATATCATCTGTACTCCATCTCTAACTGAAGCTAAGCAAATGTCTTTTATTACTTTACTACTTGTGATTTGTTATAATTATTACACTACATCCACAAATCTGGGTAATTATATGAACCTGTTAATAAATAACTAACTGTAACAAGGAATTTAACCTTTTGTCACACTGGTGGCTTTAAACAGACAAGGTTAAATGATTTGCAAACCAGACTGTCTGTTTCCCTTAGGAATCAATCAAATTTTTCAATTGAGGCATTGTAGAAAAACGGCAATAACTGTATTTGCTGCAATCGGTAGTACAGACCTTTCTTGCTTCTGAAATTTTAACAAAGGAAGAACTTAGTTCTTTTCATATATGTACATTGTAAAAATGACTTTTCAAAGGGGAAGTTACACAGGAAGCGTGGAGGGTCTTTAGAAAAACAACATAATATTTCGCAATTAGTTCTTATTTCATGAGCACGCGTTTATCAACTCAAACAGACTGTGTATCAGGCTGTTACAAAACATCAGCAACCTTCATTTCATCTGGGACAATCTGACAGGGTATGCTATCAAAAAAATGCACACTACACTTTTCACATATTTATTTGTAAAAAATTTGGAAAGCCATTTATCATTTTCCCTCCACTTCACAATTATGTACCATTTTGTGTTGGTCTATTACATAAAATCCCAATAAAATACATTTATGTTTTTGGTTATAACATGATAAAATGTGGAAAATGTCAAGGACTATGAATACTTTTTCAAGGCACTGTACTCAGCACTATGCTGTATGCAGAGGCTTAACAAAAAAAAGCCACCCCTCTCAGATCAGAAAGTGCTGCATACAGTTTATGGACCACTGATACACATGGCCTGGAGATTATGCTTGGCAAAATCAGACTCTGCAGTGTGGATTTGTAATAATATGATCATTGTAACTGTTTTGTATTTGTACATATGTACAAAAAATTTCAGTATTTTTTCAATTAAAGGTTTTACACTGTCAGATTCTCTTTTTTCTTTTTGCTTGACTGTGCATTAAAAGGCTAAGCCCCTGTTAGAGAAGCAGTTGGTGGAGGAAGCCAAGAGGGTGACTGAAGGTAACTTAAACAGAGACCACAGGAGTGACCGAGGACGATCTGGATCCTTTGCCAATGGAGATGAGGAGAGTGCGAAGACGGTTTTTAACTCTGGCAGCTGAAAAGCTAGAAGTCATATTGCTCTGGTGAGTGGGGATGCACTAATAAGGGGGCACGCTCACCATCATGTGTGCAATAGGTGGAAAAAGGCAGTGGCTATTTTACAGTTGGCTCAGTTTGAGCATGGAGCACTTTACATACAGTTGCAAGAAAAAGTATGTGAACCCCTTGGGATTACGTGGAGTTTTGCATGAATTGGGCATAAAATGTGCTCTGAACGTCATCTAAGTCACAACAATAGAAGAACACAGGCTGCTGAACATAATACTACACAAACATTAGATGTTGCCATGGTTTTATTGCACATAACATGTAAACATTCACAGTGCAGGGAGGAAAAAGTATGTGAAGCCCTAGCTTAATGACTTCTCCCAGAGCTAATTGGAGCCAGGAGTCAGCCAACCTTGACTCCAATCAGTGTGATGATATTGGATGTGTTGCTGACAGCTGTCCTGCCCTTAAAAAACACACACCTGTTTTGGGTTTACTGGTTTCAAGAAGCACTGTCTGATGTGAACCATGCCTCGCAGAAAAGAGCTCTCAGAAGACCTACAATCAAGAATTGTTGACTTGCATGAAGCTGGAAAGGGTTACAAAAGTATCTCCAAAAGCCTTGATGTTCATGTGTCCACGGTAAGACAGACTGTCTACAAATGGAGAAAGTTTAGCACTGTTGCTACTCTCCCTAGGCGTGGTCGTCCTGTAAAAATGACTGCAAGAGCACAGCGCAGAATGCTGCATGAGGTAAAGTAGAATCCCAGAGTGTCAGCTAAAGACCTACAGAAATCTCTGGCACATGCTAACATTTTTGTTGACACATCTACAATAAGGAAAACATTAAACAAGAATGGAGTACATGGGAGGACACCACGGAGGAAGCCATTGCTGTCCAAAAAGAATATTGCAGCATGCTTGAAGTTTGCAAAAGAGCACCTGGATGTTCCACAGCACTACTGGCAAAATATACTGTGGACAGATGAAACCAAGATTGAGTTGTTTGGGAAGAACACACAACACTATGTGTGGAGAAAAAAAGGCACAGCACACCAACATCAAACCTCATCCCCACTGTAAAACATGGCGGAGGGAGCATCATGGTTTGGGGCTGCTTTGCTGCCTCAGGGCCTGGACGGATTGTTGTCATTGATGGGAAAATGAATTCCAGAGTTTATCAAGACATTTTGCAGGAAAACGTAGGACCATCTGTCCGCCAACTGAAGCTCCGCAGAGGATGGGTGATGCAACAGGACAATGACCCAAAGCATACAAGTAATTCAACAAAACAATGGCTGCAACAGCACAGAATACGCCTTCTGGAGTGGCCCAGTCAGAGTCCTGACCTCAACCCGATTGAAATGCTGTGGCATGACCTTAAGAGAGCGATTCACACCAGACATCCCAAGAATATTGCTACACTGAAACAGTTTTATGAAGAGGAGTGGTCCAAAATTACTCCAGATCGTTGTGCAGGTCTGATCTGCAACTACAGGAAACGTTTGGTTGAGGTTATTGCTGCCAAAGGAGGGTCAACCAGTTATTAAGTCCAAAGGTTCACATACTTTTTCCTCCCTGCACTGTGAATGTTTATTTGTTATGTGCAATTAAACCATGGCAACATCTAATATTTGTGTAGTATTATGTTCAGCAGACTGTGTTCTCCTATTGTTGTGACTTAGATGACGTTCAGAGCACATTTTATGCCCAATTCATGCAAAACTCCACGTAATCCCAAGGGGTTCACATACTTTTTCTTGCAACTGTATGTTATGAACTTTTTATTGATTAGTGAACTTTATTGAAATAGGTGTAAATTGTAAGCAGTAGATTTGCAGGGAACATCAACTGAGCACAAAACAGTATATGCATTTTATGATTTTGGTTTATTTAACTCAGTAGTTAACACCATTGGATTATTTAAGTAGGTGCAAAGTAGAAGCAGTAGATCTGCAGAGAATATTAATTTGAGCACAAATCACTTTTTGTAGTATATGAATTTGCGCATATTTTAGTAGGTATAATTTATTGGTGAAAATAGTAAGATTAATGAAGCAGGTGTAAAATGGAAGCAGTAGATCTGCAGAGAATATTAATTTGAGCACGGAGCATTTTATATAGGAATTTATGCACATGGTTTTAATAGGAGACAGCTGTGAATAATGATGATCATTTTGTAAATAAGTTAACTCACCAAAGTGATCTTTGTGCAGGACCCAGGAGCACTCTTGTGTTGCTGGAGCCATGCTGAGATAGCGGTTTCCTATACCTGTTGATCTGCAGAACCTGGCTGATCCATAATGCTGTCCTTTGGCAGCCTTTATTCCGAGTCTCCTGGCCTCTGAAAAGAGCTGTGCCAGCTTATGACTCCACATGCTGTTCCAGGGGGAAAATGCATCAGAGCCGGGCGAGCAAGATAATCTGATTGTGCTAACCAGATGAAGTCTCTAGAAGGGAGGAGAAAGCATCTGATGATCAATGGTAGGGACTGGGCTAAAGAGAAGGACACAGTGTAGAAAAAAAAAAAGCAAAAAAAACAAAAAAAAAAAAAAAAAAAAACCCCACAAAACATGGCAAATAAAACCAGGAAGAGTATACAAACATAAAACTGAAATCTTGAGAAAATCAGAGTGACGCAGAAATAGCAACCCTCTAACATCTTTTGTGCCAGATCAGCATGTCCTAACCTTTACCTTATGTTCTGTATACACAGTACTCATAGACACATAATTAAGAAGTCAGATTTTCTTTTTTGGGATTCCCCAGAACTACAGTGAATATGTGTGTTCCCATGAAGTTGAATCATTGTTATTAAAAGATCTGAGCCAGCAGCACAATCATGCGCAGTTTATTAGGGCACAGCATCTGGAATACAGTTTAACTACTTCAAGTCCGGACACTTTTACCCCCTTCCTGTCCAGGCCAATTTTTCAGCTTTCAGTGCTATCACACTTTGAATGACAATTGCGCGGTCATGCAACACTGTACCCATATGAATTTTTTAGCATTTTTTTTGAGACAGATAAAGCTTTACTTTAGTGGTATTTATTCACCACTGGGATTTTTCTTTTTTTTGCTATATAAATGAAAAAGTCCAAAAATTACAAAAAAAAAGTGTTTTTCTTATAAAATTTTGCAAATAAATAATATTTCATCATAAATCTTGGCCAAAATGTATTCAGTTATCTTTTTAGTAAAAAAAAATAATAACCCAAATTAGTTTATAACCAAAAATTATAGTTTTTTTTTAAAAATATATTGTCACCCTAGCAGTACAGTGTCACCATGGTGACACTGTACTACTTGTGGGGGGGGTGATAAAGAACTTTTTTTTTTTTACACGGATTGCTTTTACACCCATAAAGGCTGTAAGAGCAGTCATTTCTCCTTCTCGATCGGTGTTCCACTGTGTCAGGAGGACACAGCGGGCACTGGATCGTGGTGCTCCCAGGGAGCGCACACAAGCAGGGAGGCTATTTATAAATGGCCACCCGCCCCTGCAGTTTATATAGAACGGCCGGAATGGGAGGTGGTTAAAGAAGCAGCCCCCAAGCTGGTAAAGATCACAATTCCCAACATGGCTTGCCAAAAGCTCTGTCTGCATCTTAGAGTGCTAAATTCTGTGGGTTTCAACTACAAACCCCAAGTTTAAGCTTGTGAAAAAAAAAAAACTGAAACACTTCTTCCAAATTTTCTAGCAGCTGCTAACAGCATTCATTTCTCTCAGGCTCTTTAATTTTGCCATTAACTGGTATATGGTAGCAGGAAAAGAAGGCTTGGACAAAAGGAACATTTAAAGCGACTCCATGCTTCTGCTAATCAATTAAATATTTAAAAAGAGTATGTCTAAACAAAATAAAAACGAATATATTCAGGACAGCTCTCCAATACATGCACATTTCCCTGTTATATCCCCTAAAATCGCTGCACATACAGAAATATACCCCTTTATCCCAGCAAAACACCAGTGAACTGACAATGTTGTCTTTGCTACACTAAGATACACTAATCCAAACAGTGGAAGTTATTTACTAAAGCTAGAGAGTGCAAAATCAGGTGCAGCTCTTCACAGAAACCAATCAGCTTCCAGAATTTACTAACTGAACAAGCTGAAGTTAGAAGCTGACTGGCTACCACGTACAGCTGCACCAGATTCTGAGTGCTCCAGTTTTAGTAAATGCACCCACGTTATCAACTCTACATGAGTTCTCCTTTGCTGGACTTATGAATACACACATCCCCCCTACGTTATGTTAATGAGAATACAAGAAGGTGTTCTGTACCCCAGCAAAGGGAAACTGGGTAGGGATGACTATATTGCTTGGGATTTCAGAGCAAAGGCAGGGTTGTTAACTTGTTGGAAGGTAAAAGTATTTCTGGCAAGATAAAAAAAAAATCTGTACTTGCTGTGTTTCCTAAAGAAATGAAACATGGAAAAATGTACATGTATTGCAAAGACGCATTTTTTTTTTTTATTGCTCAGACATACGCTTTAACTAGAAAATAACCACTCCATTGCATGCGTTTGTGATGTCCCAATCTGTTCTATAAGGCAGTAGTCTATACAGAATGATTTTGATGTACATAGTTGCACAGTCAAGTGAAATAAGACACATGTCCATCAAGGTTACCCAACAGAAGATATATAAACTATATTGACAAAAGTATTGGGACGCCTGCCTTTACACACACATGAACTTTAATGGCATCCCAGTCTTAGTATGTAGGGTTCAATACTGAGTTGGCCCACCCTTTGCTATAACAGCTTCAACTCTTCTGGGAAGGCTGTCCACAAGGTTTAGGAGTGTGTCTATGGGAATGTTTGACCATTCTTCCAGAAGAGCATTTGTGGAGTCAGGTACTGATGTCACATAAGGCCTGGCTCGCAGTCTCTGCTCTCATTCATCCCAAAGGTGTTCTATAGGGTTGAGGTCAGGACTCTGTGCAGCCAGTCAAGTTTCTCCACCCCAAACTCGCTCATCCATGTTTTTATGGACCTTGCCTTGTGCACTGGTGTGCAGTCTTGTTGGAACAGGAAGAAGCCATCCTCAAACTAACAAGAAAGTTGGCAGCATGAAATTGTCCAAAATGTCTTGGTATGCCGACGCCTTAAGAGTTCCCTTCACTGGAACTAAGGGGCCAAGCCCAACCCCTGAAAAACAACCCCACACCATAATCTCCCCTCCACCAAACTTTACACTTGGCACAATGCAGTCAGGCAAGTACCGTTTTCCTTGCAACTGTCAGACCCAGACACATCTATCGGATTGCCAGACAGAGAAGTGTGATTAGTTACTCCAGAGAACACGTCTCTACTGCTCTAGAGTCCAGTGGCAGCATGCTTTACACCACTGCATCCAATGCTTTTGCATTGCACTTGGTGATGTAATACTTGGATGCAGCTGCTCAGCTATGGAAACCAAGTCCATGAAACTCTCTACGCACTGTTGTTGTGCTAATCTGAAGGCCACACGAAGTTTGGAGGTCTATTGACTCTGCGGACAGTTGGCGACTTCAGCATGAGCTGACCCCGCTCTGTCATTTTACGTGGCTTTCCACTTCGTCGCTGAGTTGCTATTATTCCCAGTTGCTTCCACTTTGTTATAATACCACTAAAAGATGACTATGGAATATTTAGTAGCAAGGAAAGTTCATGGATGAACTTATTGCACAGGTGGCAACCTATCACGGTACCATGCTTGAATTCACTGAGCTCCTGAATTACATGCTGATCACAGGGAAATGCAATTGCCGATTCTCGGCTGCACTTTCCTCAAGCTGTCAGATCGTGAGGAAAGTACTGCCGAGAACCGGCAGTTGTTAGAGCAGGGATCGGCACCGATCATCAGGGCACTGATGATCAGTGCCCAGCAGTGCCACCCACCAGTTCCTCCCACTTGTGCCCAGCAGTGCAACCACCTGTGCCCAGCAGTGCCCACCAGTGCCGCCCAGCAGTTCCACCCACCTGTGCCCAGAAGTGCCATCCAGAAGTGCCACCTACCTGTGCCCAGCAGTGCCACCCACCTGTGCCCACCCGTGCCACCCACCAGTGCCCACTAGTTCTGCCAGTCAGTGCCACCAGTCAGTGCCCAGCTGTTGTGCCAGTCAGTGCCTAGCAGTTGCGCCAGTCAATGCCCAGCAGTGATGCCCGTCAGTGCCACCTATCAGTGCTGCCTATCAATACCCATCATCAGTGCCACCTATCAGTGCTGTCTATCAGTACCCATCATCAGTGCCACCTATCAGTGCTGCCTATCCGTGCCACCTCATTAATGCTGCATATCAGTGTTGCCTATCGGTGCCCTTCAGTGCTATCTATCAGTGTCCATCAGTGCTGCCTCATCAACGCACATTAGTGAAGGAGAAAAATTAACTGTTTGTAAAATTTTATAATAGAAACAAAGAAACTTTTTTTTTTTTGTCAAATTGTTTGCACTTTTTTTGTTTATAGCGCAAAAAGTAAAACATCCAGTGACGAGTAAATACCACCAAAAGAAAGCTCTATTTGTCAGAAAAAAATGATAAACATTTCATATGGGTACAATCTTGCATAACCGCGCAATTGTCAAAGTGCGACAGTGCTGAAAGCTGAAAATTGGCCTGGTAAAGAAGGGGGTATAAGTGCCCGGTAGGCAAGTGGTTAAAAATACCCCTGTGATAAAATTATAGGCCCTTCATTTCTTTGTAAGTGGGCAAACTTACAAAATCTGCAGAAGATCAAATAATTATTTAACCCACTGTAAACTGATCACATAATAAAATAATTATTTACAAAATCTAATATTTGCAATCTATACTGTCAATTAGCAACATGCAGAAGAGAGAGTGTGCACAGAGTGTCAGACTAGAAAAACTGGATGTAAATCCTGTCAGTGAACGTTTCTTTTTTGCTCCCTCTTTACTGGCCTTAACTGGTCTGCAAAATATATATATATATATACACACAGTTGTGTTCAAAATAATAGCAGTGTGTTGAAAAAAGTGAATAAAGCTCAAAATCCTTCTAAAAGCTTTTATTTCCATACACACAAATGCATTGGGAACACTACACATTCTATTCCAAATCAAAAATGAAGAAAAATATATCAAATTTGTGTTGTTCCTCTAAAAAAATGGAAGAAAAGTGAATATTAGACTGTTCAAAAAAATAGCAGTGTTTGTATTCTTCTTTACAAACTCAAACATTCACTATATAAACTGAAAAATGTTTGAAGATTTTGCTTTCCTTTGAATCACCTAATTAATATTTCGTTGTATAAGCACTGTTTCTGAGAACTGCTGTACATCTGTGTTGCATGGAGTCAACCAACTTCTGGCACCTGTGAACAGGTATTCCAGCCCAGGATGATTGGACTACATTCCACAGTTCTTCTCTATTTCTTGGTTTTGCCTCAGAAACTGCATTTTTGATGTCACCCCACAAGTTTTCTATTGGATTAAGATTCGGGGATTGGGCTGGCCACTCCATAACGTCAATCTTGTTGGTCTGGAACCAAGATGTTGCACGTTTACTGGTGTGTTTGGGGGTCGTTGTCTTGTTGGAACACCCATTTCAAGGGCATTTCCTCTTCAGAATAAGGCAGCATGACCTCTTCAAGTATTCTGATGTATTCAAACTGATCCATGATCCCTGGTATGCGATAAATAGGCCCAACACCGTAGTATGAGAAACATCCCCATATCATGATGCTTGCGCAACCATGCTTCACTGTCTTCACAGTGTACTGTGGCTTGAATTCAGTGTTTGGGGGTCGTCTGACAAATTGTCTCCGGCCACTAGATCCAAAAAGAACAATCTTACTTTCATCAGTCCACAAAATGTTGCACCATTTCTCTTTAGGCCAGTCAATGTGCTCTTTGGCAAATTGTAACCTCTTCAGCACGTCTTTTTTTCAACAGTGGGACTTTGCGGGGGCTTCTTGCAGATAGCTTGGCTTCACATAGGCGTCTTCTAATTGTAACAGTACTCACAGGTAACTTTTGACCTTCTTTGATCTTCCCGGAGCTGATTGTTGGCTGAGTCCTTGCCATTTTGGCTATTCTTCTATCCATTCGAATGGTAGTTTTTCGCTTTCTTCCACGTCTTTCAGGTTTTGGTTGCCATTTTAAAGCATTTGCGATCATTTTAGCTGAGCAGCCTATCATTTTCTGCAATTCTTTATATGTTTTCCCCTCTCCAATCAACTTTTTAATCAAGGTACGCTGTTCTTCTAAACAATGTCTGGAACGACCCATTTTCCTCCGAATTTCAGAGAGAAATGCACTGTAACCAGCATGTACAACATTTGCTGCCTTCCTTCCTTAAATAAGGGCAATAATCGCCAACTGTTTTTCAAAGAATGAATGACCTCACTAATAGAACTCCACACTGCTATTATTTTGAACACGCCCCTTTCAATTAGTGATTCAGTTACACAGAATCAGCAGCATGTATGTCATGACTGTTGGGTCTGTTGGATTTCTATTACTCTACTACACCTGCTAGTAAATTATTTGCCATGTAGAAATATAATTTCTACCAAAAACAGTGATTATTATTTTGAACACAAGTGTATATATATATATATATATATATATATATATATATGTGTGTGTGTATCTGCTCAATAAGTGTGTCTTATGCACATTTCCTAGAGTCTATCCAGTTCTTATCTTGGACCGTCTTTACTTTGAAGCCAGCCATAGACGGTTCGAATTTCAACCAGTTCAGCGAGGACCTGCTGAGATTCCAGCCATGTATGGGCAAGTTGATTGCTCAACTTGTGTACATCCAGCCTTTCAGATTTTTCATGCGATTATTGCCAGTGGCTATAGCCACTAGCAAAATTCACTGTGTGTTCTCCCGGCAGGGATAACTCCCCCTCTGCACCCCCCCCCCACCTGGAGAACATAAAAGCTGCCAGCATCTATGGCCAGCTTAAGGTATCCACCCAGTTCTTATTTTGGACTATAAAATTATTACTCTCTGTGTTGTAGAGATGAGGAGATAGAGAGGGATTCTGTAAAAAAATATTTCCGTAAACGTTTTCTGAAATCCCTGGTAATCACCAGAACTAGTGTCCACAGGGGAAGATTTCCCCTCTATTCCTGTTCTGGTGACAGTTCAAAAACGTGGGATTTTTTTTTTTACTACCAGTCACCAGTACAAAAAGAGATGGTGAATCTCCCCAACAAGGACCCAGACAGCAACAGAAACCTGACAGGTGTTCTAACCCCTTCCACTCTAAAAATGCCTTTCGTAATTCTTTAACCACTTGCCTGCCGGGCACTTATACCCCCTTCTTTACCAGGCCAATTTTCAGCGTTCAGCACTGTCGCACTTTGATTGACAATTGCGCAGAGATGCAAGATTGTACCCATATGAAATTTTTATCATTTTTTTAAATCACAAATAGAGCTTTCTTTTGGTGGTATTTAATCGTCGCTGGGTGTTTTACTTTTTGCACTATAAACAAAAAAAGTTTTTGTTTCTATTATTTATTTTATTTCAGGTACTTATATAGCGCTGTCAATTTACGCAGTGCTTTTCACATATATTGAACATTCACATCAGTCTCTAACCCTCAAGGATTTTACAATCTAAGGTCCCTAACTTACATTCATACATACACATATTAGGGCCAATTTAGACAGGATCCAATTAACCTACCAGCATGTCTTTGGAGTGTGGGAGGAAACCAGAGCACCCGGAGGAAACCCACATAAGCAAAGGGAGAACATGCAAACTCCATGCAGGAGGCGCCATGGTCGGGAATCGAACCCATGACCCATTTACTGCAAGGCAGACGTGCTAACCACTAAGTCACTGTGCCGCCCGTTTTTACATAAAATTTTGCAAACAGGCAATTTTTCTCCTTCACTGATGTGTGTTGATGAGGCAGCACTGATGGGCACTGACAGGCAGCACTGATGGGCACTGAAGGGGACTGATAGGCGGCAATGATAGGTAGCACTAATGAGGTGGCACGGGTAGGCAGCACTGATAGGTGGCACTGATAGGCGGCTCTAATGAGGTGGCACGGATAGGCAGCACTGACTGGCATCACTGCTGGGCACTGACTGGTGGCACTGCTGGGCACTGGTGGGTGGCACTGGTGGGCACAGGTGGGTGGCACTACTGGGCACAGGTGGGTGGCACTGCTGGGCACAGGTGGGTGGCACTGCTGGGCACAGGTGGGTGGCACTGCTGGGTGGCACAGGTGGTTGCACTGTTGGGCACAGGTGGGTGCATTGCTGGGCACAAGTGGGCGGAACTGGTGGGTGGCACTGCTGGGCACCGATCATCAGGGCACTGATCATCGGTGCCGATCCCTGCTCTAACAACTGCTGGTTCTTGGCAGGACTTTCCTCACGATCTGACAGCGTGAGGAAAGTGCAGCCGAGAACCGGCAACTGCATTTCCCTGTGATCAGCGTGCCATTGGACACGGCTGATCACGTGGTAAAAGGCTGCTGTGATTGGCCTTTTACCACATCACGTGATCAGGTGTGTCCTACGGACACAACGATCACGGAGATCGCCGAGAGCGCGTTCTGGGAGGACGTCATACAACGCCCTCCCAGAACTGGCCTGCCGAAGTGCAGCCGTCATTCGGCTATCTGCCGTCGGCAACTGGTTAACAAGTCCAAAGTTACCCAGTTTAAAAAAAAAACAAAACTACTGTTTGATTAGAGCAGAGTTCTTCTTTAAAGAAAACTCAGCTACCCTGAAACAGTAGGGCACTGCAAAGCCACACTGCAGCCCTATGATTTGTTAATGACAACAGAACCAAGCGCTCTTCAAAAGCAGCCCACAGACCTGGCTTCTGCCTTGATTACATTAAAAGCGAGATTATACATTTACAAAGGAACAAAGCAAAAGCTCTGCACAATTTCCTGTTTGGTACATATGTGTTTTATTATTTTAATAGATTAACCCACAAAGCTTACTTGGTATTATATCCCTCAGTCATTAGCTTGTCACATACAGCTATGGAAAAGTAAACACATCACAAGGTTAAGCAATATAAACTGAGTGTGATGAATGAAACACATACAGGTGAAACTCAAAAAATTAGAATATCGTGCAAAAGTTCATTTAGCTCAGCAATGCAACTTAAAATGTGAAACTAATATATGAGATAGACTCATTACATGCAAAGCAAGATAGTTCAAGCTGTGATTTGTCATAATTGTGATGATTATGGTTTACAAGTCATGAAAACCCCAAATCCACAATCTCAGAAAATTAGAATATTGTGAAAAGGTGCAATATTCTAGGCTCAAAGTGTCCCACTCTAATCAGCTAATTAAGCCATAACACCTGCAAAGGGTTCCTGAGCCTTTAAATGGTCTCTCAGTCTGGTTCAGTAGGAATCACAATCATGGGAAAGACTGCTGACCTGACAGTTGTGCAGAAAACCATCATTGACACCCTCCATAAGGAGGGAAAGCCTCAAAAGGTAATTGCAAAAGAAGTTGGATGTTCCCAAAGTGCTGTATCAAAGAATATTAATAGAAAGATATGTGGAAGGGAAAAGTGTGGAAGAAAAAGGTGCACAAGCAGCAGGGATGACCGCAGCCTAGAGAGGATTGTCAGGAAAAGGCCATTCACAAAGAGTGGACTGAGGCTGGAGTCAGTGCATCAAGAGCCACCACACACAGACGGATCCTGGACATGGATTTCAAATGTTGTATTCCTTTTGTCAAGCTGCTCCTGAGCAACAAACAACCTCAGAAGCATCTTACCTGGGCTAAAGAAAAACAGACCAGGTCTGTTGCTCAGTGGTCCAAAGTCCTCTTTTCTGATGAGATCAACTTTTGCATCTGATTTGGAAACCAAGGACCCAGAGTATGGAGCAAGAATGGAGAGGCACACACTGCAAGGCACCTGCCCACACTGCCAAAAGCACCATGGTTCAATGACCATGGGATTACTGTGCTTGATTGGCCAGCAAACTCACCTGACCTGAACCTCATAGAAAATCTATGGGGCATTGCCAAGAGAAAGATGAGAGACATGAGACCGAACAATGCAGAAGAGCTGAAGGCCGCTATTGAAGCATCCTGGTCTTCCATAACACCTCAGCAGTGCCACAGACTTCATGCCATGCTGCATTGAGGCAGTAATTGCTGCAAAAGGGGCCCAAACCAAGTACTGAGTACATATGCATGCTTATACTTTTCAGAGGTCCGATATTATTCTATGTTCAATCCTTGTTTTATTGATTACATGTAATAGTCTAATTTTCTGAGATTGTGGATTTGGGGTTTTCATGAGCTGTAAGCCATAATATCACAATTATGACAAATCACGGCTTGAACTATCTTACTTTGCATGTAATGAGTCTATCTCATATATTCGTTTCACCTTTTAAGTTGCATTACTGAAATAAATGAACTTTTGCACGATATTCTAATTTTTCGAGTTTCACCTGTACTATAAGCAGAGGTTTTCTTTGGTGATAGCTGTAAGTGAAAAGGAACAGCAGATCCACAAATAAAGGCAGTTGAGGTTATGCCTGACCCTGATCCTTCCTACCAGTTCTTTAACCACTTGTCGACCGCGCATAGCCGAATGACGGCTTCACCGCGGCCGGCCAGTTCTGAGTGGACGTCATATGACGTCCTCCCAGAACGCGCTCTCCTGCGCGCCCCAGGGGGCGCGCACCCGGCGATCTCCGTGATCGCTGTGTCCTACGGACACAGCTGATCACGAGATGTGGTGAAAGGCCGATCCCACCGGCCTTTTACCACGTGATCAGCGGTGTCCAATGACACGCTGATCACAGGAAAATGCAAGTGCCGGTTCTCGGCTGCACTTTCCTCACGCTGTCAGATCGTGAGGAAAGTACTGCCGAGAACCGGCAGTTGTCAGAGCGGGGATCGGCACCGATCATCAGGGCACTGATGATCAGTGCCCTGATGATCGGTGCCCAGCAGTGACCCCCGCAAGTTCCGATCAGCTGTGCGCCCACTAGCCCCGCCCACCCATTCCCAGCGGTGCCCCCACCTGTGCCCAGCAGTGCCCCCACCTGTGCCCAGCAGTGCCCCCACCTGTGCCACTCTGCAGTGCCACCTACCTGTGCCCAGCAGTGCCACCTACATGTGCCCAGCAGTGCCACCCACTTGTGCCCACCCACCTGTGCCCACCAGCGCCACCCACCTGTGCCCACCAGTGCCACCCACCTGTGCCCACCCACCAGTGCTGTCCACCAGTGCCACCCACCAGTGCCACCCACCAGTGCTGCCAGTCAGTGCCACCAGTCAGTGCCCAGGGGTTGTGCCAGTCAGTGCCGCCAGTCAGTGCCCAGAAGTGATGCCAGTCAGTGCCGTCTATCAGTACCCATCATCAGTGTCACCTATCAGTGCCGCCTATCAGTGCTGCATATCAGTGCCGCCTATCCGTGCCACCTCATTAGTACTGCCTATCAGTGCCCTTTAGTGCTGCCTATCAGTGCCCATCAGTGCCGCCTATCAGTGCCCATCAGTGCCGCCTCATCAACGCAAATCAGTGAAGGAGAAAAAATACCTGTTTGAAAAATTTTATAAAAGAAACAAATAAACTTTTTTTTTTTTTCAAATTTTTTGCACTTTTTTTAATTTATAGCGCAAAAAGTAAAGCGCCCAGTGGCGATTAAATACCACCAAAAGAAAGCTCTATTTGTGAGAAAAAAATGATCAAAATTTCATATGGGTACAATGTTGCATGACCGCGCAATTGTCAATCAAAGTGCGGCAGCGCTGAAAGCTGAAAATTGGCCTGGTAAGGAAGGGGGTATAAGTGCCTGGTAGGCAAGTGGTTAATGTGACAAGATGACCTCAGTAAATATTGAGGTTCTGGAGATGAGTCTTGCCTTTTACCATAAAGTCAATATTTACATATATTATATACAGTGGGGATCGAAAGTTTGGGCACCCCAGCTAAAAATTTGTATAATGTGCATAAAGAAGCCAAGGAAAGATGGAAAAATCTCCAAAAGGCATCAAATTACAGATTAGACATTCTTATAATATGTCAACAAAAGTTAGATTTTATTTCCATCATTTACACTTTCAAAATAACAGAAAACAAAAAAATGGCGTCTGCAAAAGTTTGGGCACCCTGCAGAGTTAATATCTTGTACTGCCCCCTTTGGCAAGTATCACAGCTTGTAAACGCTTTTTTAGCCAGCCAAGAGTCTTTCAATTCTTGTTTGAGGTATCTTTGCCCATTCTTCCTTACAAAAGTCTTCCAGTTCTTTGAGATTTCTGAACTGTCTGTCACGCACTGCTCTTTTTAGGTCTATCCATAGATTTTCAATTATGTTGAGGTCAGGAGATTGTGAAGGCCATGGCAAAACCTTCAGTTTACGCCTCTTGATGTAATCCCCCGTGAATTTCGAGGTGTGTTTAGGATCATTATCCATTTGTAGAAGCCATCCTCTCTTTAACTTCAGATTTTTCACAGATGGCATCAAGTTACCATCCAAAATTTGATGAAATTTTATTGAATCCATTTTTCCTTCTACTCGTGAGATGTTCCCTGTACCACTGGCTGCAACACAACCCCAAAGCATGATTATCCAACCCCATGCTTAACAGTTGGACAGAGGTTCTTTTCATTAAATTCTGTGCCCCTTCTTCTCCAAACGTACCTTTGCTCATTCCGGCCAAAAAGTTCAATTTTAACCTCATCGGTCCACAGAACTTGTTTCCAAAATGCATCAGGCTTGTCTATATGTTCATTTGCAAAGTTCAAACCATGATTTTTGTGGTGAGGACGTAGAAGAGGTTTTCTTCTGATGACTCTTCCATGAAGACCATATTTGTACAAGTATCTATAGTGGAATAGTGTACCACAACTCCAGTGTCTGCCAGATCTTTCTGGAGGGATCATCCAGTCAAACGTAGGTTTTGAATTGTTTTTCTCACATTCCTGCGAGCTGTTCTGTCTGATATTTTTCTTGGTCTTCCAGATCTTGCTTTAACTTCCACTGTTCCTGATGACTGCCATTTCTTAATTACATTCCGAACAGAGGATATTGACATCTGAAAACGCTTTGCTATCTTCTTATAGCCTTCTCCAGCGTTGTGAGCGTCAACTATTTTCAGTTTCAGTTTTCTAGACAACTGCTTAGAAGAAGCCATGGTGCTGATTGTTGGGGCAAGGTCAGATGAGTCTGGGCATTTAAAACCTTTGAGATTGACATCACCTGGTCTTCCCAGACGATGATTGAGAACAATCCATGACACTGGCAGGTCTCAGCTTGGCAAAGGGGGCAGTGCATGCTATAAATTCTGCAGGGTGCCCAAACTTTTGCAGACGCCATTTTTTTGTTTGCTGTTATTTTGAAAGTGTAAATGATGGAAATAAAATCTAACTTTTGTTGACATATTATAAGAATGTCTAATCTGTAATTTGATGCCTTTTGGAGTTTTTTCCATCTTTCCTTGGCTTCTTTATGCACATTAATACAAATTTTTAGCTGGGGTGCCCAAACTTTCGATCCCCACTGTAACTACTGATATCTCAGGATGTATAGACTCCTTAAATTTGTGGTTGTCACTGAAAGTAATGTCTGCGCAAGCATTTGGCCAAGTTTGTGACAGGTTTATATTAAAGGCAACTTGTCTTAAGAAAAGTGTTCTGGGGCATGCAGAGGCTTGCTAATTAAAGAAAACATATTTGGGCAAGTCTGCTAGTGTATGGATTACAGTTAAAATGCTGTACTGAATGCAGCACGTGTGTTTAGTGGCAAGAGCTACCAATATTATGCAGCTTTCTGCCACAGTGTTCAGGATTTAAAACCTAACTTGCTAGCTTATTTACCTAACTTATTTATGCCTAGGGGAATGAAAAAAGAGATTTACTTATCCAATCCTCCGTTCCTTCCCACAGCTAGCCCGAACCCTGCAGCTTCTGCACTCTTAAACTCCAATCGTTTTTTAGTCCACTAGAATAGTGTTAATTTCGTTGACAAAAATATTTTAGCTGACAAAATTAACACTGCTGTGAAACTTTGTGATTCCCACCTCCACCTGATCCTGAGTATCCACATACCAACTGAAGGTTATATTTGGGTATCTATCCATGTGTATTGATGTTTGTTAATTGCTGTACTTTTAGCCCAGATCTCCTCCATGTTCCAATGAAAATGAATATAATGTTTGTAGCTGAGAGTTTACCTTTGTCTAGATAGAGGAACTGTGGGGAGATCTACTGGTATGTCTTTATATAGTGCTTCCTTTCATAAATATAGGAAGCTTGAAAAGTTAGCTGTCTAGAGTGCTGCCTGATATTTATTTAGCGTGTATTAATTCTAAGTCTTTCTTAAGGAGACCCAACCTATGGTTTCTGCATCCTTATTTATGTAACAAACTCTTTATGCACTGATGTTGTGATTTGGGTGAACTTATTTTTTGTTTTACTAATATTTTTATCTGCTCAGCTTGGCCTTTAACATTGATTTCCCGACTGACTTCTGGATGGCAACAATGTGCTTTATTTACATTTATCCTGTCTGCATCTGCACTGAAGCTGCAGATAATAACTAAAAACAACGTATCTGCCCACATACCTGTTTTATTCAATTTCTACAGTTTCAGGTGCTATAATTTATGTTTTTTGTGCTATACTAACCTATTGTAAGCACCCCCATCAGTGTGTTTTTTTCTGAACCCTCTAACTGCCACTTCTGCTGGATATTTTGGTCTATTAAAGGCAGTTTAAGAAAGTGTAAGTAAATGGCAGGATTACCAGATTGAAATAAAGAGGGAAAAAATAAATAAAGGCCCTTAAAAAGAAAACCAAATCAGCCACCCCACATAACGTCTGGTAAAAAATGCTACATTTTTGCTTTTGGGTTTAGATACGCTTTAAAAGCAGACTCCTTTTATGTTCTTGTTTGCAGTTACAATGCAGATACAGGCAGACAAACTGAATAAATAAAGCAGTGTGTACACTTGTTGGGTAATTACAGCTCTCAAAACACAAATAAACACGAAGGTTATATTTACAAAGTTGTCTTTTATCTCTGTATATACAGGTGAAACTCGAAAAATTAGAATATCGTGCAAAAGTTCATTTATTTCAGTAATGCAACTTAAAAGGTGAAACTAATATAGGAGATAGACTCATTACATGCAAAGCAAGATAGTTCAAGCCGTGATTTGTCATAATTGTGATGATTATGGCTTACAGCTCATGAAAACCCCAAATCCACAATCTCAGAAAATTAGAATATTACATGCAATCAATAAAACAAGGATTGTACATAGAACAATATCGGACCTCTGAAAAGTATAAGCATGCATATGTACTCAGTACTTGGTTTGGGCCCCTTTTGCAGCAATTACTGCCTCAATGCGGCGTGGCATGGAAGCTTTCAGCCTGTGGCACTGCTGAGGTGTTATGGAAGACTAGGATGCTTCAATAGCGGCCTTCAGCTCCTCTGCATTGTTAGGTCTCATGTCTCTCATCTTTCTCTTGGCAATGCCCCATAGATTCTCTATGGGGTTCAGGTCAGGCGAGTTTGCTGGCCAATCAAGCACAGTAATCCCACAGTCATTGAACCAGGTTTTGGTGCTTTTGGCAGTGTGGGCAGGAGCAAAGTCCTGCTGGAAAATGAAGTCAGCATCCCCATAAAACTTGTTTGCGGAACGAAGCATGAAGTGCTCCAAAATCTCCTGGTAGACGGCTGCGTTGACCCTGGACTTAATGAAGCACAGTGGACCAACACCAGCAGATGACATGGCTCCCCAAATCAACACAGACTGTGGAAACTTCACACTGGACTTCAAGCATCTTGCAGTGTGTGCCTCTCCATTCTTCCTCCATACTCTGGGTCCTTGGTTTCCAAATGAGATGCAAAAGTTGCTCTCATCAGAAAATAGGACTTTGGACCGCTGTTTTTCTTTAGCCCAGGTAAGATGCTTCTGACATTGTTTGTTTTACAGGAGCAGCTTGACAAGAGGAATATGACATTTGAAGCCCATATCCAGGATCCGTCTGTGTGTGGTGGCTCTTGATGCACTGACTCCAGCCTCAGTCCACTCCGTGTGAAAGTCCACAACACTTTTGAGTGGTCTTTTCCTGACAATCCTCTTCAGGCTGCGGTCATCCCTGCTGCTTGTGCACCTTTTTTCTTCCAAACATTTCCCTTCCACATAACTTTCTATTAATGTGCTTTGATACGGCACTTTAGGAACATCCAACTTCTTTTGCAATTACCTTTTGAGACTTTCCCTCCTTATGGAGGGTGTCAATGATGGTTTTCTGCACAACTGTCAGGTCAGCAGTCTTTCCCATGATTGTGATTCCTACTGAACCAGACTGAGAGACCATTTAAAGGCTCAGGAACCCTTTGCAGGTGTTATGGCTTAATTAGCCGATTAGAGTGGGACACTTTGAGCCGAGAATATTGCACCTTTTCACAATATTCTCATTTTCTGAGATTGTGGATTTGGGGTTTTCATGAGCTGTAAGCCATAATCATCACAATTATGACAAATCACGGCTTGAACTATCTTGCTTTGCATGTAATGAGTCTATCTCATATATTAGTTTCACCTTTTAGGTTGCATTACTGAAATAAATGAACTTTTGCACGGTATTCTAATTTTTTGAGTTTCACCTGTACTGTATTAGAGCTGGCTCACATTATAGAAACGCAGTCCAGATGCGTTTTGAATGCGTTTTTACATGCATGTTTTTTACGCATTCCAGTGCGTTTTTTTCTGCATTCCATTTATGTTTTTTCTCCTCTCTTTTTCTTCAATTTAAATAGGGACATGTGTGTTCCAGTGTATTTTTGGTGAGTTCCAGTGTGTTTTATCGCGTTGCAGTACAGTTCAGGAAAAATGCAGCATGTTCTACTTTTTTTTTCTGCAACTGGAATGCACTGGAACTGCAAGCACTGATGTGAACTATGACAGTGACAACCATATAACCTACTTTCTGTGTGTTTTGGATGCAGAAAAAAAGCAACTGAAATGCATGTAGTGTGAACTGACCCTTAAAGTAACTTGTTTTAAAGTGATTGTAAAGGCTGACATTTTTTTTAACTTAATGTGTTCTCTGCATTAAATTGGTTGTAAAACCTTTCATATACCCAATGAAGTGACCAGCTTCAGATGATATACAAAGATAAAACAAATCTTTCCACATAAGTTGTACCTGTTTGTCTGTAGTCCTCTTTACTCTACATCTATTCAAAATGCAGAATTTATACAGTTTATCTGAGCTTTCAGAAAGCAGGGAGCAAGAAGCAGAAGTTAAACTCTGTAGAGCTCAGTGGGGAGAGCTCTGAGACCTACAAAAAAGAAGGGTTTGTGAAAAAGAATTCACAGGAAAGCGGCTACATTATGAACAGAATGTGATATTCAGAAAAATTTCCAAAAATTATGCTTTATTACATATAAATATTTGACATATGGGCAATCGCCCTGGTTTACCATCACCTCAGTATGAGACAATTCACACAGACCTAAAACCATATAAAATAACACCAAAACTGGTCTGAATAAATGTGCTGCAAAGACAATGACCACAAAAAGTCTACAAAAGACTTTAGACTTTTTGTGGTCATTGTCTTTGCAGCACATTTATTCAGACCGGTTTTGGTGTTATTTTATATGGTTTTAGGTCTGTGTGAATTGTCTCATACTGAGGTGATGGTAAACCAGGGGGATTGCCCATATGTCAAATATTTATATGTAATAAAGCATAATTTTTGGAAATTTTTCTGAGTATCACATTCTGTTCATAATGTAGCCGCTTTCCTGTGAATTCTTTTTCACAAACCCTTCTTTTTTGTATGCCTTTTTGGGCTACTGAATGGAAGCCATATATTGGGTGATACAGTAATTTATTTTGTAACCTCTAATAAACTATCTTTAGTCAAAGAGCTCTGAGACCTGACTGGAGGGAAGGGACCCCCCCCCCTCCACCTTTCACACAGCACACAGGAAAAGAGCTGAGGCTGTCAATCAAAGGCAGTGTGCTGGAGCTCCCTACAGTCACCTTTTTTCTCTTGGTGTCAGGAAAACTTGTCAGAAGTGACTCATGTAGAGAGCAGAGGAATAAGGCAGCAGACAGAACTGACATTTAGTGCTCTGGATTGAGAGATTGAGACAAGTACACATTAATAAAGGATATTCATATTTCATGTCAGCGGTTTACAACAACTTCACAGTAAAACAATCTTCCCTCCAAATATTTACCTAAGCCTGGTCTCGATCCAGTGCTGTGCCCAACAGCAGTGCTGATCTCTCCATCTCCTCACAAGCTCAGAGAAAGAAGTGGGAGCCATTATTCTTTGCAGCTGTCAATCAAATCCAGCAAGAAGGAAGCAGGGGGCAAGGCTGAGCGGTCCTGGTTATGTCAAAAGACACACACAGCATAGTTTGGGAGTTTCCCCAAATAAGTGCCCCTATAGCAAGTGGCTTGCTATGGTGGCCCTCAGAAAAGAGGAGCAGCAGACAGCTTGAGCGGGGAACCCCTGAAAAGTAGCTCTGGGGCCGCAAAACCATTGCACAGAGCGTTTTGCATTTTTTTCTTTAGCCTGTAGAAATAGCTTTATGTTAGCCTATGTGTCCATGTACAATTAGGGAGTTTATAGGCATATTTTCAGAGAAGCATTTAGAGGCAGAAAAAAAAACCCTTCAGAATTGTGTTTTCAGAGGAGCTTTGGGCAGAAAAAAACTTTAACGCCCATAAACACACATAAGCATTTAACATTTTTTACATTTAACAAGTCCACACTGAAAAAATTAGCACAGGGGAATGTATGGGGAAAAAAAATCACTTACAAAAGCAAATGCCCATAAATACTTGTGCAATACAAGCCACTACGAACATTTTTTTGCTGCTTTTTTTTCTGCCAGAGGTTATGGCATTTTTTCTGCCCCTAGTGTGTATGGACCCTTACTGAGGCAGCAAAGAATGTTTATTTCACTGGCCAAAGAATATCCAATCACATGCAGAAAAAAACATGAACTTTGCTTGCACATGATTAGATGATTGAAGTGAGCAGGGCTTCACCTCATTCACTAAGCTATGGGAACATTTCCTTACAAAGTGAACCTGCTCTTCTAATTTAACAACTCAGCCATAATATGTTATAAAAGGAAGAAAGGGCTCTTTCAATCCAAAATCTTTGGTGTTACACTAATAATCCACACAGCAGTCTAATCATGGCTCCCCTGCTTTTCAAAGGTAAATGCTGCTATCTGCTTTCTCCACTGTAAACTGCAACAACGCATAGAATCCTGCTATCTCTGGGTAAATGCTGCTATCTGCTTTCTCCACTGTAAACTGCAACAACGCATAGAATCCTGCTATCTCTGGGTAAATGCTGCTATCTGCTTTCTCCACTGTAAACTGCAACAACGCATAGACTCCTAATTTCAGAATAAATAGTGTATGTATATATATATATATATATATATATATATATATATATATATATATATATATATATATATATATTTTGTCCGTTGATTAGTTCTCACCTCTAGTTGCACTCTTTTTATGACTGTGGCCTGTGTCTGGTCTGTGTTTGAGAAACATCCCCCCCAATTCACGTGATCCTTATCAGTTACTAATTGGGCGGAGAAGAGTGCTCATTTGACCATCTCCCTATAAATTTAGATCAGCTCATGGGGGGTGGGGATAGTCACAGATGGGGTGCTGTTTCTGCATGAGTGCTGTTTTGATGGCGTGCTAATAAGCAGTTAAACACAGCAGTTTACTAAAGCAGGATAACTCAAGCAGCAGGAAGATACAACAACAAGAAACTCTACTGCACACTGGACAGACTGCAAGCAAAACACCCTGGGGAAACATCTCTTACAAGTCTGAGTCCCACTCCGTGTACCTTTTAATATGTCCCCTCTACTCCTCCTTTTCATATTACTATCCTGCGTTCCCAAAATCTCACTTCTTTACCCCTCTGCTCCACCCCAAAACCTGTACATCTCACCCTCACTGCTACCATCTCCCTACTACTGCTCTCATCACCTCCTGCTGATACTTTGCTCTCCTGCTGACCCAAACACCAAGACTGGAAGGCATGTACACTCGTGTACATCCTGCTCCCATGTTACTTTCCTCACCCTTCTTCTTCTCCTAACCTCTGGGAATATCTCCCCAAACCCTGGTCCTCCAGTATCTCACCCCACACCAGGCATCCTCTTTCTTCCCGGAATAGCCGCAATCCCCTCAATTTAATATCGGCTGCCAAAAACCACCCTCCTTTTTTCATGTGCATTCTGGAATGCCCACTCTGTCTGTAATAAGCTCACCTCTGTCCACGACCTTTTTGTCACCCGCTCCCTTAAACTACTAGCAATTACAGAAACCTGGCTTCAAGCAGCAGATTCTTCTTCTCCCGCAGCACTTTCCTATGGAGGCCTTCTCTGGACCCACTCACCCAGACCCAGTGGTCAGAAAGGTGGTGGGGTTGGTTTGCTTCTATCCCCACTGAGCACCTTTCAAGTCCTCCCTAACACTCCCTCTCTATACTTCTCTTCTTTCGAGACTCACTGCATCCGGCTGTTTTCTCGCATTTCTCTGAGGATTGCAGTGATCTATCGGGCTCCTGGACCGGTGTCCCGCTTTCTACCGCTGGCTACCCTACTTTCTCTCCTCTGAACTACCCACTATCATTCTCGGAGATTTTAACATCCCAATTAATGTCAACAACCCGTCTACATCTCAACTCTTCAACTTAACCTCATCTTTTGCATTAGCACAATGTATACAGTTCTCCACTCAATCTGATGGGAATATATTAGACCTTGTTTTCTCCCATCTTTGCACTCCCTACAACATCACAAACACCCCCTTTCCTCCCTCTGATCACAATCTCATCACCTTCACAGTGTCCTCGTCTTCAAACACTTATCCCTCAAAGCGGCAAACAATTACCCGCAGAAACCTTCACAACTTGAATCCTGCTCCTTTCCACTCTGCAACTGACCAACTCTATGACAGAATCTCTCCCCTGTCCTGCCCTGACCTGGCCACTACTGTGTACAACAGTTCACTTTCATCCACATTAGACTCACTTGCTCCTCTAACAACACAAAATATCAGGCCCCGACCGTTACAACCTTGGCAGACTGACAACACCAGAAATCTTAAACGACATAGTCGTGCGCTGGAGCAATTCACCCTGTATAAATCTGCTTTCTTAACATACAATTCCTCCCTTCATGCTGCCAAACAAGCCTACTTTGTCACTCTTATTAATACCTTGTCATCCAGTCCTCGTCGTCTCTTCTCTACTTTTAACGCTCTACTTTCTCCCCCTCCATCTAGTACATCACTCACTGCTCACGAGATTGCAAATCATTTTAAAAAAAAGATTGACGCAATTCGTAGGGGCATCACCACTGCAGACATCCATCCCACTTAGCATACCTTATACTAAACCTCCCTCAACACTTTCCTCTTTTGACCTTGCTACTACAGAAGAGGTCACTAAGGTTTTCTTAGAAGCCCATCTCACTACCTGCCCCCTGGATCCTGTCCCCTCACAACTACTACGGTCACCCTCTTCCATCCTATGCTCCCTCACATCTTCAATCTTTCCCTCTCTACTGGTGCCTTCCCCTCCCCTCTAAAGCATGCACACATCACTCCCATACTTAAAAAGCCCTCCCTGGACCCCACCAACCTGAACAACTTAAGACCCATCTCCCTGCTTCCATTTACCTCTAAACTCCTAGAACGCTTAGTCTACAATCGCCTGAGCTCCCACCTCACCGACAACAACCTTCTTGACCCTTTACAGTCTGGCTTTCGCTCACTCCACTCCACTGAAACTGCCCTACTAAAACTCACTAATGATCTACTAACTGCCAAAACCAATGACCACTACTCCATACTCTTACTACTTGACCTCTCTGTGGCTTTTGATATGGTTGACCATCCCCTCCTCTTCAAAAAACTCCACTCTCTTGGCCTCAGAGACTCTGCTCTCTCCTGGTTTTCCTCCTACCTATCTCAGCGCTCCTTCAGCGTTACCTATAACGCTGCCTCCTCCTCTTCACTCCCTCTTTCCGTAGGGGTCCCTCAAGTTTCTGTCCTTGGACCCTTCTCTTCTCCATCTATACCTCCTCCCTTGGTCACTTGATAAACTCCCATGGCTTTAAGTACCATCTCTATGCTGATGACACACAAATCTATCTTTCTACCCCTCACCTCACCCCTTCAGTCTCCTCTTGCATTACTAACCTACTGAGTGACATATCAGCATGGATTTCACTCCACTTCCTCAAACTCAATCTTTCCAAAACTGAGCTCTTAGTATTCCCTCCAGCCCCTGCCCCCTTCCCTGACTTCTCCATCAAGATCAATAACACAATCATCAGTCCCTCCCCTCATGCCAGGGTACTAGGTGTAATCCTAGACTCCAATCTGTCCTTTCAGTCCCAAATCCAATCATTGTCAAAATCTTGTAGACTTCACCTCCGCAACATCTCCAAGATACGCCCGTTCCTAACCTCGGAAACCACTAAGCAACTTATTCACTCCCTTGTTATATCTCACCTTGACTATTGTAACTCCCTCCTCATTGGCCTACCTAATCACAGGCTATCCACTCTTCAGTCTATCATGAATGCTGCTGCCAGACTCATCCACCTTACTATCCATTCTGTATCTGCCTTCCCTCTCTGCCAATCCCTCCACTGGCTTCCCATTGCCCAACGGATAAAATTCAAAACATTAACAATAACGTATAAAGCCATTTATAACTCTGCCCCAAATTACATCACTGATCTTGTCTCTAAATATCACCCAAACCGTACTCTCCGATCCTCACAAGACCTCCTACTCTCTAGCTCCCTTGTCTTCTCCTCCCATGCTCATCTCCAGGACTTCTCCAGAGCTTTCCCCATCCTCTGGAACTCTCTACCCCAATTTATCAGACTATCGCCTACTCTGTCCACTTTTAGGCGATCTCTGAAAACCTATCTCTTCAGGGAAGCCTATCCTGCTCTCAGCTAATAATGGAATCTTCTACTCTTCCAACCAGTCCGTCCCCCACAGTTACTACCTTTTGTATCACTAGCCCCTCCCTCCTAGATTGTAAGCTCCAAGGACCAGGGCCCTCCGGGACATTCTACATTGGCTTCATGGGCTCTGCCAGCTCATCACCCACAGAAGAAAATACAGTGAAGACTGGGGGGGGGTGCGAAAGTGAAGTTACACTTTAAATTATATCTAAACCCTAGAACAAAAATGTAATGTGTTGCAGCTTAGCAGTCCTTGGTACGGTGATCGCTTTAGTTCTTTAGCTTCGCACATTCTATAGAAAAACAACTATTGATCCTGCCAAAAATCTTGCGTCATTGTAACTTATTGTGCACTGAACTGAAATCTCAATGTTATTAACTTTCCAAGCTGTCTTATGTGAACCACAAAAGACCTTCTGCCAACGCAATGAAGATGAGAAGGTGGGAGGCATTTGTAGTTCAAAGCAGTCTAGGGTGACAGTGCAGTTCCTCTACAGAGAAAGTACCGTAAATGAGAGCTGTCACTTTAGGACAGGATATGTTTGTAGCAGGATCACAGGTGAAAGTAAAACAAAAAAGAAGCATTAAGAAGAAAAACTAATGCAGCCACCACATCCAAGGACTAGTAGGTTGAAATATTTAAACATTTTGTTTTCGGGGCCTATTCTCACTAGCCAATGAGTTATGTTAAGGCTGCTTATTCATTTGGATAGGATCCCAACACACTAAAAAAAAAAAAAAAAAAAAAAAAAAAAAAAAAAAAAAAAAATCACACCTGCACCATTTTCGATCATGCACTGCATGACAGAGCATAACTGTGCATTGCAGTGCAGGTGCGTTGGGGTGCCATTCAAAATTAACAGCACCATATTGCTCCATCGGGTATATGGTGCCTTACTGCAATATGTTGATGAACAAAGCCCAATTGTTCTTGCTGAAAGTTGCAATCAATTAGATTCACTCTCACTGCACCAGAAATTGTACGAATAAACAAAATTAAATTTCAAGAAGAGTAAAAAAAAAGAAGAAGAAAGAACAAGAGTGTAAAAATAGCTGCTAAAATCTCAAACAGCAATACCTGTATTTTCAGGGTCTGAACTATTGTAATCCCTACTCCCATCTAATAGAAATACCAGCTAATGATATTGTGAGCTTACCCTGTGGCATCAGTAAAAATGATAGTGATTATGGTACTTCCAAGGTCAGTGGTGTCACTGGATCATAGACTGCTGGGACTTGATGGCTGCATAAAGATATTTACTGGAAGTGGATCTCTTGAGGCAATGACGAGCAAGCTGCTCCCTCACTGCTCGAGTCGAGTACAATCAGGAAACTGAGAGATGTACTCACTTTCACATTCAACAAAGGGGGAGATTTACCAAAACTGGAGCATTCAGAATCTGGTGCAGCTATGCATGGTAGCCAATCAGCTTCTAACTTCAGCCTGTTCAATTAAGCTTTGACAATAAAACCTTGACCCTGATTCGTTTCTGTTCAAATCTGCACCAGATTTTGCACACTCCAGTTTAAGTAAATCCCCCTCCCATAATGTTAATGATCCATCCTTTCATTTTGTGAATATAGAACCTGAGAGTGATAATTATATGGGGCATGAAAAAAACAGAAAAAAATTGTGTGGTTTTAGCATTTTGCATCAATGAGGCTATTTCATAGCTTTTCATCAGCTGGCAGGATTCTGCCCCAGTTGTCCATTATCTCCAAGGGATAAATATTATTGGCTATATAAATTGTGATCCTACATAAAGGACCTTTCCAACAATTCTATATTGGGGATGTAACAAGTACTTTCAGGGACACACTGTTGGCTCGAGGGTAAGCTATTTTTCAATATTGGGGAGATATAGATAAAATCATACAATAAAAACTGAGTTCTCAGATGTTTAAACAGTTTGCCAGTATTTGGAGCATATGTCATTTACTGCTCCATAGTAGTCCCTAGCTATTATGTCATACTTTTATGAGTACACTTTCATCCCTATGTGATTTGTCTCAGGAGAGTTGCAATATAGTGGACTTGAATTTTTAAACAATTTACACCCGATGATCACTATAGATAATAATCTTTTGGTCAGCCTAAATGACAACTACACTATATTGCCAAAAGTATTTCAACACCCCTCCAAATCATTGGATTCAGGTGTTCCAATCATTTCCATGGCCACAGGTGTAACAAATCAAGTACCTAGGTATGCAGACTGCTTCTACAAACATTTGTGAAAGAATATATGAAGAGAGGAACGAGCGCTGGATATGACAGGATTCAAGCTGCTAGCATAAAGGTAAACCTCGTATACCCCCTTCATCAAAAGTCAAATACAAAAAATTGCAGCGCTTGAGTGTATAATACAGGGAATTAACATGAATAGCAGATTTAAACATTCATATTTCGACATGCATCAGATCCCACACTCTTAAATTGTTGTAAACAGTAATCAGATAAGTAATGAAGATCTATCCGACTAGTCAAGGTGCCTATAGTGATGGGGATGTTAAAGTCATAAGTTCTGTGATGTAGCCAAACAAATCCGTGACTTCCGTGATAGGGGAATAACTGTATAATGCACTAACCAGATAGCGCAAGTAAATGCGCATTGGAGTATAATGACCTACTCCTGGTCACAGCCAGATGGTCCTCAGCGTGAAGCCCTCAGGAGCACCAGAGCACCACTCTTGCCGTCTCCTACCACCAGGGGGAGTGCGCCTCTTTACAGTAACACAAAATCACTTTATATCCTCTATCGCCAGGATTGGTGTGCTTTCATATCAGGAGATCATCTCAGGGGCTCAAGCCATAGTATTTCCACGTTTATTACGGGGGACTGAGGAGGACGGCTACAGGTCTTATTGCTGAGCCCCTGAGATGATCTCCTAATATGAAAGCACACCAATCCTGGCGATAGAGGATATAAAGTGATTTCGTGTTACTGTCAAGAGGCGCACTCCCCCTGGTGGTAGGAGATGGCAAGAGTGGTGCACTGGTGCTCCTGAGGGCTTCACGCTGAGGACCTTCTGGCTGTGACCAGGAGTAGGTCATTATACTCCAATGCGCATTTACTTGCGCTATCTGGTTAGTGCATTATACAGTTATTCCCCTATCACGGAAGTCACGGATTTGTTTGGATACATCACAGAACTTATGACTTTAACATCCCCATCACTATAGGCACCTTGACTAGTCGGATAGATCTTCATTACTTATCTGATTACTGTTTACAACAATTTAAGAGTGTGGGATCTGATGCATGTCGAAATATGAATGTTTAAATCTGCTATTCATGTTAATTCCCTGTATTTGTGAAAGAATGGGTCACTCTCAGCTAAATAGCTAAAGACCTCCAAACGTCGTGTGGTCTTCAGATTAGCACCACCAATATTAAAGACAATCACCTGGGCATATTTGTAATTACTATCATATGGAAGCATACCTTGGATATAACTAGTAGTGTATTTTCAAATATTCCAGAGTATCTGTAGATTCATAAATACATGTGCACACAGTTACTTGCACTCGCTTACACAGTTTATTGTGTTTATGTGACATCAGAAATCTATATCAGATATAGTGATAATGTACACATTACTGTTCAATACAAATAATTCTTGACACATTATCCCTGTAATGCATAGCAACTGGTAATGCATAGCAACTAGTATTACCCTAATAGGCTGTTATTGGATATTAGTTCAAAATGCATGTTGAATGGGACATATTTTAAAAGTTTTTAAAAATATTTGTATTTATATTCATGTTGGTGCCTAAACCTATTACATGTGATTCAATTTTGATGCGTTTTATTTATCTAAAAAGTTGCCCGATAACGTTTGCTCCATTTTTAGAATGTATTACTTTGCTAAGGATAAAAGAGGAGTTTAGACTTTGTCATGCATGAAAATATTGGATATTTTAAAAGTATAATTGATTAAATGCCACGACCCATTTGTTGTTGAGTTTTACAAACCTATGAGATAGATAGATAGATAGATATCCCACCTTCTATGGCACCGTCCTCACACTGTGCTCTTGTTGACAGTTGATGTTCTTTGTTCAGCTCCTTGATGGTCCTTGCCTTTTCCTGCCTGGTATCAAAGGTCGCTAAGGTGTATAAAGTAGAAATGATGAGTAAGCTAGTCTGTCTACAAGATTTATCAAGAGGGGGTGGGGCTGAGCCTTGGCTATGTGTTTGAATGGACACACGGAGCAGCGGATACCCCATAGTTAGCTGCTTGCTGTGGGGGCACCCGACAGGAAGGAGGGGCCAGGAGAGCCTGTGGGGTACTCAAGAAGAGAAGGATCCTGGCTGCTCTGTGCAAAACCACTACACACAGCAGGTAAGTATAGACATGTTTGTTATTTTTTCTTAAAAAAAATAAATCTTTAGAATCACTTTAACCCTACCAAAAAAACAAAGAATGGAGATAACTTGTACATATAGGGTGAACACATGGAGTATCACTTTAAAAGCATCTTTCTGGATTGTTTGTTAGTAAACCTTTTTTTAGTATCATGAGCATGACAAAACAGATATATCCAGATAATGTATTACATTATCTACTCTGTATGTATCTGTACCCTTACCAGTCTGCAGGGCTCATGAATGAAAATGATGGCTCAATCAATCATATTTCTGTTGTGGCGGAATAGAAGACACTGAGTTTGCTAGATACAGCAAACAAAAAAAGTAACCTTGCAAGGTACAAATGTTAGAAAAAAAAAAAAAAGATTCAGGAAGTATTAAACTCACTGGGTCAACATGACACATTGGTATTTTAAAGGAGAAGTATGGCCAAACCTCTTTTGGCCATACTACTCCTGTGGGTCACAGGAGTGCACTCCTGTTTCTAGCTTCAGCCAACAGCAGGCTAAAGCCCACTGTCAACTGATGTCACAGAGCAGGTCCAGGCTCTGCAGGGATCCCGACATCTGCCCAGATCCCTGACCAGCTGCGGACTTGCACGCTGCTGACATCTTGAGCCAGCTGCTCCCACCCCCTCCACATCCCAGTTCTCCAGTGAGCCCTGGAGCAACAGAGCAGAGGGCAGGTGACTGATAGTCACTGCTCTCTGAAGCCTGAGAACCAGATGTTCATTGGTAATGTGATTGCTCAGTTCTCGGTCCTAGAACAGGAGGGGTGCAGCCATCTAAATGAGCACAAATGTTTGTTTTTTTCCAATCCCGCACTTCTCTTTGAAGAGGGAGGTGGCAGCAAAGACATGCCTTATATATTTCAGTGCAGGTTAAAGTAGAACTATAGGAATTTTTTTTATATTTTGGAAAGCATAAGGGGGAGGGGACACAAATGTGCAGTGGGGTGCTGGGGGCTTTGATGGGGAAACAAATGTGCAGAGGGGTGCTGGGGGCTCTGATGGGGACACAAATGCGCAGAGGGGTACTGGGTGCTCTGATAAGGGTGCTGGGGGGCTCTGATGGGGATGCAAAATGTGCAGAAGAGTGCTGGGGGCCTGATGGGGATGCAAAATGTGCAGAGGGGTGCTGGGGGCCCTGATGGGGATGAAAAATGTGCAGAGGGGTGCTGGGGGCTTCCATGGCGATGCAAATGTGCAGAAGGGTGCTGGGGGCTCCCATGGCGATGCAAATGTGCAGAGGGGTGCTGAGGGCTCCGATGGCGATGCAAATGTGCAGAGGGGTGCTGAGGGCTCCGATGGCGATGCAAAATGTGCAGAGGGGCGCTGGGGGCTCCGATGGAGATGCAAATTTGCAGGTGGTACTGGGGGGCTCTGATGGGAACACAAATGTGCAAAGCCATGCCGCGGGCTCTCATGGGGACACAAATGTACAGAGGTGTGCCGGGGGGGCTCTCATGGGGACACAAATATACAGAGGCATGCCGGGGGCTCTGATGGGGATACAACTGTGCTGAGGCATGCCGGGGGGCTCTGATGGGGACACAAATGTGCAGAGGCATGCTGGGGGCTCTGATGGGGACACAACTGTGCAGAGGCATGCCGGGGGCTCTGATGGGGACACAACTGTGCAGAGGCATGCCGGGGGCTCTGATGGGGACACAACTGTGCAATGGAATGATGGCAGCTCTGATGGACACAAACGTGTGGGGGGAGAGCTCCGATGGGGACACAGATGTAAGACCCCACGTACACTGGAAGTATAGCCCTGCTATATGAGGCTCCGGTGTTCAGTAGCGGGTGGAAGATATAGGTTACCATCCACCCCACTTCCAGCAGCCTTCCAACTTCTACTCTCTTCCACTGCTGCAGATTCATTTATAAATAACAGATTTGTTTTCTGTATAGGATGTGGCCCTTGAAGTGATAGGTTTGGGCCCCCCTGCCCTAGACCAGCATTTAACCCTTGGAGTACAGGCGCAGCCCCACTGTAAGGGAGGACGTTTGCTTTCCCCGGAGTCCAGCTTTAAGGAATGTGGAAAATGAGGTTTGTGACAACAGTAAATAGAACTGTGTTTTGTGAGTCTAATGCAAACATGTGAGTGTAAACACAACACTGCGCAGAGCCCATGACAGGGAAATATGTGTCTAAGAATATATGAGGAGGAGGAGTGCAGCCTGTGTGGGCACATGGAGGCTCCTCAGTGAAGTGTGCCTTGTGAGGAGGAGTGCAGGCTGTGTGGACACATGGAGGCTGCTCAGTGAAGTGTGCCTTGTGAGGAGGAGGAGTGCAGCCTGTGTGGACACATGGAGGCTGCTCAGTGAAGATTGCCTTGTGAGGAGGAGTGCAGGCTGTGTGGACACATGGAGGCTGCTCAGTGAAGTGTGCCTTGTGAGGAGGAGGAGTGCAGGCTGTGTGGACACATGGAGGCTGCTCAGTGAAGTGTGCCTTGTGAGGAGGAGGAGTGCAGCCTGTGTGGACACATGGAGGCTCCTCAGTGAAGTGTGCCTTGTGAGGAGGAGTGCAGGCTGTGTGGGCACATGGAGGCTCCTCAGTGAAGTGTTCCTTGTGAGGAGGAGGAGTGCAGGCTGTGTGGGCACATGAAGGCTCCTCAGTGAAGTGTGCCTTGTGAGGAGTGCAGCCTGTGTGGACACATGGAGGCTGCTCAGTGAAGTGTGCCTTGTGAGGAGGAGGAGTGCAGCCTGTGAGGACACATGGAGGCTGCTCAGTGAAGATTGCCTTGTGAGGAGGAGTGCAGGCTGTGTGGACACATGGAGGCTGCTCAGTGAAGTGTGCCTTGTGAGGAGGAGGAGTGCAGGCTGTGTGGACACATGGAGGCTGCTCAGTGAAGTGTGCCTTGTGAGGAGGAGGAGTGCAGCCTGTGTGGACACATGGAGGCTCCTCAGTGAAGTGTGCCTTGTGAGGAGGAGTGCAGGCTGTGTGGGCACATGGAGGCTCCTCAGTGAAGTGTTCCTTGTGAGGAGGAGTGCAGGCTGTGTGGGCACATGGAGGCTCCTCAGTGAAGTGTGCCTTGTGAGGAGGAGGAGTGCAGGCTGTGTGGACACATGGAGGCTCCTCAGTGAAGTGTTCCTTGTGAGGAGGAGGAGGAGTGCAGGCTGTGTGGACACATGGAGGCTCCTCAGTGAAGTGTGCCTTGTGAGGAGGAGGAGGAGGAGTGCAGGCTGTGTGGACACATGGAGGCTCCTCAGTGAAGTGTGCCTTGTGAGGAGGAGGAGGAGGAGTGCAGTCTGTGTGGACACATGGAGGCTCCTCAGTGAAGTGTGCCTTGTGAGGAGTGCAGTGTCAGCACATGGCACAGGAGGACACTCACCATCAGGAGAATGGAGGGCTGGGGGGACCTCAGTATGCAGAGAAATGCTGGGAAAGTGGATGAGGAGGTTTCTTTGTGACTCCTAGAAGATGACCCCCTCTCTCCCATTTCTGTTCCAGATCACAGTGATGGATGCAGCAATAACAGAAGAAAGAAAGAACTATGCTAATAAACTCCACAAACAATCACCAGTCATGTGCACCTCAATAAGAAACCTCCCCTCCCCCACTATATAAACACCCCATATTCATGTATAGCAGGAAGAGAGCACAGAGCCCACCACCTACCCGGCACATCTGGGGCCCCTGCAGGACTTCTTACTTGGCTGTAAAATTCAAGTACACGGCACAAGGCTCCCCCGCGGGGCATTGTGGGAGATGTGGCCATTCGGGAGACGCTGACATTGACTTTCAGCGGCGAGCTCACTACATCTCCCAGGATGCTGCGCGCGTGTTGACAAAGAGAATCCATTGGTTGTCTCTTCCAGCCTGTGGTTGGTCAGTACGGGAAGATGCTGGGAGTCGTAGTTGCACAAGGAGTTCCCTGTCTTTATATTTAGATGTGGAGGGGGAGATGTGACGGAGGGCTGGGCTTGTTGTGCTGCTGTCTTTCACATAGTAAAGTGTTAATACAGTTGTAGGAAGCTGGAGGCATAATGACTGGAGTGATGTGTTAGGGCTTGTTCACACTTGGCGACATTTCTAACTTCACAGACACACCTATAACGTTAGTATAGGCATTTTATGAGCGTTAAAAATGCTCCCCAAAAGCTCTATACGCAGTTTTGAGGCGTTTTACGAGCATTTTACAGCCGTCAAAACTACACCACAAACGCCTATGATAAATTGGAATGGTATTAACGTGCCAAAACCGCACTGCAAACGCCCTGAAACTCCTTCCAGCGCATTTGTGGAGTGTCACTGTAGACTTGAAGGTGTTGAAAGGCTTCAAAGTTCTCCAGACTGGACACAAGGCTTCAATTTTGAAGTGACGCAACACTATCGCTTCATGTTTGATAATGTGAACAGCACTGTGTGCTGCTAATAGTATAATTTGCATAGACAATTGAGGAGCATTAAAAACACCCCACAAACGCCTGCTTTCAATGCCAGTGTGAACTAGGCCTTGTAGACTCCAGGCGTGAATTTATAGAATCACTTTAAAGAGTAAACAAAGGTAAAAACGTATTTTATTTTCGATAGAGTAAGGCTCTATTCACATGAGTCAGAATCAATGGCAGAAATGTGGCAATTCTGCCCGGGTCTCCAAATCACATGGCAACCTCTGTAAAACGCACAATACACGTTTAGCTGCTTTCACAGTTTTCTTCTGCTTTTGCATTTAAAAAAAGTGAATGAAAAACGTGACCATGTATTCCTATGGAACTCCTCATACTGATCCATTACGGGTCAGGTGCGGGTCATTTCTGTTGCTGTAAAAAAAAAACACACCAAAAATGCACCTTATTGAATTCAATGGAAAATGCAGCAAAAACGCACTCACCATGCACTTTTGGTGCAGTTTTTGAGTCAAGTGCAGGGGCGGACTGACTGTTTGGAAACTCGGGCACTGCCTGAGGGCCCGGGGTTAGTAGGGGGCCCCGTGAGATGCCCCTGCTACCTTTTTCATAGGCTTTTTTGAGTTTGGGCAAGGACACAGGGGCCCCATGATCCCCTATTGCCTGGGGGCCCCATGAGTTGTCAGTCCGCCCCTGGTCACATGTCATGTTAAAACGCACCGCAAATGCCATAAAAATGTTTTAGCCGCGGATCAGTGTAAAAGTAGCCTTTGGGTGACATTATCCTTCCATGGTGCTGCATTATGTTAACTGACAATTGCACTGTCATGCAACGCTGCACCCAGTTGAAATTTATGTCCTTTTTTTTCCAATGAATTGAGCTTTCTGTCACTGATATCTGATCGCCTGTGCCTTTTTTATTTTTTGCATAATAAAAAAAAAAAGACCCACAATTTTGAGAAAAAAATAACATTTACAAATGGCAGTATATTTACTGAAATTTTATTTTTTAGTTTTTACTACTAATGGCGGCAATCAACGACTTATAGCGGGACTTCGGCGGACATTCTGACACTCTGAAATCCCCAGTGACACCAATACTGTGATCAGTGCTAAAAAAAAGAAATCACTGACATTTTACTAATGACACTGAGCAGGAAGGGTTGAACATGAGGGGCGATCAAAGGGTTAACTGTGTGCAGGGAGTGTTTTACTAGGGGGTGGCGCCGTTCGGCTTTTCTACCATGTGCTAGGCCGGTCCACAGCAAAATGGTGCCGGTTTACTATATAATTGATTGATTGATTGTCGGACAGTCCAGTTGTATCCCCTTGATAAAGTCATGTGACTGGTGATGAAATGCGTCGGGGAGGAGTGTGCAGATGACATCACAACGTTGCCATTCATTGGGATAGCGGTCTGTAGTACTCTACAAACGGCTCTTGAAACGATATTACAGCAGGCAATAGCATTCATTGGGTGGGCCCGTGCTCTGCCTTGCAATATATTACGGATGGTGTCTGTTTTGAGCTTGTATAGGACTCTGCTGCTGAGATGATACTGCCATCTTGTGTTTAATCAGTATATCACTGGATCTTCATACCTGGTGCAAAATACACCTCCGGAACGTGAGTGCATTTCATGTTTTAATTGATGATGAATAAAAGTTTATAAGGATAAAGCACTATGTTGAGTTCTTTTAATGAGGAATACGACTGATACAAAGACGCTCATCAGGAGGGAGCTTACGTTGGAGTCTTCATTCAGCAAGCTGATCTTCTGAGTCCATATGGTAACAAAAGTGCAGTTAGACCGTAACATTGTATAATGTGAGGTCACACCGCATGAGGTGAGCAGATATATGGTGGAGGATGTCTTTGCAGAGGAATTCATGACAGATGCACATATCTAAAGGAGGGCATATCTCTTTTCATTATCTAAAGGAGGGCTCACTGAATGAACACTTTATTGATTAAACTTGATTTTTGATTGACTTTTATTTGATTCAAAATATTCTTAATTTTAATATTTTATTTTTTGGTGTGTTTTTTTATATGTATTTTATATATATATATATATTCATATATCTATATTTTGATTTCATTATTAATATTTTTTCTACTATTATTTTTTCTTCTAATAATTAATTTTTTTACTTTGTTTTTTGGTAATATAATGGTTTGTACCATTTGGTTTTTTGTAGCGCAGCATTTTTTCACTTTATTTTATGATTGTAAAAGCAATTAGCTGCTGGATCATTTTGACAAGCAGCAGGAAGGGACGTCCCCTCCCGTCATCTTCCATGGTTTTCTTGGGCATTCCTGTTCCACAGGGGAATCTGAGATTGCCGCCTGCAGTTCGGCCGGCTGATCATAGAGCTATGTTTGCATGTGTGCACAACCAATGCGTGCATTTACCTTTGCGTGTGAGCATGGGGGGGGGGGGATGGGGGCACTTTAAATTTCTATTTTTAATATTTATTTTTACACTGTCACTTTAAATTTTTTAATCACTTTTATTGCTGTCACAAGGCATCATCCCTTTTGACAGCAATAGGCAGCGACAGGTACACTTTATGCAAAGATCTATAAGACCCCAGATCCCTCCTCTGGCCTTAAAAGCATTTGATCACACCAAGATCGGTGCAATACAATGCTTTTCATTAACCACCTCCCGCTCGCCATATAAGGCAATGACGGGTGTGATGAGCAGTGTGCCCTGATGATCAGTGTAGCCCCAGCAGTGCCACCTGTCAGTGCCCATCAGTGCCACATCAATGCCACATATCAGTGCCTACCAGTGCCCATCAATGCCACATATCAGTGCTCATCTGAGCTGCCTTTCAGTGTCACCTATAAGTGCCAGTCAGTGCCACTTATCAATGCCAGTCAGTGCCACCTATCGGTGCTGCCAATCAGTGCCACCTGTCAGTGCCAGTCAGTGTCGACTATCAGTGCCGTCTATCAGTGCCCGTCAGTGCTGCCTATTAGCGCCACCTAACAGTGCCACCTAACAGTGCCAGTCAGTGCCGCCTATCAGTGCCACCTATCAGTGCCATATATGAGTGCTGCTTTTCAGTGCCCATCAGTGATGCCTGTCAATGCTCATCAGTGCCACCTACCAGTGCCTCCTCATCAGTGCCCATCAGTGCCACCTATCAGTGCCCATCACTGCAGCCTCATTAGCACATATCAGTGAAGGAGAAAAATCACTTATTTACAAAATTTTATAACAAAAACTAAGAAAAAACAATTTTTTTCAAAATTTTCAGTTGTTTTTGGTTTGTTAAGCAAAAAATAAAAAAACCAGAGGTGATTAAATACCACCAAAAGAAAGCTCTATCTGTCTTAAAAAAATTATAAAAATGTAATATGGGTACAGTGTTGCATGACCGCGCAATTGTCATTCAAAGTGCGACAGCACTGCAAGCTCAAAATTGGCCTGGGCAGGAAGGGGGTAAAAGTGCCCAGTAGGCTAGTGGTTAAAAATGGCATCAGATACATGTGGGGAAATCGGAAGAGGTGTATGTTCATTGTTTACAGTTTCCTATATCATAGAGGTGAACAGAAAAGTTCAGTTCGCCTCTATGATCAGCCGGCAGAGGCACCAGCTGGTCGATCGGGTGTCCCGGTGGGATAGGATAGCTCAAGAAAGCAGCGGAGGGAAGGGGGATAAGTGATCCAGTGGCTAGTTAGTCACTAGGATTGCTTTTACAAGAGAGCCAATTATCGGCTCTAAAAAACGGTACCAGGACGATGCCTGCGCATGCAGGCATCCTCCCAGTATAACAATTTGAAGTCCAGCAACAAATTCTTACATTGCTGGTCCACAAGTGGGTAAATAATGTGTCTGTTTGTAGCATACAGCAGCGGAGGACAGAAGAGGTTAGCTGGAAAGTATGGCTCATAAAACACACACCCCCTTAGTAAACTGATCATAAGGAAAGCCGTATGGCCATGTGACTGCCATATAAAACTACAAAAGCACAAAATGTTTATAAACAGCACTCTTTTTGGACAGCTCATATCACAGGCAAAATGTAGTAAACCAAAGAACTTGTGATCCTTGTGAACCAATCACAGCCACCACAAGTGTAAACACTGTTAGTGTTTACAAACATCCAGCCCATTTACAAGGGAGGAAGCTAACTCTCCTTCTTTGTGAAATGGGTTGGACATTTGTAAACACAGCAGAACAGAAGATTGCAGCAAGTCAAAAGTAAAGGTAGGAGTTTTAGGGCCAGTTCACACTACAAAATTGCACCCCATATGCATTGTGGATACATTGTTGCTTACAGTTTACACCACACTCCGTTCTGGTGCAGTTTTGTTGCAGTTTTCTATGTTCCAGTACAGTTCTGTGCAGAACTTCGACTTTTGTTCTGAAACTGACTGTACTGGTGTGAACTAAGGCCATTGGAATACATGGAAAATACTGTGCCCTTAGGGCTCATTCACACCAATGGGCAGAGACATACGTTTTTGTGCATGCATTCTGCAAGTGCACAAAGAAAACAATTGCTCTCTATGTGCCCTGTTCACACCACAACACTAATGTCGTGTGCAGATTTTTCCTGCACAGGCACCTGCAATGTGTATAAAACTCATTGAAACATGCATAAAAACTAATGTCAACTCGTGTCTCTGCAAGTGCATGTTTTTCCCCCCCAGCTCTTATGGTGTGGGCGAGGCCTAAATGTGCGACTGACCAATGATTGTGGCATCATTTTCTTGAAGATTTATGTGGGAAATGTGTTAGTATGAATGTGTGTGTGTGTGTGGGGGGGGGGGGGGGGGGTTGAAAGTGCCATTGACAATGATTTTGGGATTGTTTAACGGCTTGCTAACAATATAACTTAGTTATACGCTGGCAGAGCGGCCTCTCTGCACTGGATCACTTACCTAGTACATGATCTGTGTGCTCGGGTAGGTTCGTCACAGCACATGCTGATCATCGGGTCCTGAGCCAGTGATCGGCTATGAGCTTCACTGAACCCAAGAATGGTGTGATCAGATGCTTTCCCAATTTAAATATGGTGCTGTTAATATCCAGCGAAACAGAAATGATGAAATGCTCGTAGCTTCCAGTATCTTACACGATAGATATGTATGGAGCCATTCTGGTCTCAGAAAAAAAAGCGTATTTTTCCCCAAAAAATTGCATTCGAAAAACCATTGTGCAAATATCATTTGACATAAAATATTGCAAATGTCCACCAATTTATTTAGCCTCTGCTTGAAAAAAAATATGTTTGGGGGTTCTAAGAAATTTTCCAGCAATAAATACTGATTGTTACAGGCTTGGTAGAACTACTGCTACAGGGCGGCAGGGCTACGCAAAATCACGTATATATACTTGACTGTGCATTTTTAGGTAGGGGGCACACGCGCCCTACCTGCACCACCATTGGTGGCTACAAATGTCAATCACCGGGTCCTGGATGGAGATTCTCCGCCGCCATCTGGCAGTGACAGGGGAGAGACCTGTGTGTAAACAGCATGTTCCCCTAGTAAAACAAACACAGTAAAACAGCACACAGCACACAGTTAACCCTTTGATTGCCTCAGATGTTAACCCCTTCCTGCCCTGTATTAATACAGTGTCAGTGCTTTTTATTTGCACTGATCACTGTATTAGTGTCACTGGAGATGTCAGTGGTGGTTAGTTAGTTCCCCCCCCAGTGTCAGAATGCCTGCTGCAGTCCGACTATCAGCCGCTGATCGCCGCCATTACTAGTATAAAAAACATAAAATAAAAATTCCAGTATATATACACCGCCATTTGTGAATGCTATAACATTCATGTGAACCAGTTAATTTACATGTATTGGGATTTATTTTAGCTAAGACATGTAGCAGAATACATTTTGGCTTAAATTTATGATGAAATTTGATTTTTTAATTTTTTTTTACTAGACATGTTTTATAGCAAAAAGTCAAAAATATTGTTTTTTTTTCAAACTTGTCTGTCTTTTTTTGTTTATAGCGCAAAAATTAAAAAATGCACAGCTGATCAAATACCACCGAAAGAAAATTCTATTTGTGGGAAAAACAAGGACATGCATTTAATTTATTTACAGCATGGCCGATGGCTCAAAGGAGGGAATGTTATGTACATGCACACTGTATGACAAGGCCGGCTGTAGGCTGACTCAGAGGTTTAATAGGCATGATAGGCTTCCTCTCTACTTCTAACGTGCACTATATTCACGCCCACCAGAACCTAATTTCTGCCCACCCAGAGCCCTATTGACTAATCAGGAAGTGTCAAGGCAGAATGCTCGCCCATAGTCTGTCTTGGGGCAGAGCCCACTCCTCTTCTCTCTCTCATCCACTACTCTCTGTTTAATTTAATTTTTCTTTTATTTTTTCATATGTTTTAATAAAACATTTTTGCATTTTCATTTTATTTATTTCCATTAAAAGGCCCACCAAAATCTTCAGCACCAGGCCGAAGATGCTCTTAATCCAGTCCTGCATGCCAGCACAGACCTACTTCTGTGGTTGGTAATGGCCAAAATGAAAAAGAAAGTAGGGGAGCTGATAGGATCACCAGGAATTTCTGAGTAACTGAAGTAAAAAATGAATGGGCTCGATTTACCCCAAACGGAATGAAATCACAGACACATACAGTACAGAAGATACATATTTTGTGGTAACATTGAGTTTAACAACAGTATTTCAATTTATGGTAGACACTGATACTGCCACATGACAGCCCCTTGTGACTTTTGTGCTAACATCATATCTACAGTATGTTGGAGACTTACAGTTCTTTTCCCCAGCCCATGCAACATGGTGCACTGAAGTGCCCTTCATTTTGAATAGCACCCCTGCCCCCCCCCCCCAAAGCAAAGTAAATGCATTGTAGCACGCAACAACTACCATACATTGTGGAGTGAATAGTGTGACTTAATGTGACATAACATACTTTAACAAAACAAAAACTATCCCATTGCATTCAATGGGGCTGCCTCTCGCCGTTAATCACAAGAAACCCCCATTGGGGTACTCACAGGTAATTAGTGGGGGGCTCATTTGCAGGTGTGAATGTAGTCTTAAAGTGGCTCTAAAGGCTGTAGGTTTTTTATTTTCATGTAGTCTATGGAGGAAGGTATAAAACCTTCAGTGTGCAGCTCCCCTCTCAGCCCCCTCCCCCTTTATACTCATCTGAGCCTGAACCCAAACCCAAACCCAAACTGATGTGCACAAGAGCAGAAGCTCTCCTGGGTCTCTGCCTCCTTATTGGCTGAGACACAGCAGTTGGAACCCATGGCTCCCACTGCTGTCAATCACAGCCAGTGAGGAGCAAGTGTGGGGCTGGGCTGAGCCACACTTTGTGTGTTTTGTGAACACAAAGAGCAAGCGGCATGCTCTAGGGGCACTTAAGGGGGAGAGGGGCAAGGAGCCCTGGTGGGGTACCCAAGAAGACAAGGATCGGGGCTGCTTTGTGCAAAACCATTGCACAGTGCAGGTAAGTAGCTTGTTTGTTATTTAAGAAAACAAATCTGAACCTTTACAATCACTGTAAGGAGAATGTAACAGAAGGAGCTGCTACTCCCTAGACAGGAACAGCAACAGAATTAGGCTGGGAGATCTCATGGAGTATCCAAGCCAGTGGCGTCCCTAAGTGGGTGCGGGGGGTGCAGACCGCACCGGTTGACACCTATCGCACTGGGTGTCAACGGACCCCCTCCACGAGCTCCACAAAAAGGAACATTAGGGACCATAGGGACGCCCCTGATCCAAGCTATAAAAGACACAAGGGGCTTATTCAGGCAAACAAGCTCCACTTATAACAAAAATACCACTTTTCAGTGGGCTGTCTCTTTAAATTAAAACTATTCCATCAAAGGAAATACACAACACCAACAACAGCATGTCAGCGTTCTTTCCCATAGCAAAGTTTATTAGCAAACAAATAAACAGGAAATTAAAGCACGTTCCTACTGGCAGTTAAACACAATCCCGATTATCTGCCCCAGACATATTCAGCCGGTAAATGATTATAACAATATTCATCAAGTGTGTCACAGGTTACATAAATACTTTTCAGCAAAATGATTTATTTATAATCAGCAGGAACTGCTGTGTGGAATTAAAATGGCAGGAAAGAGATCGGAGTCATGCCAGAATATGCACTTTGATGTCAGAACTAATTTTAGATGTAAAAGATGAGGACAATGGCGTAAGACTGCTTGTCTCCCACGGCAATGACCACCTAGAATGAACTCTTCTGGGTCTATCTTATCATAACACACAAGGAAGATGGTATGCATTAACCACTTTACCCAATCAGAAAACAGCTTTCAGCAGCTTAAAGTGGGCAGATTGGTCAATGTCACCAGTCATTAGCTGGTAAAATCTAGTAGTTTGGAGAATCCATATGATACTAGCGACCGGATTCACTAAAAGGTAAAATGAGTTGGAACTTCATACTTTGGCTTGCTTTATTTTAATGAACCACTTACCTGTTGGGCACTTTCACCCCCTTCCTGCTCAGGCCAGTTTTCAGCTTTCAGCGCTGTCACACTTTGAATTGCACGGTCATACAACACTGTACCCAAACAAAAAACACCAAAATTTTTTTTTTTTTAAAGTTTTTCTTTGTTTCTGTTATAAAATTTTGTAAATTAGTAATTTAACTTCTTCACTGATGGGCACTGATAGGCTACACTGATGGACACTGATAGGCTGCACTGATGATGGGGACTGATGAGGCACTTATGGGCACTGATAGGCAGCATTAATGGGCACTGAAAGGTAGCACTGATGGCCACTGATAGGCAGCACTGATGGGCTGCACTGATAATCAGGGTACTGCTGATCAGTGCCTTGATTATCAGTGTAGATGTCCCCTGTGTGAATTGCCGCTTACTCACTTTTTACTCCTCACGCGCTGTCAGTGAATCTGGCAACTCTTGTTTACAATGTGATCAGCTGTGATTGGACACAGCTAATCACATGGTAAAGGGGTGCTGTGATTGGCCCTTTACCTTGATCTATGATCAGCTGTGTCCGAAGGACATAGATATCACAGAGCATTCCCGATGCAAGACATGGTGGTACACGGGGTTCTGGGAGGATGTCAATAGATGTCCTCACAGAACTGGACAACCATGCTGTAGCCATCAGCTATAGTGCAGTTGGTAAGAGTTTAATCTGTATACCTGGGCAAAATTAAAATAACACATGTAGTATATGTTGTCTACGTTTGAGGACACTGAGAGTACTGTTGATCTTGCCAGAAATCCATTCAACTCCCAAATTCCAAAATTAAACAAAACACATGCAATATATGTTTGCTGTGGTTGAAGACACTGAGAGTACAGATAAATACCTGTTGATCTTGCCAGAAATCCAGTGAGCTCCCAAATGCCAAAGAAATGTTTTCAGCTCTGGCTGAATTCTTCTTTGCTAGACTACGGAACACCCCACCCCTTATGTTTTTGGAAACCAGAAGAGGGGGAGGTCTTACATACCGACAGTCTAGGATTCTGCAGGACTGTCTCAGGATTTAGAAACAATCCCAATGTCGTGCAGAGCCAAGCACAGGAACCCTTGTTCAGCTTCTCCTGAGTGATCCCCTGCCTGAGCACTAACCACCACTCTACCCTTTCAACCCCCACTACCACCAATATACTCCACTAGTCCCAACTGACCACCAATGTACCCCTCCAGCCCTTCCTGACACCCGTGCCTTTTCTTCTTTGCTTCCCCCCTACTGGCTCCCTCTGACCACCAACATCAGGGCATTTTCCCCCCCTGGCGGTCACTGACTCCAGGAAACTTTTCCTCACACACCATGAACACCAAACATTTTACCTCCCACTGAATGCTAATACTAGACATTTTCCCTTCTCAATGACAACTTTTTATCTCTCACCAATGACAGGTATTTTTACTTCCACCGATCACTGATGCTAAGATACCTTCTCACAGATTTTGAGGCATTTTTGTCTTTCCAGGGACTACTGACTCCACTGACTCCAGAGCTTTTTATTGCCCCAATAACAACAGGCTCTCTCTCCCCACTGACCAGCAACGTAAGGGACCCTACGATACATGCTGTGGGTATGGAAAAGAATCACCCCCTTTAAAATAATCACATTTTATTGCTTTGCAGCCTGAAATGAAGGCATCCACAGGTTTCTTTGTATCCAGCTGTATTTACTCAGTGCAAATGATAACATCCAAGTGATAGATATAAAACCAACATGTCAGAATAAAAAAATCAAAAACAGAATCACTGGGTTGAAAAAAGTATCACCTCCCTCCTAAAAAGGACTCGTAGCTGTGGTCATTTTGATTAGCTCAGCATGAACAGAGCTTTCCTGGAGCATTTCAGTCCCTGACAGTGCACCTGAAGCAAACAAACAACTATGGATGGCAAGGCACAGTCAAAAGATCTCTGGGATAAAGTTGTAGACAAGCACAAATTTGGAGAGATGGATACAGAAAAAAAATCAAAGGCTTCGTCTAGAACAGGCATCACTAAATGGCGGACCGTGGTCCAAATACAAACCAGGTGACAGTCCTGTCCGCACCACGGCCACACCACTTAGCAGCCTGAGTGGACTCCTTTCCTCTCCTTACGCTGCTGCAGCTGTTTGAAATTGAGAGGAATGGCAGGGTGGACCCCTATTCTGTATGCACTTCCTAGTTGCCACTGCTGTTGAAGTCACAGCAGGGAAGAGGGTGGGAGGAATGGAAGGAAGGACTCCTCTTCTGATTATACCAGCTTGCTGCCGTCGCCGCTGAACTCAGGGCGGGGAGGAGAGCGGGAGGCACTGCAGGTCTACAGGAAGAGCAGGGGAGGGGAGCCAACCTTTCAGATTAACAAGCGGGTCACTCCCCTTTTAACAAGAAGAGTTGGGCAGCTCATGCGCTCAGTGGAGATCTTCTGTGCTACCTGCCCTCCTCCCTGCTCTGAGTTCAGCAGCAGCAGCAGCAAGTCGGTACATTCAGAAGAAGAGTCCTTCCTTCCATTCCTCCCGCCCTCTTCCCTGCTGTGACATCAACAGCAGTGGCAATAATGGCAGCGCCTGCGAGTGCATGCAGAATAGGACTCCATCCTGCCATTCCTCCCGCCCTCCACAATGCTGAGTTAAGGTAGGGGGAAGAATATGGGGGGGGGGGGTTGTGAGAGGGGGGATTTGTGATTGGGGGGGCTGTGAGAGGGGGAACTGTGATATGGGGGAGTTGTGATGTAGGCGAGCTGTGATATGGGGGGCTGTGAAGTGAGGGTGGGGGGAGCTGTGAAATGGGGGTGCTGTGATAGGGGAGTTGTAATGTAAGAGGGCGGAGCTGTAATACTACGGGGGCTGTGATGTGAGAAGGAGAGCTGTGATATGGGAAAACTGTGATGTTAGAGGGGGAGCTGTGATATGGGGGACTGTGATGTGAGAGGAGGGAGCTGTGATATGAAAGGTCTGTGATGTCATCATGGGGGAAACTGTGATGTGGGGGGTTGTGATTGCAAGGGGGACTGTGATGTCAAGAAGGGACTGTGATCTGAAGGGGGCTGTGATGTAAGTGGGGCTATAATGTTGGGGAGGCTCTAACGTGAAAGGGAGTTGTGATGTATGGGGGGCTGTGATGGGAAAGGGGGGACTGAGTACATTAATTAGGGGCTGTGATGTGAAAGACCTGAGTAATAGAAGAAAAATGAGATTCAGACCTCTGCAGGAAGAAAATGTTACCAACCAGACCTCCGTGAATTCTAATTCAGTAACCCTGGTCTAGAAGCACAGTGAAGTCTATTATTAAGAAGTGGAAGGTATTTGGTACAACGCAGACCCTCCCTTGATCAGGACGTTGCTCCAAACTGGATGCAAGAAACAGGAGGAAACTGATCAGAGAGGCTACCAAGAGGCCTAGAGAAGCTCTGAAGCAATTTCAGGAATTTATGACAAAGAGTGGTCATTGTGTGCATGTGGCAACAATATCACAAATTCTCCATAAATGTGGCTTGTATGAGAGGGTTGCAAAAAAAAGCCACTCCTCAAGAAAGGCAATATGCAGTAAAAACTGAAGTTTGCCAAAACGTGCCTCGAAGATTCTGAGGCCACATGGAAAATGGTGTTATGGTCAGATGAGGCTAAAATTGATTTATTTGGCCTCAACACTAAACTATATGTCTGGCGGAAATCCAATACAGCTCACCATCCAAATAACACCATTCCTACAGTAAAGCATGGAGGCGGTAATATCCTGTTATGTGTTCTCTGCAGCAGGGATTGGAGCACTTGTCAGGATAGAAGGAAAAATTAGGCAAAATACTGTCAAGTTCTTGAAGAAAATCTGTTACCCTCTGCCAGAGAGTTGTAAATGGGAAGAAGGTTTACCTTCCAACATTACAATGACCCAAAGCACACAGCAAAAATGACCACACAGTGGTTGAAGGAGGAAAAGGTGAATGTCCTTGCATGGCCTAGTCATATCCCAGACTTAAACCCCATCGAAAATCTGTGGAATGACTTGAAGACTGCAGCTTAGAAATGGTCACCATCAAATTTAACTGAACTTGAGCAGTTCTGCAAAGAAGTCCTGCTCACTTTAACTACTGACTCTCATATGGGTCAATCTGCGCTTTGTGTTACAGGTTGTGTTGCACCAGAAAATCATCATAGTATAATATTGCTAAAAACATGTAAAACAAAGCTCAGTTTGACCTATATGAGAGTATGGGTCAGTATTTAAGGTGAGCGGCTATATTGCACAGAGGTGGAGCACTATAGAATGTTCACACGAAGAGTTGGGAATTGAAGAAATCCACTTACTGCACTGAAAATTTCTTTGGATGTGGGAACTATGTTTTCCGACTTTATAACACTGAACTTTTTGGATTTCACATTTATATTAATGAACTAAAGTGGACATTTTTGATTGAATTGTGTTTTATAATTTTACAGTATCGGGTTTTGGTTTAAATATCTAGTAGAATTTAGCACTAATCTATATATTGTGGTAATCCTTGCAGCACTGGGTGCTGATATCAACACCCAGCAGTGAACCGCACTGTTTAATGTGTTTTCTTGCAGCGCAAGGTTCTAGCGTTAACACCCGGTAGGGTAATAGCCCTTATCTTTCTATATCTTTGAATAACCAAGTAATCATATCACATTTAATTTCATTGAATAATGTTGGATTTAGATTTTTAGCACTTTGTTTTTTGAGCATAATTTCAAGGGATTAATTGGGTAACAAATGGCTTTTGTATATAATAATTTGGTGCAAAGGGATGCTATTTTCAAAATTGCACACAATCTACTGCTTAGTTTGGGGAAAACAAAGGAAGAACACACATATTTATTTATTTATTAGTGGTTTATACTTCATCTTTGGGAAGATGCGCCACACTGATTCATACTAATACTGCTTTCCTGTGTAGGCATGTTTTCCATGAATAGCAATAAGAGCAATTGGGTGGTAGCACCTAAGTATATTCTGCATTTAATGCTCTGGGGGCATTCGTGTGTGCTCACTCACAAGCCCCGCTCTGTGTGTCTATAGGACCCAACACACACTTTCTCTTCACTGGCTGTGATTGACAGCAGTGGAAGCCATTTGCTCCTGCTGCAGTGCCTCAGGCAACGAGGAGAAAAGACCCGGGAGAGCCGAGGCTCCCGTGCACAGCACTGGATCGAGATCGGCTCTATGGGCAGCACAGTGGCTTAATGGTTAGCACTTCTTCCTGGCAGTACTAGGCTCATTGATTTGAATCTCAACCACGGCACTACCTGCCTGGAGTTTGCATGTTCTCCCTGTTTGGATTTCCTACAGGTACTCCGGTTTCCTCCCACACTCCAAAGACATGCTGGTAGGTTAATTGAATCCTGTCTAAATTGGCCCTAGTATGTGTATGTATGTAAGTTAGGGACCTTAGATTGTATGCCCCTTGAGGGTTGGGGACTGATGGGAATGTACAATATATATATATGTAAAGCGCTGCATAAAAATTGATGGTACTATATAAGGATCTGGAATAAATAAATAGTAAGTATTAGGGGGGCTGTGGGGGGAGAAGCACACAGAATGTTTTATATCTTCATGCATAGAATACATGAAGATAAAAAACCTTCAGCCTTTGAGACTACTTTTACATTCCCCATTAAGCAACTACTCTTCTACACTAATTAATTTGGCTTTTCCCAAATTACAATTTGAGCAGCCAAATTTGATTTTTTCACCTAATTTTTACTGTTCAAAAAGTTCAAACAGCAGTTACTTCAATGCTGATATTTAACCTGCAGATGGCACTCCAGGACAAAACAAAATAACTGGAGGAAACATGGGCTAATACTCTTCCCCTCCCAGCTTTCAGTCATACAATGAACATACATCATTAATCTACACTCTCCATGGGCACAAAGTACTGGAAAGCTGCATTAGGAAATGATAAAGGCTGTTATCACTGGCCTCTTTCTTTACAGGCTATTTGCCTAGCTGAGTAAAGACTAAACCTATGATCTTGTGCTTCATCAGTGCAATTCATTGTCATTGAAATCCCAATACACTGCAAAGTAGTGGATAACGCACCACAGTGTACAGCAATACAGATGGCGTGCACTGCCATGCGCTGCATAAAAAAGTGATGCATATCTAATTCTTTCGTGCTTTAAGGTATATTTCCAGTCCATTCAAAACGAATTGCCTGCAAGCTTAAAATAAAGCTTTAAACAAAAACTTAAAGAAAAACAATTGGATAGAGTGAGGAAAAGTTAGACTCAGTGTCACGTTTTTAGTGCTGCCTGTGTTCTTTTCTTGGGTGACTTATCCCATTCGCGGCCATGGCTGTCAGTCACCAGGTCCCGGCCGGTGATTACTCGCCGGCACCCAGTATTACCGATGGGGGAGAGACATGTATGCAAACAATACAGTTCTCTCCCCTGTCAGCTCCTGCACGCTGCTTTGTATGGCTCTGCATAGCAGAGCCATACAAAGCAGTGTGCTTACAGTTGAAAGCACACATAGCACATAATGTGACACAGCACACAGTTAACTCTTTGATCATCCCACATGTTAACCCCTTCCTGCCCAGTTCCATTAGTATAGTGCCAGTGCTTTTTATTAGCACTGATCACTGAATTGGTGTCATCCCCAGTGACACCAAGTCAGTTCCCCCCAGTGTCAGAATGCCACCGCAGTCCCGCTATAAGTCGCTGATCGCCGCCATTACTAGTAAAAAAATAAATAAATCCCATATATATACCGCCATTTGCAAACGCTATAACTTTCAGGTAAAGCAATTAATTTACACGTATTGGAATTTTTTTTTTAGCAAAGACATGTAGCAGAATACATTTTGCAATAAATTTATGCTGAAATTTGATTTTTTAAATTTTTTTATTGGACATGTTTAATAGCAAAAAGTCAAAAATATAGTTTTTTTCTCAAAATTGTTGGTATTTTTTGTTTATAGCTCAAAAAATTGAAGACGCACAGGCAATCAATTACCACAGAAAGAAAGCTCTATTTGTGGGGAAAAAAGGATGTAAATTTCATTTGTGTGCAGTGTTGCATGACCGTGCAATTGTCAGTTAAAGTAACGCAGTGCCGTAAAGCAAAAAATGGCTTGGTCAGGAAGGGGGGCAAATCCTCTGGGTGGAGGGCATGTGTAAATTTTCCCAGTGGGACATAGACTGCAAATACACTGACAAGGAATTTAACCCTTCCCTTCTCTATCCAAACTAAAAAAAAAGTTTTTGTTACACATACAGTTTAAAGTCAGGTTATGTGTACTTGTATGTACACTTGCTTTTTTTTTTTTTTTTACCTGCATGCTAAGAGCCAAATAACACACATTTTTCAACACTGGAAGAATTCTGGTCATCATTAGGACACACAGAAAACAATTATTTTCTGTGTGTCCTATTCACACTACAGCATAGCTTGCCCCTTGCTCCCGGCTCACTGGTGTCAGAACGGACTGCTGCTGGACACTCAACTGCTAGTGTGCAGCAGCTGTCTGTTACTGTGTGAACAGGCCCTTAAGTCTGTCCCCAGCGATAAGAGTAATAGTGTCTGTAAAAGCAAGTTATTTCACACTATCTCTAACTTGAAGCCAGGTATTCAACACAACAAAGGAAACAATTTATTTGATTGGCTTTTTAAGTAACTTTGAATGTACTGTTTTGAGGAAACTGACCATTTACTGACTGATCTAAACATTGAGTGCAGTTAGTTTCTGAAACAGACAATTCTTTCATTAATTAATGTTTTAAAGTCATGTAATTATTTGTGTATCATTATTTTGATGACAGTGAAGGGATAACTAAATCCAAACACATGTACAGTAATGTATTACAGCTTACAAGCCTTTGGATGTGATGGCTGCATTAGTTTTTATTTTTCAGGCTAATAACACTTTCAGCAAGTATAGAAAATACCCATTAACCACTTGCTCTCTGGAAGATTTACCCCCCTTCATGACCAGGCCAGTTTTTGCAATATGGTGCTACAGTACTTTGACTGACAATTGTGCGGTCATGCAACTCTGTACATAAATGAAACGTATGGCATTTTTTTCTCACAAATAGAGCTTTCTTTCTGTGATATTTGATCACCTCTGTGGTTTTTTATTTTTTGTGCTATAAACAAAAAAGACTGACAATTTTGAAGAAAAAAAAAATATTTCTGACTTTTTGCTATAAAGCATATCCAATAAAAACATAAAAAAACCTAAAATATTTACATAAATTTAGGCCAAAATGTATTCTGCTACATGTCTTTGCTAAAACAAATCCCAATAAGTGTATATTAATTGGTTTACATGAAAGTTATAGCGTCTACAAATGGTGGTATATATACTGGAATTTTTATTTATTTTTTTTTATACTAGTAATGGCAGCAATCAGGGATTTATGGCGGGACTGCAACAGGCATTCTGACACTTGGTGTTAACTGACTGCCACTGACATCTCCAGTGACACTTATACAGTGATTGGTGTTCATAAAAAGCACCAACACTGTACTAATGACACTGGGCAGGAAGGGGTTAGCATCTGGGGCGATGAAAGGGTTAACTGTGTGCGGTTTGTGTTTTACTGTGAAAAGTGTGTGCTGTTCTACTAGGGAGACCTGCTGCTTTCTGTCTCTCTGCTATGCAGAGAGATAGAAAGCAGCACATCCATGCTAATAGGAGAAAGATCCGTGTTGTTTACAAACAGATCTCTCTCCTCTCAGCTTTGCCGGACGATCACTGAGTCTCGGCTGGGAATGACATCGTCAGGAACCAATTGCAGCATGGGTAGGTGGCACGCGCGTGCATCCCTTACCTGGAAATCCAAAATCATGTATATTTTCGTGATTTTGCACAGTGCGGATGCCCTGTAGAAGTACATCTACTATGGGGCGGTCATCATGTGGTTAATCTTGGAAGAAATGCAGTGTCCTTTTCACTTCCTGTGAGATGCACTGAAAGTCAGCCCCAGCATCCAACCAACATAGGAACCACTCTGCAGACCACTAGGTCAATTTTCAGGTCTACCTCTCTTGCACCCTCCTCTAGTCCCATGACTGTAATGTTGGGAGCGACAGACTTCCCATATAGCAAGGATGACTCTTAATTTAATGCTCTTTTCCTTCACGGGACCTTCCAGTTGCTGAATTTTTGTACTAATAATCATCTCATGACGACCTGGGAACTCATGTTGGACTTCTTACGCTGTGCCTGATTGGGAACTTACCTTTGCAACCCACCAAGGAGTACAAAACAGTGAGAAAGCCATCCTCATTTGAGCAAACTTGTCTTGACAGGATTCCAGTACAGCATACTCTATCACTATTGTAAACCTAAATGGTAAATGTAGGGGCACTAGTGGAACCTCTCTTGCAGTGTTGGGAAAGGGATTTAAATGTTACTTTTTCTCAATCACAAAAGGACAGGATTATTCTCTTTGCACCAAAGGCTTCTATAGCGAGCAAGTATCAGCAAGGAGGATACAAGCTCCTCACCAGATGGTACAGAACCACACTAGTCCTTCACTGCATATCCCTACAGGTTTCAAATCAATGCAGGAGCTGCCATGAGTTGGAAGGCACCTTTCTGCACATTTTTTTTTAACTACCCAAAACACAGAGATTTTTGGAAGATTGTTGAGAAAACAATTAAAACTGTTATGGATGTGTCTCACGAGGGAACCTATTACATCGTACATATTACATGATACCCTCCTCTCTGTTAAAAAGAACAGATACTCTTTACTGCGGCATCTTCTTACCACAGCCAAAGCGTGGATTGGGAGGGGGGGGAGTTTTGGGGAGCCTTTCCTCACAGCAGCGGCGGGTTCCCCCATAAACCCCCCCCAATCTCCCTCCTAGCACAAATCCTTCCCCTAAATCCACGATCCCAGCACAAATCTTCTCCCCCCAAATCCCCCCTCCTTGTACAAATCCTCTTGCCCAAATCCCCCCTCTAAGTATGAAATCCTCCTCTTAGCACAACCCCCTCAAAATTTCCAGCACAACCTCCCTCCCCCCAATTCACCCCTACTAGCACAAATATTCCACAATCCTGCCTTCCAATACCCCCCTTCCCATTCCTCCTTCTAGCACAAATTTCCCCCTATTACCCTTTCCAGTACAAATAGCCCCCCCGTCACCCCTCCTCCACAAGCCCCCCACTTCCAGTCTTACAGGCGGGAACTACAGGAGTGGTGAGGAGACTGCACATCTCCCAGAAATTTGGGGTGGTATGGGCAAGTAATTAATCCGTGTACTGTTTGAGCTGAACAATCCTGTGTATTTCGCTGTATGGAGGATGGGAGAGAGCACAGAGAGCCCGCACCTCCTCCCAGCTCTCTCCTCTCTGCTGCTGACACTTCTCCTGTCCCCTGCCCCTTGTCCTGGTCCTGAGTGCGGAGATTGAGAGAGAAGATCAGCTGTCACAATGTCCATGGTGGGGGGGGGGGGGTCACGCCTGGGAGGCATAATTGAAATCTGGGGGGTGCAACCCACCTCAGCACCCCTCTAGATATGGCCATGGTTGGTTGCCAGGCACCCAGAGCTGTATGTCCGGGGCGTCGGGTGTTAGGGGTTCTTTGCTCCTGGTGCTGCCGATGGGTAGGCTGGAGGGGCATAGGCATCAGGATGCAGTTTCTGGTTGCTGTGGCGACTTGGCACCTGGTACGTCCTGTTAACCACAACATGTGATTATGAAAAAAGTTTTTTGAGAAGCACCGGTCGCAAATCAGATGTCAGAGACTGAAACTACCTACCTTAATTAGACTCAGAGATTTGTGTTACTACGCTATGTACATTAGCTCTTTCTGCCTTACTAAGGTCATGATGTCAATCACAGCCAGTGAGCCAATGAAGGGAGCAGGGCTGAATCGCTGCTGTGTGTGAATGGATACTCACAAACAGTGGCTGGGGAGTGAGCCTGCTTAGGTGCTCCCATGGGGGCACTCGGCAGGAGGGATTGGTCAGGATTGCCAGTGGGGCACACGAGACGAGGAGGATTGGGGCTGCTCTGTGCAAAACCACTGCTCAGAGCAGGTAAGTATGATATGTTTGTTATTAAAAAAAAAAAAAACTTGCCTTTAACATTACTAAAACCTACAGCTTTCATTAAAACAATGATCTTGCCATGACGGTCCTTGTTTAGGCACTTACAATTAGAAGGTGCAAGAGCTCTGCTACTATCTCTCAATAGTGCTCCTGCATTGTCACCTTGTCATGCTGCCTTCTGATGGAGACTACAAGCAGCTGTTCCAACATACATGGCACAGACATGGTCCATGGTCAGCATCAGGAAACCTGCCCTGGGAAATGCCATGCAGCTTTGATGGCATATAATGTAAACAGCAGATCAGCAGCTCAACAGCATTGAGATTCACCAAAGAATGAACATAGGATTAAAGGAGATGTATGGCCAAAGCTATTTTGGCCCTACTTCTCCTATGGATAATAGGAGAGCACTTTGTTCTGCACTCTTGTGACCTGCTTTCAGCCGACAACGGGCTAAAGCCTGCTGTTGGCTGACATCCCTCAGCCGGACCAGACTCTGGAGAAATCTCAGCTTTACAATTTGGATCCACCCAGATACCTAGACTGGCAGCTGGCTCAGCCTCTCAGCAAGTCTCTGAGAGTCTGAGACAAGCAATCCCGCCCCTCACCAGCCTGGAGCTCCACTGTGCGCTGAAGAGGCAAAGTAGAGAGCTCACTGAAACCCAATCTTCTCTTTTAAAAATAAGTGTTTTATTAATGTAGTTTTGGATAGATTCGAGTGGGGACCCTTTATTAGGTTTTTATTGCTGTCACATCACCTATGTATCCTGTAATGTGGCGGTCAGTGTGAGTACAATGGGGATCACTAGAGATCAACACTGTCAGAGGTGACAGGTTCTTAGCAGACTTCAGGGGCAGATTGCTGTTCAATGGAGTTGTGTTTGTTAGGGGACAAAGTAGTTGTTTAACATTTTCCATACTATAGGGCAATTACACTTTGATTTCATTTGATGTAATTTTAGTGGAAAAGGAAACTGATGGCACAGCTCTGCTGGGGAGAAGAGCTGATGGTTGTGCTATGTTGCCAGCTCATTAGTAATTTGGAAATACAGAAATGATGGTGATGTAAAAGTAACAAATATTGCTGGTTGTTCTGATACATAGAACCAGTATAAAGAGAACATGATACATAGAACGGGATAGAAAGAGAACATAAAATGGCCATATCAAATCTTGAGTGACTCCATGAGGTAATGGTAACAAAATACATAAACCAAATATAAAAAAAATATTTAAAATTTTAAAATAAAAAAGGATTGACTTTAAATACTTCGTACTAAGGGTGAGCTTGGGTTCAGCTTGGGCTTGGTCCAAACCCATTTTCAGCTGTATTAAATGACATTGGCCATATGGCTATATGATCATATTAGGTCATTGATGTCATGAGCATCCCTGCCCTTTTGTGTACGTGCATCTGTGGAATGCCTTAGCTGCAGCTGATTGGCCCAGCACTGACAACTTCCTTCAGTTGTACAGGGGTTCCATTGTAAATGGGTTTGGGCCGAATCAAGGCTTATCCCTACTCTGTTGAAATATTTGACCTACATGAAATGCCTGTAACAAGGATCATCTATGTTGCTTGATAGCAACCAAGTAAATGCAAATCAGCTCCAGATAATGAGCTTGAATCCAAAACGTTTTCTAGAAGATATAAAAAAATTGTATTTCAGAAACTCTGATCATCTCCCTACGCCATTATAGGTATTGAAACATCCACTGCACCTATTGGAAAATGGATCAAGCAATTATACTGTAAATTGTGTGTTGCAACTTTTAGCAACAAAACATCAAATATTGCATACGTTTAGCATTGTTTCCCATGATCCGATCGATGAAAGCTGATATATGATTTATCCATTTAGGATCCTACACATCACTCTACTTTGCACTCCGTTATGAGTTAATTCACCCAATGGAGCTCAGAGCAAAGCTAAGCACCAAAAGAATTTTCAGAAATTCAATTAATGGAGCTAATTTTCACAAGGGAGTTCTAACATAGGCCATAAAAAGTCAAAAACAGAAATGCAAGAATCTCAGGGATTAATTTGTTCTTGTATAACCTCTGCACAGCAACCAATTGGGAGAGCCAGAAATTCCTTCCTTATGTTGTATTTCTCTTAGCTTTGCCAGACTATGCATCCCTAGAGAGGGGATTTCTGCATTGCTGCATTGTATTTATTTATTTTCCAGCACAATCAACAACACATTGCCATTGTATTATTTGCTATGGCAACACAGAAAAAAAATGATATTAATAAATTTAATGAAGTGCAAAGCACGCAGCAGAATGTCCTAAAATCACCTTAAATAATAAAAAAAGGCCTAGACTATGAAAGCATGGGGCAAGCTGAAAAAGTTGTAGTTGTTTTGTAGTAATAAGGTGTGTCTGTAAAGGAAAGTTTGGCAGCTAGAACAGTATTATGTCATGACTGTAGTAAATTGTCTTCAGTTGAAGCCTCCAAAGTAAATGTATATGTGTTGCAGTTCACTGTTCTACAACAGTGTGAGGACAATGGTAGCAAATGTGACCAGGCCCTTAGGAAAGAAAGCCACAATGAGACCTCCTGTTCCTGAAAAACAATGCACCCTGATTTATTTCTACTGATACAGAGCTGGTAATCTTTCTCTGTACATCTTTGTACATCTCTGGACAAAAGATTAGTAGTTTTGGTGCCAGAATTTTGATTGCTAAGGATTTGGCATACTCGGTTGCCGGGATTATTTTAGATCATTTCAGCTTTGTTATCAATGCGATAATGCATATTTTGTCATGATCTGTCTTGTTATAGTCACAATAAAATAGTTAAGGACATATTTAGGTTTGCTTAAGGTTATTACTCAATTTCAATTCAGAGAATTCCCTTGCAGTACCTTTTTTTCTGCCACTAGATGTCCTTCGCTTGATGACCAGAACCATTCAACCCACTTAATCTGAACCCAGGTTGCTCTGGATCCACCCCAGCCTGTGACTGGACAATGAATGAAGAATTAGCACAGTGATGAGCTCATCTCTCTGTCACTTAGTTTTCTTTTTCTATCAGAATGCTTCTTGACAGTTCCTTGTACTGCATCTGCCTCTCACACTCCTAACCTGCTGTCCAGGGACTGTCAGAGGCTGGTAGCAAACAACATTTAGATACACTGCTTGTATTTACCTATTATTTATTTATTTCAGGTAGTGTATTTAGTGAATGTCACTTTTTCAAATTTTTTAATTTCCCGCCGTTCCATCCCCGTACGTCCTGACGTTGCAGGGAACGGAACCCAGAAGACGGATGCCGGCATCGGCCGGAGGACATTGCCGGGGACACTGCAGGAGGGACATCGCGGGAGTGCAGGACAAGGTAAGTGAAGAAGAGATCCCGGAGCAACGCTGCAAGGTATTCCCGAGTGTAGCTCGGGGTTACTGCTTGTGGCGCTGAAACTTTACCCTGAGCTACACTCGGGAATACCTCCAGGTAGGTTAAAGGAGAAGTACAATGAAAGCTATTTTGACCCTACTTTTCCTATGGATCACAGGAGTGCAGTTCGTTCTGCAGTCCTGTGACCCATTTTCAGCTGACAGAGGGATAAAATCTGCTGTTGGCTTAGCCTCTCACTGCGCTGCTGAGACCCTGAGCCAGCCTCTCCGTCCCCTGCACGGAACTGAGCGGTCAGCGCTCTTTTTTTTTTATTCCTGAACTTCTGTTTTAATATGTGTATTTCATCAAACTTTAGAGTGGGTATAAAGTCAAAAGGTTTATTTTTTTAGCTTAATGCACTGTATGCATTAAAGTACAAAAAAAAACCTTCCACTAGCTGTTCCCCCCTCCCCTCAAACACTTATGTTGATCTCTCTTTCTCTCCCTTCTGCTGCTCTGCCAGGCTTCACTAGGGGTACAGCCAAAGGCTCCTGCTACTGTCAGTCAAATCCTGTAAGGAGGGGGAGGAGGGGGGGAAGGCGGGTGTCTATGGATGTGCACAGCCCAGCTCAGGAGTGCACCTGTATGCCTGCCTCCCATAACAAATCATGTGCTATGGGGGCACACGTGCCCGTCTTCCCCCCAATGTCAATGAGTATGGGGTACATAGTACCCCTATTCATTCACCAAAAAAGTGTAATAAAAAAAATGTCCCCCAATGTAAATCCAGCATAAATCATGATGAATGCCAATCCGCACAATAAAAAAAAAAAAAGGACACTCACTGAACACGTGTCCAAGGACACACACTGAATGCCAGGAAAACATGGGGGTGAGGTCACCCGGGTGACCTGTAATTTGGCCAGCATCTCTCCGCAGGACTGTCATATGACGTGTGTCCCTGGACAGGACATGGCATGTCCTGCGGGTGGCGTTTTTTTTTATGCAGCTTGGTTTTCTTTGTAATTGATATTGGATCTACTTTGGGGGACATTTTTTTTGTTTGTTTGTTTTTTTTATTTTAAGAAAGGACTTGTCAAAAACTTCTTTTTTTTTTTCTTTTTACCTTTGACACATTATTGGGGTGAATGAGTAGGGGTACTATGCACCCCATACTCATTCACGGGGGGGGGGCACAGGATCTGAGGGATCCTTTTTTAAAGGGGGCTTCCACATTCCAATAAGCCCTCTGCCCACAGACCCCCACAACCATTGCCCAGGGTTGTGGGGAAGAGGCCCTTGTCCCCGAAGGGCCTGCTATAGATTGGAGGGGATCCCCATGCTATTTTTAGAAGAAATGTTATACTGCCACTTGTATTGTTTCCATTCTCCTGACAGTAGGAGAGTCATGGTTGTTAAGGACGCAGAAGCCACCCATCCGCTCCTTAACAAACACTCTAAATGAATCCGAATTATCCGAATGAATCTGAAAATTTAGTTATAACTTTTTCAGATTCATTACTATGTCCATTCAGAAATTCATATCCTGTACATCCAAATCTCCGAAAATGAAATTTTCATCCGAAAAACAAACCAAATCGCACATGAAAAGTCTATTCCTTTCATTTATTCTGTTGCGAAACCTGAAAGTGCAGGTGAAGGACACAACCCTCCCCCTCCTCTTGTAAAAGATTGCAATTTAACTAGAAGAAAGGGCATTGCTGGACTTTCTTATGAGAAAGCCCATCTTTTTTTCACACTGTCATGAATGCATCCTGAAACAAATTGTAATTTGAAGATGTTATACACATATTGAAAAAAGCTTAGAAAACATTAGCATATAAAATTGTAAACAGTCAATGGAAATAAAAATAAAGTGACGAAACACCAATGTAATACCAATGGAAAAGGATATTGTAAGACAGAAAGTCTGTATGATCCACATCATCCCCCTGCCTGGATCTGTTCCTGTAAAAACCCCCAGGATGACCGATACTAAGAAATTTACAAAATTAACATGAAAAACGCCCCCCACTGGATTTCTTTGCATTGTATCTATCTTGGCTGTGGATGGGAGGTGAATTGCAAGGATAGGACCCTAAATATTTGCTTCTCATTAAAGCCACTTGGTTTCTAAGTTTTGAGAAAGAAAAATCCATCTGTTTTCCCTGCAGAGAAAAAGCCTGTTTATACATTTCTCCACAATATATACAGAATCATTCCAGATGTAATTGTTTCCTGGGGATTTTTTCTTTCCTTTGATTAACTTGATGCATCTTACAGGATGTTACACTTCAGCTTGGAGGGGATAAACATTTTCTTCCAGTGAAAGCTAACTTAAATGTCTAAAATAAAATTTTCCAGTGTAAACCTTTTAATGTTATGTTTTCACAAACTAAAGGCAGACTCAGAAGTACTATTTTTCAAGGGCATCTTGCCTTTGGACAGGCTACTTTGACAAAGTTGTTGCAAGTGGAATAATTTTTTTTATACAATATCGTAGGACATTAAAGGGTCAATTTACTTAGCTGTTTGAATTATTTTACTTGCTGTGTGAAATATTTTAAAGAATAAAGTAAAGCTTTTCTGAAAGAAACTGATGTCATTGACCTAAATTAAATGGCTAAAAAAATATTAATAGTTTTGAGTGAAATTGACATTCCTTAAATATATACTTATTGTTTAAGATGTAATTTTATATGTATTATTATTTTACATACATATATTTTTTCAACTTACATATATACCAAAACATCTTAATACAAAAGAAACTGCATCCAACAATTAAAAAACATAAATACCCAAGTAAGCCAAATATTACATATTTAAACCATTATAGATTCTAATCTATGCCATCCCTCATGGGATATATATTTTCAACTCACACCATAGGAAGACATCTTAATAGAAAAGAAACTGTACCCAACAATTAAGAAGCATTAATACCCAAGTAAGCCAAATATTACATATTTAAAACATTATATATTCTAATCTATGGTATCCCTCTGGTTTCCCCATATAGAATGTTATTCCAACATTCCTGAGTATGTAGCATCTTTCATATTCTCACCAGTTTGGTACCAGACTGGGAACCTGAAATCATTCTGTCCAAATTGTTTGAAATTTGTTTAAAACTCGCTTGTGCTGAAAAGTTAGCTGCTCTAATTCACATTCAACTTGACTATATTTCAAATGTTGTTGGGTGTGGTGAAATTCTATTTGAGCAATTAAGTTTCCAGAAAGAAATAATGTTCTCCTAAACCCCTATCTCAGATTAAATTTATTTTATGGAACTTCTAGATGCCCCAAAATGCAAGTATATGGATTTTATATGTAGCTGGGTGCCTTTCCAGCTGCTGGAGGTGTGGGCTGTGGGGAGGTGTAGCCATGGAGGCTGAAGACTGAGCCACAGAGAGCCACTGGTGATTTGGATTGTGGGGCACAGACCTGCTGCTCTTACCTGTCTGTGCTCACCTTCAGAGGTAGAGAGCTGGTGAGAGTCTAATGCGGGGACTGAGCCTTGCAAGGGCCTGTTATTGAAGACTGAGACTTCTCGGACTTATAGTCCCATAGCCATCCAAGGTGCAGTCCTAAACAGACAGCTTTATGTGCACCACGTTACAGAAGGCCCCAACGATAACCTGCTACTACTGATAATTTGGCACCAGGTACTTGTAGTCACCTCATGGGGTATCCCTTTGTCAGAAAACCATTCACCCACCCACTATTGGGGTTGTATGTGTTGTGTGCACATGAGGACATTTTTTGTTTTGGGTTAGTTAATGCATATACCTTTAATCCTGTTTGCATCAGTTAAAATTGACTTCAACATTTCTACAGTTCAATTTATTGCCATCTTATGGGTCAGTGTTCATTTTATCTAGTACTCATCTTTAAACATGTGCAGTTGCTTGCTTATGGATTGCTTTACTGCCTTGCCATAATATGCCTAATAATCTACCACCAAGTTGCCTGTGGCCTGTTTTTTGCGCATTATTGAGTGGTAGCTTACTAATGTTTACATTACATAGACGTGTCAGTGGGGGCTGAGCAGCTTAAAGATTAGTGACAGAACAGGGAATCTTCCATAACCAAGCGGCTCTTGCTGGGGTAGCACTAAACATACATTTGTTTTATAAAAACAGTCTGTTGAACATCTTTCTAATAGCCTACCAACATCTCCAGATAAGACATATGAAATCTCATTTGCTATGTGTGGGTTTGCAGGAAGCTTTCTAATTTTGCAGGAGCCTCCAGTGCAGTTTTTGTAAAAGCATGGGGAAATTGTAAACATAAAAACATTAATCCACTGGTGTGTCCACGTTAATCTTCCTTAGTTGTTGCAATCAGCAAAATTGAGCAACGCATTTCAGGGCTTTCAGAGGAACTGGAATATGGTAAAGCAGAGACTAGTAAAATTGATCCGTGTGGGAAAATAAATCAGATTGGGCTTTAAAGCATTTGTCCCAGGCTTTTTATCACTCTATTTTCTTCTTTCTACTCTCCATGGTCTCTCTTGCAGGCTCTCATCTGTATTTCCCTCATTGCCACCACCCCCCCCCCCCATTCAGCAGTCCTACTTTTGCCTTTTCTCAGCAAAGTCTAAGGGAAACAGTATGCAGTGTCAGTATCAGGAGAATCTAGCACTCTGCCTTTTTCACAGCTGCAGGTCTTATTCCAGCATCTTGGTTTTGGCTGTGATAAATTCTTCCTGTCCGTCTGTCCACCTGCAAGGTGATTGATGTGGCTAGTCTCTGGGTAAAGACTAAACATTATTTAAGCCAGCCAAACCTGCAGTCTCATGCTTGTAATAGCGTTTGTAACACATGCTCAAGCTCCCTGTTTGTCTGCCCTGCTGCTAGAATTTCCCTGTGTATGACCTCGGATCAGATATAGACTATTTGCTGAACTCTGCCTGCGTTTTTGCTATGGATTGGACCTTGACTATTCTGAACCTTCCCTTCCTTGTACCTAAACTGTTATTGAACCACTCTGCCTGTCTGCCAAGTTTGCTGTACCTGTTTGCTGTGCTCAGTTACTGCTTGCCCCAGCGTGGTAGCCAGGCACTATTATATTTTATATTTTGTATAAGTCTTGGGGGCAACCGAGTACCAGTAGGCCTGCTTGCTTATGGGAAAGGGGGCTGCTATAGGTGAAGAATGCAGAAGCCAGCTACAGTATCTGACCACCTGTGTTAGGGGTAAGTGTGACATATAGGTACATATCATTGCATCTTGGGTTTTATCCATGCTCCTCTGAGTGCTCTGAGCCTTTCAGCAGCCATCTGTCCAGTGGAGTGCCCAACTGAGCTATACAAAGCACTATCCAAATCTCTTCTCCAAATCAGTGCCACATCATGTTTCCAAAAAAGTTACTAAACCCAGGACCCTGCATTCACTCTATCTGGTCTCCCACAGTGCACACAACATGGAAATGCAATAATTTTGGTAAATATAAACTTCTAAATACCTTTTTTCATCAGCAGTTAGAGCAGTCTTGTGACTTCAACTGAGCACTGGTTAAAGCTTGTAGGAGGAGTTTTCTTTCTGGACAGTGCTGATTGGCCCTGTGCTGATCGCATGCACCCTCCTGAGAAAAAAAAAAAACCTCTCTAGCAATACACCAAAACTGAGTACATGTGCATGTGGCTAGGGCTCATTCTTTCTTATCTGGTGGACTTCTGAACAAGAGGAGAGCCAGAGACAACAGGATCAAAACAGACTTTTTACACAGTGAAGAGGATTAACCCCTTAGGTTCCACAGTGAGTATAACAAGCATGCTTTACTGCATATACAGACTGATTTTACTATTGTGGGTTTAGTAACACTTTAAGAAACTAGATGATAGAACCACAACACATTTCAGCACTATTATTTTCCAGTACCAAGCACATGTTCGCAAAGCAGGAAAACAACCGCAGGAATTCAGATATATTCTTTAAAGTAGAACTATAAGCAGAACTTTTTTTCATTTTGGATAGAGTAAATATCAATTGGGGTTATTTTCGCCATCTGTGTCCTATTGGGGATATTTACCAAAATTTGGAATTTTCTTTTTACTTTTATTGATAATGATTACCGGGATGAATAGAAAGGGGGAGCGTGCAGCACAGCGATCCGGTGCCCGCTGTGTCCTCTTGACACAGTGGAACACCAATCGTCGTGCGGGACCTCTGTGCGATCAGTGATCACATGCAGAGTAGTAAGCAAGATGCCACTTCTGACATCATTGCTTACTACGTGTGAAATCTGTGAATCATCACAGAGGTCACATGGTACAAGGCTATTCACAACAGCATTATACCATTTTTTTTTACTAAAAAGATAACTGAATACATTTTGGCCAAGATTTATGATGAAAATTATTTATTTGCAAAAGTTTATAAGAAAAACACTTTTTTTCTAAATTTGTGGACTTTTTTATTTATATCAAAAATAAAAAAAATAAAAACCCCAGTGGTGAATAAATACCACCAAAATAAAGCTTTATCTGTCTCAAAAAAATGCTAAACAATTCATATGGATACAGTGTTGCATGACCGCGCAATTGTCATTCAAAATGTGATAGCGCTGAAAGCTGAAAATTGGCTAGGACAGGAAGGGGTTAAAACTGTCCGGACTTGAAGTGGTTAAAGTGTTACTAAACCCAGTACCCTGCATTCGTTATATCTGGTCCCCCACAGTACACAGAACATGGAAGTGCAATTATTTCAGTAAATATAAACTGCTAAATACCTTTTCTTATCAGACGTTAGAGCAGTCTTGTGACTTCTATCAGTGTTCAGCAGAGCACATGTTACAGCTGGTACGAGGAGTTTTCTTTCTGCTCTAGGAGGATGCAAAACCCCTGACCTCTGTCTGGACAGTGCTGAATGGCCCTGTGCTGATCACATGCACTCTCCCAAAAAAAAAACCTCTCTAGCAATACACACTAAACTGAGCATGTGTAGAATGGCTACGGTTCAGTCTGTCTTGTCAGGAGATAAGACGTGGACATTTGAACAAAAGAAGGAGCAGAGAAGACAAGATCAAACAGCCTTTTTACACAATGAAGAGGATTAACCCCGTAGGTTTTACAGTGAGTATAACAAGCTGATTGTACTCTTGTGGGTTTAGTAACACTTTAATGGGGACACAGACAGCAATAAAAACCTAATAGGTGTTCTAATCCCTCCCTTTTCTAATCCCTCTCAACTCCGTCCAAAACTAAATAAAAGTTTTGCCTTTAGTATTGCTATAAGCAGATTAATTATTATTGTAGCACATTACAAAATATAATAAAACGTATTGGTTGTTAAAATCAGAACGGATGCATTTCCATCCAAAATGCTAATGAAAGTGGTTGTAAAGGCTGAAGGTGTTTTTACCTGCATGCATTCTATGCATGCAGGTAAAAAACTGTCTGTGTGCTGCTCCCCCCTCAGCCCCTCTAATACTTACTTGAGCCCCCATCCAGCGATGTGCACAAGAGCCTTGGTTGTCCTGGGACTCTCTTTCATTGTCTGAGACAGCAGCGAGAGCCATTGGCTTCCACTGCTGTCAACCACAGCCAGTGAACCAATGAGGAGGGGGGGGGCAGGACAGAGCCATGGCCCTATGTGTCTTACGGACACATAGAGCTGGGCTCAGGAGCCAGCCTGCACCAGTGCCCCCATTACAGACGGCTTGCTATTGGGGCACCGGTCAAAGAGAAGGAGTCAAGAGTGTTGGTGGGGGACCTGAAAAGAAAAGGATCAGGGCTGCTCTGTGCAAAAACTACTGCACAGAGCAGGTAAGCATGACATGTTTGTTTTTTGTTTTTTTTTCAAGCCGAAGCTTTTGTACCACTTTAATATGCTATATTTTATATATTCACTGATACTCTTCACAGAAGTTTGACTATGATATATGAGTTCCTTTCTGCATAATAATATCCCTTTACATAATGTTTGTTTTACTAAATCTCCTTACAATAAACAGACATAAAAGTGGGATTTACTAGGGCATAAATTAAGGTAAAAATAGAAAGTAGGCCTTTGTTGCAGAATGAGCAGACGATTCAAAATGTATTGGTATTTGACCTCCTTATAAATCCAGGAATAGTTTATTAATGAAGGTCTTCTTTTAGAAGAACACTAAATCACAGTACTCTTGGTGAGCTGTGCAGGCTGTTTGAAAACTTCCTTATTGCTGTCTGTTTTTATGTAGAGGATATGAATGGGCCAATGATAAATGGAGAATCAGCAATTCAGCATTCCTTCTTTAGAGACCTGCAGCTGTGTGGATTACCCTTTCACTTCCTGAGTTACCGGGACATCACTGCAAAGCTCCATTTTGTTGCATACTGTGATTCGCCCAGTTAAGAAATGGTTATTATGTTTTTTTGTTTTTTTTTTTACTTGCAGCTGGTAAAGTCATCTGGCAGCGGCTGCCGGATCCTGACCCCAGTATCTTCCGTTCCTTTACTTTCCAGTTACATGAAAAGAAAACTAAAAGAGAAAACTTCCTACAGCCAAAGCTAAGGCTAATTGTGACAGAAATGTTATCTCTCTCTGCTCTGAGGCCTGAATCCGAGTCAACTTCCAACTATTTTTACTCTTCTGCAAACAGCCATTGTGCTGTTTGTAGCATAGCTTTAGAAATGTTTTTAACAGATTTTAGAATATTTAAAAAAATGTTTTGATATTTGATTTTATTGTTTATTGATTTTATTTATGTTTTTATTCTTTTTATAGCTTTTTGGAAGATTTTTTACAGATTAAGAAAACAGATTTACACAGGCAGGCAAAGATACAATACACTATAGTATACAATAGTATTGTTGGGCTTACAGATGGAACCACAAAATTCATAGGCGTTGAAAGTGAATATTCTGCCTGAGGCAGTAGTCCTTGTACAGAGTTGAAGTGTTACTAAACTCACATTAACTCAGTCTGTGTATGCAGCAAAGCATGTTTGTTATACTCACTTTGGCACTTAAGGGGTTGATCCTCCACATTATGTAAAAAGACCTGTCTTTGATCCTTTGATGAGTACAGAGCTCTAGGAGTCACTTTGCACATGCTCAGTTTAGTGTATATTATTGCTAGAGATATTTTTTTCTTTGGGAGGGTGCCTGTGATCAGCACAGGACCAATAAGCACCATCCAGACAGAAGGTCAGAGGTTATGTAGCCTCATAGGACAGTCACTCTGCACATGCTCAGTTTAGTTTGTATTGCTATAAAGTTTTTTTTCTTTTGGATGGTGCATGTGATCAGTACAGGGCCAATCAGTGCTGTCCAGACAGAGGGTCAGGATTCATGCAGCCTAATAGGACAGTCAGAGCAGAATGAAAACTCCTCCTACAAGCTTTACCAAATGATCAGCCGGACATTGATTGAAGTCACAAGACTGCTATATACTGCTGATGAGAAAAGGTATTTAGCATTTCCATGTTCTGTGTACTGTAACAGACCAGATATAGTAAATGTAGGGTCATGGGTTTAGTAATGTTTTAAATTTGAAGTACGGGGTGGTAGGACAGGATAAAGTGTCCTCTTCTCAGAAGACAGAGAAGAGAGCATTTTGGAAAGAAGAGCTCAGCAATTGCAGCCTCAATGATTCTTTTATAACAGAGTCATTTTAAGCATCCATCTTAAATTAGCAAATGTCTGCCTAGTCTTTGAACATGTGTAGGTGATTTTAGCTGTCACAACACAGTTGATGCTGTACTTGATACTTTTTAAATTGCTCTAATAGTTCATTTTTCAGGACAAGAGATCCACTACCTTCTTCTTGTTCAAGTAGAACTGTAAGAAGAGAGTTGAACTCTTGGAAGTAAAGAAAAAAGAAACATCACATACTTTACTGAACTGTGTTCTTTTTAAATACATTTCTGAATTGGAGCAGTAAGGATCAAGGAAACATACAGACTGTTAATAGGGTAGCCAAAGACTAAAGTGATTTTATAACACCAGCCTTGTATTAGCAATACAAAAATAAAAATCTCCTTTCATATTGTGAGTGCTGCCTATCTGCTTCCCATCTCTTTCCACAATTTCCTGGAATCCCTGCATGCTTTGGACTACATGTGCCATGGCACCTTGCTACCTGCAAGCAGTGATTCCTGTACTGATTCTGTGCTCTGCAACTCCTCCTCCTCCTCTCAGCACCTCTGTAGTTCAGAAGGTAGGCTCTGTGAAATGTGTGACACAGAATTCAAGGAAGTAAATGTGTGGGGATTTTTACAAATTAAGTTTACAAACTTCAAATTGTTCAGAATAATAAGAGTAGGCTGGAAATAATTTAAATAAAATGTGAAGATGAACAAATTATTTGACCATAGATATGCTTTTACATAGATGACTAAGACTAAGAAAGATGAGAGTAGAGGGTAGAGTGGAACAGATAAACACAGCTGAAGTTTTTCTTTTTTGTTTACAGTGAGAAAGCTTAGGTCATCCATCATATTTAAGATTTTTATCGTTGCTCCCACTGGGGAGATTTCTTCAGTTTCTGCCCCAAAGACAGTTAGTCCCTGACCGAAATGAGGAGGATGTCTTCCCAAATGGGTCACAGTTATCAGTTTAAACTTGACAGAGACTCTAATCCATTCCCAGTCTTACAAAACTAATAAAATGTTTTATCTGGATCTCCTATTTTTACAGTTTACCTTGATGTAACAGTTGTAGCACTACCCCCGCAGGAGACACTGGTTATGTTGGGTCCTCTGTTCTTACCTTGACCTTGGCAAAGACCTCAGCACCATTGACACTACAGATATACACATCAATAGGGAAACATTAATGATTATTGTTAACACCTTAGGGTCACCCTGAAATAAAATCCAAGACCTTGTGGTAAAGTAACAAAGTATATTGCCAAATACTGTTCAGATAATCAGAGTATAACAGTGGGGATCTCTTTGCAGAATGCACTGTAATAAAGCTTTTCTTCATATGGTTAAAATGTTGCCTTAAGTGCAAACCAAACCAGCATACACTGTAGCTCTTCTCACTAAATGAGCAACATAGGGCAAAAACAGCCTGGTACTAATGCAGATCAGGGCTATGTTGCCTATGGGCAGTAAGGGGTGAGAGCTCTTCAAACACAGAAATATAAATGTGCTGAAAACGGTGCTCTATAGCAGGTGAATTATGTACAGTCTTTAAGACTTCTTCTGGCTGCCCTTGAAGACGTTGGTGCACTTGTTGGGGGGGTGGAATATCCATGAAAACAGTGAGTTATGTATATTACTGATCAGTAGTAAGTAGATGGGGAATGTCAGTGGGAATACAGGACATTATGTTGATAAATGTAAGGTTATGCACTTGGGGGCTAAGAATATGCATGCATCATACATACTAGGGGAAGTACAACTGGGGGAATCAATGGTGGAGAAAGATCTGGGAGTTCTGGTAGATCACAAGCTTAATAATGGCATGCAATGCCAAGCTGCGGTTTCAAAGGTGAGCAAAATCCTCTCTTGTGTTAAAAGAGGTATATACTCCAGAGAGAGAGATATTGTCAGGGATCGCGGCTCCGTGGTCCACGATCGCGGCTCTGTCCCCCGCGCATGCGCATTGGCGGCAGATCGCGCCGGGACACAGGCACTAGGTCCCGGCGAGCCGCGGCTGACAGGACGCCGCGCATGCGCAGTAGGTGCCGGGGGCGCGCCTCAGGCGTCCAATGACAGCCGGGGGCGCGTCCTAGCCGGCCAATGACAGTGCAGGGCGCACTATTTAAAGATGCCCTGCACTGTCACAGATTGCCGCAAGGTCTTCCTGTGATCCTGAGTTCCTGCACCTGTCTAGTGACCCTGATTGACCCTGACTACGCTGCCTGCCCCTGTGATTGACCCGGATTGCCCTGACTATTCTGCCTGCTCCTGTGATTGACCCGGATTGTCCTGACTACTCTGCCTGCTCCTGCGTTTGACCCGGATTGCCCTGACCATTCTACGGATTGACTTCCCTGCTGACCCTGCGTGTGACCCGACTACTCTTCGCCTACCGATTCTGTACCCCGCTTACCCTCACGGGCCCACGATCCGTTACTACCCTGCTGGGGCCGCCATCCTCTTCATATCTGCCTCTCCCGGTACCTGTCCCCAAAGGTCTCCTCAGCCACTGGTGGGCCTGCTCGGAGGTCGTGACCTGGCCCGGGACTGTTTCAAGTCCATCCCCACCATCAGGGGCTCTGGTGAAAGCACAGCCCGGGCTTAGACCCCACGCTCTGAGTAGGTCTGTCAGTTGGCAGCCTGAGGCACCACCTGGCGGATCATAACAGATATCATTTTACCCCTGTAGAAATCATTAGTAACACCTCATCTGGAATATGCAGTTCAGTTTTGGGCACCAATTCACAAAAAGAACATTGGGGAACTACAGAAAGTACAGAGAAGGGCAACCAAACTGATAAGAGGTATGGAGGAGCTCAGCTATGAGGAAAGATTAGAGGAACTGAATTTATTCTCTCTTGAGAAGAGGAGATTAAGGGGGGATATGATCAACATGTATAAATACATCAGTGGTTCATATAGTGAACTCGGTGTAGAGTTATTCACCCTGAGGTCATCACAGAGGACAAGGGGGCACTCTTTACGTCTGGAGGAAAAGAAATTTAATCTCCAAACACAGAAATGTTTCATCAAAGTAAGAGCTGTGAAAATGTGGAATAGACTCCCTCAAGAGTTGGTTCTGGCCAGCTCAGTGGATTGCTTTAAAATAGGCCTGAATTCTTTCCTAGATACCCAGAATATAACTGGATACTAATATTTATCGGTAAAGTTGATCCAGGGAGTATCCGATTGCCTCTTGGGGATCAGGAAATAATTTTTTTCCCTGCAGGAGCAAATTCGATCATGCTTTGCTGGGCTTTTTTTTGCCTTCCTCTGGATCAACTGTGAGTATAGGATTATAACTTTTTATTTTATGGTTGAACTGGATGGACTTTTGTCTTTTTTCAGCCAGAATAACTATGTAACTATTAAAATTTCCTCACATGATTATGCACAAAGTTAATATTAAATTCATTAATGGGTTAATAGCCCACTCACCAGCTCCTCTATACTTGATGATCCCAGGTGGCTTCCTGCAGAGATGTGATGGGAAGTGGTGGATTCTACAATGCAGCTGTGAACCTCGATGGGACTCGGCACAGCAGCGGTCAGCTAGACTGGGTTTAGTACTCTGGATCATCTAGCGGCACAAATGACAGGCCTCTATGCAGGAATTGGCCACAGAAAGGAACTACTCTGCTTTTAGCTCAGTCTAGCGGTCTGTAGCCAATTTTCCCCCTCTCCACAACCGACAGGTCCCAACGCCAATGCAACACTAAGTATCCAACCGGATTCTCAGCTCTGCTCTCTCTCTCTCTTTCTGAACCTTTTCTTCCTTACACACCAGTCCAAGCATTCCTGGGCTCTTTTATTTATGCAATGATATTGCATCTTTTCTGGCCCAAACTACATCTCCCAGTATTCAGTGTTCGTGGCTTATAAAAATCAAAGGTTCTTAGTCTGAAGAAGCTGCATCTTGTGGTGCAAACGGGAACTGCATTCAGGAAATATTTACTATAATAATACATTATAAGGCCTGCACATCCCAGTAACAGTTATTCTAGTTACACTGCCACATTTTTATAAAGTGGAGAAAAAACTGGTAAGAGTTAGTAAGGAAATTAGTTGAAATGTGCCAGAAAATAAGTGAGTATTTTGTCTGTCTTAGTAAAAAGACCTCTGAATGATTTATAGTATGTGTACCACAGACCCCAGACTTGGCTGGCTGTTTGATGACAGGTTGCATTCCCTGACAGGCACATGGCAGCAAGGCACACAGAAGTTTGCAGACACTCAAGTCAGGAATTAGGTCCTGCATGTCTTTTTGCAGTTTATTTGCTGGTTTAAACTAGCAGAAATACAACAGAGGAAACTAGTAACTGATCTGCTCCTTTGGGATAACCACCCTCTTAAATGACTTATAATGCAGGAGACCCCTTAACAGAGGTATAATCCTGAGACAAAAAACTGTAATGAGCTCTTCTAAAAGTGGCCAGGACAGTCTCTAGGATCCTTGAGGCTAGTACTCACTGTACCATGGGTACTGTAATGCCTCTCGTAGTTCTGTCCAGTCTTTGTGCTTGATGCCTCTAGCCTGGATCCTCTACAAAGCTTCCTGCACTGCTTCAAGGTACTTTGGAAAATATCCCTGAGCTCTAACTGGAACTAGGATCCCAAAAGGGTGTTCTTCTGCTCTGCAGCTGGCAGCCAAGGGGGTGCCTCAGCCCTCAGGCTGGGTATTACTCCCCCAGGAACAAGACACTGCTGTCCTAGGATCCAGCCTATTTATACCCTTCTTAGTCCCTTGCTGGTCAGTTTCTTGATCAGGGATTGTGTCAGGAATGGACTTGCCAATAGTGGTGGGACTGACCTGCCTTGTGGGCTGCAGTACCAGGGCTGGCCAGCGAGTGCTCTCAACAACCAGAGGTTCACTTTGGCAATTAGCCATCACCTGGGGCTGATTGCAGGTGTATTTAAGGGATGGCCAGACCTGCAGTCTGTGCCTTGGTGTGTGTTTTTCCATGGGCCCCTGTATCTTGTAACCTGCATTCCTGTTCCTGTTTCTGCCTGACTTGTTGCTGACCCTGCCTGATCCTGACCTCTGCTGACTTCTCCTGTTTGATCCCTGGCTTGTGACCCTGACCATTCTCTGCCTGACCCCCTGTACCTACCTGTCCGTTAGTCGCTGTACCCGGCTCGTGACCTGACTACTCTCCGCCTGCTCCTCCTGTACCTACCTGCCCGATAGTTATCGACCCGGCCTGCCTGACTACGTTGTGCTCTATATGTGTATGTACCTGTGTATCTATATCAGTTTAGGTTTGGGTTCGTTTCACCTTGTTGTATGTATTTGTGTTAGCTTGGGGTTTGGTGCACTGCGTTTATATTTGTATTGTTAGTCTTAATAAATTGTCTTATTTATACCATATCTGAAGCCTGTGTTTCCCTGTGTCAGTACACACACCTCTGGTCATACCCAGAGCCCTGACAGATTGACTGTAGTTGTAAAAATATTTAGGCCAAGGTCTCACTCTTCCACCCACTATATCCCAGAAACTAGTGGGATGCAGGGGAAAGTAGTTGGGTTGTACCAGCAGAACCCAGAACAGCCAAAAGCAATTGAGCACTGCTCTCCTACTACACTAAACTAAATTTACCTAAACTAGCAACCTAACTAGGAGGGTGCTACTTAATGTTAATGTAGCGCTACCCTTGTGGGAGCCACTGTAGTTATGTCCAGGTCTTCCCTAAGTTCGCACTGCAGCCAACCACAAGGTAGTTTCACAGCCAGGTACACACACTTTCGCTCGTTGTTTCCAATGATCAGTCTAGAGGTTGTTGTTTTTGTAGTTTTATTCTTGGAGAACTTGGGTAGGGATGGGGAATTTAGTAGGATACTCCAGGAATAGAAAAAGTTACAATTGAGGACAGAACTTCCTTAGATAGCAGCCTTGAGCAAAGTTCCAATGTCAGAAACGGGTTAAATGGACAGTGCTTCTCAGGACACCAGCCGGTGTCCCCTTTTACAGACCCACACTGACTATAAAGCACCAGAGGGGTAGTAAAGCACAAAGAGTCCCCAAGATACCTCAGTATCTGTACTCACAAGGCCCAAGTACAGAATGGTAGCTTCTTTCCAATCTTCCAAGAGATGCCCTCCAGTGATAACAGATAGGTCTTCAGCTGACAGCTCTCCTCAATCAGCTTGCTGAAGAACAAGGGTCACTTTGTCTCTTACTTCAGGCCATCAGGTCACCAACCTGAGACTGCTTGGCAGCAGGTGCCTGGGGAGGCAGCGTGCCTTCCCCAGGCTGGTATAATCTTCTCCAGGAAACACCCAGGGCTCAGTAATGCCCAACAAATAACTACCCTCTCCCAGCATCTTTAGGGTTGCACTCCCTGGATTGGCTGGAGTGGCACTAATACTGTGCTCTGAATTAGTTCCACTTATACATCCAATCTTTCCTAGGATACTTGGATACAGAGGAAGCCAGAGGCAGAACTAGCAGCACTTGAACACACTGAGCAAGCATTACTAACAATTGCATCTGTGTTAAGCAGAAAGCCCAATTAGATTATCTTAACAGTTCTCTTGTTAAGTAGAGGAACCAACCAGGGGCGGACTGACAACTCATGGGGCCCCCGGGCAATAGGGGATCATGGGCCACCTGTGTCCTTGGCCAAACTCAAAAAAGCCTATGAAAAAGGTACCAGGGGCATCTCATGGAGCCCCCTACTGACCCCGGGCCCTCGGGCAGTGCCCGAGTTTCCAAATGGTCAGTCCGCCCCTGGAACCAACTATAACTGCTTTCCTGCCACCCTATATCGAATATACTGCTACAGGGCAGCAGGGACGCACAAAATCACATATGTATACATGATTTTGCATCTCCGGGTAGGGAGCGCGAGTGAACTGCTATTAGGTTCCTATCTGGTGATTATTCGCAGTCACCCGGTGATCGCCGAGCATTACCGACAGAGGAAGAGAACTATATGTAAACAATACAGTTCTCTCTCCTGTCAGCTCCTGCACACTGCTTTGCATGGCTCTGCATAGCACAGCATAGCCATACAAAGCAGTGTGCTTACAGTTGAAAGCACTAACAGAGCACACAGTGAAACAGCACACAGTTAACCCTTTGATCACCTCACATGTTAACCCCTTCCTGCCCAGTGCCATTAATACAGTGTCAGTGCTTTTTATTAGCACTGATCACTGAACTGGTGTCACTGGGGATGTCAATGACACCAAGTCATTCCCCCCCAGTGTCAGAATGCCTGCCACAGTCCTGCTATAAGTCGCTGCTACCAAAAAAAAAAATCCCTGTATATATACCGCCATTAGTAAATGCTTTAACTTTCACGTAAACCAATTAATTTACATGTATTGGGATTTTTTTTTAGCAAAGACTTGTAGCAGAATACATTTTGGATTAAATTTATGACGAAATTTCATTTTTAAATTTTTTTTATTGGATTTGTTCAATAGCAAAAAGTAAAACATTTTTTTTTCTCAATTGTTCTTTTTTTTTTTCATAGCGCAAAAAAAAAAAAAGCGGAGGCAATCAAATACCACAGAAAGAAAGCTCTATTCATGGGAAAAAAGGATGTAAATTTCATTTGGGTGCAGCATTGCATGACCGCACAATTTTCAGTTAAAGTAACACAGTACCGTAATGCAAAAAATGGCCTGGTCAGGAAGGGGGGTAGATCCTCAGGAAGGCAAGTGGACAATTTATTTGTCTAGCACCTGTCTAGGAGAGTGCTACATTAACAACAAAAACATGTGAGAAAAATATGTGAATTTACATACAGAGAAATTACACAAATCCCTTGTTCTTTTTCTGTAATGACAGATTAAGACAGGACTTTTATAGAATATTTTTATGACCGCAGGTGGTTAACGTCATACATGACAATAAATTGTAGACTGGTAGTGCTATGGCATAAAAAACTAGTGCATAGTGCCTGGCTTTCTTGTAAGCATGGTTTTAATTCAAACATAATAGCTGTAATTTGGAATGCCAATGGTGGGCTCAGGTTAGAGTGCAGGACTGAGGAGGTACAGGCACCGATGAGCAGTCACTATCTATAACTTGACAAAGAATACTGAGAGTAAGTTAAAGGGTAAGCAAACGATAACAATCAACTTCTCTTATTTGTTGCCTTGTTCTGTTAAATATACAGTACCATTGAAAGCATTCTGTTATATCTATTGCTAAATAGAATACCTCTTCGTCTTCCCAGATATATTGTCAGCTATTAAAAGCACCCCCCCATGTTGAAGGCATGTGGTCTGTTATGGTTTGGGGGGGGTGCATGCTCATCCCCCCTTTCCTGGTCTACCTGGCTACATGCTCAGGCTAGGGTCTGGTATGGATTTTGCAAAAATGGATGCAAATGGATACAAAAAACATACCTTTTGTCTGTTTGCATTGGTTTCTGTCCATTTCCTTAATGGATACAGACCTAAAAGGATGATCATCCGTTTAGATCTGGCTGCCCGTTTTTCATCTGTCAATGGATGAATGAAAAATGGACAGATGGAACCCTAGTGTGAAAGGACCCTAAAAGGCTGAAAAAAAATAAATACATATCACATAAAGTGTGTCAGACTACTGCAGAGAGACAACTGCTTTCACACAGAGAGCAAGGGTTCTTCTATGCTGGCAGGGAACAGGCTTTTATACTCAGGTTGTGGCTGCTTTCTAACAAACGCACATTGTAAGACGTTGAGTGTAGCAAACTAGCTCATCCAGCTGGAAGCAGAGTTCTCCTTTACCTTGTTGTATTTGAGGTATCCCTTGAATCATTCCTCACATCCCCCCCCCCCCCCCCCCTTGCATTCCTGTGAGGCAGACTTTATCTCCTGGCAGATGATGTGGAACAACCATGAGAAGTGGAGCCAGCCCGTCTGCGGAGGTGTCACTTTGGTCACCCAAAGCTATGTAAGCCCCACACCTTATCAACCTGACCCAGAACTGAACATTCTTCAGGTCAACTGTATGGTTCATATCACTGGATATGAAGCTGGTAATTTAGTGTAGAGTTTCCCAATGACCACTCCCAAGTCAGAGCCCCCCCCCCTCCCCTTTGAGAGGGACCTTTAAGAGAGTTAAGTGAGTTAGTCTGACACACACACACAGAGATCTCCGAGGTAACATCGTAACAGAGGAGATCAAAGAACCTTTCTGCTCTGCATCTTGAATTTGCTAAAACCAGGCAAGGCAAGTAACTTACCCTGTAATTTCCTCGCTATTCTATGTTTGCTGTGTCTTTATATACATATATATATTTTTGTGATATCTCTTCGTAAATATTTATTTGCATCCAACGCTTTTAGTAATACATCTTTCTTTCTGAAAGTGTTAAACTGTTTCTAAGCGCTTACTTGCAATTCACGAATCCCTGCCTTTGAAGAGACACTACGGGTTGTCATATCTCTGTATAACAGAGGGCCGATCAATATTTCAATCATTATAGTGTATATTTGGTAACGGGAGTTTCCCAGTCTCCGACAAAAGTGGTGGTGGCAGTAGAGGGTTAGTTGCGTAACTAACCCGACCCAGTAACAAGCGCATTCAGGCTGCAGGCACCGATTGTAGTCCATTAGCTGGGCAATCGCTGTGTAGGGTGCAGCTGGGTGGGGCCTTGTTACGTGCGTCACACCGCGGTTTTGGATCGGCCGGCCCTTTGGTCACGAGTTTGGTGAGAAGGTCTGGGGTCTGACGCCGTGGGCGTGACGTATTACTGTTAGTCGCGGCTGTGCGATTGTTGCCCTGTTGGTGGCGGCGACCGCGGGTCGTGACATTGAGCACCTTTCATTTTGATGCACCTGAAATATATTTAGTTGATTTAAACTGAAAGTTCAGTTGGGCTTAAAAAAAATAGTTAATCTGTTCACTTTTTGTTGGAGCTAGTGCCATGGTATGCAAAACTATTCAGTGAAGAGCTGAATCAGAATAACTTAAGAATTTGGCACTGTTTAAGTCACAGACCAGAATTGGCAACTCATGACTAGAGATGAGCGAATCGAAGTATCCGAAGTGGAATTCGAGTCGAATATCGGAAAAATTTCGATTCGTGCCGAATCCGAAAAATAGCCTAATTCGGACGCGCGAATCGAAATTTTTCAGAAAATGGCGGCTGACATGTGCGGCGACGGAGCGGGGATGTCTGGGAAGGCGCGCAGACAAGGCGCGCTGACCCATAATGCATTCCTCAACTACATGTGATCGCATCAGCCAATCAGCAGCCAGCCAGCCAGCACTGTGTAATGGTCGAGCTATAAATAGCGGCCATTTTGGAATTCTTCATTTGCCTGCAGTTATTGAACAGAGGCAGACCGCTCTGTACTAGGGACAGGGACAGAGTTAGGGCCACAGAAACGATAATTGGGGACAGAGAAAAGTTACTTAGGGACAGAGAACCATTACTCAGGGACACAGACTTGTTAATGAGGGCCACAGAATCGTTATTTAGGGACAAAGAAACGCTAGTTAGGGCCACAGAATTCATAATCAGGGACAGACAGAATTGTTACTCAGTGCCAGAGAATTGTTACTTAGGGCCACAGAAACGTTATTAGGGCCACAGAATTTTTACTCAGGGACAGACAGAATTGTTACTCAGTGCCAGAGAATTGTTACTTAGGGCCACAGAAACGTTATTAGGGCCACAGAATTTTTACTCAGGGACAGACAGAATTGTTACTGAGTGCCAGAGAATTGTTACTCAGGGACAGACAGAATTGTTACTGAGTGCCAGAGAATTGTTACTTAGGGCCACAGAAACTTTAATTAGGGCCACAGAATTTTTATTCAGGGACAGACAGAATTGTTACTGAGTGCCAGAGAATTGTTACTCAGGGACAGACAGAATTGTTACTGAGTGCCAGAGAATTGTTACTTAGGGCCACAGAAACTTTACTTAGGGCCACAGAATTTTTACTCAGGGACAGACAGAATTGTTACTGAGTGCCAGAGAATTGTTACTCAGGGACAGACAGAATTGTTACTGAGTGCCAGAGAATTGTTACTCAGGGCCCCAGAAACTTTACTTAGGGCCACAGAATTTTTACTCAGGGACAGACAGAATTGTTACTGAGTGCCAGAGAATTGTTACTCAGGGACAGACAGAATTGTTACTGAGTGCCAGAGAATTGTTACTTAGGGCCACAGAAACTTTACTTAGGGCCACAGAATTGTTACTCGCACAGACACAGAATTGTTACTCGCACAGACACAGAATTGTTACTGAAGGCCACAGAACTGTTACTTAGGGCCACAGAATTGTTACTCGCACAGACACAGAATTGTTACTCGCACAGACACAGAACTGTTACTGAGGGCCACAGAACTGTTACTTAGGGCCACAGAATTGTTACTCGCACAGACACAGAATTGTTACTCAGGGCCACAGAACTGTTACTTAGGGACAAAGAAACGCTAGTTAGGGCCACAGAATTCATACTCAGGGACAGACAGAATTGTTACGGAGTGCCAGAGAATTGTTACTCTGGGCCACAGAAACTTTACTTAGGGCCACAGAATTTTTACTCAGGGACAGACAGAATTGTTACTGAGTGCCAGAGAATTGTTACTCAGGGACAGACAGAATTGTTACGGAGTGCCAGAGAATTGTTACTCAGGGCCACAGAAACTTTACTTAGGGCCACAGAATTTTTACTCAGGGACAGACAGAATTGTTACTGAGTGCCAGAGAATTGTTACTCAGGGACAGACAGAATTGTTACTGAGTGCCAGAGAATTGTTACTTAGGGCCACAGAAACTTTACTTAGGGCCACAGAATTGTTACTCGCACAGACACAGAATTGTTACTCGCACAGACACAGAACTGTTACTGAGGGCCACAGAAACTTTACTTAGGGCCACAGAATTGTTACTCGCACAGACACAGAATTGTTACTCGCACAGACACAGAACTGTTACTGAGGGCCACAGAACTGTTACTTAGGGCCACAGAATTGTTACTCGCACAGACATAGAATTGTTACTCAGTGCCACAGAACTGTTACTTAGGGACAAAGAAACGCTAGTTAGGGCCACGGAATTCATACTCAGGGACAGACAGAATTGTTACGGAGTGCCAGAGAATTGTTACTCAGGGCCACAGAAACTTTACTTAGGGCCACAGAATTTTTACTCAGGGACAGACAGAATTGTTACTGAGTGCCAGAGAATTGTTACTCAGGGACAGACAGAATTGTTACGGAGTGCCAGAGAATTGTTACTCAGGGCCACAGAAACTTTACTTAGGGCCAGAGAATTTTTACTCAGGGACAGACAGAATTGCTACTGAGTGCCAGAGAATTGTTACTCAGGGACAGACAGAATTGTTACTGAGTGCCAGATAATTGTTACTCAGGGCCCCAGAAACTTTACTTAGGGCCACAGAATTTTTACTCAGGGACAGACAGAATTGTTACTGAGTGCCAGAGAATTGTTACTCAGGGACAGACAGAATTGTTACGGAGTGCCAGAGAATTGTTACTTAGGGCCACAGAAACTTTACTTAGGGCCACAGAATTGTTACTCGCACAGACACAGAATTGTTACTCGCACAGACACAGAATTGTTACTGAAGGCCACAGAACTGTTACTTAGGGCCACAGAATTGTTACTCGCACAGACACAGAATTGTTACTCGCACAGACACAGAACTGTTACTGAGGGCCACAGAACTGTTACTTAGGGCCACAGAATTGTTACTCGCACAGACACAGAATTGTTACTCAGGGCCACAGAACTGTTACTCAGGGCCACAGAAACTTTACTTAGGGCCACAGAATTTTTACTCAGGGACAGACAGAATTGTTACTGAGTGCCAGAGAATTGTTACTCAGGGACAGACAGAATTGTTACGGAGTGCCAGAGAATTGTTACTCAGGGACAGACAGAATTGTTACTGAGTGCCAGAGAATTGTTACTTAGGGCCACAGAAACTTTAATTAGGGCCACAGAATTTTTACTCAGGGACAGACAGAATTGTTACTGAGTGCCAGAGAATTGTTACTCAGGGACAGACAGAATTGTTACGGAGTGCCAGAGAATTGTTACTCAGGGCCACAGAAACTTTACTTAGGGCCACAGAATTTTTACTCAGGGACAGACAGAATTGTTACTGAGTGCCAGAGAATTGTTACTCAGGGACAGACAGAATTGTTACGGAGTGCCAGAGAATTGTTACTCAGGGCCACAGAAACTTTACTTAGGGCCACAGAATTTTTACTCAGGGACAGACAGAATTGTTACTGAGTGCCAGAGAATTGTTACTCAGGGACAGACAGAATTGTTACTGAGTGCCAGATAATTGTTACTTAGGGCCACAGAAACGTTATTAGGGCCACAGAATTGTTACTCAGGGACAGACAGAATTGTTACTGAGTGCCAGAGAATTGTTACTTAGGGCCACAGAAACTTTAGTTAGGGCCACAGAATTGTTACTCAGGGACAGACACAGAATTGTTACTGAGGGCCACAGAACTGTTACTTAGGGCCACAGAATTGTTACTCGCACAGACACAGAATTGTTACTGAGGACCACAGAACTGTTACTTAGGGCCACAGAATTGTTACTCGCACAGACACAGAATTGTTACACAGGGACACAGAACTGTTACTGAGGGCCACAGAACCGTTACTTAGGGCCACAGAATTGTTACTCGCACAGACACAGAATTGTTACTCGCACAGACACAGAATTGTTACTGAGGGCCACAGAACTGTTACTTGGGGCCACAGAAACGTTAATCAGGGACACAGAATTGTTACTGAGGGCCACAGAACTGTTACTTAGGGCCACAGAATTGTTACTTGCACAGACACAGAATTGTTACACAGGGACACAGAACTGTTACTGAGGGCCACAGAACCGTTACTTAGGGCCACAGAATTGTTACTCGCACAGACAGAATTGTTACTCGCACAGACACAGAATTGTTACTCGCACAGACACAGAATTGTTACTCGCACAGACACAGAATTGTTACTCAGGGCCACAGAACTGTTACTGAGGGCCACAGAACTGTTACTGAGGGCCACAGAACTGTTACTTAGGGCCACAGAATTGTTACTCGCACAGACACAGAATTCTTACTCGCACAGACACAGAATTGTTACTCAGGGAAACAGAACTGTTACTGAGGGCCACAGAACTGTTACTTAGGGCCACAGAATTGTTTCTCGCACAGACACAGAATTGTTACTTGCACAGACACAGAATTGTTACTGAGGGCCACAGAACTGTTACTTGGGGCCACAGAAACGTTAATCAGGGACACAGAATTGTTACTGAGGGCCACAGAACTGTTACTTAGGGCCACAGAATTGTTACTCGCACAGACACAGAATTGTTACTCAGGGACACAGAATTGTTACTCAGGGACACATAATCGTTTAATTAAAGAGTATGTCAGACAACATGCAGAGGAGTGGCAGAGGAGGCAATGTTTTAGGAGCGAGCAGACGTGGCAGCAGAGGAAGGGGTCGAGGCAGCACTATTCGCAGCCAGAGGCCAGTGCTCCCGGTGTCATCCAGCGGTCGTGTCTCCACCGACAACCCTGCCGTCGTCGATTGGTTGGCTCGGTCGTCTTCCTCTTCCCAGGTCACCTCTGACACCTACAGCCAACGGTCGGTGGGTACGTCAGACACAACCGTTAGTTGGCATGGCCCGGGACCAAGCCCACTGAAATCACGTGTCCTCTACCTGCCCCTGTCCTTTGGTGAGCCCTCACCAAGCGAAGTATCGCATGCTGTGGGCTCAGCCCCACTGTACAGTGAGGAAGAGCTAACAGAGGGCGGTCAGGAACGGGGGGAGACATCCGCCTTTTCAGCAGCCAGGCGAAGAAGTAGTGGCGAGGAGAGTGGCTCGGTAGCCGGTCTAGAGACAGGTCTGTCTCCTGACCCAGACGCAGCCGAGGGGGCTAGTAGTGAGGCGGAGACCCTACTTGATGATGAGGAGGTTGATCGCACTTGGCAGCCTCGTCGTCATCAGGCAATTTCTTCCGCATCATCAGGAGAAGAGGGTGGCAGCTTGGCAGCGAGCAAAACAGTCGGTGGGTTGCCCAGGAGACAGCAGCAGGGTCGCAGCAGTGTCAGTGGAGCCAAACGGCCACGGAGTAGAGCACCAGCTCCACTGCAGCCTACCACCACGGCCAGTAGTGGTGCCGGTGTGCACGGAGGAAGCAGCAGTCAGCCAGTGAGGAGTATCGGGGGCAAAGTTTCCTACTCGGCGGTGTGGCAATTTTTCGTCAAGCCGCCCGAGGAAGTAAACGTAGCCGTATGTCGACTATGTGGCCAGAAAGTCAAGCGTGGCCAGGGGGCCCATGTTGGGACTACAGCGTTGCGGCAGCATATGCAGCGTCGCCATTTGGTGGCCTGGGAAAACCGTGATAAAGATACGGCGGTTCTGCCCGCCCCAGCCCCCGCTCCATCACCCGCTCCGTTACTTGCTCCGTCACCCGACGTCAATCGCCCTCCATCAGCCAGTCAAGGCTCCAACACCTCTGCTGAGGGGAGTTGTCGCTCGTTGGCATCTTCCGCTCGTTCAGATGCTCCTTCTCCTGCTACTCCTCTTCACGGATTCCGTCAGCAGTCTTTCTTGGAATCCGTTTCCAAGAGACAACAGTTTGCGAGCACACACGCGACGGTGCAAAAGCTGAACGTCCTCCTGTCCAAGTTGCTGGTGCTGCAGTCCCTCCCTTTCCAAGTGGTGGACTCAGCACCTTTCAGAGAAATGATGGCTTGTGCCGCGCCGCGGTGGAGAGTGCCAAGCCGTCATTTCTTCGCCAAAAAGGCAGTGCCAGCCCTGCATTCACATGTAGAAGACATGGTGGGCCAGTCTTTGAGCATGTCGGTCTCTGCCAAAGTGCACGGCAGCGCCGACGTGTGGAGCTGTAACTATGGTCAGGGACAGTACATGTCATTTACGGCCCACTGGGTGAACGTGGTGCCGTCACAGCCGCACCAGCAACTTGGACAGGTCACGCCGCTTTTGCCTCCACGTTTGCACATCCTTGGTCCGGCAAAGATGTCCGCCTCTACCACCTCTTCTTCCGCCGTGTCCTCAGCCGCCACCCCCGTGCCAAGTCCCATTACCCGACCGGCATATCACATGTGCAGGGCGCAACGGTGTCACGCTGTTCTGCACCTGGTATGCCTTGGCGAACGTAGTCACACAGGGGAGGAACTTCTGAGTGTAATGAACAGAGAAATCGACAGATGGCTGTCTCCGCGCAAACTGAAAATCGAAACCATGTTGACCGACAACGGAAAGAACATGGTGTCTGCTCTGCGTCAAGGAAGGTTGTGCCATGCGCCATGCATGGCTCACGTGTTCAATCTGGTTGTCAAGCGGTTCTTAAAATCCACCATCCCACTGCAAGACATCCTTAAAATGTCACGTAAACTTTGCATGCATTTCAGCCATTCCTACACCGCAAAGCACACCCTCCTTGAGCTGCAGCGGCAGAACGGAATTCCACAGCATCGCCTGATCTGCGACGTTGCAACAAGGTGGAATTCAACCCTACACATGTTAGACCGCCTTTACGAACAGCGAAAGGCCATCACCGATTTCCTGATGTTACAAGCGGATAAAGGTACTCCCCTGTGTAACTTCGATGTCAGCCATTGGCAGCTCATGCGTGACACCTGCCGCTTGCTCAGGCCCTTTGAGGAGGCCACGCTATTCGTGAGTCGGCAGGACTATGGGATGAACAACGTCATTCCTCTGTTGCACGTCCTTGAACAAATGCTGTTAACAATGGCTGGTCAGGGTGCGGTAGACGTGGCGCACAGATCTCAACGCCACATGACCCCTGTGGGGGCAGGACAGGAAGAAGAGGAGGAGGTAGAGGAGGACATTGGTGCTCAGGAATTATTGAGTGAAATGGGTGGTTTTTCCACTCAGCGGACAGGAGTGGAGGAGCAGGAGCATCTGGTAGAGGAGGAGGAGGAGGAGACAGAGGACCCAGACGCACCGTGGCAGTATGCTGTGGAGATGGAGGCAGGGAGTCCCTCGCATTCCTTGGCACAAATGGCCCATAGCATGCTCGGTTGCTTGCGTAGCGACAGCCGAATAATAACCATCAGACAGAGGGATGACTTTTGGCTGTCCACCTTGTTGGACCCTCGCTACCGTTCCAAAATGGTGGCCTTTTTCACACCTGCTGAGAGGGAGGCCAAAATAACGTACTATAAAAACCACCTATGTAGTCAGTTGGTCTCTGCCTTTGTGCGCCAACGTCCATCCTCAGACACTGTGGGCCCTGTGCGCTCGCGTTCCGCTGCCATGGCAGCAGGGGAGGGGTGGGGTGGTAGGAGCAGTGGCAGCTCCACCAGCAGCGGCTGCCTCAGTCTGCAGTCGATGATGAGTAGCTTTCTTCACCAGCGCAGTGAGGAAACTACTAACCAGCCGCAGCAGCAGCAGCAGCATCAGGTGGACCTGGAGCAGGACCTCAAACAACAGGCTTGGGCCTACTTGGACAGCACCCTGCCAACCGAGGTAGACAATCCCCTTGACTACTGGGCAACGAAACTTGACCTTTGGCCCCAACTAGCTGAATTTGCCCTTGAAAGGCTGTCATGCCCGGCCAGTAGCGTGGCATCGGAGCGCGTGTTTAGTGCGGCAGGAGGTATTGTAACTCCGCGGAGGACACGACTGTCCACCCAAAGTGTGGAGAGACTCACGTTTGTGAAAATGAATCAGGCGTGGATTAGTCTGGATTTCAAACCACCAGTTCCTGACACAACTGACTAAATCCGCCATGAATCATGCCTCAAACATGTGCCACTTTGAGGTCTCCTCACACACTGCTGGTGTGTTGAATTTTTTGACATAGGGTGCTGGCAGATTATGGGCCTCCTATAGCTGCTGCCAGGCCCCTAATCTGCCATAGGCCCCTATATACCGCTTCCTCATGCTGCTGCCAGGTCCAGAGTCTCTCATGGGTCCCTGTACGGCCTCCCATTGCTGCTGTCTCCATCGCCACACTCTGCCATGTGCCACTTTCAGGTCTCCTCACACACTGCTGGTGTGTTGAATTTTTTGACATAGGGTGCTGGCAGATTACGGGCCTCCCATAGCTGCTGCCAGGCCCCTAATCTGCCATAGGCCCCTATATACCGCCTCCTCATGCTGCTGCCAGGTCCAGAGTCTGTCATGGGTCCCTGTACGGCCTCCCATTGCTGCTGTCTCCATCGCCACACTCTGCCATGTGCCACTTTCAGGTCTCACACACTGCTGGTGTGTAGAATTTTTTGACATAGGGTGCTGGCAGATTACGGGCCTCCCATAGCTGCTGCCAGGCCCCTAATCTGCCATAGGCCCCTATATACCGCCTCCTCATGCTGCTGCCAGGTCCAGAGTCTCTCATGGGTCCCTGTACGGCCTCCCATTGCTGCTGTCTCCATCGCCACACTCTGCCATGTGCCACTTTCAGGTCTCCTCACACACTGCTGGTGTGTAGAATTTTTTGACATAGGGTGCTGGCAGATTACGGGCCTCCCATAGCTGCTGCCAGGCCCCTAATCTGCCATAGGCCCCTATATACCGCCTCCTCATGCTGCTGCCAGGTCCAGAGTCTCTCATGGGTCCCTGTACGGCCTCCCATTGCTGCTGTCTCCATCGCCACACTCTGCCATGTGCCACTTTCAGGTCTCCTCACACACTGCTGGTGTGTAGAATTTTTTGACATAGGGTGCTGGCAGATTACGGGCCTCCCATAGCTGCTGCCAGGCCCCTAATCTGCCATGGGCCCCTATATACCGCCTCCTCATGCTGCTGCCAGGTCCAGAGTCTGTCATGGGTCCCTGTACGGCCTCCCATTGCTGCTGTCTCCATCGCCACACTCTGCCATGTGCCACTTTCAGGTCTCCTCACACACTGCTGGTGTGTAGAATTTTTTGACATAGGGTGCTGGCAGATTATGGGCCTCCCATAGCTGCTGCCAGGCCCCTAATCTGCCATAGGCCCCTATATACCGCCTCCTCATGCTGCTGCCAGGTCCACAGTGTCTCATGCCATGTGCCACTTTCAGGTCTCCTCACACACTGCTGGTGTGTAGAATTTTTTGACATAGGGTGCTGGCAGATTACGGGCCTCCCATAGCTGCTGCCAGGCCACTAATCTGCCATAGGCCCCTATATACCGCCTCCTCATGCTGCTGCCAGGTCCAGAGTCTGTCATGGGTCCCTGTACGGCCTCCCATTGCTGCTGTCTCCATCGCCACACTCTGCCATGTGCCACTTTCAGGTCTCCTCACACACTGCTGGTGTGTAGAATTTTTTGACATAGGGTGCTGGCAGATTATGGGCCTCCCATAGCTGCTGCCAGGCCCCTAATCTGCCATGGGCCCCTATATACCGCCTCCTCATGCTGCTGCCAGGTCCAGAGTCTGTCATGGGTCCCTGTACGGCCTCCCATTGCTGCTGTCTCCATCGCCACACTCTGCCATGTGCCACTTTCAGGTCTCCTCACACACTGCTGGTGTGTTGAATTTTTTGACATAGGGTGCTGGCAGATTACGGGCCTCCCATAGCTGCTGCCAGGCCCCTAATCTGCCATGGGCCCCTATATACCGCCTCCTCATGCTGCTGCCAGGTCCAGAGTCTCTCATGGGTCCCTGTACGGCCTCCCATTGCTGCTGTCTCCATCGCCACACTCTGCCATGTGCCACTTTCAGGTCTCCTCACACACTGCTGGTGTGTAGAATTTTTTGACATAGGGTGCTGGCAGATTACGGGCCTCCCATAGCTGCTGCCAGGCCCCTAATCTGCCATGGGCCCCTATATACCGCCTCCTCATGCTGCTGCCAGGTCCAGAGTCTGTCATGGGTCCCTGTACGGCCTCCCATTGCTGCTGTCTCCATCGCCACACTCTGCCATGTGCCACTTTCAGGTCTCCTCACACACTGCTGGTGTGTAGAATTTTTTGACATAGGGTGCTGGCAGATTATGGGCCTCCCATAGCTGCTGCCAGGCCCCTAATCTGCCATAGGCCCCTATATACCGCCTCCTCATGCTGCTGCCAGGTCCAGAGTCTGTCATGGGTCCCTGTACGGCCTCCCATTGCTGCTGTCTCCATCGCCACACTCTGCCATGTGCCACTTTCAGGTCTCCTCACACTGCTGGTGTGTAGAATTTTTTGACATAGGGTGCTGGCAGATTACGGGCCTCCCATTGCTGCTGCCAGGCCCCTAATCTGCCATGGGCCCCTATACCGCCTCCTCATGCTGCTGCCAAGTCCAGAGTGTGTCATGGGTCCCTGTACGGCCTCCCATTGCTGCTGTCTCCATAGCCACACTCTGCCATGTGCCACTTTCAGGTCTCCTCACACTGCTGGTGTGTTGAATTTTTTGACATAGGGTGCTGGCAGATTACGGGCCTCCCATTACTGCTGCCAGGCACGTTATCTGCCATGGGCCCCCGTACCGACTCCTCATGCTGTGACGTTGCAACAAGGTGGAATTCAACCCTACATATGTTAGACCGCCTTTACGAACAGCGAAAGGCCATCACCGATTTCCTGATGTTAAAAGCGGATAAAGGTACTCCCTGTGTAACTTAGATGTCAGCCATTGGCAGCTCATGCGTGACACCTGCGCTTGCTCAGGCCCTTTGAGGAGGCCACGCTATTCGTGAGTCGGCAGGACTATGGGATGAACGACGTCATTCCTCTGTTGCACGTCCTGGAACAAATGCTGTTAACAATGGCTGGTCAGGGTGCGGTAGACGTGGCGCACAGATCTCAACGCCACATGACCCCTGTGGGGGCAGGACAGGAAGAAGAGGAGGAGGTAGAGGAGGACATTGGTGCTCAGGAATTATTGAGTGAAATGGGTGGTTTTTCCACTCAGCGGACAGGAGTGGAGGAGCAGGAGCATCTGGTAGAGGAGGAGGAGGAGGAGACAGAGGACCCAGACGCACCGTGGCAGTATGCTGTGGAGATGGAGGCAGGGAGTCCCTCGCATTCCTTGGCACAAATGGCCCATAGCATGCTCGCTTGCTTGCGTAGCGACAGCCGAATAATAACCATCAGACAGAGGGATGACTTTTGGCTGTCCACCTTGTTGGACCCTCGCTACCGTTCAAAAATGGTGGCCTTTTTCACACCTGCTGAGAGGGAGGCCAAAATAACGTACTATAAAAACCACCTATGTAGTCAGCTGGTCTCTGCCTGTCTGCGCCAACGTCCATCCTCAGACACTGTGGGCCCTGTGCGCTCGCGTTCCACTGCCATGGCAGCAGGGGAGGGGTGGGGTGGTAGGAGCAGTGGCAGCTCCACCAGCAGCGGCTGCCTCAGTCTGCAGTCGATGATGAGTAGCTTTCTTCACCAGCGCAGTGAGGAAACTACTAACCAGCCGCAGCAGCAGCAGCAGCAGCAGCAGCATCAGGTGGACCTGGAGCAGGACCTCAAACAACAGGCTTAGGCCTACTTGGACAGCACCCTGCCAACCGAGGTAGACAATCCCCTTGACTACTGGGCAACGAAACTTGACCTTTGGCCCCAACTAGCTGAATTTGCCCTTGAAAGGCTGTCATGCCCGGCCAGTAGCGTGGCATCGGAGCGCGTGTTTAGTGCGGCAGGAGGTATTGCAACTCCGCGGAGGACACGACTGTCCACCCAAAGTGTGGAGAGACTGACGTTTGTGAAAATGAATCAGGCGTGGATTAGTCTGGATTTCAAACCACCAGTTCCTGACACAACTGACTAAATCCGCCATGAATCATGCCCCAAACATGTGCCACTTTCAGGTCTCCTCACACTGCTGGTGTGTTCCATTTTTTGTCATAGGGTGCTGGCAGATTACGGGCCTCCCATAGCTGCTGCCAGGCCCCTAATCTGCCATGGGCCCCTATACCGCCTCCTCATGCTGCTGCCAAGTCCAGAGTCTCTCATGGGTCCCTGTACGGCCTCCCATTGCTGCTGTCTCCATCGCCACACTCTGCCATGTGCCACTTTCAGGTCTCCTCACACTGCTGGTGTATTCCATTTTTTGTCATAGGGTGCTGGCAGATTACGGGCCTCCCATAGCTGCTGCCAGGCCCCTAATCTGCCATGGGCCCCTATACCGCCTCCTCATGCTGCTGCCAGGTCCAGAGTCTCTCATGGGTCCCTGTACGGCCTCCCATTGCTGCTGTCTCCATCGCCACACTCTGCCATGTGCCACTTTCAGGTCTCCTCACACTGCTGGTGGGTTCCATTTTTTGTCATAGGGTGCTGGCAGATTACGGGCCTCCCATAGCTGCTGCCAGGCCCCTAATCTGCCATGGGCCCCCGTACCGACTCCTCATGCTGCTGCCAGGCCCGTAATCTGTCATGGGCCCCTGTTGTCGCTTGTTGGCATATTCCGCTCGTTCAGATGCTCCTTCTCCTGCTACTCCTCTTCACGGATTCCGTCAGCAGTCTTTCTTGGAATCCGTTTCCAAGAGACAACAGTTTGCGAGCACGCACCAGACGGTGCAGAAACTGAACGTCCTCCTGTCCAAGTTGCTGCTGCCAGGCTCGTAATCTGTCATGCGCCCCTGTACCGCCTCCTCATGCTGCTGCCAGGTCCAGAGTGTGTCATGGGCCCCCGTACCGACTCCAAATGCTGCTGCCAGGCCCGTAATCTGTCATGGGCCCCTGTACCGCCTCCCCATGCTGCTGCCAGGTCCAGATTGTGTCATGGGTCCCTGTACGGCCTCCCATTGCTGCTGCCAGGCCTGTAATCTGCCATGGGCCCCCGTACCGACTCCTCATGCTGCTGCCAGGCCCGTAATCTGCCATGGGCCCCTGTACCGCCTCCTCATGCTGCTGCCAGGTCCAGAGTGTGTCATGGGTCCCTGTACGGCCTCCCATTGCTGCTGTCTCTATCGCCACACTCTGCCATGTGCCACTTTCAGGTCTCCTCACACTGCTGGTGGTTTCCATTTTTGTCATAGGGTGCTGTATGGCCTCCCATTGCTGCTGCCTCCACCGCCACACTGTGGCTCCACACTCTGGTTTTGGCCCCGTGACTGGCCAAATGAGTGAAGTGTGCGGTGATTCTAAGATCGACGGCACTCATCTGCATGTCATACTGCCTGACAGTATTATTTCTCTTCCCCAGCAGACTCCAAGGGCATTTAAATTAAAGGTACAGTGTTCAGCACTAATATTAAGTCTCTCTGAAGCCTAGAAACACCCTTTTTTAAGTTAAATTCACAGCGAATATATTCGACTCGAATCGAAATTTTTCTACGAATTCGCCGAATCAGTCGAATCGAATTTTTGAATACTTCGCTCATCTCTACTCATGACACTATTCAAATAAATGCTATAACCCATTTTAATAATTTCATGGAAAGCATTTGGTTTATAGTCTTCCTAAAGTGAATTCAAAACAACTGCTTCTCCTTCAGCTGACAATAATCAAGCAAACTTGAAGTGATATATTAAAGTGGAACTTAATGGTATCTGAGCAACATAAACTGAAAATGCTGTTTAATTAATTTTTAATATTCAAAGCACACTCACCCATCCATCCTTGCCTCCATGCTTTATTTTGTTTGGAATACATCCCCCTAGCATTTCTGGCCTTGGCCATCTTGAGTAAAGGCAGATAATTTATGTAGCATTTACTTTCTGGAATTTATCTGCCCTTAGCTCAGGCATGCAAGAAAAAAATGCATATAAAGACTCCTGGCATGTATGACATCATTTTAGTCTAGGCCAGAAACCAAGAAGCAACAGCAGAAATGCAAAAATTAGTTTAAAACAAGTAAATATAATATGCTTTCCTATGTATTTACTAATGCTAGCAGCATAAGAATTAAAAATAGTTAAAAAACGGTTTGGTTTTTTTTTGTTTCATACTTTCATCATACTTACCTAGGTGGAAGCAGCATTGATCCAATGCTGCATCTGTCCCCAGCAGGCTCTAAGGCTGAGAACTTAGTGACCAGATACTGCTTATCGTTCCCTCCACTACTCTTAGCAGAGAGCGGTAACTGACAGTCACCACTCTCTGCTCTGTCCCCCTGGTACTTACTGGAGTACTGGACTGTGGAGGAAGTGGGATCGGCTGGCTCGGGCTCTCAGTGGCTTGCTGAGAGGCTGAGCCAGGTCCTGGTCTAGGCTTCTGGGTGGATCTTGACCATATGGTTGCAATTTTTTTTTCAGCTTGGTCCAGCTCTATGACATCAGTCAACAGCAGGCTTTAGCCCTCTGTCAGCTGAAAATAGGTCACAGGAGTGCAGAACGAACTGCACTCCTGTGATCCATAGAAGTGCAGCCAAACAAGTTTTGGCTCCACTTATCTTTTAATGTTGATTGAGAGAGTTTAGTTTCTATTTAACTGCAACTAAAACTAAATAAAGATTACAAGGCTAGCAAGAATGTCTGGAGACCCAGAGAGGGTGCTTTGGGTCTGTTAAGGGACTAACATTGTACAAGTTAATCTGTTGTCTGCTGGGAACTGTTGTGCTTTCTTCAAGGGCCCCAACTTTGCCAGCCAATGTTTTTTTCATAAAGCATTGGCCAGTGCAATAAAACTGTGTGACTATTATAACAAGTTAGTCTTGTCCTTATATACTGTTGCTAGGCAACTGCAATTCTTTTCTGTTAATTATTTTTAGAATACTGGAGGTGTTTAACCATATTTTTCAGAGTAACCTTATTGTCTTATTTATTACTTGTAAAGGTAGACTTGCTAATTCTCTTTTCTTTAGGCTATGCTTGGCTCTTCTGGGGGTAGCACTATACCTGTATTTTATACCTTTTTTTTAAAGCAGTTTGGCAGTTATCATGAAAGTTACTCAGATTAAAAGCATTGCATCATGCCAGAGATTTTACATTTTCCATTACAAACTGAGCCTCCTAAAATGATTTAATAAATTAAGCTGGTTTACATTTTTTCCTTCTTTTCTTTTGAAAATGTACAGCTTCTCTCTAAAATTGATCCCTCGTGTTTATATCCCAGTGATCAGCAAAACCATTAAATGTTCACATTTACATGCATTTTGGTCAAACTCTTGAAGCTTGCAAGGTTTAGGTGGCATTGTAGGCTAGACAGGCCCAGGGACCATACATTGAAAAGTAACAATTTTGATTTTGTATTTTGGCAGATGGAATTTTCAGGCCAGTATGACCTAAATTGTGTATAACCACCTAGACCTCTAGATACTGTATATGTTATAAATGCTATAAACTGCATAAAAATTGAATTATAGTATAACATAGATCCACTCATATCCAACTCTACCAAAAATACATGTACCACACTCATTTTAAGTGATACCCCATTTGAGTCATGCATGGAAGCCAGCAGAGGCTCATGAGATGTTCATGTGCTTTCTTTTACCTTAAAAAAATACAGGCTGTCTGACCTTCCTCTAAACTAGTCTTTCTCAACCAAGGTTCTGTAGGACCCTAGGGTTCCTCCAGCGGATGCTAGGGGCTTCTTGAGCAATGAGCAGTTTGTGTCTCCCAGATAAGTCACTGACATAAATAAAAATGTAAGATATCTGTAAGGGTGGCATACTTCCCAATGGCTACCAATATATGACGCTTTGTTTCCACTGACCCCCATTGTTCTAGGGTCCTTGACTGACTAACTGCACAAGAGGGAATTTCTCTACTGACCATCAATGAAAAGCTGAGCATACATGTATCGAAATTCAGTTGGTTCAGCAGGAACTGGCTGAATTTCAGTATGTGTTTACTCTTGTCTGTAGCAGGTTGTTACGCTGACTTCAGGCAAATGGTCCTGCTGGAAAACCAGCATTTGATCAGCACTGCAGCTGTGTATTCTGATGGACGAAGAGGGGTAGACCCACTGTCAGAATACAATAGTCCTGTGGGGGAGATTCCTGCATCCACGTCGCTTGTGTGAATGTGGGGATCTGTGAATCATTTTCTTTCAACCCACTGGTTGAACGGAAAAAAAAACGTCCATTCATACTGTGCTTAAGGAGACACTTTTTCACTGAACTTACTGAATGTGAGAGCGCATTATTATTATTTGTTTAAATTTAATTCCTATTACTGAAAATTATATTCTTGTATAATAAAGTGTTTGATGTTCAGTACAGTAAGTGCACCACATTCCTTTTTCTTTCTTTCATTTATTTTTATATCTACAACCTAGTCTTCATGCTATTGTCTCATGAGCTGAAGATATAATCTTTAATAGCAGGAAACACTTGAGATCTCAAGATTCATTCAGGGGTTCTTCCATGTTAAAAAGCCTGAGAAAGACTGCTATAAACAGTGATTAATCAACAGTGAGTTACTAACCAGAATACTACTTTTTTTTGGTAGGAAAATATGTTCCTTTGTAGTCACAAACAAAATATTTTCAGGTTTGAATCTTGCATGCATATTTGTGAATATTTTATGCTATTAGGATTACTTCTCACTTTTGACCCTACCACATTTTTGTTTTTTTTCTTTGGATCTTCTCAGAATTGACTTTTTTCTTTAGGAGGGGAGTCCACTTTGCAGCCAGTTCATCAGTTCATTTAGAGTGCACCCAACAAAGCTAGATATGTTTGCATGCATACTAATGGACAAACAAATATTAATAATTGCTTTTGACATCACAACATGTAGCTGTTGTTGATACAGCTGCACATTTCTGATGTCTATGCCAAAAAAACATTTGAAAGATTACATTTTACAAACAGCTTAGGAAAAAAAGCTAATTGTACCCAAGACACATTATTGTTATGAAAACCTCATGTGACATCTGTGCAGCTCTTCCAAGTGTTGGACAATAATCTGGACCTTGATCACGTCCTCCTATCTGGCTGATATTTAGCAGAACGGTGCCCATGTTTGAGAATTTCTCACGGTTGGGATGATTAATTTTTTTTGCAGTTCACCGTATATTCTATTGGAAGGAAGGAAGCTTAGCTGGGATGTTTATATGTTCTGTCCTGTCTGATACATCTTGGTATTTCTCCCAGTGGACAAAAATCTGGCATGAGAGTCCCATGTGGAGCATGAGAAAGTCTCTTTAGACTGTGGTTGACATCTGCCTTCTACATAACTAGAAGTTCTCAGTGATTAGTTCAGAAAGGGGATGCAAGCTCCCATATTACAGTTTAAATGATGATTCATTTTTGGCATTTTTCTCTAACAGGAAAGTATGTGGTACATACAAAAGGTTATGTATTGGCTTTGCACTTTGCTGTGACAGGGCAGCTAATGCTGTGTAGTGAAGAATCTCATTCTTTTTCTGTTGCTGAAGCTTATATTTGTCATGAGAATAGATAATGTTGCCAGCAATTCAAATGGCTGTAAGAAAAAAATCACACATAGACAATATATCTGCCTGTAATATAGGAGCTGCAGGAGGTTCAGAGCTGGTATTGCAGAGCAAGGGTACAAAAGTCCCCTTTACTGCCTTTCTTGCAACTCAGTGGCATACTTGTCAAATTTACTGATTTAAACTATAGATCAGACTTTCTAAACACAGAGGAACCCTTGAAATAACATTCCAGTTTCAGGAAACCCCTGCTAAAAATGACTGTATTTACAGCTCCTAGTACATTAGTTTGATGGTAAGTGGGAAGAATGCTCCTTACACTTGTGGTCATTGGGAACAATTACACCCTTATAGATCAATTGTGTCAGTGGGAACTTATCTGAGAGGCAGTAATTGCTCATTGCCCAAGGAACCCCTAGCAACCTCTGGAGGAACCTTAGACTTCCATGGAATCCTGGTTGAGAAACCCTGCTCTAGATGAACAAAGCCCTGTATCATACAGTTGTATGAACTTGAAATGCCCATACACGGTTAGCAGGTACATTAGACTGTTTTATACTTAATCTACTGCAAATAGGAATTAATATAGGAGAAAATTATGTTTGTTTGTTTGTTTCTGTTGTCCCTATATGATTTAATCATTCAAATCAGATGTCAAACATCCAGAGTGGTCATATCTGTGTATATGAGCAAGTTTTTTGTATGTCCTGATATCATAAGGGTCCTTGCACATGGGCTTTCCGATCAGGTCCAGCAGTCAGCTTTTCTGGTACCAAAAGAGTTTTATTGATACATCAATAGCAAACATACAAAAGTGTAGGTCAATAAAAGTAAAAACAACACCAGCGCTCAAAACTTCATGCTCCACAGTGAAACATGGTGTCTGTCACTTGCTGAGGTGTAGCCCTCTGAAGTGCATACTCACAAAAGGACCATAAAAACAGACATGGAGCCAAATCTTTCAGTCCTAGACAACGGGGATCCTGTGGAACAACTATCGGTTTAAATGGCTGACGTGTTTCAGGAGACAGACTCCCTTCCTCAAAGCTCAAAAAACATTTTTGTACCATGGTAATGCACTAAATGCTCTAATTCAGCAAATGATCTGTTCATGGATTTTATGCTGAACTGACCAGACATTATCCATGTAAAAAAAAAAAACAACTATCTTAAACATTCCCAGAAAAACCCTATCATCACAACTACCTGACCCAGAATTGTGCTGAAAAATTTAGGCAAATTGCTCCTCCCTCTGCTTACCAATTGGAGAATGAGATAGCAGAGGTAAAGTAGTTTGTTTTGAGTAGTTCATTTCTGTGCTCTCTGCTCCTGTAAGCATTTTATAGTGCTTGACTGACAACTATGTGCAAAACCCTGTGCAATTTAGGGACCCCCCCCCCATTTAACATTTGCCCAAAGCAAACATCTATTTACTTTTGATATACAGCTGCAGACAAGTAGTATTCAATCTGCAATATCATAAACTCTCTCGTGGCCCATCACTGGCAAATATGGGCAATAAACATACTTCTTACTTCCAGTTCAACAGTTCAAATTGTGTCAAAAGCAAGAGGGTTAAAGACTATCTCCAAAAAAGTCCTTCCTATCCACTTGCTTTTAACCACTCACAATTTTTATTTTTTAAAAAGGTTCTAGGATTTAATGTTCTTTCCTAAATCCTCTGTCAAGTAATGATCCCCTTTACCTATTGTAGAGAACAATAATTACAAGCTGGAATCCAGGCCCACCATTTGGTCTTCTTGCTGTTCCACACATCATGATGTCATGATGACACTGCTTGATTTTCAGGATCTTGTGATGATACCTCTGACATGGGAAGTGTCCTCCTCACCCAGCAAGGTGGACACTAAAAAAAAAGGGCCTTTATATTCTAAAGATCAAAAAAATAAAGACTGGAACTTCTGCCTGTCATGTGTGATTTCTAGTGAATATATAAAATAAGGCGGGGTGGGAAAGGGTAGAGGGTTTATTTTTCCTTTAGATCAGCTGTAAGCATTTTTTATGTCTCAGCCAAGAAGCGAAAGAGATGTTCACTAGCCAACATTGCTTGGATATTACAAGAGAAAGTTTCCAGCATCTTTAAGAATGGCTACTGCTATTCATCTGGCCTAGATGTGTGCAGCATATAGGTCTAGGTGACAGCAAAGTGGGGTTCCAGCACCTGTCTGACCCATATCTAGTATAAACTGGCCCCAAAGTCCCAGAGGGTTTTTGTGCAGCTGCACGGTCTGTACATATGGTATGTTCTGTTATCTCACACATGTACTCAAACAATAAATATTGCTTTAGGAAATATATGAAAAAAAGCGAATAGTAGACAAATGTAAGGTAAATTAGGTTAAACAACTGTAAGAATGTGCATTGTATTTTTCTGATTTTTGATTTAGAACTACAATACAATAGCAAGGATGACAGTATCTGTTTTATTGTTACATTTTTCACCCAGGAACAAAATCCTGACTTGTCTAATCCACTTGACACTGCAGCAGACACCTGTGTATTACTCACAAGGCATCTGCTGAATATTCTGAGTATGGCTGAGTAAATGCTGAGAGCCAACTCCAGCATTTGCAGCTGCAAGGATGTGCTTTACAAAATCAACCAATTCTATGGGACAGCCGGAGATTTTTTTGAGGTATATTCTTTAACAAAGCACAGTTATTAAATGTTATCATCTTTATAGTATGAATACCTTAAAGCAGTATTAAATCCAAAAGCAAAAATTTGTTTTATTGTAGCTTATCGATTCTTAGATGTGATGGCTGTATTAGTTCAATTTTTAGGCTTTCTTTCTTCTATTTATATCTGGTAATCTGGCCAGTAAGTCCATTGTTTTTCAAAAGAACAAGCTCCCTTCCAGATGTATCAGTTTACAGGGATGAGACAAACTATTTAAGATTGACAGGGCTGCTTACAATGATCCACTTTTATTTATTCATGTATTGTAAAACCTTTATCCCAGAAGGAAAAACAGATTTCTATAATTGATTATAAATTGTGAGCTGGAATTTGGATTCAGCTTGTTGGTGTCTTTACTAGTACTTTTTTTTTTTTTAATTAAAATTTTTATTTATTTTCCATATATATTACATATTTCATCATATTTCTCATACAAAAACCATTTCCATATCATTAATTACATTTCTTACTATCTTTATTCCCATTTACCTCCTCCCCTCTATCTAATTTTCCCTCCTCCCTAAATAAAACCTCCCTCCCCCCGTGTAAACCCACCCACTCTGCATTGTTCTATTACCTCTTTTCCCAACTAGAATATAGGATATATAAATACTTCCATCTTTCTCACATTGCTACTTCATATATTTCACCATAAATTCTTCCTATTTTCTCCACCTCTTAGAGAACAACCCCATCCTGTCTTCCTGCATATAACACAATCTCTCCATCCTACATATTTGATTCGTTCTTTCCACCCAATCCTCTATCTTCGGCACCTCTGGTCTATGCCAAAACGTAGGTATCAGACCCTTTGCCGCATTCAGATAGCACCATATACCCGAGTCCTTGTATTTATTTACTGTTACTCTGTACTATGTAGTAGACATACTTCTGGGTCCAGTCCTATCTTTATCTCAGAGATATTCTCAGAGATATCTGCTAGTACTTTTAACACTGCCCTCCCCCAGACTGACATTTCTGCTGTCTGCTGTGCCCCCTGTGCTCCTTCAATCAAAGTGGGGCACTCTAATACAGGAGGTGTGTTACTGGCCAGATCACCAGGGGAAAACAGAGGGAAAAAGAAAAGCAGCCACATCTAATGACTGGTAAGCTGCAATATATTATATTTTAGGTTTTGGGTTTAATACGGATTTATAGAGAATTCACTACCACAATACATTTCTTGTGTGTGATTTTAAAAAGGCGTGGTTTTCTGGCTCTTGATATTCTTTTTCTGAGTTTGCTGCATTTCCTGTGCACATGTTAGTTCCACTATTGCCTCTAGCAAAAATTATTTAAAACGTTGTAAACCAGCATTGGTCAACTGGTAAAGGGGGTATCTAGAGTAGCTCTTGACATGTCCAATGGGCCGTTCATAAATTTCAGTGAATGCAATGCTACAGTAAGCTATCAGAGACTGCAGCTATGCAACAGGAAACACTGCAAGACAATGGGCAGAAACTACAGTTTACAAGAGATTATATGTAGCACCATCCTAGATAGCTAGGAGGAGCTAGAGTACAATTTTAAGCTAGGAGAGCTGAGTAGCAGCCTGGGGGAATAGTCCGCAGGGTTCAAATTCGGGTCAGAGCTGGGAGGCTCTGCAGAACAGTTCCCTGATACCTACCCCTGATCTAGAGACTTGGAGGAGCCTCTAGAACTAGGACAGCCATTAAGAGTGACCTGTCCAATAGCAGGGGAGTTTAGATGGAAGATGACATGAAAGACTGGAGAGCAGGAGCCTGGGAGGGGACCCTGATGGAGAGGGGCACACCTACAGGCAGAAGAGCTGGAAGGGAGGAAAACTCAAAATTTAATTGGCCCCCAGAGTGAGGACCACCTGTGAAGCAGGGTAGGAGTGGCTCAGCAGAAGGCTTGAGAGCAGCGACCAACCCATCAGCTCACAGACAGAGGACTGATTGAGTAGATCTACACCCCCTGAGCCAGTAAGGGGAAAGATGCACTCTAGTGGGAAACTGGATTAGTTTTCTTGCCCAGAACTGTTTCACACTGCAGTGGCAGACACTGGATCCCCTGCCCAGGGATTCTTTCAGACAGCTGGATAGGAGAGTATCTGGGGTCTAGGGTGGTACACTAGGAGAAGCTGGCTAGCTCTCCAGGAAGAGAATTTTGCTGTTCAAAGGACTTGTACATAGTTTCAGGAAGTTGTCCTCAGTTGCCATTCCCTTGGGAATCCCATACAATCCCTTGTCCCATCCAAGTTTACGTCCCCAAATAAAATCCAAAAAGCTAAGCTCAAGGACTGGGTACTGTCTCCTGGATGAATGTCTGTGTGGAAAATGCATGATGCCTGGCTGTGCAGGACTACAAGGGAACCCAAATCTTCAACAACTCCTAAGGGGGTAGTGCTACAGATACATTCTACAAGACATGGTCAGAGACTGCAAACATGCTGTAGAAGTTGTTGAAGACTGAGCACATGCTTCAGAAAATAGTCATGAATTAGAGACACATTACATGAGACTGCTAGAAATCACTGCAAATACTGCACCTTTAGAAATCAATGCTTCCAAATGTGTGCCACAATCCCCACCCCAAAATTACTTGTTATATTTTTCTCATCATGATTCATTATAAAAGATCATATTATAGGGTGGACTGCAAAGTAAAAAGTAAGATAGTATAGTGGAGTGGCAATTTCCTCACTATGCTCATATACAGGTACAGGCCCCTTTGACTCCATTTTCCAGAACTCCCTGGGTTCCTGGACACACCCAGGAATTGGATCCAATCCAGTGACAATAGCATTTCTCATGGATCTATTTCCTGATGGTGACAACAGTGGACCATGTCAGTTTAATACTTGTTGAAATGGACACTTGTAGTATCCATCCGAAGATAATGTGACAGGGTGAAAACCCAGAAGTACAAATGACAAATAATTGTCACCCTATAACAGCAAGTTCCTAAGTAAGCACCTTCATAACTTTGTCACCAGGTAATATTTTAATGGAAGCTGCAGTTGTAAAAACAATGAAAATTACTTTCAAAATGTCATTAAAGTGATTGTAAACCTTTATTTTTTTTCAGTAACAAACATGTCATACTTACCTACTCTGTGCAATGGTTTTGCACAAAGCAGCCCCGGACCTGCTCTTCTTGGGTCCTCCACTGTCGCTCCTGGCTCCTCCCCTTCATGAGTGCTCATTATAGCAAGCTGCATGCTATAGGGGCACTCGTGCAGGGACACTCATATTGGCTCACTTCTGTGCTGGCTCTGTGTGCCCATTGACACACAAAGAGCAGCTTTGCTCCACCCCCTTGTCCCTCCTTACTGGCTGTGATTGACAGCAGCTACTGTCTCTAAGTGTATGAGGAGGGAGAGAGCAGAGAGCATCATGCACAGTGATTTATCATCACGCACAGCCCTGGATCGACATCAGGTTAAGGTAAGTATAAGAGAGCAGGGGAGCTGCACTATTGGCTCAGCTTTCATATTGCAAACGTTTCTTTAACAGTGTTGACCTCAAATTATCCTCTGCTTCAGATGACTGCTTCATAGCTAATCTTTGTTTCTGAATTTTTTACCCTCCCATCTGACTCTGTGTTTTACTGATGGTTATATCACCCTGCTTCTGCAACATATGTGGTTCACATTGGTGATGCATTCCACTGGAAGTTGATCTGCACCTTTCTTGGCTCTAGGGAGGACTGGTTGTCTCTTCAGTGATTATACTTCTACCACTGGTAATCTGACCAATATAAGTTATTAACCACTTGCCCTCCTGAGGATTTACTCCCCTTCCTGACCAGGCCATTATTTGCGTTACTGCACTGCGTTAGTCATGCGCAGTTTGCCTGCCCGCAGAGCCGTGCAGCGGCGCGATCTGTCACCGGCCATGTACCTCGGACACGGCTGGTGACAGATCTGTGTACCAGCCCCGATGCCAGTACCATGTGACCTGCTGTGACCAATCACAGCAGGTCACATGACAGTTGTATACAATGGATGGCTTCCTTTCATGCCATCCATTGTATACTAGTGTGGCTAGCTGTGAATGGTCACAGAAATCACATGCACAAGCTGGGCTAATCACAGCCCAGCTGTGTCATGTGATTAGCCGTGGCCAAATCACAGCTAAGCACAAAAAAACCCCTAAATGAATCGATTTCATTCAGGTAAATGCTTGCTTATAGCAAAAAAAAAAATACTGATCACTTCCCCAAAGTAGTACAATGTTACTATGGTAACATTTTACTACTTTGGTCATAGTGAAATATGAAAAGAAATCTTAAAAAAACAGAAAAAAATTTAATAAAACATAAAAGAAGTAAAATAAAAAAAAAAATTATCAATATTTTTTTTCATACTGTCACCAGTCAGTGTCCCTGATCACCGCAATGCCAGTTATATGATGATGCTGTACTGCACTGGTGACAGTATGTAAAAAAAAGAGTGAACATCATTTTTTTGATTTCTTAATTTCCGAAAAATTATGACAAAAAAATTACAACTTCAAAAAACTCGCCATGTCTCTTATGAAATACATTGAACTGTCTACTTTGCAAAAAGGGGCCATTTGGGGGATATCTGTACTGTCCTGACATCCTTGGACCTCAAGAAATGAGATTGGCTGTCAGTACTTCAGGATTGATCAATTTTCAGATCTATACCATAGTTTGTGAACTCTATAACTTTCCTACAGACTAAATAATAAATACTAATTTGGGTTATTTTCACCAAAGAAATGTAGTAGAATACATCTCGGCCTAAATTTATGAAGAACAATTATTTGTTTGCAAAACATTATAACAGAAACAAAGAAAAACGTGTTTTTTTTTCAAAATGTTTGGTCTTTTTTTGTTAATTTAGCAAAAAATAAAAACCCCAGCGGTGATTAAATACCACCAAAAGAAAGCTCTAGTTGTGTGAAGAAAATGATAAAATTTTAGTTTGGGTACAATGTTGTATGACCGCGCAATTGTCATTCAAAATGTGAGAGTGCTGAAACCTGAAAATTGGCCTGGGCAGGAAGGGGGTAAAAGTGCCGTGTATGGAAGCGGTTAAACATGTCCAGTAAAAAAATGGAAAAAATCAAATTTCATCATAGATTTAGGCCAAAATGTATTCTTCTACATGTCTTTGCTAAAAAAAATCCCAATACGTGTAAATTAATTGGTTTACGTGAAAGTTATAGCATCTACAAATGGCGGTATAGATAATAGGTTTTTTTTTCTACTAGTAATGGTGACGATCAGTGACTTTTATCGGGACTGTGGTGGAAATTCTGACACTGGGGGGGACCTAACTTGGTGTCACTGACATCCCCAATTACATCACTACAGTTATCAGTGCTAAAAAAAAGCACTGACACTGTACTAATGGCACTGGGCAGGAAAGGGTTAATGTGAGGGGCAAACAAAGGGTTAACTGTATGCAGGGAGTATTTGACTAGGGGGCGGGGTGTTCTTCAATGTAAGCACACTGATCGGGATGGCTGTACTGTGCACAGCCATCCCAAGCAGTGTGCCGGAGCTGACAGGGAAGAAGATTGTTTGTGAACAAAACCAAAAACAAATCCTCCCCACTGGAAATGCTCAGTAATCACCGGGCGCCGGCGGTGATTGACATCTGTGGCCCCGAATGGCGGGTATATATACACGTGATTCTGCACACAGGTGCCGCCCTGTAGCAGTATATTTGCTATAGGGCGGTCCTTAAGTGGTTAATCAACACCTGTATTTATTTAATTAATTAATTTATTTATTACAGATACTTATATAGTGCCGTCAATTTACATGTTCTCCCTGTGCCTGAGTGGGTTTCCTCCGGTACTCCGGTTTCCTCCCACACTCCAGAGACATGCTGATAGGTTAATTGGCTCCTGTCTAAATTGGTCCTAGTATGTGTATGTGTGAATGTGAGTTAGAGACCTCAGATTCTACACTCCTTGAGGGTTAGGGACTGATGTACAATATGGTAAGTCAATAATGGGGAAATATTATCTACAACAAGACAACAGGCAATATTGCTATTCTAAATAGTCCTTTGCCTTCTGCATGTCTTTTTTGGCCTGGCTTCCAGAGTTCACTTTCTCTTTAGGTTGTTACCAGAACAGGAATAGATGAGGAATCTTCCAATGAGAGCACATTCCAGTAACAGCTTTCTAAGTGGGGAATTCTTTGAGGGGATTTACTCTCATTTCCTATTTTATCTACAGGACAGTTAAAGTGGTTGCAAACCCTTACGTATGCAAACCTGGTGAGGTGACTAGCCTTGGGTGAAACACAGATATGAAAGAGATCCTGCCACATAAGTTGCACCTGTTTGTCTGCAGCCCTCTGTCCTCTACGTCAGTTCACACAGCATTTCTGAGCTTCCATAGGCAAGGGGCAGGGATCTGACATCACACACAGCACAGCTCAAAGAGGAGAGCTGAGTGTAATCTGAGACCTAACTGGAGGGAATCGACACCCCCCTACACAATTTCATAGGGAAACATGCACAGCTGAAGCTGTCAATCACAAGCTGTGTGTTGGGGCTCCTGCCCCCCTCAATCACTTGGAGTCTGCACAGCCTGTCAGAAATGACTCATGCTGATAATTAGAAGAACAATACTTTTGAAAGAAATCTTACTCAATGCTTTGGATTGAGGTAAGTACACACTATAGAACAAAATGCTTTGTTCATTTTCCATGTCAGAGGTTTACAACCACTTTAAAGGAAATCTCCACACAAGAACACAGATGGTAAAATCTGACAGAGGATTTATCCATTCCATACTCTGTGCAGAACTACAACAAATGTTTTGGCTGTAGAAACACTTTATACTTTATACTCCTAGATTGCAAGCTCGAAAGAGCAGGGCCCTCGAACCCCTCGTGTATTGTTTTGTTACTGTATTGTCTCATGTACTGTCCCCCACTATAATGTACAGCGCTGAGCAAACCTTTTGGTGCTATATAAATACTTTATAATAATACTTTAGATAGTCTAAATGATCAATTTTTTAGAAAGGTGACACTGTACATGAAAGTCAATGCAAAAATCATGCGAGCTAAAATTGGTAATAGAGCAACCTGACACTAGATGGCGACCTAAAAACCCAAAGAGCAGTTCAGACTTTATTAAATCTCATAGGAAAAATGTATGAGTGAGCATTATCACATGGCGGAGAAGAAAGCAGCATTGATTCATAAAGCAGTGGTTTCCTGAACTGACAATTTCATAAGCTTTAATCTTCTTTTAGCCTTTTGTATATTGTGCAATGTATCTGTGTACTGACAAAACAATGCTTCAGCCTCTCCACATCCATGAAAACCCTTCTCTTTAAAGAAGCCTATCCTGCTGCTAACTAATACACTGTTTTTACTTTCTCCATCAGCTCATCCTACATGGTTATTACTTTTTGTATCCTTTGACCCTCCCTCTTAGGTTGTAAGCTCTAACGAGCAGGGCCCTCTGATTCCTCTTGTAACAAACTGTGTTGTAGCTGTAATGTCTGCTTCATTTTGGAAAACGCTACGCAAACTGTTGGCGCTATATAAATCCTGTATAATAATAATAATCAGGGCTTCTTTTCAGCGGGAATGCGGGGGAATGCAGTTCCGGAACCTCCAGCACTGAATGTATGTAATGGCAAGTTGTGCTGGGGTGTGCTGAAGGGTCTATTGCTGCTGGCTGCTGGGGCATCTATTGTCACTGGAGGGGATCTATTTTTGGGTGAAGTCTATTGCTTCTGGGGGGTCTATTGTTGCTGGTGGGGAGTCTATTGTTTCTGGGGGATCTTATGTTGCAGAGGTGTTCAGTTGTTGCTGGGAGGGATCTACTGTTGAGGGAGAGGTCTATTGATGATGGTTGCTTGGAGATCTGTTGTTGGTGCTGGAAGGCTACTGTTGCTGGGGTGGATCTATTGTTTCTAAGGTGGCATCTTGTTGTGGGGGGGGGGTCCATTGTTGCTGGGGGTATCTTATGTTGCTGGGGTGTTCAATTGTTGCTGGGAGGGATCTACTGTTGAGGGAGAGGTCTATTGATGATGGTTGCTGAGAGATCTGTTGTTGCAGCTGGAAGTCTACTGTTGCTGGGGTGGATCTATTGTTTCTGAGGTGGTATCATGTTGTGTCCATTGTTGCTGGGTTGAGTCTATTGTTGTAGAGGGGATCTATTGTTGCTGAGGTGTCTATTGTTCCTGGCTGAAAGGGATCTATTTTACTACTTTTCTTGTTATCATTAAAAAATTACACACAAATTACTTAGCACCACAAAATTATACTTGGCTCTGCATTCTCTAAAAAGGGTGGTACTGGGAGGTGGGTAAGGGGTGGAACCAAGGGACGGTGCTCGGAGGTGGGTAGGGGGTGGAGAAAAGGAGTGATTCAGAAGGGGAGAGTTCCTTCACCTAATAATAAAAGCCCTAATAATAATAATAACATAGAACAATATTTCTCACCTTCCAAAATGTCAGACTGAATCAGTCCTCTCTTGCTAGTGCCCCTGATGTGCTAGGAATTGCTTAGTGAAATCAGTGAAAGACTAGTAGATACACCCTGCATCGTCTAATAAATTCAGTTCAGGCCATGATGACAATGTCTACCAATGTTTTATACACATCTGCACAAACCTAGATGTGGCGCTAAGGAATCTCATCCATTCATGAGAAATACTGCCCTAGAGCACTGTTACCTCCATCATGCTATGACTCCTGAATTACTTTGATATGCTCCTTTAAAATGTAATCACTTACCGCATTTATTATATATTGGTTATTAAAAAATAAACATTTTAAGTAAAAAGAAATATAAAAGAAGGATACATTTGGATGGTATGCTTCCAAGCTGGACTTCAGAAAAGCAGATAAAATATATAGTTGAAATACTTACTTGGGAACTGACAGCAAAACCAGGTTCTAGACCCCCCCCCCATTGCAGCATTAGCACAGTGTGGTTAACACTCACCCTTAGTGGGCAGTAAAGTTGCACATTGAAGAATCTCAAGCTGTCAGGGAGCGAGGAGCCAGACACACAAGGAGGTGCAATTAAAGGTAGGTTTATTAATATAAAAATAAGACAAGAGTCTATGCAAGTCCAACAGTGGAAATCGTAGCCAAAGCCGGAATCAAGAGCCAGGAAGAATGGTCGCCAGAGCCGGGATCAGGAGCCAGGAAGAATCATCACCAGATCCGGGATCAGGAGCCAGGAAGAATGGTCGCCAGAGCCGGGATCAGGAGCCAGGAAGAATCATCACCAGAGCCGGGATCAGGAGCCAGGAAGAATCGTCACCAGATCCGGGATCAGGAGCCAGGAAGAATGGTCGCCAGAGCCAGGGTCAGAAGCCAGGAGGAGTCTTAGCCAAAGCCGAGTCGGTATCCAGGAAAGCAATGAGTAGCTAAACAGGAGCTTGTTGCTGTGCAAGAGACAGGACACGAAAGCAATGAGCAGCTGCAGACAGCAGGCTTAAATGTGATAAGCCACCACCTCCTGGAGGAGGAGCTGCAGAGGCCTGAAAGCATAAAGGATCCCACAATGCTTTGCAGAAACCTAAGATGGATGCCAGCACATGGAGCAGCCCAAACCCTGAGGAAAGGTAGGACCTTGACACAAGCATAATTACGCCTCTCTCTAGTTCTGTCAGTACGTTTACAGTGAGCACATGTGTTTTTCAGAAGAGCCGGATTGGCATGCAGTGCTGACCTTCCATCTCACAGCTGTGCTGTGTATGGGATTATAGGATGCTGATATGTAGATGAATCCAGGTACTTTCATTAGTTTTACTAAAAAAAAACCATACACTAAATTATTTCTTTAAAGCGGTTGTAAACCCTTAGATATACTCACTAAAATGACATGCCTCAGGTGATGCATAGAGGTAAAATAAATCCTGCTACATATGTTGTACCTGTTTATCTGTAGCCTTCTCTCATCTACAGCCATTCAAAGTACACAGACCAAAGGCTACTTCTGAGTTCCAGAAGGTAGTGAGCAGGGATCTGACATAACATGCTGCACAGTATAGAGCAGGGAACTGGGTGTAATTTGAGACCTGAGTGGGGGGAATGAACACCCCCCCTCTATACAGTCATAGGGAAACATGCATAGTGCAGGCTGTCAGCCACCTTCTCTGCAGCGCTGGGGGGGGACACATCTCCCAGGATTCTGTGCATCAACATAACCTGTCAGAAGTGACTCATGCAGATAGAAGAGGGAAGATAGAGAAGACCTAAATCACACTAGGTGCTTTGGACTGAGGCAAGTACACACTGTAGATGTATTTGCACTGTTCATTTTTCATTGCAGAGGTTTAGAACCACTTTAAATCGTTATATGTCTGAAATGATTGGTATTTTTTCATATTGGCCTGAAGTTCACCTTAACCTCCTTAGCGGTGTTCCCGAGTGTAGCTCGGGGTAAAATTTCTATACCAAAAGCGGTAACCCCGACCTACACTCGGGCTTACCATGCGGCGTTGCTCAGGGGGTCCCTGCAGCACTTACCTTGTCCTTCGCTCCCGCAATGTGTCCCCTCCAGCGTCCCCGGCCATCTCCTCCGGCCGATGCCGGCATCCGGCTCCTGTGTTCCGGTCCCTGTGATGTTGGGACGTACGGGCACCGGAACCGGCGGGAAATTTGAATTTTTTAAAAAATTTCATTTTTGCTGTCATTGCTATTTCAATGCATTTCACATACATTTTGTCCCTAGTGCTTTGTCCTGTGCCCTGCCTTCATTTTTACTGTTCTTTTTGCCTGGAAACTTAGAAAAGTCCATGGCGTCCAAAAAGCGTCCCTTTACGTCAAAAGCGGTTTTAGAACAGCGATAGTAAATCAGAACCACTTGCAGAATTGAGTGATAATGATTTGTGGGGAAATTCGTCATCAGACACTGAAAACGATTTTGCGACTTTGCTCAGCGATGTGCGAATTTGCCTCTATATTTCAAATTTCAGTGTTTTTGGTTTGATTATATTATTGAATTAAATTTATTATTATATTATTATTTTTTATGATTATTTATTAAATTATAATTTATGATTTCGTGTTTCAAATTTTATCATATCCGGAATGTTTAATAGACTCTTGTTCAGACAGATTTCAGTGAGTTAGTCCTAAAAATTACAGGCCTACAATAAAAAACTACATACTTCCATGCAAAAAAGTGGTACCGTTTTCAGCACAAAAAATCGGAAAGAATCATACCGCCAAGGAGGTTAAAGGGGAAGTATAGTGGTTTTGTATATAATTACTATAATTAGTTAAAGCTACAGGATCACTTGTGTGACATGGTACTCACCATTGGAAGACAGAAAGAAGTCAGCTAAATCATTTTATTGTTGGACATGATTAGTGTTAACCCATTTTTTAAGCAATTCTTCATCTAAATTGTTTTTAGTCCTATTAAATGTGTTGTGGATTCTGTTTCAGTGGTGCCATCTAAAAACTTGTGTGGAAAAGTGGATTACTGTGGAGTGTTGTGACAGTGTGTGTGGGGGAAGCTGGTAGACACTTATCAATCAATTTTTTTTAAAGTTTTGGATAGAGTGGTAGGATTAATCAATCTTTAAGCACACTTGGTTACAGAAAACTCAATATTAGTGTATAAAGTCCCAAAATAAGTCCCAAAGATCTATATTAGTGTATAAAGTCCCAAAATAAGAGTCCAAAAATCAAAGTCCAAATAAATCCCAAAGAGAATATCTCTAAGTCAGTACTTTCTTAAATCTTCGTGTCTCCAAACCGCCTTTTTGGTGTACTCCAAAAATAAATCTTCATATACCTCAAAGAAAAAAACTCAACATAGTGCTTTATCCAAATAATATAAAAAAATATAATAAAAGTGCCACACGTGTTACATGCAAAAACACTACCGTGCCACAGCAACCGTGAGATCAAATACCTCTGCCTTAAATGTTATTCACTGCACACAAATAACAGAAGTGCATAATTACCCTCAAGGTAGTAACACAAGCCATAGATGAGATTATTTCCAACCTTTTTCCTTCAGCCTTTCCAACCACTTCCCACAGACCTCATAAACAGACCAGGGATCAGTGTATATAATAAATAATCACAGTACTTTATTATAGCAACTTACATTAAAATAAGAAGAGATCAGCTTCCACACACAAAGCGATTGATTCCACAATCGAGCCTCTCCTTAGTGGTGCTGAAATATCCTCAGCATACCACTTTAGAGAAGGGATAGTTAATTGATGATAAGTTCCCCACTACCCATACACCTGTATGGAGGATTCCAGGGCATACACAGCCGCGTGTTCCAGGAACAAAAATGGCCGCCACAGCACTTCCGGAAGAGCGTCAGAACGTCACCACGTCACGTGCCCCGGACGCGTTTCGTCACATCCGGACTTTGTCAACAGGGATACGGACGTGTCTTCTCACTCTCCTTAAATACCACTAACCAAGGAGGTGAGGATACAGCCGTGGCCATTTTACAACCTGGAAGCCCGGACATCTCTACCCATACAAACCAACTGCACCTGGACCAGCAGAGCACCGGGAAAACAATCCCATACTGGCCACCTTGTGCACTCACATTATACCAATACAAATTTAATTAAAAAAATCATCCCCCAAATCCTATATATTTCAATAGTAGTCATTTCTCCCAGAGGGTGCCCCATGCATCAGATATTATGAAAAATCCCTAACATTCACAAAAAGGGATGGAGATCAAACTTATCCTCCATACTCCTACTCCACCCCCTATCATATGAAACATAAAATAATAGCATGATAAGTCAATATCAGCCAAATATACATACAAATATTTTATAAAATATACTAAAAAACCTAAATCCCTATATTAGAGTACATAACGTTACTATATACCCTATTTCAATCAAGTTTTCAAACAATAACTTTTTTAACAGGTGTATGGGTAGTGGGGAACTTATCACCAATTACCTATCCCTTCTCTGAAGTGGTATGCTGAGGATATTTCAGCACCACTGAGGAGAGGCTCGATTGTGGAATCAATCGCTTTGTGTGTGGAAGCTGATCTCTTCCTATTTTAATGTAAGTTGCTATAATAAAGTACTGTGATTATTTATTATATACACTGATCCCTGGTCTGTTTATGAGGTCTGTGGGAAGTGGTTGGAAAGGCTGAAGGAAAAAGGTTGGAAATAATCTCATCTATGGCTTGTGTTACTACCTTGAGGGTAATTATGCACTTCTGTTATTTGTGTGCAGTGAATAACATTTAAGGCAGAGGTATTTGATCTCACAGTTGCTGTGGCACGGTAGTGTTTTTGCATGTAATACGTGTGGCACTTTTATTATATTTTTTTATATTATTTGGATAAAGCACTATGTTGAGTTTTTTTCTTTGAGGTATATGAAGATTTATTTTTGGAGTACACCAAAAAGGCGGTTTGGAGACACGAAGATTTAAGAAAGTACTGACTTAGAGATATTCTCTTTGGGATTTATTTGGACTTTGATTTTTGGACTCTTATTTTGAGACTTTATACACTAATATAGATCTTTGGGACTTATTTTGGGACTTTATACACTAATATTGAGTTTTCTGTAACCAAGTGTGCTTAAAGATTGATTGATTTATGTATGTACTTCAGGGGAAGGACGGTTAAAGTGACTTGGTGGGGTATTATAATTAAAGTAGGATAGTGCGGGATATCTAATAGAGTGGTAGGATTGTATGATTGCTGGAGGTGATTGTAGCTGTATAGGTACACTTGCAACAAAAACAATTGAGTACTGTCCATAATAGTTTTTTATTTGCACTGACATCCACATTTTCAGTACAAGTTTTTGGGGTGTGCCCCTTCTTCAAGGTCAGTGTGCCCCCTTCTTCACGGTCAGTACTGCTTGGACCTTGAAGAATGGGGAACACCCTGAGAGCTTGTCCTGAAAATTTGAATGTCAGTGATTATAGGATTAGAACTCCTGTCTGGCTTTATTGCCATTGGAGGCTCAAGTGAAGAGATTTCTTCATATCTCGTCTAGTAATAAGGTTGTCCCCAAGACAGGAAGTGAGGGGAAACCTCTTTAACAGTAACACAGACAGTAAACACACTTTTTTAATGTTACGTATGGGAAGGTTAGGACCTTTTCCTTTTCCCTATTGCAGATCTTCCCCTCACTTTCTGTCTGGTAAAAGGTTGTCCAGAAGGTGAGAGAAAATCCCTCAAATGAAGCCCCAAGCAGAAAACATTGACAGATGTTCTAACCTTTCCTCCTTTTATCCAAACCTACAAAAAAAGTTACACTTTAAGCTGTGGAAATGAATTGAAGTGGACCCTGGGCTACTCCTGCAGAATGGCTTATGCCAGTTTTTTTGTTTCAAATCCAGATAATATTGAAAACAAATTTTATTCAAAATTTTAATTTCAACTTTGTGCAGGTGCTGGATAATCACATGCTGGCTTCTTATAACTCTCAGGGAGAGATATTTTCAAAGTTAAAGTTCAAACCTTTAATAGAGTAATTGCAAATCCCAATAAAGTTGTTATGTGCCAATGGATTTTCCATAATGTAGAAAATAAATCATTCAGGTCCATTTGTGGGAAAATGACTATTTCATTACAGATTTTTGGTAGAGTATATGCCATACCTGTGGATTCCCTCTAGAAGCTAAAAATCACTGTAGTAAACATTTCTACTTCAGTGTCCTTTACTAGCTTCTGAATTGTATGCTGAATGGCTGCCCTGTTGCATTGTGAGCACAGGAGATTAGTTACTCAGAACAATATATTCACAAAATATATTGCTTTTCATTTAATGCAAAACATTCTGTGATTGGATGAGGTGGAGTGAGTGACATCCCCGGTCTGCCTTCCCACCTCATCCAATCAGACAACGCTTTACACTTACGAATGGATGCAAATCATTCTCTGAATGGCACCTATGCCCAGTGGCTGGCCTCTTGCATTTAATAAGCAGCAGGGCTGCTACTCGACATGGGACCTGGAGGATGGGGGAGATCACTGGAGTAGCAGTGCCTGCAACAGTGATTTTTCAACTTCTAGAAGCTTACCACAGTTGTGGTATATGCATAGGTATATTGTCCAAGCTGGATCGATGTAACTATGTAAAAAAAAATGCCATACCTGAAATTCTTATGTAAGATTTGCACCGCCATTTTTAAAGCTGAATTTATTGTTCAAACTGTGGTACCAAACTGTAAGCAGAGATAGTGGGGTTGACTTGTATTTTTAACAAACTTCATTTTTATGGCATTCTTTTCTTGCCCTTATATATAGATGATTACTTACAGTCAATTTCTGTTGTGCTAGGAGTGGGCCAGTTCTCTACTGTAGTCCCATGCAGACATCCACTAACACTCTCCGTGGACCCCTGTGTTATCAGTCATTTGTTTTTATAGTGTTGGATGTGCAGCAAGTATGCACAACATGTACGTTGGCATCTAATTAGTGATGTACATGATATTAATATATTGTAATGAAATGTCTGATTATATATTTCTTCTAGAATTTGTAACCTTCTTATCTCCTGAGGAAGTGGGCTTGCATTACAAAACACGCAGAGTTTATAATATCCCATCCTTGGAACTGTGAATAGTAATTTGCATTGATGGATTGAACAACAAGATGCTGACTTGAAGTTATTAACTAATTCTACATTATTAGGAGGTTATATGAACAGATATCAGAGGTACAGTATGTTGTACAGCATCTTTTAATTGACAGATGTTTTTGATGATTTATTAATAAATATGAACTTTATTTATATGGGATTGTATTTGGATATTACTTGGTTTTGATTATAGGAAAAATCTGTTGGCGCAAGCAAAGCCCCATAATAGTCTACTTGGTACTGTTACAAAATAATACCATAGAAATAGATCAGGACTGGACAACTGGCTTTAAATTTCCAGTTTAATCTGACTTAAATCCACTCATTTTTATAAATAGGTTAGGAAAGAAAAATCTTGTCAACATGAACAAACATTTTCTCTTGAACACCCCTTTATAACCTTTTAACTGAACTACAGAATCAACATATATTCAGTGTTCAGACACTTCCTTATCTGATTATACCAATGAATGTTTGAATGTGATAAGAAGACACTTCAGAAAGGTAAACCACAACCAAGTGTCAACTAAAACCAAATAAGCCATCTAACTGGTGCTACTTCATTGTAGAATTGAAGTGGTTTCTTGTTGCAGTTAAAGACTTTTTGTGCAATTAATGGGTTGATTCATGCATGCTTGTGCAAATTGTGACCAGTGTATGGCCATGCTATCACATTCGTCAATTGTTCAACTGTCAATGGTCAAATGAGCTTGTCGGAACATTGTTGGCCAAACAGCGCTTGTATCCAATCAGCTACAGGCACTGTATAGTTATCATAGCAGCCAGCAGAACCTGCTGTCAGAATACAATAGCCCGGCAGAAGGATTTTTTCATCCACCTATGAAGGTATTTGTTAGATTTCTTTCATTCAGCCACAGCCTGAGTAAAAGAAAGTTATACTGTATGTAAATGGCCAACTTTAAAGTAGATGTATATTCTAAAAACTGCTAGGTCTCAGCTTCCCATTAGGTTTTGCCCACTGCAATGTCACTGGTTGCTAGAGGCTGTTGACTGTGAAGCTGAAAGCATCCTTGCCAGCCACTGACAGGAGGGGGTAGAAGCTGCAAACATGTCGCTCTGCTACACTCTGTACAGGGACAGGCACTGTGTCTATCTCTGTGCGCCAATTAAAAGTAGGTCTTAACTACCTCCAATTTAATTATCTACAAACGGTTATCCTGTCACCAATGTAAAGAGAGATATTGGCTAGTATAAAAGACAATGATAAAAATATGAAAGTTATTATTATTTCAGGCACTTATATAACACCATCAATTTATGCAGCACTTTAGATATGTTGTACATTCACATCAGTCCCTGACCCTCAAGGGGCGTATGATCTAAGGTCCCTAACTTACATTCATACATACAGTTGTGTTCAAAATAATAGCAGTGTGTTGAAAAAAGTGAATAAAGCTCAAAATCCTTCTAATAGCTTTTATTTCCATACACACAAATGCATTGGGAACACTACACATTCTATTCCAAATCAAAACATGAAGAAAAATATATCAAAGTTGTGTTGTTCCTCTAAAAAAAATTGAAGAAAAATGAATATTAGACTGTTCAAAAATATAGCAATGTTTGTATTGTTCTTTACAAACTCAAACATTCACTATATAAACTGAAAAATGTTTGAAGATTTTGCTTTCCTTTGAATCACTTAATTAATATTTAGTTGTATAAGCACTGTTTCTGAGAACTGCTGTACATCTGTGTTGCATGGAGTCAACCAACGTCTGGCACCTGTGAACAGGAATTCCAGCCCAGGATGATTGGACTACATTCCACAGTTCTTCTCTATTTCTTGGTTTTGCCTCAGAAACTGCATTTTTGATGTCACCCCACAGGTTTTCTATTGGATTAAGATCTGGGGATTGGGCTGGCCACTCCATAACGTCAATCTTGTTGGTGTGGAGCCAAGATGTTGCATGTTTACTGGTGTGTTTGGGGTCGTTGTCTTGTTGGAACACCCATTTCAAGGGCATTTCCTCTTCAGCATAAGGCAGCATGACCTCTTCAATCATTCTGATGTATTCAAACTGATCCATGATCCCTGGTATGCGATAAATAGGCCCAACACCGTAGTATGAGAAACATCCCCATATCATGATGCTTGCGCAACCATGCTTCACTGTCTTCACAGTGTACTGTGGCTTGAATTCAGTGTTTGGGGGTCGTCTGACAAACTGTCTCCGGCCACTAGACCCAAAAAGAACAATCTTACTTTCATCAGTCCACAAAATTTTCTCTTTAGGCCAGTCAATGTGCTCTTTGGCAAATTGTAACCTCTTCAGCACATGTCTTTTTCCAACAGTGGGACTTTGCGGGGGCTTCTTGCAGATAGCTTGGCTTCACATAGGCGTCTTCTAATTGTAACAGTACTCACAGGGAACTTTACACCTTCTTTGATCTTCCTGGAGTTGATTGTTGACTGAGTCCTTGCCATTTTGGCTATTCTTCTATCCATTCGAATGGTAGTTTTTCGGTTTCTTCCACGTCTTTCAGGTTTTGGTTGCCATTTAAAGCATTTGAGATCATTTTAGCTGAGCAGCCTATCATTTTCTGCACTTCTTTATATGTTTTCCCCTCTCCAATCAACTTTTTAATCAAGGTACGCTGTTCTTCTGAACAATGTCTGGAACGACCCATTTTCCTCAGAATTTCAGAGAGAAATGCACTGTAACCAGCATGTACAACATTTGCTGCCTTCCTTCCTTAAATAAGGGCAATAATCGCCACCTGTTTTTCAAAGAATGAATGACCTCACTAATAGAACGCCACACTGCTATTATTTTGAACATGCCCCTTTCAATTAGTGATTCAATTACACAGAATCAGCAGCATGCATATCATGACTGTTGGGTCTGTTGGATTTCTATTACTTTACTACACCTACTAGTAAATTATTTGCAATGTAGAAATATAATTTCTACCAAAAACAGTGATTGATCAGGTTAGTGATGTCTGACTGCTATTATTTTGAACACAACTGTACATATACTAGGGCCAATTTAGACAGGATCCAATTAACCTACCAGCATGTCTTTGGATTGTGGGAGGAAACCGGAGTACCCAGAGGAAACCCACGCAGGCTCCAGGCAGGAGGTGCCGTGGCTTGGATTCAAACCAACGCCCTTATTACTGCCAGGTGGAAGTGCTAACCATTTAGCCACTGTGCTGCCCAGTTGGGGGAAGCACAGTGACTAAGTGGTTAGCACTTCTGCCTAGCACTATTAGGGTTGCCGGTTTGAATCCCAACCATGACACTACCTGCATGGAGGTTGCATGTTCTCCTTGTGCCTGTGTGGGTTTCCTCCCACACTCCAAAGGCACGCTGGTAGATTAATTTGCTTCTATCTAAATTAGTATGAATGTGAATTAGGGACCTTAAGTTGTAAGCTCTTTGACGTTAGGGACTGATGTGAATGTACAATATATATGCATAAAGCACTGCGTAAATTAACGGTGCTATATAATTACCTACAATAACTAAATTAGCGGGCTTTACCCTTTCCCTCAATATCCAAACTAACTTGTGTTGAGCTTTAGATACTAGGGTCTCAATTTCTTTTATAGGGTCTTGTGTAACAACTTGTTCTTACTAAGAATTTTAGTTTTGTTTCCAAAGCCACCAATGATTTTCAAGCTTTTAGGAGGTTTGATACTGACTGGTAACTTCAGTACTTAGTAAGAATACATTGATACATAAATATAGAGGATATAAATCCATCACTACCCATAGAGTGTGCAAAACCAAGCCCAAACTTGTAAGACACTTACAAATAAATACAATAATAGTTGCAATCTGCACGGAAATCAACAGTTCCAGGAGTGTTGATCACATGTGTCTCCCACAGCTCTTACTGGTTCCTCCTGCTGAACTCTACATCAGTGCTGTATCCTGTACAGAGTAGAAACTCTACAGCGGGAGTCAGTGAGAACTGCAGGAGACACAAGTGGAGAACGGCATTCGGGCAGCAGTAGCAGCAGAAAAGCTAAGCACTGAGTTGCAAATTTTTCAGGTATGTTGTTTTCCAATTTTCCTTAATGACAATATTGCTTTAGGGTGGTTGTAAACCTCAGTTATTAAATCTGAACAAAGCACATATATCTGTAGTGTTTAATTGTCTTTCCCCAAAGCTCAGAGAGTCATTTCTCTCTGATGCTTCGTTCCTCTGTTATCAGCATGTGTCACTTCTGAGAAATTTTCCGACACCCGAAAAAAAATTGTGATGGGAGGGAGCTCAGCGTCTGCATCTTCCTTTGTTCTGCCATGTGTGGAGGGGGGTGTATCCCTTTCCTTCAATCAGTTCTCACACAGTTTACAAGAGCTCTAACTGCAGCACTCCGCCCCCTCCTCTGTGATAATGACAGACTAAGAAGGGTTTTATCTACATTTAGCCCTTTTGGGGTTGTACAAAAGAGAAGACTGCAGATAAACAAGTAAAACTTATGTAGGAGGATTTGTTTAATCTCTGTGTATCAACTGAGGCCAGTAACTTCACTGGGTATATGTAAGGGTTTAAGGCTAGGCTCACACATGCAGCAGAGGGGCATTAAAAACTGGCCCCACAACCAGCCACCTCCAAATGAACATGGCGGGGGTTCAGGTGAGTACACACTGCCATGGATGCAATGCTTAACTTTGTGGCACAACAGTTTTAAGTTGCATGTCAGCAGGTGCCGCTTGTCAAACTCACTCATTGAAGTCAATGCAACTGTGCAGTTTTTAAATGCAAGATCCCCCTTTCAGGTAAAAAAGCAAGTTAAGAAAAAAAAAGGCATTCAGGAGGCACCTCCTGAATGCCTGTAAACCTTCTATGAAAAGCAATCCACAGGGGTGGTAGGGAGTGCTGCACTTGTGGAAGAGACCTAAGAGAATATATCACAAGAAAGCCCTTGATTCTTACCTGCCCTGGTATTAGAAAAAAAAAAAACTGTCATGAGAGAAATGTAAAAGGTTGCCACGACTATCCTTCGGCAACACAAGTTGCCTGGCTGTCATGCTGAACCTTGGGCTTCTGGACTATTGCTCACTGGCCTAAAACAAATAAAGAATTCAGCATTTTCTACATTTTTTATGATCTGCGTAATTGTTCACAGCCTGAAATTATTGAAGCCATGAGATCAGCATAAATCTCCAATCAGCAAACATCAGCAATGGGAACTCCTATTTTTCTTTCATCACAAGAGGTTTTCTTTAAAGGTGTATTAACCACTTGCCTACCGGGCACTTTTACCCCCTTCGTGCCCAGGCCAATTTTCAGCTTTCAGAGCTCTCACACTTTGAAAGACAATTGCGCGGTTATGCAACATTGTACCCTTATGACATTTTTATAATTATTTTCACACAAATAGAGCTTTCTTTTGGTGGTATGTACTCGCCGCTGGGTTTTATTTAATTTATTTGTTTGCCCTATAAACAAAAAAAGAGCAAAACATTAAAAAAAGTTTTGCTTTGTTTTCTAGTCTAACATTTTGCAAACAGGTAATTTTTTTCCTTCACTGATGTGCGTTGATGAGGCTGCACTGATAGGCAGCACTGATGAGGTGGCATGAATAGACAGCAGTGATGGGCACTGGTTGGCGGCACTGATGAGGTGGCACCGATGAGGCGGCACTGGTGGGCATTGATGAGGAGGCACTGATGCTGCTGCACTGATATGCAGCTATGATGGGCACTGATAGGCGGCACTGATGGGTGGCACTGACTGGTGGAACTGACTGACAGCACTGACTGGCAACACTGATGGGCACTGGTGGGTGGCACTGATGGGCACTGGTGGGTGGCACTGATGGGCACTGGTAGATGGCACTGCTGGGTAACATTGCTGGGCATTGATCATCAGGGCACTGATCATCAATTCAGATGTCCTCTGTGATATTTGCTGGGACAGCATGAGGAAAGTGCTGCCGATAACCGGAAACTGTATTTACTCAGTGATCTGCTGTGTCACACAGCCGATCACGTGATAAAAGGCCATTGTGATTAGCCTTTTACCTCATCATGTGATCAGCTGTATCCGTAGGACACAGCGATCATGAACAGCGCCAGGTGCGTGCCACTGGGGGCGCGTGGGAGGGCGTGTTCTAGAAGGAAGTCATAGGACGCCCTCCCAGAACTGGACAACCATGCTGTAGCTGGCTTTAGTGTGATTGTGATGTGGGTAAACTGAATAGCAAACATTTATTACCTTACCAATTCTTAGATGAAGTGGCTGTATTGGTTTCCTTGTTTATGCTTTCTTTCTTCTATTTTCATCTGGTGATTCAGCCAGCAAGTCTGCTGTTTTTCAGAAGCTCAAGCTCTTTAACAGAATGTATCAGTTGATACAATCCATTTACCACTAACATGGGAGATTAAAATGATCATCTTTTATTTATTCATATAAAACCTTTATCACAAAAGGAAATAATCGTTTGCTGTAACTGATTGTAAAGTGCGAGCTGAAGTTTGGCTTCAATTAGTTTTTGTATTCAAATCTGCTAATACAGTAACACTCTCATCCTCCCCCCATCCCCAGACTGACAATGCTGCTGTCTGCTGTGTCCTGTGCTTATTCCTCCAGAGGTGTGTTACTGGCCAGATCACCAGGAAAAAAGAAATTTAATACAGCCACTACATCTATAATGATTGGTAAGCTGCAATATAATACTTTTTTTGTTTTCGGTCTAATACTGCTTTAGATATGAATGAGTGAATTTAAAAATTATGAAGCACCTTGAACATTTGTAAAGGCTTAGAGTAATCCAAGGGTGTTCAATCAGCTTTACCTCAACAGGTGTTGGTGTTTTCAAGTGACAGTCATAGAATGTGCTGATTGGTTTAGAAGATCTTGATTTCGCTCCTTTTATGGCAAGCTTGTTGCTGTGAGGGCAGGAAATAATAAAAGTTGAAAGTAGGGTGCTATAGGAGGCAACCAAAGTCTATTGTCTCATATATTTGTCACAATAACAACTCAACACAATGAAATACCTAATGGTTCTTTCTATTTTCTTTATTACAGGTCAGTAAATTTCATCACTTTTGCTTCACAAAGTACATTTAGACATAGACTAAAGCATGACCAAATTATAACTTTTAACTCTGTCTGAGCAGGACATATTAATGAACTTATTTTAAAAATTATATAACATTTATCTTACATAAAATAGGAAATATTCATTTTATTCTTGTTGCCATGACTGTGACAGCTCATGGTTTTCTATGTTAGTTTTAGATATCTGTAAACAGTTATGGACAGACAATGGATCTACATTGTACGCATTCATCATTGGGCACATGAATCTAGGCTTATTGGATCTGTGTAGGTAATATGTACTGTTGTATGACACTCATTATTTCAGCGTGCTTGTTATTATTTTTAGCTGTTTTTTAAAGTTTAGTATTGTTAATTTGATGTTTTAAGAGATGGAAAGATTTACAGAGAAAAAGAAAGTTAGATATAATGATTATATGTGAAAATACAGAGCATTGAATGAGAGTGATGCAGCTATTTCCTGCATAGCTTATATTAGTTGGACCAGTTGGATCTGTTAAATAGGTCCAGTTTTTAAAAGCAATTATTGTACAGTGAAGATTTCCAAAATATTGAAAAAACTGTTTGCCGTTGATAACTGATAGTCACCTTTTCCATGGAGAATGGAAACAAATCTTTCACGTGTGTGCTCTGCATTCAGTTGTCAATCAGTTTGGAAAATGGTCTGTAGAAACTCCCTGTGGCCCACAGCTTGTTCAAGGATGGGCGGATGTCTGAATACCCATTGTTTTCAGTAGGACATCTGGCTATGTGTGGTCACCCTTAAATATGTACTGAAAAGTTACAAAGCAATGAATTCAGATGTGCAGACCGCAAATATAAATTTCTTTTATTAAAATGACTTATATAACTGTATAAATAAATAGTTAAAACAGTTAAATTATCCCCCAAAATGACCAAATTTTAATGTGAAGAGCTGCAGAAATTGACAATGCTATATAAGTATTTGTAACAAACAAATAAATAAAATAGTAATGTGAATGTTATCACTTTACACAGACAAATTCTAACTATTTTGTTACATTCTTATGTACAAATAATACTTTAAACCTAGAAACAATGGTAATTTTTATCTCATTATCATAGTAAATAATGGCAAAAGTAAAAACATTGTTTTTTAGAAATTTTCCACCATGCTAAAGGCAATATATATATATATATATATATATATATATATATATATATATATATTATCATAATATAGAAAAAAAATATAATCATGCACATATATATGTTTGCTTGTGTCATAAGGATCAAAAAGATCAGTTCACAAAGGTAACACATCAGGACAAGTATCCATAGTTTAAAAAAAAGTGTCAGTTATTCTCAGTGGAATCCAATTTAGTTTGAAAATAATAGTCACATGGCTGAAATAATACTTATCCTCATCTCAGCTTTTGTGAATTAAGCTAAAAGTAAATCAACCATAATTCATACATAATTTATCATAAATTAAAATTTTAAGTTTATGGAACAAGTCTCTGTCACTATCATGAGTTAAAATAATTTAATAAATAGTGTCTTATTCCACAACTAATTTACTTTGCTATTATTTTAAATTAAAATTGTATTTTAATAACTCACATTAATATGTTTGGTAAAATTCAAATTATAGAATTTGAATTTGCTAAAATAATTAGTAAAATTAAAATCAACATTATTATATTACGGTAGTTGTTATTGTGTAGGTTGCATACTGAAAATGTTATTACTGACATATTTATAATTACTGACATAAAAATATGACTTCATTAAATTTTTGTGGTAAACATAAAGTCTATTTTATGTCATTTATCTGTTTTTATTTCTATCAATTTAATAATTTATATAATGCAAGAGATTTAGTGATTTTTTTATAACAAAACTATACAATGTATGCAGAGGGTCTTTTCATTTATACTTAGCTACTAATATGCATAATTAAAATGTAATTGATTATGTACATACAATATAGTGATAGGATAATAAGTACTGTGTCAGCATAATGTTAACTATCAATAATTAATCTAAATTTTTTTTTGTGAAACAAATGCTGATTTAAACATGCAAAGGAAAACGCTATATGGTTTATTAGTGAGGTCAACAGTAAGAGCAAAAGGGCATTTTTAATTTAATTAGGTCAGACAAATTAAATCATTATTATTGACACATGACAGCCAGAAAATCCATAGACGCTGCTAAATAATAAACACATAAAAAACTATGTATTTCCATCTATGGCATTTACAGCAAAGGTGACAAAACCAGAAATTACAGTAAAAGTAATAGTAAATGATAAATGTTAAAATAGTAATATACCACACTGGATAATAAACTCTCAGAAAGAGTTAATTCTTACCAAAATATGCCAGAAATTCTAATCCTTATTTAAACGAATGATGTTTATTTATACAGATGGCTCAAAAGGTGAAATTAAGTAATTAGAATATAAGTCAATAAAAATATATAGAAATAACTCAGGAAAGGTTTTTTTCATTTGCCAATAAATATTTTGTCTTGCTGACAAGATATCATGATGTTTAAAACGTCTTTGTTAACTCTATATATAAAAATATAAATGGAAAAATAAAGTTCCAGCCTTGAAAAAATGTAATGCCCAAATGTAATGTCTTAAATTATATTGTGGTGAAATATGCCGCACTACAAAACTGGATTGGACTGACTCAACACCTAACAAAAAACCTGTGGAAGTATAGGAAAGTTTTAAAAATAAATAACCATTTTCCCTCAAAAGTGAAGAATGAAAAAACTGAATCACCAACTGACTTTTTGTACAATATACTGTATACCTCATAGAGGCAGTGGCAAGATTTCCCTATGGTAGTTTTTACTGCCACCAAGTTAATAAAGCCATATAATTCCTACTCTTATTTCTAGCTACACTTACCATTTTTTGTTATTTTAGCACTATGAAGAAAATATTAGCCATACGTTTTATATTTAACTTTGTAATGTTCATGGCAGTAAAGAAATCTCATAGATATGTTTTAACGTGGACACCAAAAGTAATAAACCAGCATGTTATTCAGCAGATTTAACAGCTATTTTTCTGTATGTGCTAAAATATTCTTATTTGAAAAACATAAACTAATACAAACACCACATCTAAGGAATAGCAAGCTTCAATATATATGTTTTCTTCTGGGTTTATACTGTAATTTCAAAATGAATGAATTATCATTATCTATATGGGTATACTGGCCTCAAAATCAAGCAGCTTAACCACTCATTTCATCAATATTACTGTTCCTCAGATTTTTCTATAATCTTCTCTTTATACATGAATAGGAAATAAAATGACCTCTGTATGGCCTCATAATGCCTCCAAAGGAGCTGCCACAAGAATAACGGGGTAGATATTTTCTTTCTTCTATAAAATCACAAGAATATAACCTGTAAACCAAAATACTTTTCACTTGGGATTACCCAAGAAATTGTAATTCTTAAAGTCTGGCCTATTCCAGCAATCCAACCCAAATATGCTCATAGTAACACAATAAGTAAATCCATAGGAATACGGTGAGTTGAAGTTACCATATCTGAAAATCTCAATGTTTTCAGTAAAATTAAGCTCCCACCTTCTAATCAAGCTTCTTGACTAGCCCTTAAAACTGGTGATAGATGGTTAGAATCTCATCCAGTTCAGCAGGGACTGGCCGAGATTCGAACCATCTATGGGCAGACTGCCTGTACCCAATTCAAATTTTTTATGTTATTTTTTCCAGCATCTATAGCCTCTTTCAGTAAACACTGTGTTCTCCTTACAAGGATGGCTCCCCCTGAACCCCCCTGCCAAGAGAACACAATAGCTCTATGAGGGGGATTCAGTCAGTGTTGATGGGGGAATTGAGCGATTTTTTTTCCTGCAATCCGTGGTTACAGGAAAGAAAATCGCATTGTCTATGGCCGGCTTTACAGTTGAATTCCAGATATAGATGACTATTGCAGAGACTGACGTGCAAATAAATCCTATTATGTACAGTGATAGACACACAAGCATACCATATAAACGCTCAATGGAATTTCCCCTTGTTTCAGGAGAACCTAGTGTAGGGACTGTGTTCCTCTAGGAATTGACTCACTGATTCTTGGGCTGCTTAAAGAGACGGACTGTTGGACTTAAGTAAGATGCTTCAAGCTGTGCTAAGAAACACTATTACTATTGAGTTGAAAAAGATTTAAGTAAAAGCATCAGAGCACAATATGAGATGCATGCATCTTATCTCCTGCAGAAGTGACAAGGAATATGTGCTGTGGGAAATGGAATTATGACTTCTTAAGAGGATTTCCACACATAAAGCAAATGTGTTGAAAATGTTTTTGGGAGATAAAGCATAGATGAGGTGCTGATACGTACCACATAAATTAAATCCAGGAGAAGGACTTCTCCAGAGCCACCAAGACTTCTCCAGAGCCTCCCCCATCCTATAGAACTCTCTACCCCAATCTGTCAGACTAGCACCTACTCTGCCCACTTTTAGGCGATCCTTGAAAACCTATCTCTTGAGGAAAGCCTATCCTGTCTTCAGCTAATAACCGAATCTTCTATTTCTCAGTCCATCCCCCACAGTTATTATCTATTGTACCATCAGCCCCTCCCTATTAGACTGTAAGCTCCCAGGAGCAGGGCCCTCCTTACCCTCTTGTATTGAACTGTATCACTGCTGTATTGTCTGCCATTATATTGTAAAGCGCTGAGCAAACTGTTGGCGCTATATAAATCCTGTATTATAATAATAATAATAACAACTTGAAGGTACTAAAAGTGTGAAAGTCCTGCTGGGTCATGCTTTTAAATGTTTCATTTGTGGTTGTGCCAAGGTTAAACAGGGCAAGAATTTGCATAAACTGGTCAGCACCTTTTGAATAAACCATACCCCACTCAAAATCTCAATTTTTTCCTTCCGTTTTCACCCCGTGATCTGGCGAGTAACAAACCTCATGCATTAGAGTGACCCCACTCTGAATGAATGAGAACAGGGACACCTTTGGACAGAATGCATGGTGATCTGTGGGGCGCAGAGTGTTAAGTGCACTAGCAGATTTAAATACACTAAAAAACTGAAGCCAAACTCCAGCTAATACTTTATAAACAGTTACAGCAAACAGTTTTTTTTCTTTTTGGGTTACATGTTCTATATAAATAAGTATAAGTTGATCATTGTAAGCACCCCTTTCAGTAGTAAATTGTTTGTCTCAATCCTGTAACTGCTACATCTGCAGACAAACAACTGACTTGCCAGAGCATCAGGTGAAAAAAAAGGAAGAAAGCCTAAAAAAGAATATTAATGCAGCCATGACATCTAAGAGTTGATAAGCTGCAATATAATAAATGTTTGATTTAGGGTTTAATAACTCTTTAAGGAAAAACACTTGTAAGCTGCACTGTCAAAGTTTGTCCCCCTTCCTCCCACCATAGTTTAGCAACAGAGTTTACTTCCTGTGATATGAGGAATTCTTAATTTTATCAAGAGAAAGGGCACTGGTTGCTTGTTGATAAAGGTAATTTCTGCAGAGGTTGAAGTCCAAAAAATTTGCTATATGATCACTCAATGGAGTTTCCCCTTTCTTAGGGGAGCATGGGGTAGGGACTGTGTTCATCTAGGGATTGGTTCTCTGTATCTTGGGCTACATAAAGAGACCCTTGTTGGGGCTGGGCAATTAGACTTGCTTCAGCTAAGGAGTGCTATTACTGTTGAAATGAGTTACTGATCCGATGATCAAGATGTTATATTATGCATTTAAAAGGATTTACGTAAACACTCCACATCACAATATGAAGCATGTACATTTTATCTCCAGTGGTGGTGACAAGGAATATGTTCTCCTGGAAGTGAAATGAGGGCTGCTAGAGAATTTCCAGGCAGAAAACAAATGGGTTTCAAATGCCTTTGGAAGGTAAAGCATAGGTGAGACCTTTGGCGATAAGTATTATGTACAACAACCATAACCAAGTCTAGAATTTCTAGTTAACTTAAATAACATTTTTGTTTTTCTGAGTTTTGTAACTGTGAAAAATAATCTTATTGGTCAAACCCATACTTTTGCATGGTTTAGATAAATTAACCTTTTTCATTTATGCTTCTTTTTTTCGCAGATATTGTATTACCCAAGCAAATTGGTGGATTAATGTCTGCCCCTTCAGTGGAGCAGACTCTTCCTTCCATTAGCAGCACTGGGAAAAGTCCTACTTTGAAATGCATCATGCAAGGTAGCAAAGTGTCTAACCATGTACTGTCCTGGTATCGTCAAACTAAAGGAAATGAGATACAATTTCTTGTGAGTCACAGGGATAAGAATCGCCCGACTTATGGAGAAGGAATTGCAGAAAGATTCATCCCTGAACTTGAGGAATCTACAAATGCCTTCACTCTGACTATTGGGAATGCAGAAAAAAGTGATGAGGGCTTGTACTACTGCGCAGTGTGGTACTCTAACCAGTATATCTTTGGACAAGGCACACAGGTCAAGGTGCAGGGTAAGAGAAAATTTCTTCTCATGATTTTGACTGTAAGGTACATTTGAGTATAATTATTCTTGTTATTTATAATCCTTTTAGTTATTTATATTGCCTCTTTATCTCCAATAACTCCAAAGTGCATGATGAAAACAAAGGTGAACAATATGGATAATACAAATATATAAGAGCATTTGAAATGACTAGAATATGTTGCTGTAGCAAAACCAACACAGCAATAACAAGACAGGGAGAGCCCTGCCCATACCAGAACACAATAAAGAGGATAACTGTGCAGTGATAAGTATGCCAATTCTATGAGAACAATAGAGTTTTTTGTTGTGCAAGAAGGTACATACTTCCTTATGGAAGTATGTGGAATTAAAGGCTAAAATTATTCTGCTTAAAAACGCTACGTTGAAAAACTGTGGCTTCCCTGCGCCAGTAAGAGCTCAACAACAAAGCTGAATTCATAGAGCCATGATGTCACCAGCAAGGTTGCCCCTCCATTGTCGGTGCTCCCTCCCAATGTTTTTAACCATACTTATATGAGCTTTTACTTCCACTTTAACAGATGGAAACTGCAACTCACTATGGGATACCTAAAGGCTAGCACAGCAGAGCTGCTTGTTTTGGGGCTCAAATTGTCTCATATAAACATTGGACTGAGCTGTGTAGTTAGGATTTTTCTTCAAAGAAACAAACTGAGTGCCTTTAAAAAATGAAAAGGAGCCCAATGTTCCACTCACTATATTATATTTACCTGTCTGAAAAAACACAAATGCTGTTTAAATATCTAATATTTTATTCCTGACCATAATAAATAAATAATGTGCAAAGATACTATACATTCCCTTTTACAGCATTTAAAGGGGAACATCACTATCTCAGTCAACACTGACTATTTTAAATCCTTATGCTGCTAGCATTAGTAAATAGATAGGAAAGTGTATCATATTTACTTGTTTTAAACTGTTTTTACATTTATATAGTTACTTAATTTCCATGCCTAGGCAAGTGATGTCATACATCCCAGGAGTCTTCAGGATGGGAGTTTTCTCAGCTAAGCACACCATCCCGTCTGCATGCCTGAGCTAAGGGAAGATAGATTCAAGTAATTGCTGAATCATCTGCCCTTACTCAAGATGGCAACAGCCATAAATGCTGGTTTGTGTTGCTTAGATACTATGTAGTTCCACTTTAAGTAGGTAATCACATAATATTACATAAAAATCACCACCTGAATAAGCTTATATAAGCTTATAAACGCATCCATATGTGAAATGCAGTAATCAATATACTAAAAAGAAAGTACATACAAGTGTGAAAGTCATATCAGATTTGTGTTTATGAAAATGTTACAATAAAAACCAAAAAAATGTGCTTTTACAAAAACAAATAATATACTAAAAAAAATATTACCGATAAATAAAATAAATATTCCTCTTATAAACTCCGCTGTGTGGGATGTGTAAACATCTAGTATGAACAATATAAGAGGAATATTCATTTTATTTATCTGTTAATTTTTTTGAGTATATATAGCATACAGGTATTTAGTCTGGGAGCGCAGCACCATTTTTCTCCCTTTCTTTGCTATTCTACTCAGGTGTATAGCCAGGTGACAGCAGCTTCCCTATCTTAGGTTATTAGTATATTCTGGGTAGCACAGGTGGTTCACATACACACCTGTCATGTATTGACTTTTTTCCTGGTGTGGCTGGCTGGCTAGTACCATTGCCCAAAGGAGATATAATTATTATTAAGAATTAAAAATGGTGTCTTTTTAGAAAGCAGTGGTATGGCTGCTTTAAAGAAAAAAAAACTACTGCACAATTGTAAAATGCAGTACAGTGCTTTACAAATGTGCTGACTTTGGACATTTGAAGCTCATGGGGGGATATTGAAATCGGTGAGAGAGAAGTCACATGGCTGGATCTCCCCTGATCATGGAGCTGTTGCTAGTGTCTAAATATTTTTCCACATTTGCAGCCAAATTGGGATAACACCTACTATATATTTGTTATTTGGCATAATTTTAAAAATATTTGAAAATTAATAGTTACCTTTTTTAGCATCTTTTACTTGCTTAAAAATCCTTACATGCTCTCCCTGAATTGTAATGTCTAGGAGGGGCTGTGGAGTAATCCTTAACATAATTAATTTAATCCTGACTGTACTGTTTACACATTTCTTAATTATCAGCTATACCTGAACACTGTTCGTCCCAAAAAAGGCCTAAAACTGTATAAGCCGCTCTCCTGCATTATATTTTAATGAGGGATAGCTCTCCATGACACTTCTCCTTAGAAATATCAAAAGAGTAAGAATTATTTTTATATTGTCTTAGGCAGGGCTTAAAATTTCGTGTCTAGACCTACTAGCCAGGCACAAACCTTACTCTCCACCAGTTGCCCCACCCAACCTTGCCCAGGTCCGCCTCCATCCATCATCTGTGCTCGCCGCTCGCCACACAAGAATTTCTCCTCGCATTTGGCGAGCGGCTTTTTCAAGCCCTGGTCTTAGGTATGCTGTGTGAATGGGGACACATAACAAGCATACAGTGCTGTGAAAGTATTTTTTTGCATATTTGTCACACCTATATGATTCAGATCATCAAACACATTTTAATATTACACTAAGATAACCAGACTAAATAAAAAAATGCAGTTTTTAAATGTTGATTTTATTCATTAAGAGGAAAACATCTGTTCAAACCTGCCTGGCCCTATGTTACATAGTTACATAGTTAGTCTGGCTGGAAATAGACAAAAGTCCATCCAGTTCAACCATTTAAAAAAAACAAAGTCCTTCACCCACAATTGATCCAGAGGAAGGCAAAAAAAGCCCATCAAAGCATGATCCAATTTGTTCCTGTAGGGGAAAAAATTCCTTCCTGATCCCCCAAGAGGCAATCGGATATTCCCTGGATCAACCTTACCTATAAATGTTAGGATCCCGTTATATTCTGTGTATCCAAGAAAGAATCCAGGCCTTTTTTAAAGCAATCCACTGAGCTGGCCAGAACCATCTCTTGAGAGAGTCTATTCCACATTTTCACACCTCTCACTATGAAGAAACCTTTCCATGTTTGGAGAGTAAATTTCCAATTTTCTTTTCCTCCAGAAGTAAAGAGTGCCCCCTTGTCTTCTGTGATGACCTCAGCGTGAATAACTCTACACCGAGTTCACTACATGAACCACTGATGTATTTATACATGTTGATCATATCCCCCCTTAATCTCCTCTTCTCAAGAGAGAATAAATTCAGTTCCTCTAATCTTTCCTCATAGCTGATCTCCTCCATGCCTCTTATCAGTTTGGTTGCCCTTCTCTGTACTTTCTCCAGTTCCCCAATATTCTTTTTGTGAATTGGTGCCCAAAACTGAACTGCATATTCCAGATGAGGTGTTACTAATGATTTGTACAGTGGTAATATGATATCTCTCTCTCTGGAGTCTACACCTCTTATAATACAAGAGAGGATTTTGCTCGCTTTAGAAACCGCAGCTTGGCATTGCATGTCATTATTAAGTTTTTGATTTACCAGAACCCCCAGATCCTTCACCATTGATTCCCCCAGTTGTACCCCCCCAGTATGTATGTGAAAAAGTAATTGCCCACCTAAACCTAATAACTGGTTGTGCCTCCTTTGGCGCAAACAGCTGCAATCAAGCATTTGTGATAACTGGCAATGAGTCTTTCACATCACTGTGGAGTAATTTTGGCCTACTCTTCTTGTAGAATTGTTTTAATTCAGCCACATTGCAGAGTTTTCGAGCATGAGTGGCCTGTTTAAGGTCATCCCACAGCATCTAAATCAGATTTAAGTCTGGACTTTGACTAGGCTATTCCAAAACCTTCATTTAGTTTGTTTTGAGAGATTCTGAGGTGAGCTTGCTGGTGTGTTTTGAATCATTCTTTCTTTCTTATTGTTGAATCATGAACACTGAACTTAACTGAGGCAAGTGAGGCCTGCATTTCTTTAGCTGTTGTTCTGGGTTCTTTTATGACCTCCCGGATAAGTTGTCGTTGTGCTCTTTGAGTAATTTTGGTAGGTTGGGCACTCCTGAGAAGGTACACCACTGTTCCAGGTTTTCTTCATTTGTGGATAATTGTTCTCACCATGGTTTGCTGGGGTCCCAAAGCCTTAGAAATGGCTTTGTAACTCTTTCCAGACTGATACATGTCAATTGCTTTGTTTCTCCTCTGTTGTTGAATCTTTTTAGATCATGGCATGATGTGTTGCTTTTTTAGATTTTTTAGGGTGCTTCACTTTGTCAGACAGCTTCTATTTAAGTGATTTCTTGATTCATCAGGTCTGGGTGTGGCAAGTAAAATTTAACTCAGCTTTCCAAAAAATGTGGTTAATCACAGTTCATTCATGATTTAGTGAGGTAGGGAAGCGGGAAATTACCTATTCACATAAGGCCAAACAGCTTTTTTCCCTTAACCACTTACCCTCTTGAGGATTTACCCCCCCTTCCTACATATCCAATAAAAACATAAAAAAACCTAAAATATTTACATAAATTTAGGCCAAAATGTATTCTGCTACATGTCTTTGCTAAAACAAATCCCAATACATGTAAATTAATTGGTTTACATGAAAGTTATAGCATTTACAAATGGTGGTATAGATACTGGGATTTTTTTTCTACTAGTAATGGCAGCGATCAGCGACTTTTAGTGGAACATTCTGACACTGGGGGGGAACTAACTTGGTGTCACCGACATCCCCAGTGACACCAATACAGTGATCAGTGCTAAAAAAAAAATCACTGACATACTAATGACACTGAGCAGGAAGGGTTTAACATGAGATGTGCTCAAAGGATTAACTATATGTAGGGATTGTTTTACTAGGGGGCGGGAGGTGTGTGCTTCACTGTAAGCACACTGATTGGGATGGCTGTGCTGTGCACAGCCATCCCGAGCAGTGTGCCTGAGCTGACAGGAAGGAAGACTGTAAACAAAACAGTCTTCCTCCCTGTTGGAGATGCTCGGTAATCACTGGGCGCCGGCGGGTAATTACTGTCCAGGGCCTGGTGATTGACAGCCACAGCCGTGAATGGCAGCGCGGGTAGGGCGCGTGTGCGCCCCTTACCCGGAACTGCAGAATCATGTATATATACATGATTTTTCACATCCGTGCCGCCCTGTAGCAGAATTTCTGATATAGGGTGATTGGGAAGCGGTTCATAAATGAAATTTATCATTTAAAAACTACATTTTGTATTTACTCAGGTTATCTTGTGCAATATTAAAATTTGTTTGACGATCTGAATAATTTACATAAGTGTGACAAAAATGCAATTTACATTTAAAAAAGGAAAGGGGCAAATAATGTTTCACAGCACTGTATAGTGGGGTTTTCACAACTTTGACTGCAGAAGTGGAAATACTTTAGAGAGAGCCCTATGGGAGACCACAGGTTGGGCTGTAAAATGTGAGCTATGGTGTGCACAACTGAGGGGAGTATAATGCAAAGTAGATAGCAATTAGAGATGAGCGAATCGAAGTATCCGAAGTGGAATTCGAGTCGAATATCGGAAAAATTTTGATTCGTGCCGAATCCGAAAAACAGCCTAATTCGGACGCGCGAATCGAAATTTTTCCGAAAATGGCGGCTGACATGTGCGGCGACGGAGCGGGGATGTCGGGGAAGGCGCGCAGACAAGGCGCGCTGCCCCATAATGCATTCCTCAACGACATGTGATCGCATCAGCCAATCAGCAGCCAGCCAGCCAGCACTGTGTAATGGTCGAGGTATATATAGCGGCCATTTTGGAAATCTTCATTTGCCTGCAGTCATTGAACAGAGGCAGACCGCTCTGTACTAGGGACAGGGACAGAGTTAGGGCCACAGAAACGAGAATTGGGGACAGAGAGAAGTTACTTAGGGACAGAGAACCATTACTCAGGGACACAGACTTGTTAATGAGGGCCACAGAATCGTTATTTAGGGACAAAGAAACGCTAGTTAGGGCCACAGAATTCATACTCAGGGACAGACAGAATTGTTACTCAGTGCCAGAGAATTGTTACTTAGGGCCACAGAAACGTTATTAGGGCCACAGAATTTTTACTCAGGGACAGACAGAATTGTTACTGAGTGCCAGAGAATTGTTACTCAGGGACAGACAGAATTGTTACTGAGTGCCAGAGAATTCTTACTCAGGGCCACAGAATTCATTCTCAGGGACAGACAGAATTGTTACTCAGGGACAGACAGAATTGTTACTGAGTGCCAGAGAATTGTTACTCAGGGACAGACAGAATTGTTACTGAGTGCCAGAGAATTGTTACTCAGGGACAGACAGAATTGTTACTGAGTGCCAGAGAATTGTTACTCAGGGACAGACAGAATTGTTACTGAGTGCCAGAGAATTGTTACTCGCACAGACACAAAATTGTTACTTGCACAGACACAGAATTGTTACTCGCACAGACACAGAATTGTTACTCAGGGCCACAGAATTCATACTCAGGGACAGACAGAATTGTTACTGAGTGCCAGAGAATTGTTACTCAGGGACAGACAGAATTGTTACTGAGTGCCAGAGAATTGTTACTCAGGGACAGACAGAATTGTTACTGAGTGCCAGAGATTTGTTACTCGCACAGACACAAAATTGTTACTTGCACAGACACAGAATTGTTACTCGCACAGACACAGAATTGTTACTCAGGGCCACAGAATTCATACTCAGGGATAGACAGAATTGTTACTGAGTGCCAGAGAATTGTTACTCAGGGACAGACAGAATTGTTACTGAGTGCCAGAGAATTGTTACTCAGGGACAGACAGAATTGTTACTGAGTGCCAGAGAATTGTTACTCGCACAGACACAAAATTGTTACTTGCACAGACACAGAATTGTTACTCGCACAGACACAGAATTGTTACTCAGGGCCACAGAATTCATACTCAGGGACAGACAGAATTGTTACTGAGTGCCAGAGAATTGTTACTCAGGGACAGACAGAATTGTTACTGAGTGCCAGAGAATTGTTACTCAGGGACAGACAGAATTGTTACTGAGTGCCAGAGAATTGTTACTCGCACAGACACAAAATTGTTACTTGCACAGACACAGAATTGTTACTCGCACAGACACAGAATTGTTACTCAGGGCCACAGAATTCATACTCAGGGATAGACAGAATTGTTACTGAGTGCCAGAGAATTGTTACTCAGGGACAGACAGAATTGTTACTGAGTGCCAGAGAATTGTTACTCAGGGACAGACAGAATTGTTACTGAGTGCCAGAGAATTGTTACTCGCACAGACACAAAATTGTTACTTGCACAGACACAGAATTGTTACTCGCACAGACACAGAATTGTTACTCAGGGCCACAGAATTCATACTCAGGGACAGACAGAATTGTTACTGAGTGCCAGAGAATTGTTACTCAGGGACAGACAGAATTGTTACTGAGTGCCAGAGAATTGTTACTCAGGGACAGACAGAATTGTTACTGAGTGCCAGAGATTTGTTACTCGCACAGACACAAAATTGTTACTTGCACAGACACAGAATTGTTACTCGCACAGACACAGAATTGTTACTCAGGGCCACAGAATTCATACTCAGGGACAGACAGAATTGTTACTGAGTGCCAGAGAATTGTTACTCAGGGACAGACAGAATTGTTACTGAGTGCCAGAGAATTGTTACTCAGGGACAGACAGAATTGTTACTGAGTGCCAGAGAATTGTTACTCAGGGACAGACAGAATTGTTACTGAGTGCCAGAGAATTGTTACTCAGGGACAGACAGAATTGTTACTGAGTGCCAGAGAATTGTTACTCGCACAGACACAAAATTGTTACTTGCACAGACACAGAATTGTTACTCGCACAGACACAGAATTGTTACTCAGGGCCACAGAATTCATACTCAGGGATAGACAGAATTGTTACTGAGTGCCAGAGAATTGTTACTCAGGGACAGACAGAATTGTTACTGAGTGCCAGAGAATTGTTACTCAGGGACAGACAGAATTGTTACTGAGTGCCAGAGAATTGTTACTCGCACAGACACAAAATTGTTACTTGCACAGACACAGAATTGTTACTCGCACAGACACAGAATTGTTACTCAGGGCCACAGAATTCATACTCAGGGATAGACAGAATTGTTACTGAGTGCCAGAGAATTGTTACTCAGGGACAGACAGAATTGTTACTGAGTGCCAGAGAATTGTTACTCAGGGACAGACAGAATTGTTACTGAGTGCCAGAGAATTGTTACTCGCACAGACACAAAATTGTTACTTGCACAGACACAGAATTGTTACTCGCACAGACACAGAATTGTTACTCAGGGCCACAGAATTCATACTCAGGGACAGACAGAATTGTTACTGAGTGCCAGAGAATTGTTACTCAGGGACAGACAGAATTGTTACTGAGTGCCAGAGAATTGTTACTCAGGGACAGACAGAATTGTTACTGAGTGCCAGAGAATTGTTACTCGCACAGACACAAAATTGTTACTTGCACAGACACAGAATTGTTACTCGCACAGACACAGAATTGTTACTCAGGGCCACAGAATTCATACTCAGGGATAGACAGAATTGTTACTGAGTGCCAGAGAATTGTTACTCAGGGACAGACAGAATTGTTACTGAGTGCCAGAGAATTGTTACTCAGGGACAGACAGAATTGTTACTGAGTGCCAGAGAATTGTTACTCGCACAGACACAAAATTGTTACTTGCACAGACACAGAATTGTTACTCGCACAGACACAGAATTGTTACTCAGGGCCACAGAATTCATACTCAGGGACAGACAGAATTGTTACTGAGTGCCAGAGAATTGTTACTCAGGGACAGACAGAATTGTTACTGAGTGCCAGAGAATTGTTACTCGCACAGACACAAAATTGTTACTTGCACAGACACAGAATTGTTACTCGCACAGACACAGAATTGTTACTCAGGGCCACAGAATTCATACTCAGGGACAGACAGAATTGTTACTGAGTGCCAGAGAATTGTTACTCAGGGACAGACAGAATTGTTACTGAGTGCCAGAGAATTGTTACTCGCACAGACACAAAATTGTTACTTGCACAGACACAGAATTGTTACTCGCACAGACACAGAATTGTTACTCGCACAGACACATAATTGTTACTCAGGGCCACAGAATTCATACTCAGGGACAGACAGAATTGTTACTGAGTGCCAGAGAATTGTTACTCAGGGACACCTAATCGTTGAATTAAATAGTATGTCAGACAACATGCAGAGGAGTGGCAGAGGAGGCAATGTTTTAGGAGCGAGCAGACGTGGCAGCAGAGGAAGGGGTCGAGGCAGCAGTATTCGCAGCCAGAGGCCAGTGCTCCCGGTGTCATCCAGCGGTCGTGTCTCCACCGACAACCCTGCCGTCATTGATTGGTTGGCTCGGTCGTCTTCCTCTTCCCAGGTCACCTCTGACACCTACAGCCAACGGTCGGTGGGTACGTCAGACACAACCGTTAGTTGGCATGGCCCGGGACCAAGCCCACTGAAATCACGTGTCCTCTACCTGCCCCTGTCCTTTGCTGTTCCCTCACCAAGCGAAGTATCGCATGCTGTGGGCTCAGCCCCACTGTACAGTGAGGAAGAGCTAACAGAGGGCGGTCAGGAACGGGGGGAGACATCGGCCTTTTCAGCAGCCAAGCGAACAAGTACTGGCGAGGAGAGTGGCTCGGTAGCCGGTCTAGAGACAGGTCTGTCTCCTGACCCAGACGCAGCCGAGGGGGCTAGTAGTGAGGCGGAGACCCTACTTGATGATGAGGAGGTTGATCGCACTTGGCAGCCTCGTCGTCATCAGGCAATTTCTTCCGCATCATCAGGAGAAGAGGGTGGCAGCTTGGCAGCGAGCAAAACAGTCGGTGGGTTGCCCAGGAGACAGCAGCAGGGTCGCATCAGTGTCAGTGGAGCCAAACGTCCACGGAGTAGAGCACCAGCTCCACTGCAGCCTACCACCACGGCCAGTAGTGGTGCCGTTGCGCACGGAGGAAGTAGCAGTCAGCCAGTGAAGAGTAGCGGGGGCAAAGTTTCCTACTCGGTGGTGTGGCAATTTTTCCTCAAGCCGCCCGAGGAAGTAAACGTAGCCGTATGTCGACTATGTGGCCAGAAATGCAAGCGTGGCCAGGGGGCCCATGTTGGGACTACAGCGTTGCGTCAGCATATGCAGCGTCACCATTCGGTGGCCTGGGAAAACCGTGATAAACATACGGCGGTTCTGCCTGCCCCAGCCCCCGCTCCATCACCCGCTCCGTTACTTGCTCCGTCACCCGACGTCGTCAATCGCCCTCTATCAGCCAGTCAAGGCTCCAACACCTCTGCTGAGGGGAGTTGTCGCTCATTGGCATCTTCCGCTCGTTCAGATGCTCCTTCTCCTGCTACTCCTCTTCTCGGATTCCGTCAACAGTCTTTCTTGGAATCCGTATCCAAGAGACAACAGTTTGCGAGCACGCACCCGACGGTGCAAAAGCTGAACGTCCTCCTGTCCAAGTTGCTGGTGCTGCAGTCCCTCCCTTTCCAACTGGTGGACTCAGCACCTTTCCGAGAAATGATGGCTTGTGCCGCGCCGCGGTGGAGAGTGCCAAGCCGTCATTTCTTTGCCCAAAAGGCAGTGCCAGCCCTGCATTCACATGTAGAAGAGATGGTGGGCCAGTCTTTGAGCATGTCGGTCTCTGCCAAAGTGCACGGCAGCGCCGACGTGTGGAGCTGTAACTACGGTCAGGGACAGTACATGTCATTTACGGCCCACTGGGTGAACGTGGTGCCGGCACAGCCGCACCAGCAACTTGGACAGGTCACGACGCTTTTGCCTCCACGTTTGCACGTCCTTGGTCCAGCAAGCATGTCCGCCTCTACCACCTCTTTTTCCGCCGTGTCCTCAGCCGCCACCCCCGTGCCAAGTCCCATTACCCGACCGGCATATCACATGTGCAGGGCGCAACGGTGTCACGCTGTGCTGCACCTGGTATGCCTTGGCGAACGTAGTCACACAGGGGAGGAACTGCTGAGTGTAATGAACAGAGAAATCGACAGATGGCTGTCTCCGCGCAAACTAAAAATCGGAACCATGTTGACTGACAACGGAAAGAACATGGTGTCTGCTCTGCGTCAAGGAAGGTTGTGCCATGCGCCATGCATGGCTCACGTGTTCAATCTGGTTGTCAAGCGGTTCCTAAAATCCACCATCCCACTGCAAGACATCCTTAAAATGTCACGTAAACTGTGCATGCATTTCAGCCATTCCTACACCGCAAAGAACACCCTCATTGAGCTGCAGCGGCAGAACGGAATTCCACAGCATCGCCTGATCTGCGACGTTGCAACAAGGTGGAATTCAACCCTACACATGTTAGACCGCCTTTACGAGCAGCGAAAGGCCATCACCGATTTCCTGATGTTACAAGCGGATAAAGGTACTCCCCTGTGTAACTTAGATGTCAGCCATTGGCAGCTCATGCGTGACACCTGCCGCTTGCTCAGGCCCTTTGAGGAGGCCACGCTATTCGTGAGTCGGCAGGACTATGGGATGAACGACGTCATTCCTCTGTTGCACGTCCTGGAACAAATGCTGTTAACAATGGCTGGTCAGGGTGCGGTAGACGTGGCGCACAGATCTCAACGCCACATGACCCCTGTGGGGGCAGGACAGGAAGAAGAGGAGGAGGTAGAGGAGGACATTTGTGCTCAGGAATTATTGAGTGAAATGGGTGGTTTTTCCACTCAGCGGACAGGAGTGGAGGAGCAGGAGCATCTGGTAGAGGAGGAGGAGGAGGAGACAGAGGACCCAGACGCACCGTGGCAGTATGCTGTGGAGATGGAGGCAGGGAGTCCCTCGCATTCCTTGGCACAAATGGCCCATAGCATGCTCGGTTGCTTGCGTAGCGACAGCCGAATAATAACCATCAGACAGAGGGATGACTTTTGGCTGTCCACCTTGTTGGACCCTCGCTACCGGTCCAAAATGGTGGCCTTTTTCACACCTGCTGAGAGGGAGGCCAAAATTACGTACTATAAAAACCACCTATGTAGTCAGTTGGTCTCTGCCTTTGTGCGCCAACGTCCATCCTCAGACACTGTGGGCCCTGTGCGCTCGCGTTCCGCTGGCATGGCAGCAGGGGAGGGGTGGGGTGGTAGGAGCAGTGGCAGCTCCACCAGCAGTGGCTGCCTCAGTCTGCAGTCGATGATGAGTAGCTTTCTTCACCAGCGCAGTGAGGAAACTACTAACCAGCCGCAGCAGCAGCAGCAGCATCAGGTGGACCTGGAGCAGGAGCTCAAACAACAGGCTTGGGCCTACTTGGACAGCACCCTGCCAACCGAGGTAGACAATCCCCTTGACTACTGGGCAACGAAACTTGACCTTTGGCCCCAACTAGCTGAATTTGCCCTTGAAAGGCTGTCATGCCCGGCCAGTAGCGTGGCATCGGAGCGCGTGTTTAGTGCGGCAGGAGGTATTGTAACTCCGCGGAGGACACGACTGTCCACCCAAAGTGTGGAGAGACTCACGTTTGTGAAAATGAATCAGGCGTGGATTAGTCTGGATTTCAAACCACCAGTTCCTGACACAACTGACTAAATCCGCCATGAATCATGCCTCAAACATGTGCCACTTTCAGGTCTCCTCACACTGCTGGTGTGTTTAATTTTTTGACATAGGGTGCTGGCAGATTACGGGCCTCCTATAGCTGCTGCCAGGCCCCTAATCTGCCATGGGCCCCTATATACCGCCTCCTCATGCTGCTGCCAAGTCCAGAGTCTGTCATGGGTCCCTGTATGGCCTCCCATTGCTGCTGTCTCCATCGCCACACTCTGCTGCCATGTGCCACTTTCAGGTCTCTTCACACTGCTGGTGTGTTTAATTTTTTGACATAGGGTGCTGCAAGATAACGGGCCTCACATAGCTGCTGCCAGGCCCCTAATCTGCCATGGGCCCCTATATACCGCCTCCTCATGCTGCTGCCAAGTCCAGAGTCTCTCATGGGTCCCTGTACGGCCTCCCATTGCTGCTGTCTCCATCGCCACACTCTGCTGCCATGTGCCACTTTCAGGTCTCTTCACACTGCTGGTGTGTTTAATTTTTTGACATAGGGTGCAGGCAGATTACGGGCCTCACATAGCTGCTGCCAGGCCCCTAATCTGCCATGGGCCCCTATATACCGCCTCCTCATGCTGCTGCCAAGTCCAGAGTCTGTCATGGGTCCCTGTAAGGCCTCCCATTGCTGCTGTCTCCATCGCCACACTCTGCTGCCATGTGCCACTTTCAGGTCTCTTCACACTGCTGGTGTGTTTAATTTTTTGACATAGGGTGCAGGCAGATTACGGGCCTCACATAGCTGCTGCCAGGCCCCTAATCTGCCATGGGCCCCTATATACCGCCTCCTCATGCTGCTGCCAAGTCCAGAGTCTGTCATGGGTCCCTGTACGGCCTCCCATTGCTGCTGTCTCCATCGCCACACTCTGCTGCCATGTGCCACTTTCAGGTCTCTTCACACTGCTGGTGTGTTAAATTTTTTGACATAGGGTGCAGGCAGATTACGGGCCTCACATAGCTGCTGCCAGGCCCCTAATCTGCCATGGGCCCCTATATACCGCCTCCTCATGCTGCTGCCAAGTCTAGAGTCTGTCATGGGTCCCTGTACGGCCTCCCATTGCTGCTGTCTCCATCGCCACACTCTGCTGCCATGTGCCACTTTCAGGTCTCTTCACACTGCTGGTGTGTTAAATTTTTTGACATAGGGTGCAGGCAGATTACGGGCCTCACATAGCTGCTGCCAGGCCCCTAATCTGCCATGGGCCCCTATATACCGCCTCCTCATGCTGCTGCCAAGTCTAGAGTCTGTCATGGGTCCCTGTACGGCCTCCCATTGCTGCTGTCTCCATCGCCACACTCTGCTGCCATGTGCCACTTTCAGGTCTCTTCACACTGCTGGTGTGTTTAATTTTTTGACATAGGGTGCAGGCAGATTACGGGCCTCACATAGCTGCTGCCAGGCCCCTAATCTGCCATGGGCCCCTATATACCGCCTCCTCATGCTGCTGCCAAGTCTAGAGTCTGTCATGGGTCCCTGTACGGCCTCCCATTGCTGCTGTCTCCATCGCCACACTCTGCTGCCATGTGCCACTTTCAGGTCTCTTCACACTGCTGGTGTGTTAAATTTTTTGACATAGGGTGCAGGCAGATTACGGGCCTCACATAGCTGCTGCCAGGCCCCTAATCTGCCATGGGCCCCTATATACCGCCTCCTCATGCTGCTGCCAAGTCTAGAGTCTCTCATGGGTCCCTGTACGGCCTCCCATTGCTGCTGTCTCCATCGCCACACTCTGCTGCCATGTGCCACTTTCAGGTCTCTTCACACTGCTGGTGTGTTAAATTTTTTGACATAGGGTGCAGGCAGATTACGGGCCTCACATAGCTGCTGCCAGGCCCCTAATCTGCCATGGGCCCCTATATACCGCCTCCTCATGCTGCTGCCAAGTCCAGAGTCTGTCATGGGTCCCTGTAAGGCCTCCCATTGCTGCTGTCTCCATCGCCACACTCTGCTGCCATGTGCCACTTTCAGGTCTCTTCACACTGCTGGTGTGTTTAATTTTTTGACATAGGGTGCAGGCAGATTACGGGCCTCACATAGCTGCTGCCAGGCCCCTAATCTGCCATGGGCCCCTATATACCGCCTCCTCATGCTGCTGCCAAGTCCAGAGTCTGTCATGGGTCCCTGTACGGCCTCCCATTGCTGCTGTCTCCATCGCCACACTCTGCTGCCATGTGCCACTTTCAGGTCTCTTCACACTGCTGGTGTGTTAAATTTTTTGACATAGGGTGCAGGCAGATTACGGGCCTCACATAGCTGCTGCCAGGCCCCTAATCTGCCATGGGCCCCTATATACCGCCTCCTCATGCTGCTGCCAAGTCTAGAGTCTGTCATGGGTCCCTGTACGGCCTCCCATTGCTGCTGTCTCCATCGCCACACTCTGCTGCCATGTGCCACTTTCAGGTCTCTTCACACTGCTGGTGTGTTTAATTTTTTGACATAGGGTGCAGGCAGATTACGGGCCTCACATAGCTGCTGCCAGGCCCCTAATCTGCCATGGGCCCCTATATACCGCCTCCTCATGCTGCTGCCAAGTCTAGAGTCTCTCATGGGTCCCTGTACGGCCTCCCATTGCTGCTGTCTCCATCGCCACACTCTGCTGCCATGTGCCACTTTCAGGTCTCTTCACACTGCTGGTGTGTTAAATTTTTTGACATAGGGTGCAGGCAGATTACGGGCCTCACATAGCTGCTGCCAGGCCCCTAATCTGCCATGGGCCCCTATATACCGCCTCCTCATGCTGCTGCCAAGTCTAGAGTCTCTCATGGGTCCCTGTACGGCCTCCCATTGCTGCTGTCTCCATCGCCACACTCTGCTGCCATGTGCCACTTTCAGGTCTCTTCACACTGCTGGTGTGTTAAATTTTTTGACATAGGGTGCAGGCAGATTACGGGCCTCACATAGCTGCTGCCAGGCCCCTAATCTGCCATGGGCCCCTATATACCGCCTCCTCATGCTGCTGCCAAGTCCAGAGTCTGTCATGGGTCCCTGTACGGCCTCCCATTGCTGCTGTCTCCATCGCCACACTCTGCTGCCATGTGCCACTTTCAGGTCTCTTCACACTGCTGGTGTGTTAAATTTTTTGACATAGGGTGCAGGCAGATTACGGGCCTCACATAGCTGCTGCCAGGCCCCTAATCTGCCATGGGCCCCTATATACCGCCTCCTCATGCTGCTGCCAAGTCTAGAGTCTGTCATGGGTCCCTGTACGGCCTCCCATTGCTGCTGTCTCCATCGCCACACTCTGCTGCCATGTGCCACTTTCAGGTCTCTTCACACTGCTGGTGTGTTTAATTTTTTGACATAGGGTGCAGGCAGATTACGGGCCTCACATAGCTGCTGCCAGGCCCCTAATCTGCCATGGGCCCCTATATACCGCCTCCTCATGCTGCTGCCAAGTCTAGAGTCTGTCATGGGTCCCTGTACGGCCTCCCATTGCTGCTGTCTCCATCGCCACACTCTGCTGCCATGTGCCACTTTCAGGTCTCTTCACACTGCTGGTGTGTTAAATTTTTTGACATAGGGTGCAGGCAGATTACGGGCCTCACATAGCTGCTGCCAGGCCCCTAATCTGCCATGGGCCCCTATATACCGCCTCCTCATGCTGCTGCCAAGTCTAGAGTCTCTCATGGGTCCCTGTACGGCCTCCCATTGCTGCTGTCTCCATCGCCACACTCTGCTGCCATGTGCCACTTTCAGGTCTCTTCACACTGCTGGTGTGTTAAATTTTTTGACATAGGGTGCAGGCAGATTACGGGCCTCACATAGCTGCTGCCAGGCCCCTAATCTGCCATGGGCCCCTATATACCGCCTCCTCATGCTGCTGCCAAGTCCAGAGTCTGTCATGGGTCCCTGTAAGGCCTCCCATTGCTGCTGTCTCCATCGCCACACTCTGCTGCCATGTGCCACTTTCAGGTCTCTTCACACTGCTGGTGTGTTTAATTTTTTGACATAGGGTGCAGGCAGATTACGGGCCTCACATAGCTGCTGCCAGGCCCCTAATCTGCCATGGGCCCCTATATACCGCCTCCTCATGCTGCTGCCAAGTCTAGAGTCTCTCATGGGTCCCTGTACGGCCTCCCATTGCTGCTGTCTCCATCGCCACACTCTGCTGCCATGTGCCACTTTCAGGTCTCTTCACACTGCTGGTGTGTTAAATTTTTTGACATAGGGTGCAGGCAGATTACGGGCCTCACATAGCTGCTGCCAGGCCCCTAATCTGCCATGGGCCCCTATATACCGCCTCCTCATGCTGCTGCCAAGTCTAGAGTCTCTCATGGGTCCCTGTACGGCCTCCCATTGCTGCTGTCTCCATCGCCACACTCTGCTGCCATGTGCCACTTTCAGGTCTCTTCACACTGCTGGTGTGTTAAATTTTTTGACATAGGGTGCAGGCAGATTACGGGCCTCACATAGCTGCTGCCAGGCCCCTAATCTGCCATGGGCCCCTATATACCGCCTCCTCATGCTGCTGCCAAGTCCAGAGTCTGTCATGGGTCCCTGTACGGCCTCCCATTGCTGCTGTCTCCATCGCCACACTCTGCTGCCATGTGCCACTTTCAGGTCTCTTCACACTGCTGGTGTGTTAAATTTTTTGACATAGGGTGCAGGCAGATTACGGGCCTCACATAGCTGCTGCCAGGCCCCTAATCTGCCATGGGCCCCTATATACCGCCTCCTCATGCTGCTGCCAAGTCTAGAGTCTGTCATGGGTCCCTGTACGGCCTCCCATTGCTGCTGTCTCCATCGCCACACTCTGCTGCCATGTGCCACTTTCAGGTCTCTTCACACTGCTGGTGTGTTTAATTTTTTGACATAGGGTGCAGGCAGATTACGGGCCTCACATAGCTGCTGCCAGGCCCCTAATCTGCCATGGGCCCCTATATACCGCCTCCTCATGCTGCTGCCAAGTCTAGAGTCTGTCATGGGTCCCTGTACGGCCTCCCATTGCTGCTGTCTCCATCGCCACACTCTGCTGCCATGTGCCACTTTCAGGTCTCTTCACACTGCTGGTGTGTTAAATTTTTTGACATAGGGTGCAGGCAGATTACGGGCCTCACATAGCTGCTGCCAGGCCCCTAATCTGCCATGGGCCCCTATATACCGCCTCCTCATGCTGCTGCCAAGTCTAGAGTCTCTCATGGGTCCCTGTACGGCCTCCCATTGCTGCTGTCTCCATCGCCACACTCTGCTGCCATGTGCCACTTTCAGGTCTCTTCACACTGCTGGTGTGTTAAATTTTTTGACATAGGGTGCAGGCAGATTACGGGCCTCACATAGCTGCTGCCAGGCCCCTAATCTGCCATGGGCCCCTATATACCGCCTCCTCATGCTGCTGCCAAGTCCAGAGTCTGTCATGGGTCCCTGTAAGGCCTCCCATTGCTGCTGTCTCCATCGCCACACTCTGCTGCCATGTGCCACTTTCAGGTCTCTTCACACTGCTGGTGTGTTTAATTTTTTGACATAGGGTGCAGGCAGATTACGGGCCTCACATAGCTGCTGCCAGGCCCCTAATCTGCCATGGGCCCCTATATACCGCCTCCTCATGCTGCTGCCAAGTCTAGAGTCTGTCATGGGTCCCTGTACGGCCTCCCATTGCTGCTGTCTCCATCGCCACACTCTGCTGCCATGTGCCACTTTCAGGTCTCTTCACACTGCTGGTGTGTTAAATTTTTTGACATAGGGTGCAGGCAGATTACGGGCCTCACATAGCTGCTGCCAGGCCCCTAATCTGCCATGGGCCCCTATATACCGCCTCCTCATGCTGCTGCCAAGTCCAGAGTCTGTCATGGGTCCCTGTATGGCCTCCCATTGCTGCTGTCTCCATCGCCACACTCTGCTGCCATGTGCCACTTTCAGGTCTCTTCACACTGCTGGTGTGTTAAATTTTTTGACATAGGGTGCAGGCAGATTACGGGCCTCACATAGCTGCTGCCAGGCCCCTAATCTGCCATGGGCCCCTATATACCGCCTCCTCATGCTGCTGCCAAGTCTAGAGTCTCTCATGGGTCCCTGTACGGCCTCCCATTGCTGCTGTCTCCATCGCCACACTCTGCTGCCATGTGCCACTTTCAGGTCTCTTCACACTGCTGGTGTGTTAAATTTTTTGACATAGGGTGCAGGCAGATTACGGGCCTCACATAGCTGCTGCCAGACATGTAATCTGCCATGGGCCCCCGTACCGACTCCTCATGCTGTGACGTTGCAACAAGGTGTAATTCAACCCTACATATGTTAGACCGCCTTTACGAACAGCTAAAGGCCATCACAGATTTCCTGATGTTAAAAGCGGATAAAGGTACTCCCTGTGTAACTTAGATGTCAGCCATTGTCAGCTCATGTGTGACACCTGCGCTTGCTCAGGCCCTTTGAGGAGGCCACGCTATTCGTGAGTCGGCAGGACTATGGGATGAATGAGGTCAAATCGGCCATGGGCCCCCGTACCGCCTGTTCACGCTGATGCTGGTCCCACAGTGTGACCTGGGTCCCTGTACGGCCTCCCATTGCTTCCACTCTGCCATGTGCCACTTTGAAATCTCCTCACACTCCTGCGGTTGTCCATTTTGTCATAGGTTGCTGGCAGATTACAGGCCTTCCATAGGTGCCACCAAGCCCCATATCGGCCATGGGCCCCCGTACCGCCTGGTCACGCTGCTGCTGGGCCCATAGTGTGACCTGGGTCCCTGTACCGCCTCCCATTGCTCCCACTCTGCCATGTGCCACTTTCAGGTCTCCTCACGCTCCTGCTGGTTTCCATTTTGTCATAGGTTGCTGTATGGCCTCCCATTGCTGCTGCCTCCACCGCCACACTGTGGCTCCAAACACTGGTTTTGGCCCCGTGACTGGCCAAAGGAGTGAAGTGTGCAGTGATTCTAAGATCGACGGCACTCATCTGCATGTCATACTGACAGACAGTATTATTTCTCTTCCCCAGCAGACTCCAAGGGCATTTAAATTAAAGGTACAGTGTTCTGCACTAATATTAAGTCTCTCTGAAGCCTAGAAACACCCTTTTTTAAGTTAAATTCACAGCGAATTTATTCGACTCGAATCGAATATTGTCCACGAATTCGCCGAATCAGTCGAATCGAATTTTTCATTTCTTCGCTCATCTCTAATAGCAATATCTGTGTTCCATTTTATAGTGGTCCTACATTAACAGTATTCTGGTACCTATAATAGACATGTGTTTAACAAGTCCCACTGAATATGAAAGTATACTACTCTTAAGTCTGTATTAATGGCAACAACATCAACAATTATGGCAATAAAGACAAAACAATGTAAAGTCAAATAGATCCCTTAAAGTAGTTGTAAACCTTTGAAATGAAAAACAAACAAAGCATATCCCTCTATAGTATGTACTTGTCTCTATTCATAGCACCTAGTGTGATTCCTGTCTCTTTTCTCATTTCTATGCTAACCGCTGTCACTTCTTACATCTATGCCGACACCACGACAGTCTTGGGAGATGGCCCTGCCCCCTTCCAACCCACAGCAAGCGATTGACTGCCTCAGGTGTGCATGTTTCCCTATGAGACTCTGTAGAGGGGTGTGTGTCCATTCCATACACTCAGGTCTCAAATTACACTCAGCTTTCTGTTATATGTTGTGCATTGCATGACATCAAATCCCTGCCCCCCGCCTTCTGAAGCTCACAAATGCTGTGTAAATTCTGGACTTTGAACAGCTGTGGAGAAGAGAAGACTGTAGATAAATATGTGCAATGAATGTAGGTTCTTTGTGTATCACCTGATGCTAATCATTTCACTTGGTATACATAAGGGTTTGCAACCAGTTTAAATTAATCAACCTTTGCTTGCTATTATGATTATGGGAAATGTTTTGACAGACAGTTACTGAACACTTGCTGAAATGCTATCTTATATAACATGGCTCTTAGAATCTTAGAAGACATTTAATCTCATGAATCTCATGAATCTTAGAAGACATTTAAAAGTATATATGCAGACAAATAAGTAGACTTTAAGAATTTTTACTTTTTTTCTAGAAACACAGGATAGTTGTAGACCTTCCATTGTACTTTTTCAGCCTTCTTCTTTGGAAATCCAGTACAAGCATACAGCAACTTTCCTCTGCCATGCTAAAGGTTATTTCCCAAAACCTTTACGAATAAAGTGGCTTCTAAACAACAAAACCCAATCTATGGAGTCTGTCCTCTTCCCAGCTGTACAGAACACAGACCTCTCCTATGACCAGACTTCTTCAGCCACAATCCCAGTGAAGCTATGGAGGAAAGGTGCACAGATGACCTGTGTGGTGGAACATGAGACAGGAGTGCAGATCGCAAGTCTGGTTTCCTCTGAACAGGAAACCACATTTTCCTTAAAAGGTAAATGTCAAATGAAATAAAACATTGTATGAAATAGTAAGTATAACTAAAGGCAAGCGATTTTTCTTTTTTTGAAGCTTTGGACAGGGTGAAGAGGGATTTGAACAGTCAGTTTTTTTTTAATTTCTGTCCCCATTAGGGGGATTTAACTTTCCTTAATTGTTCTTTTACTATTGCCACCAAAAATGAAAGTAAAATAAGATCCCAAATTTTGGGTTGCCCCCCAGCACAGTAATAGGGGGGGGGGGTCTTCTAATAGGGACACTAGCTCTGGTGACCCTGGAGACAACCAGGAATTTTTATACTTTGGAGGGATTTCCACACCCTTCCTGTTTTGGCTATAGGACAGAAAGTGAAGGAGAATCTTCCCAATGGAATACAGATAGCATAAAATACTAACAGGGGTTACAACCCTCCCTTACACTATCCAAAATAAAAAAAAAAGGTCTTGCATTTAGTTCTGCTTTAATCCACCATTTTCATGAAGTAACTGAAATATGTGAAAAAATAAATTTATGTTTTTATGAGGGCAGCTGACTTTGACTACTGCATGTTGCTGGTTACAGCTTAGTATACAGTACAGTCAGGTCCATAAATATTGGGACATCGACACAATTCTAACATTTTTGGCTCTATACACCACCACAATGGATTTGAAATGAAACGAACAAGATGTGCTTTAACTGCAGACTGTCAGCTTTAATTTGAGGGTATTTACATCCAAATCAGGTGAACGGTGTAGGAATTACAACAGTTTGCATATGTGCCTCCCACTTCTTAAGGGACCAAAAGTAATGGGACAGAATAATAATCATAAATCAAACTTTCACTTTTTAATACTTGGTTGCAAATCCTTTGCAGTCAATTACAGCCTGAAGTGTGGAACGCATAGACATCACCAGACCGTTGGGTTTCATCCCTGGTGATGCTCTGCCAGGCCTCTACTGCAACTGTCTTCAGTTCCTGCTTGTTCTTGGGGCATTTTCCCTTCAGTTTTGTCTTCAGCAAGTGAAATGCATGCTCAGTCGGATTCAGGTCAGGTGATTGACTTGGCCATTGCATAACATTCCACTTCTTTCCCTTAAAAAACTCTTTGGTTGCTTTTGCAGTATGCTTTGGGTCATTGTCCATCTGCACTGTGAATCGGCGTCCAATGAGTTCTGAAGCATTTGGCTGAATATGAGCAGATAATATTGCCTGAAACACTTCAGAATTCATCCTGCTGCTTTTGTCAGCAGTCACATCATCATTAAATACAAGAGAACCAGTTCCATTGGCAGCCATACATGCCCACGCCATGACACTACCACCACCATGCTTCACTGATGAGGTGGTATGCTTAGGATCATGAGCAGTTCCTTTCCTTCTTCATACTCTTCTCTTCCCATCACTCTGGTACAAGTTGATCTCGGTCTCATCTGTCCATAGGATGTTGTTCCAGAACTGTGAAGGCTTTTTTAGATGTCGTTTGGCAAACTCTAATCTGGCCTTCCTGTTTTTGAGGCTCACCAATGGTTTACATCTTGTGGTGAACACTCTGTATTCACTCTGGTGAAGTCTTCTCTTGATTGTTGACTTTGACACACATACACCTACCTCCTGGAGAGTGTTCTTGATCTGACCAACTGTTGTGAATGGTGTTTTCTTCACCAGGGAAAGAATTCTTCGGTCATTCACCACAGTTGTTTTCCGTGGTCTTCCGGGTCTTTTGGTGTTGCTGAGCTCACCGGTGCATTCCTTCTTTTTAAGAATGTTCCAAACAGTTGTTTTGGCCACGCCTAATGTTTTTGCTATCTGTCTGATGGGTTTGTTTTGTTTTTTCAGCCTAATGAAGGCTTGCTTCACTGATAGTGACAGCTCTTTGGATCTCATCTTGAGAGTTGACAGCAAAAGATTCCAAATGCAAATAGCACATTTGAAATGAACTCTGGACCTTTTATCTGCTCATTGTAATTGGGATAATGAGGGAATAACACACACCTGGCCATGGAACAGCTGAGAAGCCAATTGTCCCATTACTTTTGGTCCTTTAAGAAGTGGGAGGCACATATGCAAACTGTTGTAATTCCTACACCGTTCACCTGATTTGGATGTAAATACCCTCAAATTAAAGCTGACAGTCTGCAGTTAAAGCACATCTTGTTTGTTTCATTTCAAATCCATTTTGGTGGTGTATAGAGCCAAAAATGTTAGAATTGTGTCGATGTCCCAATATTTATGGACCTGACTGTATATCACTATGACAGACTAAGGCCTCATTTACATGAGTGTACCTATTCATACACCTGTGAAAAAGACTATCTTTGCCCACATGAGATGTACAAGTGTTCCATGCATCTGTGTGCAGGTAGTCCCATTCACATCTATTGGGATGCAACAGCTGCACGGGCACAGCTGTTGGTTCCAATTTCACATTTGCATGGGACATGGATTAAATCACCTCGTTTGAATGAGAGACCTTGGTCTGCAATCAGTGTGGTGAAACAAAGAACTATTTCTTCACAACCACAAAAGGTAGGGATGTGCTACGATGTTTGTTAAAATCCCTAAAACGTACATTTATCGCTCAGAGAGGATTGTTTTTTTCACAAGTAGAGTTACTCTTTTTTCCTTTAAAATCGATAGACATTAAAATGTAACTACCATATTCTGTAGATGTACAGAAAGCTGTTGCAACCCTTTAGAACTTACATTAACATTTTGTTTCAGAATGCAAACCAGCAAATGTGATCCTGGAAGGAGTTACACCTACCCCGGAACTAATGATAAATGTGATGCAGGAACCGACATCCAAGCAAGCTGCAGGTATGTTATTGTTCAGATATTGTCTGAGCATTTATATGTTATATTACCAGGTGCCTTGTTAGTGAGTATGCTGAGTACTGATCAAAACATTGCTGTGAAATACTTTTTTTTAAATGACATTTGGAACTTGGTACCAATAGGGAGGTCCTAATCGACACTAAAGGAATAATTTTTTAATGGCAAATATACTGTTCACTTTGAAAGAGAAGTTGCACTTAGTAAATGAGGTTAGGTTCTGCTGACTTCCATCAGCCAATGACATCTATGCAAAAATGCTCTTTATTCTCCTTGCACATGATTGGCATGCTATTCAAAGGGATATTTCACCACATTCACTAAACTCTGGGGAAATACTCCTGCAAAGTGCGACTTCCCTTACAAAGTAATCATTCTACTTGCCTTCCTTATATGCTAAGTTGCAAAGTTCAGGTTTGTTTTCTTTTGGTTTGCTGCAATGTGTGCCTTGGACTGAATATTGAGAAAGTGTGATAGGGATTTTATTAAAAGTTCATAAAATGTCATTTTCTCTTTGGTCAAACTCAGTTATTTAGCATGGAGCTCAGAACCATCAATTCAAGGTGCAAAGCAATACATTATTCCACAGATAGACAGAGATCAAAATACTTCATAAAATGGTTTTTCCTCTTTAGTTGCCACTTATAAAGGCCTTGTCAGAAGTGTAGATACTTTTCACTGACATGCTTTCTAAAATACAGGCTTATTTGCTGCCATCTGTATCCTTCCACTATTACTTAGTGATTTACAGACCCAAAGCAAGTATGTGCATATCAGGATGATAGCCCTTGAGCTAGTACCTTCAAAGTCAACAATACCAGCTTCTATAATTCTGTCATGACAGGTCACCCTCAAATTCAATGAAGAACTTACAATCATATTTAAAGAATAATTCCAGGCATGGGTATTTTACTCATAATTACATTGGTCCATCTTGGTATATACCATACCTTGCGGATCCCCCTGGAAGCTGGAAATTACTTAAGAAGACACCGCTTTTCCAGTGATCTTCACTTGCAGGTCTTCTAGGTCTTGCTGGCCTTGATGCCTTGTGAATACAAGAAGTTGCCTGCTCAGCATGGGGGCCATTTTCTGAATAAATGCAAAGAGTTCTCTGATTCAATGAGGTGGAGAGGTGGGGGGGGGTGCCTTAATGCTTTCCACCTCATCCAATAAGAGAACACTGTGCATTCATTCAGAAAATAAAAAGCATTCTCTGAATGACGCCCATGCTGAGTGATCAACCTCCTGTGTTCACAATGCATCAGGCCAGCCTCTCAGTATGGGACCCGGATGCAAATGGACATAAATGGAGTATGTGATGGGAGTCACTTTGGGTGGGGAGCCCATGGAACCCAGATAACTTTTGAAAGGTGTGGATACCACTGTCTCAGTTCCCAATATCCCTCTTATGTGTAAGTCACCCTGTGCCTGTTAGGGGTACAGGGTGATCTGTCCTAATATTGGGGTGGGGGGTTGTTGATTGTTCAGTGCCATGTGGTTGCATCCCATTGTTCTATTGTGTGTCTTGCTTGGGAGCAAACTATTATTGGATGTATGTGGTTATGTGTATTAGCTTATTTGGGGGGGGGGGTGTCTCCAGAAGCCCTCCCTCCTGATGGGACTGTCTGCTGGTGTGAAGTTTGAATACCTGTGTGTCTCCTGTTACTAAATGTAGATTGCCCCACCCTGTGGCATTATGCAGGGAGGGGGGATTTGTCCCTTGAGTGTATATATCTTGTATCTGTGTTCAAATAAAGTAGTCTTGTATGGTCCTCTGTGGTGTCGGTTGTCGATGTTTGGAAGGGAAAGCGGTATTATAACGGAAGTACTCAGTGCAGGCTGGGTCGGTTCCGTTACAGAGTGGTAGTGTCTACCTCCCTGATTTTCAGCTTTCAGGTATGATATATACATAAGTAGTGCTACTCCCATAGGAGCCACAGAATTACTGTCCAGGTCTTCCCCAAAAGCTTTGGCCTGCACCCAGGCACATAGGCTCATTCACATGTTTCTTCAATGACCAGTTTAGGGGTGTTGTTTTTTTGTTTTTATTTTTGGAGAACTAGGATAGGGTTGAGGGAATTAGGTGGGATACTCCAAAAACAAGAACTATGTACAGTTGAGGACTTTCAGTATTCTTTTGGATAAGCTGTTATGAAGTCTGCTTGAAACAAACAGTAGACTTCAACTTTAAGGCAACAGCAGTAGTAGTAGCAACAAACTAGGGCAGAGTCTTTTTCGTAGAATATTAAGTGGAAAAAACTCTTTGAAGCACCTGCCAAAGTTCCCTTTAGCTAGACCCGCATCTGACCCCCTAGCACCAGAGGGGTTTAAGTAACACACAGTCTTCATAATCCTTTAGGGCTGTCTGTACTCACAGACCAGCTCTTCAATAGATGGCTCATCGGTCAGCTTTAGCAGAACCCAGATCTCAGCATTCAGGCATCAGAGCCTCTCTCTCTGGGATAGGCCAGGGCTGTATCAATATTCATGCTGCCATTTGCATAGCTCCACATATATTATACAGAAGCTTCCCAAGCTTTCTGGATGCAGAGGGAGCAACTGCCAGGCTGGCAGCAACTGAACATACCGAGCTGGCCAAACTAGCAGAGCACAGCAACACTGATTACAGTGTGCAAGTTATGCTTTTACCTAACAACAAATACACACTGGGGTTGATTTACTAAAAGCAAATAGACTGTGCACTTTGGAAAGTGCAGTTGCACTCGGCAAGTGCAGTTGCCCCAGAGCTTAATAAATGAGGTAAAGATTCACTTTGCAAAGAATACCCAATCACATGCAAGGAAAATAAAAAAACAGCATTTTTGCATGATTGGATGATAAAGGTCAGTAGAGCTTCTGCTCATTTACTAACCTCTGTAGCAACTGCTCTTGCAGGATGCAACTGCACTTTGCAAAGTGCACAGTCTATTTGCCTTTAGAAAATCAACCCCACTCTCTGCAGCAGGACAGCTAAATTTCTATCAAAATACAAACAAAATCTATATATGTAAATCTATTACCTATCTAAGAGGGTGCTACACATAATCAAAGAGAAGAAAAGACGGCGCCAACCCAGTGCATTAGTATGTGGATGAATGTGGCCTCAGCCAGCGCAGCTCCAGCCATGCCTCCTTGACTTGTTTTGCCCAGCTCACCGGGGCTTATACATCTGAATAATGCACTGATGCCAGCTCCCTTTACTGCAACTGATGGGGAGATCTATGTCTCAGCTTAGAGCAGCAGTGCAAGTTTCATATGGATCAGGGTGTTATACATAGTTACATTGGTTCAAGCTAAATTATTTATAAAATATCCATACCTGGAATTATTCTTTAAAGCAAAACTCCAGAAAAATATGAATAGCCTATTAATCGCTTCCCGACCACCCTATAGCAGAAGTACTGCTACAGGGTGGCATAGATGCGCAAAATCATGTATATATACGTTATTTTGTTTTCTGGGTAGGGGGCCTACCCGAGCAATTATTGGCTCCTCAGAATATCAATCACCGAGTGCTGGCCGCGGCCGGGACTCGGTGATCGTCTGCAGAGCTGACAGGGGAGAGCTCTGTATGTAAACAATACAGATCTCTCCCTGTCAGCACGAACAGGCTGCTTTGTATTGCTCTGCACAGCAGAGCAATACAAAGCAGCTTGTCTACACAGTAAAACATACACAGCACACTATGTAAAACACACACAGCACACAGTTAACCCTTTTGATCGCCCCAGATGTTAAGCGCTTCCTGCCCAGTGTCATTAGTACAGTGTCAGTGCTTTTTATTAGCACTAATCACTGTATTAGTGTCACTGGGGATGTCAGTGGCAGTTAGTTCCCTCCCAGTGTCAGAATACTCGCTTCAGTCCTGCAATAAGGCGCTAATTGCTGCCGATCTTAGTAAAATAAAAATTCCAGTATATATACCGCCAGTTGTAGACACTATAACTTTCACATAAACCAATTAATTTACATATATTAGGATTTTTATTAGCAAAGACATGTAGCAGAGTACATTTTAGCTTAAATTTATGATGTAAATTGGATTTTTAAAAATTTTTTTATGACATGTTTAATAGCAAAAAGTCACAAATACTGTTTTTTTTAAATTGTCGGCCTTCTTTTGTTTATAGCGCAAAAAATAAAAATACACAGATGATCAAATACCACCAAAAGAAAGCTCAATTTGTGGGAAAAAGGACATAAATCTCATTTTTGTACAGCGTTGCAATTATCAGTTAAAGTGACGCAGCGCCATATCGCAAAAAAAGTGGCCTGGTCAGGAAGGGGGGTAAATCTTCTGGAGCAGTGGTTCTCAACCTTCCTAATGCCGCGACCCTTTAATACAGTTCCTCATGTTGCGGTGACCCCCAACCATAAAATTATTTTCGTTGCTACTTCATAACTGTAATTTTGCTACCATTATGAATTGTAATGTAAATATCTGATATGCAGGATGTATTTTCATTGTTACAAATTCAACATAATTAAAGCATAATTACTATCACAAGGGGGCAGTATTCACATCAACCACAGCTGAATATAAAAAGACCGATCAGCATCCAGATTAAGTTCCCATGGTACAGATATTTTTTTTTGCAATAGTTGATGATTTTACAGTACATGTTTTTACATTTACCCAGTAATTATAATTCATGAAGTGTCGTTTTACCTCCAATACTGCTGCTTTCAACACAGTAGCTGCTTTTAACAGAGTATGTGGGCGTATCTGCATAAGGGCGGACCCGCCTGGAGACGGATAGAGGAGCGGTGTCTCGGTTCCTAAGATCATCAGAACTATGTGTTTTCCGATGGTCTTAGGCGACCCCTGTAAAAGGGTCGTTCAACCCCCAAAGGGGTCACGACCCACAGGTTAAGAACCACTGCTCTGGAGGGCAAGTGGTTAAAAGATAGAATAAAAATAACTTTGTCTGCAATACTCACCTTCAATCCAGAACTGTAGCAAGCAGTATTTCTATTCATGACCAGCATTGTTTATTTCACTACCGCTGAGCCCATGCTGTTCCTAGTAAAGCAGAAACAGCACAGTGATTAGCTCATTATTCTGTCATTCTGCTCTTTCCTCCAGTTAGTATTTTCCTTGTCAGCACATGAAATGATTGTGGTGCTTCTGCCTATACCACTCTGAGTTCTGCTGTACAGGCACTGCAAAGTCCAGACACCAAGTCACATTCAGGTACTGACAATTTTGGCATTAAAAAATATATTAAATGATTTCTTAATAAATACAAAGCTGTATTCATTTGTGCATTTTATACGTGCCTAGAGTTTGGCCTTAAACTTTATTAATATTGGGACCCTTATAGCCTGTGGGCCCCTTTGCAGCTGCACTGTTATTTCTGTTTAAGCCTCCTCCAGTGAACAATAGTCATTTTTGACAAAGGGAGACATCTGTGTTGTTCAGGGACAAGCACAATGAATATTCCTGAGAGGTTAAATATCCAACCTAACTAAAAAAAAAAACACAGCAAACTTTCCAACTCTCATCCCTGTCTCAGAGCAGCAGATGTCTGCAGAGGGAAGTGTATAATTCATTTCTCTTCCTCCATTTAGTTTCTCTCTGTCCCTTTCACTCCCCCTCGGGAGGTGAAATTACACAGTTGGAATTTCTCAATGATTTGCAAACTAACAGCTGTTTAAAAACAGAGAGATTGTAAAATTTGCAAATTCTTTGTGAACGGTCATAGCATACATAGCACTATGGACTTGAATTCCAGGAACAAAACAGTTTTATTATTTTTTTTCTACAAATAATAAATATATTTAAATTTTATAATAAAAATTCTGAAAAGCCAGAATATTTTATACAGAGTCATTCAGCCAAAAATGCATCTATTTGATCACTTTTTTTCTGCGCAATGCTTCAATTTTCCCTTGAACTGACTCCGCTCCTAAAACCCAAATTAACTTTCAATTTTAATTAGCTTAATACGTTCAAGGTGCATTAAAACATAAGGTGTGTAAAATCTTGCATTTCTTTTTCTTTAGAAAGCAGCTGCAGCCTAACTGAAAATGCTTGTCCTCTAGCAACATGCTGCAAAGCAGGGCCCTTGCTCTCTGGCTGGAAGAAGTGGTCTCTGCAAAGTTCCAACATGCCCCCTGCTAAGCATGAACTTTGCTGCTTGCAGAGTTAAAACTCAACAGGGTGGGTGTCAGACCTCAGCAGAGAGAACTCTGCTTCTACTCAGATGGCAAGAGTCCTTCTGTACAGGATAATGGCAGAGTACAGGCATTTCTACTCAGTGGATGCTGTTTTCTAAAAAAACAAAACAAAAAAAAACGCAGAGCAAAAGGATGTACATCTTTTTATATACCTGGAATATAAACTATATAGCTTATTTAAACTGAATGTTCACTTGGGCTTTAATCATTTTATTCCCTTTTGTATAAGTAAGTATACACTTCGGTCATCTGGAGCCTTTCCTGAAATTTGCCAGAAAACTGTCATATGTTCTGTTTTAATAAAGGAAGAGCAAAATGTGCTAACCCATGAAGAGCAAATAATCAGAACTTTTTCACTTTTGAAGAAGAGCTGACCCTGAGTTTTGAACATTTGGCCAGTAAATTGGGCAGATATCCATTTCTTAGATTCTGTGGTGTTGACGTAATAAAGGAATAGAAAGTTCACAAAAATTCTCTTAGATTGTAAACTCTAACGAGTAGAACCCTCTGATTCCTCTTGTACCAAATTGTATTGTAACAGTAATGCCTGCCTTCATTTTGTAAAGTTGTGCGCAAACTGTTGGCGCTATCTAAATCCTGTATAATAATAATAATAATTTTGTTTGTGTTCAGCGTATCCAGAGATCCTCTCAACGGCTTTCATAGCATATAGCATTCTCCTTGCCTGCAGTGTCATCTATGGAATAATGCTGTCCAGCTGTGTTATTCAGAGAAATCTGGCTAAACCCAACAACAAGGGAAAAACAACAACCTTCAACCTCCAGGAAGTGGGTCCCTACCACAACTGATACCCATCCAGTTGAAGAACCAACATCATTTTTATTTTACATTTTGGCATATGTTTACAAAATTGAGTTCTTCTGCTTTTTAGAAAGCTTATTATTTGCATTTAAATGTTATTATCATTGCAAAGTCAAGCATTCCCTTTGTTTGTAACACAGTTCACTTATACAGTAGCTAATGCTATTGACTTCTTATATTCTTGGGGATTGTAATGATCTGATAACTGTCAAATCCAATTTAGGTCCCCAACAGCGCTCTTACTCTTCCTCTGGACTATTTCTTTACTTAAAGTGTTACTAAATCCACAACAGTAAAATCACTCTGTATATGCAGTAAAACATGTTTGTTATACTCACTGTGGAACCTAAGGGGTTAATCCTGTGCATTGTGTAAAAAGGCTGTTTGATCCTGTCTTCTCTTATCCTCCCTTTCTTCTACTGTCCCCATTCCATCTGCTGATAGAACAGAGCCTTGGGGGGCAAGTTGCACATGCTCAGTTTAGTGTGTATTGCTAGAGAGTTTTTTTCATGGGAGAGTGCATGTGATCAGCACAGGGCCAATCAGCACTGTCCAGACAGAGGGTCAGGGGTTCTGCAGCCTCATAGGACATCATAGGAGAATAAAAACTCCTACAAGATTAATCAGTGCTCAGCCAGTCACTGATAGAAGTCACAGGACTGCTAAATACTGCTGATGAGAAAAGGTATTTAGCAGTTTATATTTATTAAATTAATCACATTTCCATGTTCTGTGTACTGTAGGAGATCAGATATAGTAAATGCAGGGTCCTGGGTTTAGTAACACTTTAAGATAGTAGAAAATGCAGCAGCAAAGATAAGACATTTGGAGTGCTAAATATTCTAAGCATTAATAAAAAAAGCCCAACACTGTTTGTTTGGTATGCAGCAGACTATGTGAATTCATTGGCTTAGATGTTGCCATTTTGGGAACTTTTTGTCTCTTTTTCAGGGCAACAACTGCTCCTTCTGCTGTCTTTAAAATTTTACAGAGCATGGATCTCTGGTATACAACGCCACCTTCTGGCTTAAAGTGGTAAACATGAAATTTTAGACACAAAAATATTTTTTTTTTGTTTCTTTAGTACTGAGCATAATAAATAAGGAAACAATGAAAAAGACCATGTATGGTATTTCCTTTAAACAATTAATATTTTGAGTGAGCAGTTCTTTAAATTGTCTGCAGCCTTTGCTACCGATGGTCCTATATTTCTAGCACTAATCAGATGTGAAACATTTGGTATGGGAGAACAGTTCACTGAACCCCTGTTTCTAGATCAGTTGAAAAAAAGTTGACCAGTTATATAGGTTAGGTTACAATCAGATATACAGTTTGTGTCCGATCTGGTACACTGATCTGGTATGCAGAGATCCATACTGAAAAAAAAATACTGTATCAGCTTATGCCATCAGAAAAAGCCTTTTTGGGACAACAAATCTATTAGCTACATTGCTGCTTCCTTTATGAACACTTGGCAAGGACTGGAAATTGTCAGCAGACCTGCCATAATTAACTGCTTTGTTTAGGATATGCTATATGCCTATAGACACCCGTAAACCAAGTTATATTTGGAGGTGGCATCTCCCTAGGCACCACCTTTTTGGCATTTTATGTGATTTTTGACTATCTGGAAGCATCATTCTCTCAGAGCTACCAAGAGATTGTACAGTCCACTATCAGAAATCTGCAGATGACTGCATTTTCCTTACAGTTTGTTAGAATTCTTTCAGCAATCACTGAGCTTCCCTATTGCTGGTGGGTGATCCTTATTGGTGGATGGATTGCTGTGAGCCCAGTCTGAGTGATGAAGCTAGCCCAGATATTGTGTCATTGACAGCCTGAGCCCACAGGGAGTGTTCGATTGATGTTGGGCGTCATTAAACCCCCAAGAGAAGTGGCCACAAGTGGTTGAAGTTGTGGGTTTGCAGGGGGCAACACCCAGGAGAAGATTAGTATTGTACATTTCTAATGCTTATGGACATTCTAGAAGTAAACATTTACTTCAGCCCTGTCCTTCCTGGCTACAAGTATTATCATTTGTCTCTTTAAAATGTATGCTTTCCTGATGTCACTTTGTATTGTGAGAGATATGTTTTGGTTCTCTCACACTGGAAATAGATTGAAATTGAGCATCCTTTAAAATAGTAGAGGTAGACTTGCAGGCCTATGAGTCATTGCCAGCAGAGCGATTGCTGACTTTCTACAATCTAATGAACTTTCTCTTCTGTCTGATTATCCTCCAGCCAAGTGCTTCCAATCACAGGGTGAGACAGGGGCTCAGCCAGGCCTAACCTAATTACCTTTGATTATATCTAATGGGATGAGGAGTCTAATAACACTTAAGTTTCCTTCCTGTTGTAACAAGCAAGTCCATATCATTTGCCTGTGAGCTTTCATATATATATATATATATATATATATATATATATATATATATATATATATATATATAGCAATATAAAATCTTCTCATCCAAGGTTTCATAAATGCATGTAAAAATTGTACCTCACAAAAATAGAGCAAAGACAAAAGGGACAACTGTGCATGCGGGCATAACATAGGTGTTCCATAAGTTCCTGATGACCCTGCCCATGTATTTTATATGGCAAAAGGCATGCACTTACATGGAACAATAATACAAAGCACACCAAGGGACCTGGAGTGATATCTGCAACTGAAATGATGACATTAACAGAGACCTTTTGTGAGGAAGCATTATCTGTTACCTAAGTTCCAGGGCAAAGCCACCAGCCCTCATGGCATCCCATACTAACCTTCACTGAACCTCCAGTTGCTAAACCCTAAATAAGCTCCAAGACATTATTGGTCAAATTAACCAGATTAGTATAATCAAAACTGCACTCCCTTTCTTTTCTATAATGTACAGTTACTAGTGAGTTTGCAACTTTCTTTTCAATTTAACAAGTGAATAGTAGCCAATTGGGTTTATTTACTAAAGCTGGAGAGTGCAAAATCAGGCTCACTTCTGCATAGAAACCAATCAGCTTCTACCCTCAGCTTATTCAGTTAAACTTTGGCAATAAAACCTGGTCCAAAGCAGTCATGTGTTTTTTGGCGGATTCCTGTTGTACAACCTAGCCTGCTACTAGCTATTACAGGATTGAGACACAAGTGAAGATGTACAGTATGTGCGGCTATTCACATGTTAAAACTCATACAAAGCAGGGTTGAGGACTCTCTCCATGTAACAGCCCTGGTGTTGTGCCCAAGCCTTAATTTTCCTCCCTCCCCACTGGTCTGAACTCACACTATACTGTAAAACAAGTGTTACTGGGCACACATACATCTTCCAGACCACAGTGATCCTTGTTTCTGTGCTCAGTGTTCTATGGAGAGTTCTGCACTCAGGCATGGTTTGTGCTTAGAACATACACAAAGGAGAATAACTCCACACAGTCTGCTGCACTCTGAAGTATCCCCTAATGATGGTAATTGGCTAAATATTATACCTGGATCTGTTGGATATGCCTCTTCTTGTTGCCCTATCAAGACCAAGGACATCTATGAATACTAGACAAATAGAAAAGAAAAAGAGGGCGCACCAGCCTAGTGCATTATCCTCAAGGCTTCACTTTATTGATAAAAACGTGTTAAGTAACATACTCCTAAACCAACAGATGCATAACTGCTTATCAGATATACCCGCAAGTTCCCGCTCATGGGGCACGCCAACTGGTGGTGAACATGAGAAGATCCAGCTGGCTGATGCGTTTTGAGGCCTTCCCTCTTCCTCAGAGCCCTCAGATGGTTCAGAGGAAGAGGCAATGCCTCGAATCGCATCAGTAGATTGGATTATCCTATGTTTTTCTGTAATTCCTAGGGTTGGGCTTTAAGCACCCATTTACTTTTTTGTAGTGCATTAACACAACCTGACTTGGTTTTCTCTGTTTCTGCAATCTAATCACTGAAAGTGTGATATCTATAATTGATCTAGTTGTGGTATGATCACTTAAATTACATTCTAGTAGCTTGGCATACAGTGACTCAATCCAAATGACATCCTGAAGATCATAGAGAGCTGTAATTAAAAAAAAACTTGTGTAGATCATAACAGATTATCATCAGATAGGTCACCAAATCATAGTGTGTCTAGCTCCAGCAGAATACATTACATGTGGAGAATGGAGACTAAGCATGAAGAAGGGTGAGACTAACTACAAACAGCAACCAATAGCTACAGGAAAGGACAAAATTATTTAAAGACCAACAACAATGCATGTGTAACATGATAGTACATAACCCTTTAATTGTAATGCAACACACTACCATGTGCTCCTGTGCATTGCAGCACACTACAACAGAGGTGCATTGCTTTATCGCGTTGGAGTGCCATTCAAAAAAGACACATGCTATCCCTTCTTAAGTCCATCATGAATGCTGCTGCTGCTGCCAGACTCATCCACCTAACCTACAGTTTGAGTCTGCTACTCCTCTCTGCCAATTCCTCCATTGGTTTCTGCTCCTCCAATGAATAAAATTCAAAATACAAACAACTTATAAAGCCATCCACAACTCTGCCCCCAGTTACATCAGTAACCTTGTCTCAAAATATCAACCAAACTGTTCTCTTTGGTCCTCACAAGACCTCTTGGTATCTTGCACCTGTGTCCCCTCCTCCCATGTTCACCTCAAAGACTTCTCTAGAGATTCTCCTATCTTCTAGAACACCTTGCCCCAATCTGTCTGACTATCTCCTATTCTATAAACCTTTAGAGGGTTCCAGAAAATCCATATCTTTAGAGAAGCCTATCTTGCTTCTTGCTAATAAACTGTCTTTTTACTTTTCATATCAGCTTATCCCCCATGGTTATTCATTTTGTATCACTTTACCCTCCCTCTTAGTTTGTAAGTTCTAATAAGCAAGGCCCTCTGATTCCTGTTGCATTGAATTGTATTGTAACATTACTCTCTGTCTTCATTTCTTGAAGTGCTCTGCAAACCTTTGGCACTAGTTAAAGGATAAGTTCACCTTTTAGATAAAAATAATAAATACACATTTTTTTGTAGGTAAAAAAATATGCATTTATTATTTTTGTCTACAGGAACCTGGAAAGCATTGGACCAGCGATCGGTAGATCGCTGATGCCATGTAGGTCTCCTGCAGACTTATCAGAATATCTGCTTGCCATATGGGATGTACGAGCAAGCAGATATTCTGACAGGAAGCTTCGATTAACTACCACAGTGCCATGGTAGTTCATTAAAAACTATAAGCCAACAGCTGCTAAGCCTGTTGGGACTTGCAGTTCATTCATTCACGAAAGTCCGTGAATGAGTGACGCGGCCGTGTGGGCGTTATCTGTCAGAGGGAAGGGGGTGACAGGCGGCGACTATGGGAACATGTTACATGTTCTACTCTAAAAACAGGTCGAACATGTAACATGTTCCCAAAGGTGAACTTGTCCTTTAAATCCTGAATAATATTAATAATGTTAAAGACATAAATCTTCACACCTGCACCTTGAGTTTTTCACCTGCATAAGGTGTGCATTGATCATGTAGTTTCATTGTGTCATTGACTGACCTGTACGCACAGCCTATAGTAATGTAAGTCTTCACATTCCTTCACATGCCAGACATTTCTGTTTTGTGTTCAGACATGAGGCATTCAGCAGGGCACTGTGCAGATTAATACAAGATCTCCATCTGTAGAATTGATGCTTACTGCGAAGAAACTATATACCCCACAATCCCTGGATCACTCATTCTAGTGCTCTTCATGTAAGAGCTAATTAGTAATTATATCTGACAGGTACAAACAGGCAGAGTAATTAACAGATCACCATGCAGTCTTTCATCACATTAACACTCCCACATTTGTTGTGGTGAGGAAGAGATTGTGATCCAGAATGAGTAGTTATCTGGAACAAGAAGGGAACAGGGACAAGTTAGGTGAACGAATATATGGATATGAAGACCTCGATAGACCATGGCACTACAAACTGCAGCCACAAAATGTGAGAACATTGATACAATGCAAGGCAAACAAACAATAAAGGGACTGTGTGAGGGGAGTGACTTTTGGGTGTCCGGGGACCGCTGTATTATCTTCCCAAATCATTATGTTTAAGTGACCCTGTGCCTGTTAGGGTACAGGGTGTACATGTGAATGTCCCAGTCCTGTGTATAGTGTGTGTTCCTTTGTTCTCGGCCACATGGTTGCCCATTGTCTACTGCCATGTGGCTATTCCTTTGTTCTATTGTGTCTTGCTGGCCAGAAAACTATTATGGGATGTACTGTTTGTGTATTGGTGTGGGGGTTGGTCAATGTCCTTTGCCGCATTGCTGCATCCCATTGTTCTGTGTCTTGGTTGGATGGGGAGGGCTGATGAGGTGTTTCCTGTCCCTGGTTGTCTTTCCCCACCCTCTATATAAAACATGTTGTTTGTGTAAAATAAAGTTGAGTTGGCTTCCTGTTTAAGAAGAGCTGGGTGCTGTCTATTTCCTGAGGGATTTCAAGGCTGTGGTCCGTGGATGGTGTTCGGACAGGGGAATCTGTGGTATAACGGAAAAACTCAGTGCGGTCTGGGTTCCGGTTCCGTTACATTGGTGGCAAGCGGTGGGATTGTGCTTCCAAGCTGTAAAACACATTCAAACCACCACTGGGATTCAAGAGCAGGAAAAGACGTCAGTCACCCCAGTGGAGCTATGGACCTGGCATCAGAGTTCCCAGGGCTGCTGCAAATCGTCCTTGCAACATACCCCAGGACTGTGTCTACGGATCAGTACCTGGAGCTCAGGCAGCGAATTTGGGAGGTGCTTTGGAGAGGAGCGGTTCAGGCTGCTGGTATGGACAAAGGCAAGTGCTATCCAACCCCAGGGGAACGGGCCAGGGACCATCGGAAGTTACGGATGCCATTCCTGGGAAAGCAACCTCAGGAGCAATGGGTGACTGAGTTGGACAGGCTGGTCCAGCAGGAGATACAACTGGACAATAGATATCAGGCTCTGCGGTGGTACGCAGAGCAGGAATATTTAGGGGTGTCAACAGAGTGCTCTCCTGAGGGACATGACTTTGGTGGGCCTGGATTGCTGTGGGAGAGCCTTACAAATCTTTTCGTGTTTGGCGATGAAGGAGAACTCAATCTAAAGGAGTTACGAGAAGGCAGAGAGGCTATGTTCGGTCTCACAGGGGTCTCAGAACTGGAACCAGATCTGGAATACCTGCTGAAGAAAGAACTGGATCTAGGAAGGGCATACAGGCAACTGCTAGGACATGTTCAGCAGCATGCATAAGAAGCAGCAGTGGAAATTCCAGAGACTGGGGATCTGATAGACCTCTCGGCTGAGGAGGAACCAGCAGTAGACCTGGCAACAGGGCCAAACAGTACTGAACTCTGCCCAGCACTGGTAATGTCTCCTGAGTTCCACGGACAGGAGATGGTGAGCCCCGATCCCAAACACCAATTCCAGAGATCTGATACACTTCTCAGCTGAGGAGGAACCAGCAGTAGACCTGGCAACAGGGCCAAACGGTACTGAACTCTACCCAGCACTGGTAATGTCTCCTGAGTTCCATGGACAGGAGATAGTGAACCCTTATCCCCAGACACCAGTTCCGGAGGCTGGGGATTTGATTGACTTTTCTGCTGAGGAGGAGCCAGCCGCCACATCTCCAGCAGAAGAGCTGGCACCAGGGCAAGGCATTGTCGATCTCTGCCCACAACAACCAGCACCGCAGGAGCTACAGCAAGAGGATGCAAGCGGCACCTCACAACAGCAGCTTGAGCTGATGTCCGTGGATGAGACTACAGCCACCACCTGGATACCCCAGGGATGCTGGGCAGTCGGCCCAGATCCCCCACAGAATGATGGAGTCAGCCCAGCCACCCTGTCTTCTCTCCAGCGGCTGAGAGGACTTCCGGGAGAAGGACCAGTCCGTACTTCTCCCCAGCAGCGGGTATGTTCTACGGGAGAGGCAGAGGTTGGCTGGGTGAGTAAAGCTTGGTGTGGGACAATTTGCATGGGGTACTGTGCGGGTGCTGGCATTGAGGGACTGGAAGTACAGACTAACTTCAGAGTACATCCGTCTGGGATCTACTCCTGCGTTAGTCTCCTGCCGAAAGGGGAGATATGTGACGGGAGTGACTTTTGGGTGTCGGGGGACCGCTGTATTATCTTCCCAAATCATTATGTTTAAGTGACCCTGTGCCTGTTAGGGTACAGGGTGTACATGTGAATGTCCCAGTCCTGTGTATAGTGTGTGTTCCTTTGTTCTCGGCCACATGGTTGCCCATTGTTTACTGCCATGTGGCTATTCCTTTGTTCTATTGTGTCTTGCTGGCCAGCAAACTATTATGGGATGTACTGTTTGTGTATTGGTGTGGGGGTTGGTCAATGTCCTTTGCCGCATGGCTGCATCCCATTGCTCTGTGTCTTGGTTGGATGGGGAGGGCTGATGAGGTGTTTCCTGTCCCTGGTTGTCTTTCTCCACCCTCTGTATAAAACATGTTGTTTGTGTAAAATAAAGTTGAGTTGGCTTCCTGTTTAAGAAGAGCTGGGTGCTGTCTATTTCCTGAGGGATTTCAAGGCTGTGGTCCGTGGATGGTGTTCAGACAGGGGAAGCTGTGGTATGACGGAAAAACTCAGTGCGGTCTGGGTTCCGGTTCCGTTACAGAATATAATGTAGCACTACCCCCATAGGAGTTGCTGAAGATTTGGGTCCCCCCATAGTCCTGCACAGCCAGGCAACACGCATCTTCCACAGACTTGCATTCAGAGGCAGTGAACAGTCCTTGAGATTTTTGTTTTGTTGTGTTTTATTAAGGGGTGTTAAACTTGGATGGGGTAAGGGGGGTATGGGATGCCCAATGGAGCTGCAAACCGAGGACAAACTCCTTAGCAACTACGCTATTGTCAGGAATGGACTGGCCAGCAATGGTGGGACTCACCTGCCTTTTGATCTGCAGTACCGGGGCTGGCCAGCGGGTGCTCCCAGCAATCAGAGACTCAACTTTGCAGCCAGCTAACACCTGGAACTGATTATGCTGGGGTATTTAAGGGATGGCCAGACCCACAGACTCTGCCTTGGTGTGTGTTTGTCCTGGGCCCTGTATCTGTCCTGCATCCTGTTTCTGTTCCTTTGCTGACCCTCTGTACTACGCTGCTTGCTACCTGTTCTGATCCCTGGCTTGTGACCCTGACCATCCCTCTGCTTGACCCTCTGTACTACGCTGCTTGCTACCTGCTGAACCTGGCCTGTGACCCCGACCATTCTCCGCTTGCTCCCCCTGTACCTACCTGCCCAATTGATATTGACCCGGCCTGCCTGACGACGCTTGCTTGTATGTACTGTTATCTGTGGGTGGTTGGTTTGGTTTGTTTGCACTGTATTATGTTTAGTATTGCACTGCGTTTATGTTTGTATTGTTAGTGTTAATAAATTATATTGTTTATCCCATATCTGAAGTCTGCGTTTCCCTGCGTCAGTCACACATCTCTGGTCATACCTGGGAGCCCTGACATTACACCAAGGCCAATCCTGACCAGAAGTGGCTGCACAGGGAAGCCATCTTGGTTTGTTGATGGGAAGGATGGATCTGGATGAGGTTGAGTATTTATCTCTGCTAGTGTTTGATGACAGGGAGTATGCTTATCAAACTCTGAAGGAGTATCCCCGGGATGAACTGCTAGAATGTATACGGCTCGCTCATGTTCTAGTAGATCAGGGCACAGAGTTCTCTGAGGTGCAGCCTTTGATTGAGGTTTGTGCAGAGTTGGTTTCATCTGGTTCCCCCGAATGCAGGGATGAATTTTTGCCACCATTTAGTGCAGACCAGGTAGAGTCCCTGGTGTGGTTATTAGAGGATGATGTGGGTTACTTTCTGGAGCGTTATACCACATGTTTACCACAGACACTAAGAGATTGTATAAACGCAGTGCAGTCATTGACCAGACAGGCTTTGTGTAAGCTCAGCTTTGTTCAACCCCTACTGCAGACATGGACAGACTTGTTGCACCCAGCCTCAGTCAGCTTACAAAAACCCAGTCCTGCTTCTAACTCTTCTCCTGTATTCCCAACAGCTCCTCCAGTTACAGCCCAGTATACTTGGCTATCTACCGCATGTCAGTACCCTGTTCCCACTCGCTGCACCTATCCTGCCTTTAACCCTGTAAAAAAGCCCTCTGTAGCAACTGCTCCCTCTCCTGTTCCATCCTCCAGTTCTTCTCTGTCTCCAGCTGCTCCACTCGTTTGCAGACCTGCGTTTACTTGCAGTGCTCCAGTAGTTAAAACCAGAAAAAAGCGAAAATTCTTTCCAACCAATACCATCCTGCCAGTATCCAAACTGGTGAACCTGCCTTCCGTGGTTCAGCCTGAAGCCTCTACTCGGCCTGAAGCCTCTACTCGGCCTGAAGCCTCTACTCGGCCTGAAGCCTCTACTCGGCCTGAAGCCTCTACTCGGCCTGAAGCCTCTACTCAGCCGGACGCCGGCATTCAGCCTGATGCCTCTACCCAGCATGATGAACTGATCCAGCCTGATGATCCTATTAGGCCAGTTGACTCGATGCCCGCTGTTGATCCAGATGATCCGGTACCTGATCCGGTGCTCGCTGTCGTGCCAATTGACTCAGAGCCCGCTGTCGTACCTGGTGACTCGGTGCCCACTGCCTTGCCAGATGACGTGGTGCCCGCTGGCGAGCCAAATGACCAGATGCCTGGTGACCCAGTGCCCGCTGTCATACCTGGTGACCCGATGCCCGCTGTCGAGCCAGACGATCCAATGCCTGGTGACCCGGTGCCCACTGCCTTGCCAGATGATGCGGTGTCCGCTGACCTGATGCCTGGTGACCCAGTGCCCGCTGTCGAGCCAGACAATCCGGTACCTGATGACCCGGTGCCCACTGTCGTGCCTGTTGATTCGGAGCCCACTGCCTTGCCAGATGACGCGGTGCCCGCTGTTGAGCCAAATGACCTGATGCCTGGTGACCCGATGCCCGCTGTCCAGTCAGACGATCCAATGTCTGACCCAGTGCCCGCGGTCATACCAGTTGACTCGGAGCCCACTGCCTTGCCAGATGACGCGGTGCCCGCTGTTGAGCCAAATGACCTGATGCCTGGTGACCCGATGCCCGCTGTCCAGTCAGACGATTCAATGTCTGACCCAGTGCCCGCGGTCATACCAGTTGACTCGGAGCCCACTGCCTTGCCAGATGATGCGGTGCCAGCGGTCGAGCCAAATGACCTGATGCCGGGTGACCCGATGCCCGCTGTCCAGCCAGACGATCCAATGTCTGACCCAGTGCCAGCGGTCATGCCAGTTGACTCGGAGCCCACTGTCGTGCCAGATGACTCGGCGCCCGCCGCTCTGCCTGAGGGCCCGAGACCTGTCGCTCCACCTGGGGGTCCGGCGCCTGCCGCTCCGCCTGGGGGCCCGAGACCTGTCGCTCCGCCTGGGGGCCCGAGACCTGTCGCTCCGCCTGGGGGCCCGAGACCTGTCGCTCCGCCTGGGGGCCCGAGACCTGTCGCTCCGCCTGGGGGCCCGAGACCTGTCGCTCCACCTGGGGGTCCGGCGCCCGCCGCTCCGCCTGAGGGCCCGAGACCTGTCGCTCCACCTGGGGGTCCGGCGCCCGCCGCTCCGCCTGAGGGCCCGAGACCTGTCGCTCCATCTGGGGGTCCGGCGCCCGCCGCTCCGCCTGGGGGCCCGAGACCTGTCGCTCCGCCTGGGGGTCCGGCGCCCGCCGCTCCGCCTGAGGGCCCGAGACCTGTCGCTCCGCCTGGGGGCCCGAGACCTGTCACTCCACCTGGGGATCCGGCGACCGCCGCTCCGCCTGAGGGCCCGAGACCTGTCGCTCCGCCTGGGGGCCCGAGACCTGTCGCTCCGCCTGGGGGCCCGAGACCTGTCGCTCCACCTGGGGGTCCGGCACCTGCCGCTCCGCCTGAGGGCCCGAGACCTGTCGCTCCACCTGGGGGTCCGGCGCCCGCCGCTCCGCCTGAGGGCCCGAGACCTGTCGCACCGCCTGGGGGCCCGATGCCTGTCGCCCCGCCTGGGGGCCCGATGCCTGTCGCCCCGCCTGGGGGCCCGATGCCTGTCGCCCCTCCTGGGGGCCCGGCACCCGCCGCCCCTCCTGGGGGCCCGGCACCCGCCGCTCCGCCTGGGGGCCCGATGCCTGTCGCCCCGCCTGGGGGCCCGATGCCTGTCGCCCCGCCTGGGGGCCCGATGCCTGTCGCCCCTCCTGGGGGCCCGGCGCCCGCCGCTCCGCCTGGGGGCCCGATGCCGGTCGCCCCGCCCGGGGGCCCGGTGCCTGCTGCTCCGCCCGGGGGCCCGGTGCCTGCTGCTCCGCCCGGGGGCCCGGTGCCTGCTGCTCCGCCCGATGTGCCTCTGCCCGGAGTCCAGCCCGATGTGCCTCTGCCCGGAGTCCAGCCCGATGTGCCTCTTCCCGATGTGCCTCTGCCCGGTGTGCCTCTGCCCGGAGTCCAGCCCGGTGTGCCTCTGCCCGATGTGCTTCTGCCCGGAGTCCAGCCCAATGTGCCTCTGCCCAGTGTCCAGCCCGATGTGCCTCTGCCTGGTGTACCGCTGCCCGGAGTCCTGCCAGGTGTGCCAGTCTTTGATATCCCGCCAGTTACCAGACCCGGGCGGTGGAACATTTTTCCCAGCTAGGACTGTTTGGAGCGTCCTGAGGCCGCTCCTTGAGGGGGGGGTACTGTCAGGAATGGACTGGCCAGCAATGGTGGGACTCACCTGCCTTTTGATCTGCAGTACCGGGGCTGGCCAGCGGGTGCTCCCAGCAATCAGAGACTCAACTTTGCAGCCAGCTAACACCTGGAACTGATTATGCTGGGGTATTTAAGGGATGGCCAGACCCACAGACTCTGCCTTGGTGTGTGTTTGTCCTGGGCCCTGTATCTGTCCTGCATCCTGTTTCTGTTCCTTTGCTGACCCTCTGTACTACGCTGCTTGCTACCTGTTCTGACCCCTGGCTTGTGACCCTGACCATCCCTCTGCTTGACCCTCTGTACTACGCTGCTTGCTACCTGCTGAACCTGGCCTGTGACCCCGACCATTCTCCGCTTGCTCCCCCTGTACCTACCTGCCCAATTGATATTGACCCGGCCTGCCTGACGACGCTTGCTTGTATGTACTGTTATCTGTGGGTGGTTGGTTTGGTTTGTTTGCACTGTATTATGTTTAGTATTGCACTGCGTTTATGTTTGTATTGTTAGTGTTAATAAATTATATTGTTTATCCCATATCTGAAGTCTGCGTTTCCCTGCTTCAGTCACACATCTCTGGTCATACCTGGGAGCCCTGACAGCTATATTGCCAAAAGTATTGGGACGCCTGCCTTTACACGCACATGATATTTAATGGCATCCCAGTCTTAGACCGTAGGGTTCAATATTGAATTGGCCCACCCTTTGCAGTTATAACAGCTTCAACTGTTCTGGGAAGGCTGTCCACAAGGTTTGTGCCTATGGGAATATTTGACCATTCTTCCTGAAGCGCATTTGTGAGGTCAGGCACTGATGTCGGATGAGAAGGCCTGGCTCGCAGTCCCTTCACTGGAACTAAGGGACCAAGCCCCCCTGAAAAACAACCCCACACTATAATCCCACCTCCACCAAAATTTACACTTGGCACAATGAAGTCAGGCAAGAACCGTTTTCCTGGCAACTGCCAAACTCAGACATGTCCATCGGATTGCTTGACAGTGAAGCGTGATTTGTCACTCCAGAGAACACGTCTTCACTGTGACGGTGTGCTTTACACCACTGCATCTGACACTGTTCATTGCACTTGGTGATGTAAGGCTTGGATGCAGCTGCTTGGCCATCGAAACCCATTCCATAAAGCTCTCTACGCAGTGTTGTTGTGCTAATCTGAAGGCCACAAGAAGGTTAGAGGTCTTTAACTATTGACTTCTTCAGACAGTGGGCAACTTCTGCACACTGTGCGCTTCAGCATGCACTTCTGTCATTTTACGTGGCCTACCACTTCATGGCTGAGTTGCTGTTGTTCCCAGTTGCTTCCACTTTGGTATAATACCACTAACAGCTGTCTGTGGAATATTTAGTAGCAAGGAAATTTTTACGGATGGACTTATTACACAGGTGGCAACCTATCACGGTACCACCCTTGAACTCACTGAGCTCCTGACAGCAACCCATTCTTTCACAAATGTTTGTAGAAGCAGTCTGCATGCCTAGGTGCTTGATTTTATACACCTGTGGAGGTGATTGGAACACATGAACGCAATGATTTGGTGGGTAGTCCTAACACTTTTTACAATATGGTGTATGTCTTTACACAGTAGAAACTCTGTACCACCCAGGACCCCAGATAATCCTCTTCTTATCCAGCTGCCTGAGGGAATCCCTGGGCAAGATAATCCAGTGCCTGCCACCTTAAGTAAAACAGTCCCAGGTAAGGAGCTGCTCAGGTTTCCCATCAGAGTGCCCTTTTTCCCTTAACTGGCCCAAGTGGTATACGACTACTCACTCAGCCTCAGTCCTGCTGGCAGATTTAGGTAGGTGGCTGTCTTCTGGCGTTCCACTAGGCCAGCTCCTCTCCTGGCTCTACAGGCGGTCCTCGCTGTGGAAGGCCGGAAAGGCTGAGCGATTCTCCATTCCAGTGTCCTGCCTGTAGGTAGGCCACTCCCCATTGGCCTCCTCCCAGGCTTCTGCATCTCAGCTTCCTCACATCTTCCACCCAAACTCTCCTGCTGCTGAGCAGCCTATCTCACTTTTAAGGGCTGTCTTAACCCCATACCAAGTCTTCCTCACATCTTCCACTCAAACTTTCCTGCTGCTGAGCAGCCTATCTCACTTTTAAGGGCTGTCTTGACCCCATACCAAGTCTCCTGCTTGGGGATTAGTCAGGATCCCTATAAGAATGCAGACCAGCCCCTCCTCACCCCCGCCCACTGCTTCTAGAATCTTCTCCAAGATTCTAGAGCAGGGGGAGGTATCAAGGAACTGATCTGCAGAGCCTCTCAGCCCTGACCTGAATTTGACAGGTTGCTACTCAGCCTTCCTAACTAAAAAAAATTCAGCTAGCCCCCCTAGCTAACTAGAAGGGTGCTACAGTAACTATATTACTACCTAGTTAACCACTTACCCGCCGACATATAGCAAATGCTACACGGCAGCACGGGTCCGCAAAAACACGTATACAGTATATACGTGATTTTGCATTTCAAGGCAGGGGGCGCATGAGCCGTGCCGCCATTTCGGGCACATTGTGCAGGATGGGTGCTTACAGTGAAGCACACCCCCCCGCCCCCTAGTAAAACACTCCCTACACACAGTTAACCCATTGATTGCCCCTCGCATTAACCCCTTTCTGCCCAGTGTCATTAGTACAGTGTCAATGCTGTTTTTTAGCACTGATTACTGTATTGGTGTCACTGGGGATGTCAGTGACACCAAGTTAGTTCCCCCACGGTGTCAGAATGCCCACCGCAGTCCTGCTATAAGTTGCTGATCGCCGCCATTACTAGTAGGAAAAAAAATCCCAGTATCTATACCGCCATTTGTAAATGCTATAACTTTCACGTAAACCAATTAATTTACACTTACTGGGATTTTTTTTAGTAAAGACATGTAGCAGAATACATTCTGGCCTAAATTTATGACGAAATTTGATATTTTAAATTTTTTTACTGCACATGTTTAGCAAAAAGTTAAAAATTTTCTTTTTTTCTCAAAATTGTAGGTCTGTTTTTGCTTATAGCACAAAAAATTAAAAACGCACAGGCAATCAAATACCACCGAAAGAAAGCTCAATTCATGGGAAAAAAGGACGTAAATTCCATCTGGGTTGCATGACCGCACAATTGTCAATTAAAGTAACGCAGCGCCGTAACGCAAAAAATGGCCTGGTCAGGGGAGTAAATCCTCTGGAGGGCAAGTGGTTAAAACAACAAAAATATTTGAATGTGTACAATCATCACTATGCACCGTGCTAATGGCCGACATAATGCACACATTACCACGATGTTGAAGTATAAATAGACCCATAAGGATTATCAAATGAGAGAAAGTAATGATCATGTGCATACATCTTATATTGTAAATGCTTTTTGAAAATCATACAAAATATGGGCATCTGGTAGAAGCACTATGAGAGGTCACCTTAGTTCACCTTGTTTCATGGTCATCAGTACCAGTTTGCAAACAGCTATTTTTTCTTCTGTAGCTGTACATCTAGCCATTGACGTCCAATATATCATATACCATCATAAGAATGGATGCTTTCTCTCCCATTTACAGTACATTTTCTTTCATTCAGACTTCAATTACAGACAGTGCAATCATCATAAGCAGTGAGGTCATTGTCAATAATATCTCTCTTCTATTTATAGTCATTCACAGAAAAGTAAAATATTTCTAAATCTAGCAGACGTGAGAAGAGACGGAGACAGTGCTTGTCAAGAGTAACATGGGATGGGGCGGCATTAGTCATATATTTTGCATCAGAACAGGAAATGCATTATGAATAAACATATGAACACCTGCGTAGCTGGATGCTGAGCCTTGCGTTTTACAGAAAAATGGATAAACAGACATTACGGATAGCTGCCAAAAATATTAAAGGAATATTCCAATCAAATCTGAAACATTTTTATTTAAATGGATTGAAGGAAGACAGCTTGTCTACTAGCGGATTGCATTCTGCATTCTAAATTCCAATATTTGCCAGTATGGTGATATTCTGAATGGCCTGGACTCCTGCATGTGAAAGTGTAAGTTAGCATGTGCTGTGGTTCCAGCCCCACCTTCTCTCTGAGTCTATGCAACTGCTGCCTCATTCAAAAGCACTGCAGTATGAGAAGGAAATTACATAAAAGAATCTGGTGACAAGAATCTGCAATGAAATAAAATGCATAATAAATAAAACTGAATGGCTCTTCTGATTTAGCATATTTTCAGTGTTTATTAGATAGTGTTAGAATTTGCTTACTGATTAATTTAATGTGTTCACTAGTATTGATCCTTAAATGCATCGAGGTGTTACTGAAATGAAACAATGTCTCTGAGTTGGTGGTATGACTGGAATTGAAATAAATGTGCCTGAGTTGGTGGTGTCACAAAAAAAATGTCCCTGAGTTGGTGGTGTCACTGGAGAAAACACCTCGCCAAAGCCTCCCCCCCAGCACAGAGATTTTCCCTCAACCCTCCCCCCACTGACAATTCCTTCTCTATCCCCCAAGTACAGAGCTCCCCCCCCCCCATTCCCTGCCGAGTTGTGGATGAAAGAAGCCCCACTTGCTGGAGTGACTTCTGCTAGTGAGAGGCATGGAGATGGGAGCTGCTACAGAGACACTGTGCCTGGGACACATCTCCCTTTGTTCTAGCCATGCCTAAAGATGCCAACTACAAGTGTACGGATGTGAAGTGTTAGTTCTAAGACGGAGATTTCCCTCACTTTTCTTTCTTTCATCTCCAGAATTGGAAGTTAAGGAAACAGAAAACAAAAAATTCCCTAATAAGGGTTTTAACCATGCTTTATTATCCAAAACAAAAATAAAAAGTTTGGCTATACATAAACTTGAATTTCTTTAGAAAGATGATAATATAAAAAATGGTCAGTCTGACTCATAGGTTGTGTAAGTTGTAGGGACATTAGATGTCCATGTTGGGTTGTTGCAGAGTGGTGTGGGGGCAGTACACACACACAGAGGTCCAAGATGCAGCAACCTATGTATTGAAGAATTTGCAAACAGTACAACAGCCCGGCAGGGAGCTCATCGAAGCAGGAACTTACATTCAACGTAGCAGGGAGTCAGTGGTATTAGGCCCAAACTGAAGACAACACCTGAAAAAGAGGGTGGAATGCGGCCTGGCTGGTCCAACCCAAAAGGGAGCTTGATGGAGTTGCAGACGTAGGCCCTAAGCTTTCCCTGCTCCTCTGGAACCTCTCCCTGCTGGTAGTGCTGTCCTGACAGACAGGTATGCTCTCTCTACACTAGCCACTTTGCAAATGCACACCTTATCCTCAGGGCAGGGACTTAAAAAAATTCTGATGGCCACCTAGATGCAGCGAAGCCAACAGGAGAATTGCTCCAAGGAATCAAAAAAACCTTGTTTCCCTTGACTTTCCTTCCAGCTGCATTGCTGCTATGGATTAGTGCCCTCTACAGTGGAGAAAATAGACTGCACCTACTTACATCCATCTCTTTTGCAAGGCCCTCCCTAAACATTTGATGCTCTGTTAGAGGCCCAGTCTTCATGAGCATGGACATGTTTTGTTTAATAAATCTATCTTTCCTGGAATAATTGTATTGCATAGAATCAATTTATATTGAAATATTTTCAGATTTAAAGTGTCATGTTATTTCAGATTAGTTGGGAATAGACAGGTGATATAAGCTGCCATGTTAGGAATGGTTGAACTTGTTTGGTATCATAAATGTGTATATCTACATTGTTTTATTTCAAGTAGGCAGAATTTCCTGGCCACATGTAACTCTAGATGCTTTATCTGAAGCTCTCTCTCCATCCTGTCTCCCTTGGAGAGTGATGACTCAGGTTCTTGTAAACCGACACAGGGGAGGTGGGCAGACTGTGAGGCAATAGCACGATGTATCTGGATCTTGTACATGCACTTTTAAAGCTCAGATGTAAAAATGGAATTCCTGCCACAAGAGAACACATTCTATTAGTCTTAGCTAATACATTTTCTTCCACTGTGTATTAAAGGCCAACACCAAGCTAACATGAAATGTAAAAGGTTTGTGTTAGCACCAGTAGGTTGAATCACCGGAATCTTTTAATTTGCCTTGAAAATGCCAGTGGAGAGATTCCCCTATTGAAAATGAAGTCTCGATTGTCTCTTCTGCAAGACCATAAGTTAGATGTCCTGCTTGTTGCTGGCTTCCCCACATTATCTATAGTATAAAAAATCCACTAGAGAAGACTGACACCATTACTAGGCCTTGCAATGGTTGAGATAAATTAGTAAAACTGGAAATTTTAATAGAAAATGTTGCCAGTGGGATGTCTGAGAGATCAATGCATGACTTACCTTGCCAGCAACAGCAGAAGAATAAAATAAGTGTGAGCTGGCCCTTAAAGTGACCCCATCAGTTACATGACAAGATCCAAAAGGAAGCTGTCTGCAATAGAAGAGATATTACTGGAGACTCACCTCTTGAGTGGTTCATGTCTCCTACCTTCCGTCATTTTTGCGGTTCCTGTCTCTGATCCCTACATCACAACAGAACTCATTAGTGATGTAGGGGTTAGAGAGTAGAACCACAGCCAGTAGTAGGGGACACAGTCATTTTATGCTCCTGGAATACTAAAGAGTCTGACCAAGATTGCAAAGCTGAAAAGGAGGGAATGTAGGAGACTTAGAGCACTCTATATGTGAATATATTACCTCTTTAAAAATATTTTAAATCTAATAGCTAGGTATAAAATACCTAGCTATTAAAAGTTTATCTTTGTTGTCTTCTACACATCACAGATTCCTATGGGGACAAAAATCCATTAAAATTGGACATCTGCGGAAATCAGTTTAATTTGCATCCACTAGCTGTCCAGTTGGGTGCTGTAAAATGGACAGAGATGGCTCTTTACCACAACTTGCTGCCCAGGCTGACATAATGAGGCATCTCCAGGGAATAGCTTAAAAGTGGGTTGAATGATGCTAACTGCCATTCAACTCAGAAGAAGACTGGCACTGGACAATGAGGGAAGGACCAAGAGGGCAGAAATACATAGTAGAGAGGCCCTGTTGGAACTTTTTTTATTTTTTAGTGGAAAGAGGGTTATGGCAAGGAAAAAATCATTTAAGTTGAGTGTTAAATATAATCCTTTAACTAATCCATCTGTCATTGGCTGCACCCAAGAAGCTATAGCTAATGACCAGTGTATTTTAATGGGATGGGCAATGATTCTTCCATCTACCTTGTTTGTGTGGATGGAGGATTCTGTAAGTTTATTTTCATTGATGAAAAAACTAATCATGTTTGGCCATCCTAAATCTACTAATTAAAGGATAAGTTCATCTTCGGATTCTAAAAACATGTCACATGTTCCACCCACTTTTAGGGTGGAACATGTAACATGGTCCCGCTCCTGCAGCGGCTCGGTGATCTAATCCCTCTGTGTGACAGCAGTATATGGAGAAGTTCCCTTACCAGCTGTCACTTTTTGAAAAGACCATGGCTGTGTGGGGCTCCGCTGACATGGCTGTGTCATTCATTCACAGAGGGCTGGTTGAGGGTGTGGGAATTGCATCTGTTCTCGCAACCAAATTACGCTGCTCTTACGAGATGCACGCGACTACCATTAATTTTGAATGACACCCCACGCATCTCAGCCCGCAGCATGTTTTCGGGTGTAGGAACCGCAGGGGAATTGAATGGTCAAAAAGACCATATAATTTCCCTGTGACTGCATTTTTAAAAAGTTGCATGCACCTTTTTGTTTTTAGGGAAACGCAGGCTTGGCAACACATTCAAATGAAAAATCCTATCCTTTGTTCTAAACATTATTAGGGTCAAATCATTATTTGCATTCGACTGCAGTGACTATAGGATTCGAAACTTAAAGCAGAGTTCCACCCAAAAGTGGAAGCTCCACTTGTTTGCCTCCTCCCCCCCTCCACTGTCATATTTGGCACTTTTTGGGGGGAGGGGAGAGCGGATACCTGGTTTTGACAGGTACTCGCTCCCACTTCCAACTCAGTTCGCCACCCTCCTTCCTCTCGAAGTCTTCTGGGACACTTTACAGGTCCCAGAAGACTGCCGGACCAGTTAGGATGTGCAATACGACTTGCGCATGCACAGTGGGCACCCGGCTGTAAAGCTGCAAGCTGTCACAGCCTGGTACCACAGTTGAGATGTCGGGGAGAGAAGAGGGAAAGACAGTTTTTGTACCTGCTGACTTTTAATAAACACAAAAATGACTGGAACTCTGCTTTAAAGTTCTAAAGGCTAAAGGTTTATTTACTTAATGCATTCTCTGCATTAAGGTGAAAAAAACTTTCAAATGTTGCTTCCCCATAGCCTCCCGTAAGTTCTTATCTGAGACTGATCTCGATCCAGCACTGTGCCTGAGAGCAGCAGCTCTCTCCTATCGCTCTCCTCAATTGACATGAAGACAGCAGCGGGAGCCATGTCTCAATCACAGCCTACGAGTAGAGAGCAAGAGGCAGACCTGAGCTATGCTATGTGTGTTTATAGACATACACAGCATTGCTCAGGAGCGCACCTGCACATATGCCCCCATTGTAAGGTCTTGCTATGGGCACAGGCACTGAAGAGAAGGAACGGACAGAGCCGGAAGGGAACCCAGAAGAGGAGGTTTAGGGCCACTTTCAGCAATGCCATTAGACAGAGCAGGTAAGTATGAAAAGTTTATTTTTTTTTGCTGCTGTCCAAAGGTGTCTCCATTGCTCCACCATAAATATCCACATCCTAAGACAGGAAATGTGTTGCTGGCCAGATCACCAGGTGAAAATAAAGTTAAAAAGACTAAAAAAGAAAATTAATGCACCCTCGACATCTAAGTACTGTAAGCTGCAATATATAAAATGTTTGTTTTGGGGTTTAATACCAATTTAGGTCCTATAACTATTCATAGCACCTTTTTACAATAATTAACCCATGTATTCCACCTAAAGCAGAGTTTTTATTTATTTTAGATAGTATTACCCTTGAAATTACTTTCCAGTAAATGTCCCTTAATGAGAGAACACCATCATTTCAGTGTGGACATGCAGAATATCAGTATCCCTGTGAGAGCTGAAGGTAAAACCTCCTGTCCTGGATAAATCACATAATACCAGAGGAAGAACAGATGTGCTGAGCATTAGGATAATTCATCTGTTTATTCTATCTGTTCTGTAATATCTTTTATCTCAGTTCCGCTGCTGTCTGTCTCCATTCTGCCTCCCTGCATGTATCAAGGGACTCTGGTACTGTATAACAAGTTGGATTTTTCTTTTTACCATAAATTCTGACTCTCAGAAGCACAATTAAGCCTGGATAAAGCATACTTAGTGTAGAACCCAGCTGCTGCTCCTGAAAACATCTGGCTTCTTAGCACTTTTTGATACAAGAATTGCCAATAGCAACCAAAATACAACATATGTACTAATATTAACCCTCCCATCTTAAAAGAAAAAAATGTAAATTTTTTAAATAAATATCCTGGTCTTAAGTTAAAGATCAAGGCATGTCTCAGGTACATACAGTAAAACATGGAAATAAAATATGTATAGAAAACCTGACTCTTTATACCCATTACCCAAAAAATAAATACGCATATCTTTTGAAACAGACTAAACACTAAAGTTCATCACAACAGCTCTAACAGAGAAATGTATCCTTGGAGGCAGGAAACCTTTGGTCTGGGGGACAAACACAACTGAGTGATCCTTTCAATGTAGACACAGATTTCTGCAGGCTTAAGCAAGTGTATCATGTAATGTGTGCCTTGGTGCTTCACTGGGTGTTCCTAAAGGACATGGTTTGTTTTGACGCACACCTCTAACGTCCATACATGTAGTGACATGAACACTACTTTCTATGAGCCACTTGATAATGTGATCAGATCTGTTAATAATTCCAGGCAGTGGTGGATCGTTTGAGAGGAAAGAGCCATTGGGCATGCTGTAAGTTTTGGTAGACATTGAGGGAGCACCACCAAACTATATTTTGTAACTTAAACTTCTTGTTTTCTAAACCACAGAGGAACTGATGCAATACATATAAAAACATTTGAATTAACGCAGAGTAATTAATGTTCACAACTTTTTGGCATTTAACAATGATTATCAACCAAAATCCACCTGGGGCTGAAAATGTGTGTTCCAGATCCAGCATCACAAGATCAATTCTGTCTAGACAGTGAATTTGTTTGATGATCACTATGTGTATGGCTGCATAACAATATAAACAAAAGGTGCACATTTGCAAATACTGTATATGCAGCCATGCTGTCATACCTTAGCTTCTCTGCAAAGTGGAAGCATCCAAACTGGGACTAAAGGGGCTTTAGACAGAAATGTTTTTTCACCTTCAAGTAAGATGAGGTAAAAATAGGATTTACATAGGTACATAGGGTTACACAGCTGCCTTTCAGAAGATTGGAAACTGGCAAAGTTGCAGGACAGCCTGTATAACCACTCCCACTCCCATCATGCCTCAATTTTGTACCAAGAAATTGTAGAAGTAGATCTGTTAGGAATGGACTTGCCAATAGTGGTGGGACTCACCTGCCTTGTGGGTTGCAGTACCAGGACTGGCCAGCGGGTGCCCTCAGCAACCAGAGGCTCACTCCTGCAGTCAGCCAAAACACCTGAGGCTGATTGCAGAAGGTGCATATAAGGAATGGCCAGGCCTGTGATCAGGGCCTTGGTGTATGTTTTCCCAAAAGCCCCTGTACCTGCATCCTGTCGGCTTCCTGTCTGATCCTGCTTGATCCCGGACTCTGATTGAACTCCGCCTGTCCTGACCTCTGCTATTCCTGACCACTCTCCAGACTGCTCCTTTGGTACCTTGTCTGCCTGATTGTTCCTGACCCGGCCCGTCTGACTACGCTCTGCCTGCTCCTTTGTACCTTGCCTGCCCGTTTGCTACCTACCCGGCCTGCCCGACTACGCTTAGTATTGTTCTTTTGTTATCTGTTGGGGGTTTTGGTTTGGTTTGTTTGCACTGTGTTTATGTTTAGTCTTGCACTGCATTTATGTATTGTTTAGTCTTAAATAAATTATATTGTTTATACTATATCTGAAGCCTGCGTTTCCCTGTGTCAGTCCACACACCTCTGGTCATACCCGGAGCCCTGACAAGATCACAAGAACAGAGGGGTGAGACCCATGTCCCTTAAAGTACTCCAAGAAAAGGATTTTACAGTAAACAAACCAAAAATGTTTTTTTCTTATATGCATATTAAGGGAAACATGATGTATTTGGGTACATAGGGATGTCCAAAAATAGTCCAACTGTGAGGGAGGCAACACAGCAAACAATGCTCTTACAGTCCCACATGAACAATAGATTGACAATCATTATAGCTTACAGGGACACCTGAGGAACCTTACAACAGAAGCTGGAAACAGATGAGGAAATTCCTTGTCTTGCACAAGGAGCAAATACTTTCCAGATACAATTATAGACTTTTTGGGAAGTTGACTTACTAGCTTTCAAAAGCTAAGGATAACTGAATTAGGTAGGCCTTTATCCTTCTCTATCCTTTAGGTCACAGGTTTCAACAGCCAGATGCATAAATCCAATGACTGAGAAGTAGGATTTTAAAATGGTCTTTGAGACAGAAGATCTGAACAATCTGGGAAGGGCCACAGAGAGTCTTCCAGGAATCTGATGCAGTCTGAGTACCATCTTGACCCTGTGGAGCTGGTAAGGAAAGGGTTTCAGAGGGAGAAAGGTGTAGATCAGGTTGAACTGATCACACGGAGGCACCAGAGCATCCACTGCAAAGGTTAGAGGATCCCCTGATCTGCTGACAAACTTGGTCAGTTTATCGTTGAGCCTGGAAGCAAGGAGGTCCAAGTCTGGTTCCCCCATTGGAATCCCCATTGGTATAAGAGACCATTCTGCTAGGTTCAGACTTTGATAACCGAGGAAGCCTACCTGCTAGTTTTCAAATCCTGGAATATGTGCAAGTATGGAACACATAGTTCTGTTCATTTCAGAATCTGATTGGCTACTCTTTGTGCTGCAATACTTATTTTTCTCCCTGATGATGTAACCCACTGCCATAGCATTGTTGGACTGAATCCCTGTAGATGACCTTGCAGTTGAGTGGTCCAGTGTTAAAGAGATAACTGAAATGCTCTGAGTTCTAAAATGATGATTTGGAGCTGGTATTTCTCTGGCAAATAGGTCCCTTGCACTGCAAGGGTGTGCAGGACACCTCCCCTTTCTGACAGGGTGGCATCCATTGTGAAAACATTTCCCCAACTGCAGGGCTAGGTACATGACCCACCAGGCCAGGGAAAGATTGATCCTGGTCTTCAGGTGCAAGTGATAGTCCAGAGACTAAGCCTTCTTGCCCCATACAGAGCAAGAATATTGAGTTGCAACAGTATAGAGTGAAATGGGGCATATGAAAATGCTTCAAAGGAGGACACCATTAAGCCCAGAACACTCATGCAAAGGTCTAAGATCAATTTGCTGCTGTGCTACAGCATCAAATCATGGGAATAGAGAATTTGAGGCATTGCCCACAAAAGGAAGACCCTGGACAAGGAAATATCCAGGCTAAGGTCTAGATATTCTGTGGAAATCTCTGATGCAACAGTCAGGGGATTTGAAAGCCTCACCCTTCTTCTCCTTCTTTCTTTAGGGTTTCCATGATGGATCAGAGAGATTAGCAGTAGGTTCTGCTAGCATGTAAATTAGCGTATCCACTAAACTGGACAGCCCAAAAGTATTTTGTCTGTCCAGCACGATTTAGAATAATTTAAAGTGTATGTAGACCATTTCACCAAAAAATCGAAAGGTGAACTAACACCTTATACCCTCCCTATCTCCTGGTCTCTGCAGCAATTACCTCAGTGGGTAATTAGGTGTCATTGTCCATGCAGTCAGTACAGGGATTCTAACCCTTCTTTCCTTAGGGCTTCCAGAACAGATCAGATCAATTTGGATTGATGAAAGTAGTCATGTGCCAGCACGTGACTAATCAGTAAGAAACTTAGATAAGGTTGTAAATAGTTAAAATAGAGATCTAAGCAGCTTTGATATTATATACAAACATGCTGAGTTTTTGAAAAAGAAGTTCTCCTTTAATGATATCAGGAAAGTTTGAGGGAATACATATTAACCAATATATGACATATATTACATTTGGTATCATAGGTGTAAAATATGACATTCCTGGTGGCAGTAGCCAGACACTCATTATTGTACTTTTATCATCTCACTCCACTTCTAGCACTCTACCCAGTAAGGCCTCTTCAGTCACCCTGGAGAGATTGCAGAAAAGAATGTCACATAGAATTGGTGGACCTACAAGGTAGGATGGTTCGTGTCACTTTGGGCTCTTGACTGCTGACACAAAAAGATAAAAACTCAAGTATAACATGCACATGTAAAACAGCATACACATACCACAGCACTGGCTAATTAACAATACAGCACCACTTGAATAACAACATTGCTTACACTGTGATTTATTACAAAAATTTACAACTTTAGATGCACATTTAGATGCAAACCAGATTGTCTATCGATTTAAAAAGTATGTGCAACAGTTTGTGTGTTTGTGACCCTTGTGCCTGCAAAGCTGGGCAATAAACTGGTACAGCAATACCAATGAAAAGACTCAAAGAGAATTGTAAATAATGTAGTTCTGCAATAATGTATATATCATTAAATGTACTTTTGTTGGATACATTATTAATGTATTTTTGTACAACTATGTTATAATCAGCATTCGGTAGAGATATATTCTTCAACCAGTAGATGGCAGTGTCTATAATATCTGCATCTATGGTTAAACTCTATGTCTTTTCTCTAAAATAAAGTTCCTGTTTCCAGTGAAGCTGAAGAAAAAGGCATGTGGAGTGTGTACTGTCTGTTCTGAAGGGCTATATACATAATCTCTAACAGGTTATGGGCCAAGATGCCCTGACATACCTAGCTACAGCAAAAAAAGTGCAAGATACAGCATCAGAAAGAAGACTGCAACAGAATAAAATAAAAAATTACCAGTAAAACAGCTGCAACAAAGCTTTCATTTGCAAATCTGACAAACCAGAACTACCAGTCTTGGAAACTGAAGATGAAAATGCTGCTAATAAGAGAAGGTACATGGAAATGCATAAATGAAGTCAGGCTAGAACACCCTTTAGATGAGTGGATAAAGAAAAATCAGAAAGCTCAGAGCACAATCTCTCTTAGCATAGAAGATGATCAAATCATACATAAATGTAAGTGTGAAACTGCTAAAGGAATGTGGGAAGGATTACAAAAGGTGCATGAAAGAGCTTATCTCACCAATAAACTGTATTTGATTAGAAAGCTTTACCAAACCAAGCTGATGAAAGGCCAGGATATGCAGGATTACACAAGTACACTTTATAAATGGTTGAACACCTGAGAGGTATAGGAGAAGAAATAAAAGATTTCATGTCGTACCACATTGCTTAGTGGTTTACCAGAAAGTTATGGGATGCTTGTCACAGCACTTGATGCACATCCAGATGATGAACTGACACGGGAATATGTTAAGGGTAAGCTTGTAGAAGAATATAAGTGTAAAACAGAAAAAAATAATAGTGATGGTGCTTCTGTAGCAGAGTCTGCTTTAATGACAAAACATTTGATTAAAAACAGTAACATGCAACAAGAAACATGTGACTGCTTTGTGTGCAAGAAACAAGGCCATTTAAAAGTAGATTTCAGAATCTGGAAACCTATAATGCAAACTACAAAGGCCAAAAGTGTGAAGTGTGAAGAAACTGATTTTTCTTCAAATAATGAATATGTTTTCTAATCCAAAAGTTGCACCTCATCTTTTGCAGGTATGATGTGTTGATTCAAGAGCTATGTATCACATGACAAACAACCAAAATTTCTTTATTCCCCTTGACCAGAGTTAAAAAGAAAAGAATCCCCTCAGCTAGCAGGCAAATAATGGAATCAGAAGGAATAGGAGACGGGTTCTTTACTGTCCTATTTCCCAGAGTGTCACCAGAAAGATACATGTGAAAAATGTCCTATATGTCCCTTCTCTTGAAACTAATCTTTTGTCAGTGAAGAAATTTACAAAACAAGGCAATGTAGCGACCTTCCAAGATGACAGTTGTACAATCACAAAAGGGAATATTTTACTTGCAAAGGCTAAAATTACAGATGAACTGTATCAGCTGAACTGCGATGACGTGGTTAATACTGCCAAGGAGGAAAAACATTCAAACTGCATTCATACATGGCACTGACAACTTGGGAACAGAAGTCCTGATAGAATAAAGAAATTAACTGAGAATGACTATGCAAGCAGAATAAAGATTAGTCTTCTAGATTGTAAGCTCGAAAGAGCAGGGCCCTCGATCCCCTCATGTTTTGCATTGTATTGGTATTGTTCTGTCACATGTTCTGTCCCCCTTTGTAATGTACAGCGCTGAGTGAACTATTGGCGCTTTATAAATACTGTATAATAATAATAATAATAATAATGTGATCAAACAATGAAATGCACCAGCTATATAAAAGGAAAAATTACAAGAAAGCCTTTCCAAAGCAGAGTAACAGCAGAGCTAAAAAAAAAAACCCTCTGGACTTATTTAATTCATATCTGAATGGTCCAATGGAAAAATTGACTCCAGGAAAGGTATTTCCTAACATTTTTAGATGATTACTCCAGGTATGCTATACTTTATCTGTTGCACAACTATACCTGTTACACAACAAAAGTGAAGTACCAGAGAAACTTGAACAGTATTTGGATCAAACAAGCAACACATTTTGCAAAATTGCAAGTATATTGCGCACAGACAATGGAACTGAATGTACAGGTGATAGCACTCAGGTGATTTTCAGAAAGCATGGCATAATATTTCAAACTACTGTACCATGCAACCCAGAACAAAACGGAGCTTCAGAAAGAGTGAATCATACTCAATGTGAGAGTGGAGGAATCATGCTGTTTGATGCAGATATGCCAACTACAAACTGTACTTGGGAGAGGCAATTATGTGTGTATCTCCAAAATCGACTACCAGGAAAATTCCATATGAACTTTGAAATAAAAAAATCACAGAATTTGAACCATCTAAACATTTTTGGAAGCAAAGCCTATGTGCACATCCCAAAAGAAAAACGTACAAAATGGGATACTTGTGCAAAGGAAGGTTCACTTGTGGGGTACAGTGAATCTGAAAAGGGATACAGAATTCTACACCAAGACACAAACACGGTAACCATCAGTAAATGTGTAATTGGAACTTCAGTACATTCAAAAATTCATGAACTAACACAAATGCTTCAAACTGAGGGAAATTCCACATCAGTGTCACATGAAGATAAGCAACAAAGTGACAGAGAAATAGAAATTAATGCAGACAATCCAAATACTGTAAAAGACCAGGCCAGGCTACAAGAAGCTACAGTCAGGAAATTCACCAGCAGCAATAAAGGCATCCCAGCCAAATGGCTGTCCAATGTTGCTCGCTAAGCATTAAAACCAGAAAAGTGGATTAGAGCTGCTGATGAAGAGGTGATATCTCTTAGTGAACTGCAGACATGGACACTTTCAGAGTTACCTCATGGTAAACATGACTGCAGATGCTTTGACAAAACCGCTTCCAAGAAACAGATTTATAGAACTGAGATCTGAAATGGCACTAATATAAGGAGTAGTTGTTGAGTTGGGTTGTTGGAATACATTGTTCACGGATTTTTGTATAACAACTACATCAGTATCAGCATTTAGTAGAAATATATTCTTCAACCAGTAGATGGAAATATTTATAGGTTTGTAGCTGCATCTATGGTTAAACTCTACACAGTATGACTTTTCTCTAAAATAACGTTCCTGTTTCCTGTTTGCAGTGAAGCAGCAGAAAAACACATGTGAACTGTGCACTGTCTGTTCTGTAGGGCTATATACAGAATCTCTAACAATTTTTAAAATGCAAGCAGTGTATGTACCTGAATAAGAAGTTGTATCAGCATCCTTCAGCAGGGCTGGTGTGTAAGAGAAAGAAGCAGCACATGCATGCTGATAGGAGGAAAAAGTAGACAGACAAAGAGATAAGCCCATCACTGTGCTTCTTCTTTCAAAGTCCAGTCACAGGCTGGGACAGGTCCAGGACAGCTAGGTTTCATGTATGGCTGGGGATTGTAGACCCTCAGTGCAGCCTGCATGTTGAATGCTCGGAGAACGCACCCATGCTGGCTACAGCTGATCAGGTATAGGAATGCAAAAGAGACAAGGATCTGGGGAAGCAGAGAATACTGGACTCAAAGAATGTCAGAAAGTATAGTGCAGCACTGGGACTCTGGCAGTACAGCAAAACAGGAGTGTGAGGATATCTTACAGAAGTGGGATTCTGGATTTACATGAACACAGGGTAATGCTATGTACAAGGAACACAAAGGTACGCAGGGGTCCCAGAGAATGTAGATACACAGGAAACAGTTGGGGCGTAGGATACATTTAGAATAGGAAGAATACCCATTTATACCATGGGGAAAATCTAGAGTACCCACACCTACAGGGATTATGAGGGCCCTTGGAAGCGATGAGGCACAGATTCTAAGGAGCTCATGAAGTTAGAGATGGGCTGCACTGCAGATGCTTCCCAGGTTGCAACCCTCTGACTCACCCAAGCAGGCAGCTATTGGGAGCTAAAGGCTTTTTTTTGGTTTAATATAATTTTTATTCAGGTTTTGTATTTATAAAAACAGTAGACCAAAAGGTACAAGGTATAACAGTAATCATAAACCCCACAAACAAGAAAGAGGGTGTGGGGGATCACGTAACAGAACGAAAAAGAATAGAAAAGGAAATGTGACACATCATGACAATGAAAACAATCTGAAATATATGAATGCTATAAGGTGGAATGGAATCCCACCATAGACATCATGTCAAGCTATATACACCACTATGTTCCATTCAGGAAAAGGACACATACAGAGTCCAGCTACCTAACCCCCTGGGAGGCCGATGAAGAGCTGGACAACTGTAAACCATACTATGGCGAATCTCTGGAAATATTGCCAACAAACATGGCTAATTCAGTTGAGAACAGTGCTAGTATTAGTTGTCCTTGTATGTGTCGTTTAAACGAGGCGGAAGATGAGTAAACTATCTAGACCAGGGGTGGGCAAACTTTTTGACTTGAGGGCCGCAATGGGTTCATATATTGGACCCGGGGGCCGGACCAAGAGTAGATGAATTATGTGTATGTGTCATCCATAGTAAGTATAGTAATATTCCCCCATAGTAAGCAGAGTAATTAATCCCCCATATAGTAATTCATCCCCCATATAGTAATTCATCCCCCCATAGTAATTCACCCCCCCATAGTAATTCATCCCCCATATAGTAATTCATCCCCCATAGTAATTCATCCCCCATATAGTAATTCATCCCCCATAGTAATTCATCCCCCATATAGTAATTCATCCCCCATATAGTAATTCATCCCCCATAGTAATTCATCCCCCATAGTAATTCATCCCCCATATAGTAATTCATCCCCCATATAGTAATTCATCCCCCATAGTAATTCATCCCCCATATAGTAATTCATCCCCCATAGTAATTCATCCCCCATAGTAATTCATCCCCCATATAGTAATTCATTCCCCATATAGTAATTCATCCCCCCTATAGTAATTCATTCCCCATATTAATTCATCCCCCATATTAATTCATCCCCCATATAGTAATTCATCCCCCCTATAGTAATTCATCCCCCATATTAAGTCCCCAAGTCCCCCCTGTGTCAATTCACTTACCTTTGCTCCGCACGTTCCTCTTGCCGTGTTCCCACGCCGTTCCGGTGTAGCATGAAAATCTGTCTCCTATGAGGATCTGTCCCCCTCGACGTATCTGCGCATGTGCCAGTTTCAGGCATTAGCAGCCGATCGGCGATCTCCGGCACATGCGCAGATACGTCGAGGGGGACAGATCCTCATAGGAGACAGATTTTCATGCTACACCGTTCTTCAGGGCGGACTGTGAGAGGAGCCTAGCTCCGCGGGCTGGATTAAAAGGTCCGCCGGGCCGTATACGGCCCGCGGGCCGTAGTTTGCCCATTGCTGATCTAGACCCTTCAAAGAGCAAGAAAATTATTCAAAAGCTCATTATCCTGAGCCAGTAGTTCCTCCGTTCTCATGGTATCATTCACACTTTGTACCCAATGTAAAAGGGAAGGAGTGTCAGATGATTTCCACAGGGAGGGTATCAACTGTCTACCAGCGGACATGAAAAAGCGAAGCAAACTTTTTTTGTTGACGTATAGACCCCAGTAAAATGGATAGCAAAGCAATTTCTGGAGAAGGAGAAAGTGACTCACCATAGATGATGTTATACAGGTCAAAGATTCTCTTCCAAAACAGTACATATCAAAGGTAAATGGGGACAGGGAGCGCTCAAAACATCTACCCTGTGTGTGTCGGGGGTGGACCATCAGTAGTTGGAGTTAATTGAAGGCCCATATGGAGATAAAGCCCAAGTCCATCTTTAATGGAGGGCTTTTGGTTATATGGGCTTGTAAGAGGAGGCAGCTGGCTGTAAGAGCTTGTAGATACTCCTAGATGCAGGTAGAGAAGAGAGACAGCGGTTCCACTCTAAGTTTAGAAGGTTTAAAATCAGGCAAATTTAATGGTAAAATGCACTCACAGGCAGGTAGCAAGTAGGCATGTCAAGAGAATGGAGGTCCGGTGGAGCAGGAAGTCCTTAGCTGCACTCTGGGTGTATCCCTGCTACTCCAGTGGTGTCCAGGGCTCAGGGAGTTGCAGAGGGGCTAAGGACTTCCTGCTCCATTGGACCTCCATTTTCTTGACATGCCTACCATTAAATTTGCCTGATTTAAAACCTTCTACACTTAAGAGTGGCACCACGCTCTCTTGTCTACCTAATTCTGGACTATCCTACTACGTTTCCCATCCCTATCCCCAGTTCTACTAAGAAAAAAAAAAATCCCCTAGACTGGTCATTGAAGACAACAAGCAAAAGTGTGTGTGTGTGCACCTGGCTATACAAAGTACCTTGTGTCTGGCTGCAGGGCGATGATGGAGAAGACCTGGGCAAAAATACAAGTGGTGCCTATGGGGGTAGCGGTACATGTGGAAGATGTGAAATGCTTTCAAGCAGCATTAAATCTAGAGATGAGCGAATCGAACATGACGAAGTGGAATTCGTTCCGAAGATTTGGAAAAATTCTATTCGCGACGAATCCGAAGATTAGCAAACTTCGGCTGCACGAATCGAATTTTCCCAAAAATGGCGGCGACATGTGTGGCGACAGGAGAAAATGGACAGAGAAGATGGGGCGGGGATCTCTGGGAAGGCGCGCAGACAAGGCGCGCTGACCCATAATGCATTCATGAGTCATGAATCATGACATGTGATCGCATTAGCCAATCAGCAGCCAGCCAGCCAGCACTGTGTAATGGTGGAGCTATAAATCGCGGCCATCTTAGAATTCTCCATTAGCCTCCGGTCATTCAAGAGAGACAGACCTCTGTGTATTGAGGGACAGAGTTAGGGCCACAGAGACTTTAGGGCCACAGAATCGTTACTCAGGGACACAGAATTGTTACTCAGGGACACAGAATCGTTACTCAGGGACACAGAATCGTTACTCAGGGACACAGAATCGTTACTTAGGGCCACAGCTATCAAAGAATCAAAAATTTAAAGTGACATACACCCTTTTTTTTTTTGGTGGCTGTCGTGCACAGTTGGTGCTGCAGTTTGCTGATTGTGCAAAATAAACTGACTTTCTGCTTCACAACCACTATTGTACGTTCAAAGAGTTAAATCCATTTACACGCCGGCTGGCGGTAATATTTTTTGGGTGATAAGTGCATTCCAGTGACACAAACGTAGAGTTTCCAGCCAATTGCAAGCTGCAATTGACCGATTGTGTACAATAAACTGACTTTCTGCTTCACAACCACTATTGTACGTTCAAAGAGTTAGATCCATTTACACGCTGGGTGGCGGTAATATTTTTTGGGTGACTAGTGCATTCCAGTGACATAAACGTACAGTTTCCAGCCAACGGCAAGCTGCAATTGACCGATTGTGCTAAATAAACTGACTTTCTGCTTCACAACCACTATTGTACGTTCAAAGAGTTAAATCCATTTACACGCCGGCTGGCGGTAATATTTTTTGGGTGATTAGTGCATTCCAGTGACAAATGTACAGTTTCCAGCCAACGGCAAGCTGCAATTGACCGATTGTGTACAATAAACTGACTTTCTGCTTCACAACCACTATTGTACGTTCAAAGAGTTAAATCCATATACACGCCGGGTGGCGGTAATATTTTTTGGGTGATTAGTGCATTCCAGTGACATAAACGTACAGTTTCCAGCCAACGGCAAGCTGCAATTGACCGATTGTGCTAAATAAACTGACTTTCTGCTTCACAACCACTATTATACGTTCAAAGAGTTAAATCCATATACACGCCGGGTGGCGGTAATATTTTTTGGGTGATTAGTGCATTCCAGTGACATAAACGTACAGTTTCCAGCCAACGGCAAGCTGCAATTGACCGATTGTGCTAAATAAACTGACTTTCTGCTTCACAACCACTATTGTACGTTCAAAGAGTTAGATCCATTTACACGCCGGGTGGCGGTAATATTTTTTGGGTGATTAGTGCATTCCAGTGACATAAACGTACAGTTTCCAGCCAACGGCAAGCTGCAATTGACCGATTGTGCTAAATAAACTGACTTTCTGCTTCACAACCACTATTGTACATTCAAAGAGTTAAATCCATTTACACGCCGGCTGGCGGTAATATTTTTTGGGTGATTAGTGCATTCCAGTGACAGAAACGTACAGTTTCCAGCCAACGGCAAGCTGCAATTGACCGATTGTGTACAATAAACTGACTTTCTGCTTCACAACCACTATTGTACGTTCAAAGAGTTAGATCCATTTACACGCCGGGTGGCGGTAATATTTTTTGGGTGATTAGTGCATTCCAGTGACATAAACGTACAGTTTCCAGCCAACGGCAAGCTGCAATTGACCGATTGTGCTAAATAAACTGACTTTCTGCTTCACAACCACTATTGTACGTTCAAAGAGTTAAATCCATTTACACGCCGGCTGGCGGTAATATTTTTTGGGTGATTAGTGCATTCCAGTGACAGAAACGTACAGTTTCCAGCCAACGGCAAGCTGCAATTGACCGATTGTGTACAATAAACTGACTTTCTGCTTCACAACCACTATTGTACGTTCAAAGAGTTAAATCCATTTACACGCCGGCTGGCGGTAATATTTTTTGGGTGATTAGTGCATTCCAGTGACAGAAACGTACAGTTTCCAGCCAACGGCAAGCTGCAATTGACCGATTGTGTACAATAAACTGACTTTCTGCTTCACAACCACTATTGTACGTTCAAAGAGTTAGATCCATTTACACGCCGGGTGGCGGTAATATTTTTTGGGTGATTAGTGCATTCCAGTGACATAAACGTACAGTTTCCAGCCAACAGCAAGCTGCAATTGACCGATTGTGCTAAATAAACTGACTTTCTGCTTCACAACCACTATTGTACGTTCAAAGAGTTAAATCCATATACACGCCGGGTGGCAGTAATATTTTTTGGGTGATTAGTGCATTCCAGTGACATAAACGTACAGTTTCCAGCCAACGGCAAGCTGCAATTGACCGATTGTGCTAAAAAAACTGACTTTCTGCTTCACAACCACTATTGTACGTTCAAAGAGTTAGATCCATTTACACGCCGGGTGGCGGTAATATTTTTTGGGTGATTAGTGCATTCCAGTGACATAAACGTACAGTTTACAGCCAACGGCAAGCTGCAATTGACCGATTGTGCTAAATAAACTGACTTTCTGCTTCACAACCACTATTGTACGTTCAAAGAGTTAAATCCATATACACGCCGGGTGGCGGTAATATTTTTTGGGTGATTAGTGCATTCCAGTGACATAAACGTACAGTTTCCAGCCAACGGCAAGCTGCAATTGACCGATTGTGTACAATAAACTGACTTTCTGCTTCACAACCACTATTGTACGTTCAAAGAGTTAAATCCATATACACGCCGGGTGGCGGTAATATTTTTTGGGTGATTAGTGCATTCCAGTGACATAAACGTACAGTTTCCAGCCAACGGCAAGCTGCAATTGACCGATTGTGCAAAATAAACTGACTTTCTGCTTCACAACCACTATTGTACGTTCAAAGAGTTAGATCCATTTACACGCCGGGTGGCGGTAATATTTTTTGGGTGATTAGTGCATTCCAGTGACATAAACGTACAGTTTCCAGCCAACAGCAAGCTGCAATTGACCGATTGTGCTAAATAAACTGACTTTCTGCTTCACAACCACTATTGTACGTTCAAAGAGTTAAATCCATATACACGCCGGGTGGCGGTAATATTTTTTGGGTGATTAGTGCATTCCAGTGACATAAACGTACAGTTTCCAGCCAACGGCAAGCTGCAATTGACCGATTGTGCTAAATAAACTGACTTTCTGCTTCACAACCACTATTGTACGTTCAAAGAGTTAAATCCATATACACGCCGGGTGGCGGTAATATTTTTTGGGTGATTAGTGCATTCCAGTGACATAAACGTACAGTTTACAGCCAACGGCAAGCTGCAATTGACCGATTGTGCTAAATAAACTGACTTTCTGCTTCACAACCACTATTGTACGTTCAAAGAGTTAGATCCATTTACACGCCGGGTGGCGGTAATATTTTTTGGGTGATTAGTGCATTCCAGTGACATAAACGTACAGTTTCCAGCCAACGGCAAGCTGCAATTGACCGATTGTGCTAAATAAACTGACTTTCTGCTTCACAACCACTATTGTACATTCAAAGAGTTAGATCCATTTACACGCCGGGTGGCGGTAATATTTTTTGGGTGATTAGTGCATTCCAGTGACATAAACGTACAGTTTCCAGCCAACGGCAAGCTGCAATTGACCGATTGTGCTAAATAAACTGACTTTCTGCTTCACAACCACTATTGTACGTTCAAAGAGTTAAATCCATTTACACGCCGGCTGGCGGTAATATTTTTTGGGTGATTAGTGCATTCCAGTGACAGAAACGTACAGTTTCCAGCCAACGGCAAGCTGCAATTGACCGATTGTGTACAATAAACTGACTTTCTGCTTCACAACCACTATTGTACGTTCAAAGAGTTAGATCCATTTACACGCCGGGTGGCGGTAATATTTTTTGGGTGATTAGTGCATTCCAGTGACATAAACGTACAGTTTCCAGCCAACGGCAAGCTGCAATTGACCGATTGTGCAAAATAAACTGACTTTCTGCTTCACAACCACTATTGTACGTTCAAAGAGTTAGATCCATTTACACGCCGGGTGGCGGTAATATTTTTTGGGTGATTAGTGCATTCCAGTGACATAAACGTACAGTTTCCAGCCAACAGCAAGCTGCAATTGACCGATTGTGCTAAATAAACTGACTTTCTGCTTCACAACCACTATTGTACGTTCAAAGAGTTAAATCCATATACACGCCGGGTGGCGGTAATATTTTTTGGGTGATTAGTGCATTCCAGTGACATAAACGTACAGTTTCCAGCCAACGGCAAGCTGCAATTGACCGATTGTGCTAAATAAACTGACTTTCTGCTTCACAACCACTATTGTACGTTCAAAGAGTTAAATCCATATACACGCCGGGTGGCAGTAATATTTTTTGGGTGATTAGTGCATTCCAGTGACATAAACGTACAGTTTCCAGCCAACGGCAAGCTGCAATTGACCGATTGTGTACAATAAACTGACTTTCTGCTTCACAACCACTATTGTACGTTCAAAGAGTTAAATCCATATACACGCCGGGTGGCGGTAATATTTTTTGGGTGATTAGTGCATTCCAGTGACATAAACGTACAGTTTCCAGCCAACGGCAAGCTGCAATTGACCGATTGTGCAAAATAAACTGACTTTCTGCTTCACAACCACTATTGTACGTTCAAAGAGTTAGATCCATTTACACGCCGGGTGGCGGTAATATTTTTTGGGTGATTAGTGCATTCCAGTGACATAAACGTACAGTTTCCAGCCAACAGCAAGCTGCAATTGACCGATTGTGCTAAATAAACTGACTTTCTGCTTCACAACCACTATTGTACGTTCAAAGAGTTAAATCCATATACACGCCGGGTGGCGGTAATATTTTTTGGGTGATTAGTGCATTCCAGTGACATAAACGTACAGTTTCCAGCCAACGGCAAGCTGCAATTGACCGATTGTGCTAAATAAACTGACTTTCTGCTTCACAACCACTATTGTACGTTCAAAGAGTTAAATCCATATACACGCCGGGTGGCGGTAATATTTTTTGGGTGATTAGTGCATTCCAGTGACATAAACGTACAGTTTCCAGCCAACGGCAAGCTGCAATTGACCGATTGTGCTAAATAAACTGACTTTCTGCTTCACAACCACTATTGTACGTTCAAAGAGTTATATCCATTTACACGCCGGGTGGCGGTAATATTTTTTGGGTGATTAGTGCATTCCAGTGACATAAACGTACAGTTTCCAGCCAACGGCAAGCTGCAATTGACCGATTGTGCTAAATAAACTGACTTTCTGCTTCACAACCACTATTGTACGTTCAAAGAGTTAAATCCATATACACGCCGGGTGGCGGTAATATTTTTTGGGTGATTAGTGCATTCCAGTGACATAAACGTACAGTTTCCAGCCAACGGCAAGCTGCAATTGACCGATTGTGTACAATAAACTGACTTTCTGCTTCACAACCACTATTGTACGTTCAAATAGTTAAATCCATATACACGCCGGGTGGCGGTAATATTTTTTGGGTGATTAGTGCATTCCAGTGACATAAACGTACAGTTTCCAGCCAACGGCAAGCTGCAATTGACCGATTGTGCTAAATAAACTGACTTTCTGCTTCACAACCACTATTGTACGTTCAAAGAGTTAAATCCGGTTTTATTTTTGGGGTGCTTATTGAATTAAAGAGCATGTCAGACAACACGCAGAGGAGTGGCAGAGGAGGCAATGTTTCAGGAGCGAGCAGACGTGGCAGCAGAGGAAGGGGTCGAGGCAGCACTAGTCGCAGCCAGAGGCCAGTGCTCCCGGTGTCATCCAGCGGTCGTGTCTCCACCGACAACCCTGCCGTCATCGATTGGTTGGCTCGGTCGTCTTCCTCTTCCCAGGTCACCTCTGACACCTACAGCCAACGGTCGGTGGGTACGTCAGACACAACCGTTAGTTGGCATGGCCCGGGAGCAAGCCCACTGAAATCACGTGTCCTCGACCTGCCCCTGTCCTTTGGTGTTCCCTCACCAAGCGAAGTATCGCATGCTGTGGGCTCAGCCCCACTGTACAGTGAGGAAGAGCTAACAGAGGGCGGTCAGGAACGGGGGGAGACATCCGCCTCTTCAGCAGCCAGGCAAAGAAGTACTGGCGAGGAGAGTGGCTCGGTAGCCGGTCTAGAGACAGGTCTGTCTCCTGACCCACACGCAGCCGAGGGGGCTAGTAGTGACGCGGAGACCCTAATTGATGATGATGAGGCTGATCGCACTTGGCAGCCTCGTCGTCATCAGGCTATTGCTTCCGCATCATCAGGAGAAGAGGGTGCCAGCTTGCCAGCGAGCAAAACAGTCGGTGGGTTGCCCAGGAGGCAGCAGGGTCGCAGCAGTGTCAGTGGAGCCAAACGGCCACGGAGTAGAGCACCAGCTCCACTGCAGCCTACCACCACGGCCAGTAGTGGTGCCGGTGTGCACGGAGGAAGTAGCAGTCAGCCAGTGAGGAGTAGCGGGGGCAAAGTTTCCTACTCGGCGGTGTGGCAATTTTTCGTCAAGCCGCCCGAGGAAGTAAACGTAGCCGTATGTCGACTATGTGGCCAGAAAGTCAAGCGTGGCCAGGGGGCCAATGTTGGGACTACAGCGTTGCGTCAGCATATGCAGCGTCGCCATTCGGTGGCCTGGGAAAACCGTGATAAAGATACGGCGGTTCTGCCTGCCCCAGCCCCCGCTCCATCACCCGCTCCGTTACTTGCTCCGTCACCCGACGTCAATCGCCCTCTATCAGCCAGTCAAGGCTCCAACACCTCTGCTGAGGGGAGTTGTCGCTCGTTGGCATCTTCCGCTCGTTCAGATGCTCCTTCTCCTGCTACTCCTCTTCAAGGATTCCGTCAGCAGTCTTTCTTGGAATCCGTTTCCAAGAGACAACAGTTTGCGAGCACGCACCCGACGGTGCAGAAGCTGAACGTCCTCCTGTCCAAGTTGCTGGTGCTGCAGTCCCTCCCTTTCCAAGTGGTGGACTCAGCACCTTTCCGAGAAATGATGGCTTGTGCCGAGCCGCGGTGGAGAGTGCCAAGCCGGCATTTCTTCGCCAAAAAGGCAGTGCCAGCCCTGCATTCACATGTAGAAGAGATGGTGGGCCAGTCTTTGAGCATGTTGGTCTCTGCCAAAGTGCACGGCAGCGCCGACGTGTGGAGCTGTAACTACGGTCAGGGACAGTACATGTCATTTACGGCCCACTGGGTGAACGTGGTGCCGGCACAGCCGCACCAGCAACTTGGACAGGTCACGCCGCTTTTGCCTCCACGTTTGCATGTCCTTGGTCCAGCAAAGATGTCCGCCTCTACCACCTCTTCTTCCGCCGTGTCCTCAGCCGCCACCCCCGTGCCAAGTCCCATTACGCGACCGGCATATCACATGTGCAGGGCGCAACGGTGTCACGCTGTGCTGCACCTGGTATGCCTTGGAGAACGTAGTCACACAGGGGAGGAACTTCTGAGTGTAATGAACAGAGAAATCGACAGATGGCTGTTTCCGCGCAAACTGAAAATCGGAACCATGTTGACCGACAACGGAAAGAACATGGTGTCTGCTCTGCGTCAAGGAAGGTTGTGCCATGCGCCATGCATGGCTCACGTGTTCAATCTGGTTGTCAAGCGGTTCCTAAAATCCACCATCCCACTGCAAGACATCCTTAAAATGTCACGTAAACTTTGCATGCATTTCAGCCATTCCTACACCGCAAAGCACACCCTCCTTGAGCTGCAGCGGCAGAACGGAATTCCACAGCATCGCCTGATCTGCGACGTTGCAACAAGGTGGAATTCAACCCTACATATGTTAGACCGCCTTTACGAACAGGGAAAGGCCATCACCAATTTCCTGATGTTACAAGCGGATAAAGGTACTCCCCTGTGTAACTTAGATGTCAGCCATTGGCAGCTCATGCGTGACACCTGCCGCTTGCTCAGGCCCTTTGAGGAGGCCACGCTATTCGTGAGTCGGCAGGACTATGGGATGAACGACGTCATTCCTCTGTTGCACGTCCTGGAACAAATGCTGTTAACAATGGCTGGTCAGGGTGCGGTAGACGTGGCGCACAGATCTCAACGCCACATGACCCCTGTGGGGGCAGGACCGGAAGAAGAGGAGGAGGTAGAGGAGGACATTGGTGCTCAGGAATTATTGAGTGAAATTGGTGGTTTTTCCACTCAGCGGACAGGAGTGGAGGAGCAGGAGCATCTGGTAGAGGAGGAGGAGGAGACAGAGGACCCAGACGCACCGTGGCAGTATGCTGTGGAGATGGAGGCAGGGAGTCCCTCGCATTCCTTGGCACAAATGGCCCATAGCATGCTCGGTTGCTTGCGTAGCGACAGCCGAATAATAACCATCAGACAGCGGGATGACTTTTGGCTGTCCACCTTGTTGGACCCTCGCTACCGTTCAAAAATGGTGGCCTTTTTCACACCTGCTGAGAGGGAGGCCAAAATAAAGTACTATAAAAACCACCTATGTAGTCAGTTGGTGTAGAAATTAACAGTTGGTCTCTGCCTTTCTGCGCCAACGTCCATGCTCAGACACTGTGGGCCCTGTGCGCTCGCGTTCCGCTGCCATGGCAGCAGGGGAGGGGTGGGGTGGTAGGAGCAGTGGCAGCTCCACCAGCAGCGGCTTCCTCAGTCTGCAGTCGATGATGAGTAGCTTTCTTCACCAGCGCAGTGAGGAAACTACTAACCAGCCGCAGCAGCAGCAGCATCAGGTGGACCTGGAGCAGGACCTCAAACAACAGGCTTGGGCCTACTTGGACAGCACCCTGCCAACCGAGGTAGACAATCCCCTTGACTACTGGGCAACGAAACTTGACCTTTGGCCCAAACTAGCTGAATTTGCCCTTGAAAGGCTGTCATGCCCGGCCAGTAGCGTGGCATCGGAGCGCGTGTTTAGTGCGGCAGGAGGTATTGTAACTCCGCGGAGGACACGACTGTCCACCCAAAGTGTGGAGAGACTCACGTTTGTAAAAATGAATCAGGCGTGGATTAGTCTGGGTTTCAAACCACCAGTTCCTGACACAACTGACCTAATAACCTAGCCGTTCAGGCCGCTCCCTGAACACCTCGGGAATTGCTTTGTATATCTGTCGCCTTAGAGGCCGCTGTCTGAACAGCTCATGAATTGCTTTCTATATGTGTCGCCTTTGAGGCCGCTGGCTGGACAGCTGATGAATTGATTTGTATATATGTACTTATTGTCCGCTGTCCGGACAGCTCATGAATTACTTTTTGTATATTGCCTTCCAAACCACTCTCAGAATAAGTCATGATATTCATGCTGTGTATAGCCTTATAGGCCAATGGTCAATCAAGTCATGATTGTTATAGTGTGTATAGCCTTATAGGCTGCTGTCTTTACAACTTTATAATTCCATGCAGTATATAGCCCTATCGGCCACTTTCTGGCATCCAGTTGCTATAGCCCCCATCACCACACTGTGCCACGGGCCCCTGTACCGCCTTCTCATACTGCTGCCAGATCCATCCTCTGCCATGTGCGTCTTTGTCGTCTGCTCACGCTGCTGGGTTCCAGTTTTAAACCTAGGCCTGTGTATGGCTTCCGAATACTGCTGCCTCCACCGCCACCCTGCGCCATGTGCCTCTGTCGTCTGCTCACGCTGCTGACGGCTTCCGCTTTTTAACCGAGGCCTGTGTTTGGCTTCCGAATACTGCTGCATCCACCGCCACCCTGCGCCATGTGTCTCTGTCGTCTGCTCACACTGCTGACGGCTTCCGCTTTTTAACCGAGGCCTGTGTTTGGCTTCCGAATACTGCGGCATCCACCGCCACCCTGCACCATGTGTCTCTGTCATCTGCTCACGCTGCTGACGGCTTCCGCTTTTTAACCTAGGCCTGTGTATGGCTTCCGAATACTGCTGCCTCCACCGCCACCCTGCGCCATGTGCCACTTTCAGGTCTCCTTACACTGTTGGTGGGTTCCATTTTGTGATAGGGTGCTGTATGGCCTTCCATTGCTCCTGCCTCCACCGCCACCCTGCGCCATGTGCCTCTGTCGTCTGCTCACGCTGCTGACGGCTTCCGCTTTTTAACCGAGGCCTGTGTTTGGCTTCCGAATACTGCTGCATCCACCGCCACCCTGCGCCATGTGTCTCTGTCGTCTGCTCACGCTGCTGACGGCTTCCGCTTTTTAACCTAGGCCTGTGTATGGCTTCCGAATACTGCTGCCTCCACCGCCACCCTGCGCCATGTGCCTCTGTCGTCTGCTCACGCTGCTGACGGCTTCCGCTTTTTAACCAAGGCCTGTGTTTGGCTTCCGAATACTGCTGCATCCACCGCCACCCTGCGCCATGTGTCTCTGTCGTCTGCTCACGCTGCTGACGGCTTCCGCTTTTTAACCTAGGCCTGTGTATAGCTTCCGAATACTGCTGCCTCCACCACCACCCTGCGCCATGTGCCACTTTCAGGTCTCCTTACACTGTTGGTGGGTTCCATTTTGTGATAGGGTGCTGTATGGCCTTCCATTGCTGCTGCCTCCACCGCCACCCTGCGCCATGTGCCTCTGTCATCTGCTCACGCTGCTGACGGCTTCCGCTTTTTAACCGAGGCCTGTGTTTGGCTTCCGAATACTGCTGCCTCCACCGCCACCCTGCGCCATGTGTCTCTGTCGTCTGCTCACGCTGCTGACGGCTTCCGCTTTTTAACCTAGGCCTGTGTATGGCTTCCGAATACTGCTGCCTCCACCGCCACCCTGCGCCATGTGCCTCTGTCGTCTGCTCACGCTGCTGACGGCTTCCGCTTTTTAACCGAGGCCTGTGTTTGGCTTCCGAATACTGCTGCATCCACCGCCACCCTGCGCCATGTGTCTCTGTCATCTGCTCACGCTGCTGACGGCTTCCGCTTTTTAACCGAGCCCTGTGTTTGGCTTCCGAATACTGCTGCATCCACCGCCACCCTGCGCCATGTGTCTCTGTCATCTGCTCACGCTGCTGACGGCTTCCGCTTTTTAACCTAGGCCTGTGTATGGCTTCCGAATACTGCTGCCTCCACCGCCACCCTGCGCCATGTGCCTCTGTCGTCTGCTCACGCTGCTGACGGCTTCCGCTTTTTAACCGAGGCCTGTGTTTGGCTTCCGAATACTGCTGCATCCACCGCCACCCTGCGCCATGTGTCTCTGTCGTCTGCTCACGCTGCTGACGGCTTCCGCTTTTTAACCTAGGCCTGTGTATGGCTTCCGAATACTGCTGCCTCCACCGCTACCCTGCGCCATGTGCCTCTGTCGTCTGCTCACGCTGCTGACGGCTTCCGCTTTTTAACCGAGGCCTGTGTTTGGCTTCCGAATACTGCTGCATCCACCGCCACCCTGCGCCATGTGTCTCTGTCGTCTGCTCACGCTGCTGACGGCTTCCGCTTTTTAACCTAGGCCTGTGTATGGCTTCCGAATACTGCTGCCTCCACCGCCACCCTGCGCCATGTGCCTCTGTCGTCTGCTCACGCTGCTGACGGCTTCCGCTTTTTAACCGAGGCCTGTGTTTGGCTTCCGAATACTGCTGCATCCACCGCCACCCTGCGCCATGTGTCTCTGTCGTCTGCTCACGCTGGTGACGGCTTCCGCTTTTTAACCGAGGCCTGTGTTTGGCTTCCGAATACTGCTGCATCCACCGCCACCCTGCGCCATGTGTCTCTGTCGTCTGCTCACGCTGCTGACGGCTTCCGCTTTTTAACCTAGGCCTGTGTATGGCTTCCGAATACTGCTGCCTCCACCGCCACCCTGCGCCATGTGCCACTTTCAGGTCTCCTTACACTGTTGGTGGGTTCCATTTTGTGATAGGGTGCTGTATGGCCTTCCATTGCTGCTGCCTCCACCGCCACCCTGCGCCATGTGCCTCTGTCGTCTGCTCACGCTGCTGACGGCTTCCGCTTTTTAACCGAGGCCTGTGTTTGGCTTCCGAAAACAGCTGCATCCACCGCCACCCTGTGCCATGTGTCTCTGTCGTCTGTTCACGCTGCTGACGGCTTCCGCTTTTTAACCTAGGCCTGTGTATGGCTTCCGAATACTGCTGCCTCCACCGCCACCCTGCGCCATGTGCCTCTGTCGTCTGCTCACGCTGCTGACGGCTTCCGCTTTTTAACCGAGGCCTGTGTTTGGCTTCCGAATACTGCTGCATCCACCACCACCCTGCGCCATGTGTCTCTGTCGTCTGCTCACGCTGCTGACGGCTTCCGCTTTTTAACCGAAGCCTGTGTTTGGCTTCCGAATACTGCTGCATCCACCGCCACCCTGCGCCATGTGTCTCTGTCGTCTGCTCACGCTGCTGACGGCTTCCGCTTTTTAACCTAGGCCTGTGTATGGCTTCCGAATACTGCTGCCTCCACCGCCACCCTGCGCCATGTGCCACTTTCAGGTCTCCTTACACTGTTGGTGGGTTCCATTTTGTGATAGGGTGCTGTATGGCCTTCCATTGCTGCTGCCTCCACCGCCACCCTGCACCATGTGCCTCTGTCGTCTGCTCACGCTGCTGATGGCTTCCACTTTTTAACCGAGGCCTGTGTTTGGCTTCCGAATACTGCTGCATCCACCGCCACCCTGCGCCATGTGTCTCTGTCGTCTGCTCACGCTGCTGACGGCTTCCGCTTTTTAACCTAGGCCTGTGTATGGCTTCCGAATACTGCTGCCTCCACCGCCACCCTGCGCCATGTGCCACTTTCAGGTCTCCTTACACTGTTGGTGGGTTCCATTTTGTGATAGGGTGCTGTATGGCCTTCCATTGCTGCTGCCTCCACCGCCACACTGCGCCATGTGCCTCTGTCGTCTGCTCACGCTGCTGACGGCTTCCGCTTTTTAACCGAGGCCTGTGTTTGGCTTCCGAATACTGCTGCATCCACCGCCACCCTGCGCCATGTGTCTCTGTCGTCTGCTCACGCTGCTGACAGCTTCCGCTTTTTAACCTAGGCCTGTGTATGGCTTCCGAATACTGCTGCCTCCACCGCCACCCTGCGCCATGTGCCTCTGTCGTCTGCTCACGCTGCTGACGGCTTCCGCTTTTTAACCGAGGCCTGTGTTTGGCTTCCGAATACTGCTGCATCCACCGCCACCCTGCGCCATGTGTCTCTGTCGTCTGCTCACGCTGCTGACGGCTTCCGCTTTTTAACCGAGGCCTGTGTTTGGCTTCCGAATACTGCTGCATCCACCGCCACCCTGCGCCATGTGTCTCTGTCGTCTGCTCACGCTGCTGACGGCTTCCGCTTTTTAACCTAGGCCTGTGTATGGCTTCCGAATACTGCTGCCTCCACCGCCACCCTGCGCCATGTGCCTCTGTCGTCTGCTCACGCTGCTGACGGCTTCCGCTTTTTAACCGAGGCCTGTGTTTGGCTTCCGAATACTGCTGCATCCACCGCCACCCTGCGCCATGTGTCTCTGTCGTCTGCTCACGCTGCTGACGGCTTCCGCTTTTTAACCGAGGCCTGTGTTTGGCTTCCGAATACTGCTGCATCCACCGCCACCCTGCGCCATGTGTCTCTGTCGTCTGCTCACGCTGCTGACGGCTTCCGCTTTTTAACCTAGGCCTGTGTATGGCTTCCGAATACTGCTGCCTCCACCGCCACCCTGCGCCATGTGCCACTTTCAGGTCTCCTTACACTGTTGGTGGGTTCCATTTTGTGATAGGGTGCTGTATGGCCTTCCATTGCTGCTGCCTCCACCGCCACCCTGCGCCATGTGCCTCTGTCGTCTGCTCACGCTGCTGACGGCTTCCGCTTTTTAACAGAGGCCTGTGTTTGGCTTCCGAATACTGCTGCATCCACCGCCACCCTGCGCCATGTGTCTCTGTCGTCTGCTCACGCTGCTGACGGCTTCCGCTTTTTAACCGAGGCCTGTGTTTGGCTTCCGAATACTGCTGCATCCACCGCCACCCTGCACCATGTGTCTCTGTCGTCTGCTCACGCTGCTGACAGCTTCCGCTTTTTAACCTAGGCCTGTGTATGGCTTCCGAATACTGCTGCCTCCACCGCCACCCTGCGCCATGTGCCACTTTCAGGTCTCCTTACACTGTTGGTGGGTTCCATTTTGTGATAGGGTGCTGTATGGCCTTCCATTGCTGCTGCCTCCACCGCCACCCTGCGCCATGTGCCTCTGTCGTCTGCTCACGCTGCTGACGGCTTCCGCTTTTTAACAGAGGCCTGTGTTTGGCTTCCGAATACTGCTGCATCCACCGCCACCCTGCGCCATGTGTCTCTGTCGTCTGCTCACGCTGCTGACGGCTTCCGCTTTTTAACCGAGGCCTGTGTTTGGCTTCCGAATACTGCTGCATCCACCGCCACCCTGCGCCATGTGTCTCTGTCGTCTGCTCACGCTGCTAACGGCTTCCGCTTTTTAACCTAGGCCTGTGTATGGCTTCCGAATACTGCTGCCTCCACCGCCACCCTGCGCCATGTGCCACTTTCAGGTCTCCTTACACTGTTGGTGGGTTCCATTTTGTGATAGGGTGCTGTATGGCCTTCCATTGCTACTGCCTCCACCGCCACCCTGCGCCATATGCCTCTGTCGTCTGCTCACGCTGCTGACCGCTTCCGCTTTTTAACCGAGGCCTGTGTTTGGCTTCCGAATACTGCTGCATCCACCGCCACCCTGCGCCATGTGTCTCTGTCGTCTGCTCACGCTGCTGACGGCTTCCGCTTTTTAACCTAGGCCTGTGTATGGCTTCCGAATACTGCTGCCTCCACCGCCACCCTGCGCCATTTGCCTCTGTCGTCTTTTCACGCTGCTGACGGCTTCCGCTTTTTAACCGAGGCCTGTGTTTGGCTTCCGAATACTGCTGCATCCACCGCCACCCTGCGCCATGTGTCTCTGTCGTCTGCTCACGCTGCTGACGGCTTCCGCTTTTTAACCGAGGCCTGTGTTTGGCTTCCGAATACTGCTGCATCCACCGCCACCCTGCGCCATGTGTCTCTGTCGTCTGCTCACGCTGCTGACGGCTTCCGCTTTTTAACCTAGGCCTGTGTATGGCTTCCGAATACTGCTGCCTCCACCGCCACCCTGCGCCATGTGCCACTTTCTGGTCTCCTTACACTGTTGGTGGGTTCCATTTTGTGATAGGGTGCTGTATGGCCTTCCATTGCTGCTGCCTCCACCGCCACCCTGCGCCATGTGCCTCTGTCGTCTGCTCACGCTGCTGACGGCTTCCGCTTTTTAACCGAGGCCTGTGTTTGGCTTCCGAATACTGCTGCCTCCACCGCCACCCTGCGCCATGTGTCTCTGTCGTCTGCTCACGCTGCTGACGGCTTCCGCTTTTTAACCGAGGCCTGTGTTTGGCTTCCGAATACTGCTGCATCCACCGCCACCCTGTGCCATGTGTCTCTGTCGTCTGCTCACGCTGCTGACGGCTTCCGCTTTTTAACCTAGGCCTGTGTATGGCTTCCGAATACTGCTGCCTCCACCGCCACCCTGCGCCATGTGCCACTTTCAGGTCTCCTTACACTGTTGGCGGGTTCCATTTTGTGATAGGGTGCTGTATGGCCTTCCATTGCTGCTGCCTCCACCGCCACCCTGCGCCATGTGCCTCTGTCATCTGCTCACGCTGCTGACGGCTTCCGCTTTTTAACCGAGGCCTGTGTTTGGCTTCCGAATACTGCTGCATCCACCGCCACCCTGCGCCATGTGTCTCTGTCGTCTGCTCACGCTGCTGACGGCTTCCGCTTTTTAACCGAGGCCTGTGTTTGGCTTCCGAATACTGCTGCATCCACCGCCACCCTGCGCCATGTGTCTCTGTCGTCTGCTCACGCTGCTGACGGCTTCCGCTTTTTAACCTAGGCCTGTGTATGGCTTCCGAATACTGCTGCCTCCACCGCCACCCTGCGCCATGTGCCACTTTCTGGTCTCCTTACACTGTTGGTGGGTTCCATTTTGTGATAGGGTGCTGTATGGCCTTCCATTGCTGCTGCCTCCACCGCCACCCTGCACCATGTGCCTCTGTCGTCTGCTCACGCTGCTGACGGCTTCCGCTTTTTAACCGAGGCCTGTGTTTGGCTTCCGAATACTGCTGCCTCCACCGCCACCCTGCGCCATGTGTCTCTGTCGTCTGCTCACGCTGCTGACGGCTTCCGCTTTTTAACCGAGGCCTGTGTTTGGCTTCCGAATACTGCTGCATCCACCTCCACCCTGTGCCATGTGTCTCTGTCGTCTGCTCACGCTGCTGACGGCTTCCGCTTTTTAACCTAGGCCTGTGTATGGCTTCCGAATACTGCTGCCTCCACCGCCACCCTGCGCCATGTGCCACTTTCAGGTCTCCTTACACTGTTGGTGGGTTCCATTTTGTGATAGGGTGCTGTATGGCCTTCCATTGCTGCTGCCTCCACCGCCACCCTGCGCCATGTGCCTCTGTCGTCTGCTCACGCTGCTGACGGCTTCCGCTTTTTAACCGAGGCCTGTGTTTGGCTTCCGAAAACAGCTGCATCCACCGCCACCCTGCGCCATGTGTCTCTGTCGTCTGTTCACGCTGCTGACGGCTTCCGCTTTTTAACCTAGGCCTGTGTATGGCTTCCGAATACTGCTGCCTCCACCGCCACCCTGCGCCATGTGCCTCTGTCGTCTGCTCACGCTGCTGACGGCTTCCGCTTTTTAACCGAGGCCTGTGTTTGGCTTCCGAATACTGCTGCATCCACCGCCACCCTGCGCCATGTGTCTCTGTCGTCTGCTCACGCTGCTGACGGCTTCCGCTTTTTAACCGAAGCCTGTGTTTGGCTTCCGAATACTGCTGCATCCACCGCCACCCTGCGCCATGTGTCTCTGTCGTCTGCTCACGCTGCTGACGGCTTCCGCTTTTTAACCTAGGCCTGTGTATGGCTTCCGAATACTGCTGCCTCCACCGCCACCCTGCGCCATGTGCCACTTTCAGGTCTCCTTACACTGTTGGTGGGTTCCATTTTGTGATAGGGTGCTGTATGGCCTTCCATTGCTGCTGCCTCCACCGCCACCCTGCACCATGTGCCTCTGTCGTCTGCTCACGCTGCTGATGGCTTCCACTTTTTAACCGAGGCCTGTGTTTGGCTTCCGAATACTGCTGCATCCACCGCCACCCTGCGCCATGTGTCTCTGTCGTCTGCTCACGCTGCTGACGGCTTCCGCTTTTTAACCTAGGCCTGTGTATGGCTTCCGAATACTGCTGCCTCCACCGCCACCCTGCGCCATGTGCCACTTTCAGGTCTCCTTACACTGTTGGTGGGTTCCATTTTGTGATAGGGTGCTGTATGGCCTTCCATTGCTGCTGCCTCCACCGCCACACTGCGCCATGTGCCTCTGTCGTCTGCTCACGCTGCTGACGGCTTCCGCTTTTTAACCGAGGCCTGTGTTTGGCTTCCGAATACTGCTGCATCCACCGCCACCCTGCGCCATGTGTCTCTGTCGTCTGCTCACGCTGCTGACAGCTTCCGCTTTTTAACCTAGGCCTGTGTATGGCTTCCGAATACTGCTGCCTCCACCGCCACCCTGCGCCATGTGCCTCTGTCGTCTGCTCACGCTGCTGACGGCTTCCGCTTTTTAACCGAGGCCTGTGTTTGGCTTCCGAATACTGCTGCATCCACCGCCACCCTGCGCCATGTGTCTCTGTCGTCTGCTCACGCTGCTGACGGCTTCCGCTTTTTAACCGAGGCCTGTGTTTGGCTTCCGAATACTGCTGCATCCACCGCCACCCTGCGCCATGTGTCTCTGTCGTCTGCTCACGCTGCTGACGGCTTCCGCTTTTTAACCTAGGCCTGTGTATGGCTTCCGAATACTTCTGCCTCCACCGCCACCCTGCGCCATGTGCTTCTGTCGTCTGCTCACGCTGCTGACGGCTTCCGCTTTTTAACCGAGGCCTGTGTTTGGCTTCCGAATACTGCTGCATCCACCGCCACCCTGCGCCATGTGTCTCTGTCGTCTGCTCACGCTGCTGACGGCTTCCGCTTTTTAACCGAGGCCTGTGTTTGGCTTCCGAATACTGCTGCATCCACCGCCACCCTGCGCCATGTGTCTCTGTCGTCTGCTCACGCTGCTGACGGCTTCCGCTTTTTAACCTAGGCCTGTGTATGGCTTCCGAATACTGCTGCCTCCACCGCCACCCTGCGCCATGTGCCACTTTCAGGTCTCCTTACACTGTTGGTGGGTTCCATTTTGTGATAGGGTGCTGTATGGCCTTCCATTGCTGCTGCCTCCACCGCCACCCTGCGCCATGTGCCTCTGTCGTCTGCTCACGCTGCTGACGGCTTCCGCTTTTTAACAGAGGCCTGTGTTTGGCTTCCGAATACTGCTGCATCCACCGCCACCCTGCGCCATGTGTCTCTGTCGTCTGCTCACGCTGCTGACGGCTTCCGCTTTTTAACCGAGGCCTGTGTTTGGCTTCCGAATACTGCTGCATCCACCGCCACCCTGCACCATGTGTCTCTGTCGTCTGCTCACGCTGCTGACGGCTTCCGCTTTTTAACCTAGGCCTGTGTATGGCTTCCGAATACTGCTGCCTCCACCGCCACCCTGCGCCATGTGCCACTTTCAGGTCTCCTTACACTGTTGGTGGGTTCCATTTTGTGATAGGGTGCTGTATGGCCTTCCATTGCTGCTGCCTCCACCGCCACCCTGCGCCATGTGCCTCTGTCGTCTGCTCACGCTGCTGACGGCTTCCGCTTTTTAACAGAGGCCTGTGTTTGGCTTCCGAATACTGCTGCATCCACCGCCACCCTGCGCCATGTGTCTCTGTCGTCTGCTCACGCTGCTGACGGCTTCCGCTTTTTAACCGAGGCCTGTGTTTGGCTTCCGAATACTGCTGCATCCACCGCCACCCTGCGCCATGTGTCTCTGTCGTCTGCTCACGCTGCTAACGGCTTCCGCTTTTTAACCTAGGCCTGTGTATGGCTTCCGAATACTGCTGCCTCCACCGCCACCCTGCGCCATGTGCCACTTTCAGGTCTCCTTACACTGTTGGTGGGTTCCATTTTGTGATAGGGTGCTGTATGGCCTTCCATTGCTACTGCCTCCACCGCCACCCTGCGCCATATGCCTCTGTCGTCTGCTCACGCTGCTGACCGCTTCCGCTTTTTAACCGAGGCCTGTGTTTGGCTTCCGAATACTGCTGCATCCACCGCCACCCTGCGCCATGTGTCTCTGTCGTCTGCTCACGCTGCTGACGGCTTCCGCTTTTTAACCTAGGCCTGTGTATGGCTTCCGAATACTGCTGCCTCCACCGCCACCCTGCGCCATTTGCCTCTGTCGTCTTTTCACGCTGCTGACGGCTTCCGCTTTTTAACCGAGGCCTGTGTTTGGCTTCCGAATACTGCTGCATCCACCGCCACCCTGCGCCATGTGTCTCTGTCGTCTGCTCACGCTGCTGACGGCTTCCGCTTTTTAACCGAGGCCTGTGTTTGGCTTCCGAATACTGCTGCATCCACCGCCACCCTGCGCCATGTGTCTCTGTCGTCTGCTCACGCTGCTGACGGCTTCCGCTTTTTAACCTAGGCCTGTGTATGGCTTCCGAATACTGCTGCCTCCACCGCCACCCTGCGCCATGTGCCACTTTCTGGTCTCCTTACACTGTTGGTGGGTTCCATTTTGTGATAGGGTGCTGTATGGCCTTCCATTGCTGCTGCCTCCACCGCCACCCTGCGCCATGTGCCTCTGTCGTCTGCTCACGCTGCTGACGGCTTCCGCTTTTTAACCGAGGCCTGTGTTTGGCTTCCGAATACTGCTGCCTCCACCGCCACCCTGCGCCATGTGTCTCTGTCGTCTGCTCACGCTGCTGACGGCTTCCGCTTTTTAACCGAGGCCTGTGTTTGGCTTCCGAATACTGCTGCATCCACCGCCACCCTGTGCCATGTGTCTCTGTCGTCTGCTCACGCTGCTGACGGCTTCCGCTTTTTAACCTAGGCCTGTGTATGGCTTCCGAATACTGCTGCCTCCACCGCCACCCTGCGCCATGTGCCACTTTCAGGTCTCCTTACACTGTTGGCGGGTTCCATTTTGTGATAGGGTGCTGTATGGCCTTCCATTGCTGCTGCCTCCACCGCCACCCTGCGCCATGTGCCTCTGTCATCTGCTCACGCTGCTGACGGCTTCCGCTTTTTAACCGAGGCCTGTGTTTGGCTTCCGAATACTGCTGCATCCACCGCCACCCTGCGCCATGTGTCTCTGTCGTCTGCTCACGCTGCTGACGGCTTCCGCTTTTTAACCGAGGCCTGTGTTTGGCTTCCGAATACTGCTGCATCCACCGCCACCCTGCGCCATGTGTCTCTGTCGTCTGCTCACGCTGCTGACGGCTTCCGCTTTTTAACCTAGGCCTGTGTATGGCTTCCGAATACTGCTGCCTCCACCGCCACCCTGCGCCATGTGCCACTTTCTGGTCTCCTTACACTGTTGGTGGGTTCCATTTTGTGATAGGGTGCTGTATGGCCTTCCATTGCTGCTGCCTCCACCGCCACCCTGCACCATGTGCCTCTGTCGTCTGCTCACGCTGCTGACGGCTTCCGCTTTTTAACCGAGGCCTGTGTTTGGCTTCCGAATACTGCTGCCTCCACCGCCACCCTGCGCCATGTGTCTCTGTCGTCTGCTCACGCTGCTGACGGCTTCCGCTTTTTAACCGAGGCCTGTGTTTGGCTTCCGAATACTGCTGCATCCACCTCCACCCTGTGCCATGTGTCTCTGTCGTCTGCTCACGCTGCTGACGGCTTCCGCTTTTTAACCTAGGCCTGTGTATGGCTTCCGAATACTGCTGCCTCCACCGCCACCCTGCGCCATGTGCCACTTTCAGGTCTCCTTACACTGTTGGCGGGTTCCATTTTGTGATAGGGTGCTGTATGGCCTTCCATTGCTGCTGCCTCCACCGCCACCCTGCGCCATGTGCCTCTGTCGTCTGCTCACGCTGCTGACGGCTTCCGCTTTTTAACCGAGGCCTGTGTTTGGCTTCCGAATACTGCTGCATCCACCGCCACCCCTGCGCCATGTGTCTCTGTCGTCTGCTCACGCTGCTGACGGCTTCCGCTTTTTAACCTAGGCCTGTGTATGGCTTCCGAATACTGCTGCCTCCACCGCCACCCTACGCCATGTGCCTCTGTCGTCTGCTCACGCTGCTGACGGCTTCCGCTTTTTAACCGAGGCCTGTGTTTGGCTTCCGAATACTGCTGCATCCACCGCCACCCTGCGCCATGTGTCTCTGTCGTCTGCTCACGCTGCTGACGGCTTCCGCTTTTTAACCGAGGCCTGTGTTTGGCTTCCGAATACTGCTGCATCCACCGCCACCCTGCGCCATGTGTCTCTGTCGTCTGCTCACGCTGCTGACGGCTTCCGCTTTTTAACCTAGGCCTGTGTATGGCTTCCGAATACTGCTGCCTCCACCGCCACCCTGCGCCATGTGCCACTTTCTGGTCTCCTTACACTGTTGGTGGGTTCCATTTTGTGATAGGGTGCTGTATGGCCTTCCATTGCTGCTGCCTCCACCGCCACCCTGCACCATGTGCCTCTGTCGTCTGCTCACGCTGCTGACGGCTTCCGCTTTTTAACCGAGGCCTGTGTTTGGCTTCCGAATACTGCTGCCTCCACCGCCACCCTGCGCCATGTGTCTCTGTCGTCTGCTCACGCTGCTGACGGCTTCCGCTTTTTAACCGAGGCCTGTGTTTGGCTTCCGAATACTGCTGCATCCACCGCCACCCTGTGCCATGTGTCTCTGTCGTCTGCTCACGCTGCTGACGGCTTCCGCTTTTTAACCTAGGCCTGTGTATGGCTTCCGAATACTGCTGCCTCCACCGCCACCCTGCGCCATGTTCCACTTTCAGGTCTCCTTACACTGTTGGCGGGTTCCATTTTGTGATAGGGTGCTGTATGGCCTTCCATTGCTGCTGCCTCCACCGCCACCCTGCGCCATGTGCCTCTGTCGTCTGCTCACGCTGCTGACGGCTTCCGCTTTTTAACCGAGGCCTGTGTTTGGCTTCCGAATACTGCTGCATCCACCGCCACCCTGCGCCATGTGTCTCTGTCGTCTGCTCACGCTGCTGACGGCTTCCGCTTTTTAACCTAGGCCTGTGTATGGCTTCCGAATACTGCTGCCTCCACCGCCACCCTGCGCCATGTGCCACTTTCAGGTCTCCTTACACTGTTGGTGGGTTCCATTTTGTGATAGGGTGCTGTATGGCCTTCCATTGCTGCTGCCTCCACCGCCACCCTGCGCCATGTGCCACTTTCAGGTCTCCTTACACTGTTGGTGGGTTCCATTTTGTGATAGGGTGCTGTATGGCCTTCCATTGCTGCTGCCTCCACCGCCACCCTGCGCCATGTGCCTCTGTCGTCTGCTCACGCTGCTGACGGCTTCCGCTTTTTAACCGAGGCCTGTGTTTGGCTTCCGAATACTGCTGCATCCACCGCCACCCTGCGCCATGTGTCTCTGTCGTCTGCTCACGCTGCTGACGGCTTCCGCTTTTTAACCTAGGCCTGTGTATGGCCTTCAATTGAAGCTGCTTCTGCTCCGCCACTCTGCCATTGGACTATTGATAGTCGTCTCCCCACGCTGCTGCTGGGGGGACTTTTTAACATAGGCCTCTGTATGGCCTTCAATTTTAGCTGCTTACGCTTCGCCACTCTGCCATGGGCCCCTGTACCGCCTCCTCATGCTGCTGCCAGGCCCGTAATCTGCCATGGGCCCCCGTACCGACTCCTAATGCTGCTGCCAGGCCCGTAATCTGTCATGGGCCCCTGTACCGCCTCCTCATGCTGCTGCCAGGTCCAGAGTGTGTCATGGGTCCCTGTACGGCCTCCCATTGCTGCTGTCTCCATCGCCACACTCTGCCATGTGCCACTTTCAGGTCTCCTCACACTGCTTGTGGGTTCCATTTTTTCATAGGGTGCTGTATGGCCTCCCATTGCTGCTGTCTCCACTGCCACACTGTGGCTCCACACTCTGGTTTTGGCCCCGTGACTGCCCAAATGAGTGAAGTGTGCGGTGATTCTAAGATCGACGGCACTCATCTGCATGTCATACTGACTGACAGTATTATTTCTCTTCCCCAGCAGGCTCCAAGGGCATTTAAATTAAAGGTACAGTGTTCTGCACTAATATAAAGGCTCTCTGAAGCCTAGAAACACCCTTTTTATAAGTTAAATTCGCAGCGATTATATTCGGCTCGAAGCAAATTTTTTCCGCGAATTCGGCGAATCAGCCGAACCGAATTTTTGAATAATTCGCTCATCTCTAATTAAATCTGCAAATAAATTACTTTTGATGTATGGATAAAGCTGAGCTCCAGTCTCATCTTCCATCTTAGAGTTGCACAGGCTCCTCTCCTGTACCAAAATGGCTTACTCTTATTTCACTGCACACTGTGAGTTCTCAAAATGTGCAATAGAAACTGTAACAAGTAAGACTGAGCTCACCTTATTTTCTGTCTGTAAGACATCCAGCATCATCTAGCCCTGTCCTCCCCAGGCTTACTGTCCCTGGTCTGCTCTTTAAATTAATTGGATTCCAGTTCTTTCAATCGTAGAGGCTCAGCTTCACATGGGGGTATTGCCTAGGATAGTCTGCATGCAAATACAGCCTGCCTAGGAACTCCCACTTCTCCAGATTGACATCCATTCATCTAGGCATTTTTCCATTTGCATTACCCCCCCAAGAGCCAGCCCACTGCTTTTATCAGGGCTGAGGGCTCTTGAGAGGAGTATTGAGGCATGGTGCTGTGATGATTTCAGGAAGTTATTTACACCACCCTACTGGCCTCTCCCCCCAGCCATGATCTGTCTGCATTATATAGAGAAGAACAGAGACCCAGAGATTACATCAGTGGATTTAAAATAAAAATATAACTGAAATGGAAGGGTTTTAATTATTTCAATAATATGTTGATGAGGTGGGAGGGAAGAACCAGGGAATGCCATATGCAAGCAGATTAAACGTCGTTGTCATGTTTCACATGACTGTCATATTGACAGTCATATGCCTTTAAATGTTTTCAGTGTTTTGCCTCTGCTCCTCCCTTTCCTTTAGTTTAGCTAATGTTGCATAGATAGCCCTCCCCCCTTCCCAGAGATGCATTGCAGTTAGCCTCATGGCATGGAGCAGGAAACAGCATGTTCTTTTGACCTATCAAATGTTTATTGTTGTAAGATTCTCTCAGTTTATGGAATAAACTTCACAAGATCTACAAGATGTCATTCTCATTGAGTCACTGACTGTGGACCCCAACTGAGGTTGAAGTTATCGCTATCTCATCACAACTGTAAGTTACAGAAATCACACTATCAATGCTTAGATTGGACACACAGTACAAACGTCAACTTTTGGAACTTGAAAGCTTTACAATAATTATAAAACTTTATTCATCTCATTCTCCTTACAAATGGAGTTCAATATTTCCAAGGGTTATATAGAAAATTAGAGGTTATCTAACTATCACTGTAAAAGTCAGAAGGTCACCATTAGGATGCACACCCTAAGAAATGCACTGGATCACTGTAGACAGGAAGTGACTGTATATGGGCTACAGGAAATCAGTAGCACTGAGATGCAACAAAGGATTAAACAATGTGAAAACAAGTCTTTTATTGAAAAAACATGAAACAGAGGGAAATGTATTAAAACTGGAGGAGAGAGTGCATTGCAAACAATCAGCTTCTATCTTTAATTTTCCAAGTTTGAAGCGTAACTAAACCCATTGATTTGCATGTTTCCAAAACCAGTTACATTCGAAGCATGCCACTAATAAGAACTGTCACAGTTGTTTGTGCTCTCAGCCTAACTGTCGAGCCATCAAATGGATGTTGTCATAACTGATAACATATCCAGCACTGTGGCAATGGCAGATCAAACAGAAGCTAAGATTGCAGCTTCCTTGACTGTAAAGGATAGGAGGGTTTAGATCCACTTTAACTGAACAAGATTGGTTGCAATAGACAGCTGCTCCAGATTCTGTCTTCTCCAGTTTTGCTAACCCCCCCCCCCTCCCCATAGTGCTGTAACAAACCAAGGGGTTGATTTGCTGAAGGCAAATAGACTGTGCACTTTGCAAGAGCAGTTGCTCCGGAGCTCAGTAGAAGAGCAGAAGCTTTGCTGACTTCTATCATCCAGTCATGTGCAAGCAAAAGTGCTGTGTTTTTTATTTTCCTTGCATGTGATTGGGTATTCTTTGCAAAGTGAAGCTTCACTTCATTTACTAAGATCTGGAGCAACTGCACTTGCAGAGTACAACTGCACTTTGCAAAGTGCACAGTCTATTTGTTTTTAGTAAATCATCCCCCAAATATGATTCAGTTAGGCTAAGTTAAAGAGGTGGTAAAAAGGGGTTGATTCACATTTTACTGCCCTGAAAAATAACATAATGGCTGCTCATTACATCATTTTGCGGTGCAATAAACTTAACTTGGCATGTTGTGTTTGCCAGGTATTGTCGCTTGTAAAACATGCCCATTGCCATGTGCAAACACATCTATATACCACTTCAAAAGAGGGACAAATGAGGAGGGAGGAGGGACAGGGATTCGGTTCTGAGATAGGGAAGGACCCTTCAAATAAGGGACATTTAGGAGCTATGACATTATGTTCACAGATGCATGTGCTTGCATGGGTCCCCTACCAGGTGAAATCTAGATAGGTTTTAATAACTGAATCTCATATACAAGAAAATATTAGCTTCAGGAAGCTAGAAACCCTAAGGAGATGGTATGAAACAGAACTCTGCTAGGGAGAGATGGATCACAAATCAATGTCAAGAGGATGCACAGGCCTCGCAGTAATATGAGCTCATGCTTACCATGCAAAGTCCATTGTGTCTGCTGAAACAAAACAAGCCGTCCTGTCCAGCCTATTACCAGGAAGACGGTCAGTGTTCTATGTTGTGTCACATGTGTGCACTTCTGCCTTTCGGCCTGTGTATATCAACTTATTAACTGTCAGCACCACAGCCTACACTACACGGAACAGAAGGATAACCAGAAACCTATTGCATATGTAATACAAATCTGTTCTATTTAAAGCTGAACTAAAGGCGATACTTTTCTATATAAAAGACATGTTTTATTGAAGCTCTGTAATCATTAGAACATTAAATTAGTTTTTTTAATACATGCAGTATACTGTAAGTACCTGAATATGACCTAGAATCAGCCTCTTACAATCTCTGTAATGCAAAAATAAATAAACAAATAAATAAAAGATAATATAAATTCACAAGTGAAAGTGAATCAACACAACCATGAAAATGGAATAATCCAGTCGTGACCTTTATCTGTATATATTGAGTCCCATATGCACTGGTGCAAAGGCAAACTCAATGCAAGTTCAGCAGATAACTGGTTTCAATATACTCTCCTTAAGAACAGCCTGTGATTGTATAGCTCAGGTGGTATATAATGGGAACTGCACTGTGAGCCTGTATGAGTAACGAGATCTCTCCTTCCTCAAAGCACTCCTTAGTCCAGTTCTCCTCGTATGGATCATAGGGGAAAGAAAGAGAGATACATAGTGTCTTATCCGGGGTAAAAGACTTTATTGTGCGCCAATAATGCACTCACATAATAGTAAAACAAATTGCGCTTATCATGTGTATAACCACGGATAGAGGTGGGACCAGCCTCATAGGTGTGCCTGCGCACACTGTCAGTACTCACCGTGTCTAGGATCGGATGCGTGGTGACGTCACTGCCTCTCCCCAACGCGTTGTGCCACAGGGACTCGTAGCTTCGTATGGGGGGATGTAGTATTTTTGCATTTATTTGGAATCACTTGAACAAGTTGTATTTATGCATGTTTATGGTGTAAATTCAAACTAATATTAGATTAACATATGTTTGGTATATCACAGTTTTAAACAATTAATAGAGCGCGGCACCCAATTTGTTTATTGTAAACTATGTTGCTTCTGCTTCACTTTCCAGTCACATGCAGCTGAATGCTAAAGAGTCTGACATAGGCTGCAGTGGTAGGTGGCAAGGGCCCCTGGAGAGTTGAGTTTATTACGAATAAAATTCAAAATACTAATAACAACTTATAAAGCCATTAACAACTCTGCCCCCAGCTACATCACCAACCTGGTCTCAAAATATCAACCAAACAGCTCTCTTCGATCCTAGGGAAATCTTCTGCTGTATAGTCCTCGTGTCACCTCCTCCCATGCTTGCCTCCAGGACTTCTCCCGAGCTTCTCCCATCCTATGTGTAGCGATACCCCCAAAGGGGCTGCTTAAGTTTGTTCACTCCGCCACTCTGCCTCTCAACCCCAAGAACTGTCTCAGCCCCAACTGACACACCTGGCGATAGTGTAAGTACAAGGACCAATGAAAAGCACACACTTTATAATAAAACACAGAGATCAGCTTTACTGTAAGACCTCTATGGAAAGTAATAAACATTAACAACAGGTATACGTTACGTGAATCAAGAGAACAACAAATACTGTGACCGAAAGCAATATAGCTCACTTTTACGCTCAGGCTGCTTTCAGGGGATTCCAACCGTGAAAAACCCTAAGAGCAGAGGCAAACACTTATTTATTTATTTCAGGTACTTATATAGCGCCGTCAATTTGCGCAGTGCTTTACATTTATATTGTACATTCACATCAGTCCCTAACCCTCAAGGGGCGTACAATCTAAGGTCCCTAACTCACATTTATATACAAGGGCCAATTTAGACAGGATCCAATTAACCTACCAGTATGTCTTTGGAGTGTGGGAGGAAACCGGAGTACCCGGAGGAAACCCATGCAGGCACAGGGAGAACATGCAAACTCCAGGCAGGAGGTGCCATGGCTGGGGTTCGAACCAACATAAATGGCAACCTCAAAATGGGTTTACCTCCTCTACATAAATTCAGCTCTATGATGTCCAAGCAGGAGGAGAGTAGAAGAATGACTCTCTGTTGTGTCAGACTTCTCCCTTCTAACCCCCAACACCACAAGCCCAATAGTCAAACACTGTGCCCAACTGATGCTTAATAGCTACTTTCCAAGGTAAAGCTATTCCCTCACACACCATGGAATATAGAGGCCTGAATACGCATGCGCATGCCTGTATGGCACCAGTAACTTCAGTCTCTTGGTAACAGGATGAATCTTGGGATCTTCAGCTAGCCACTTTCGTTGGTGCACTTAAAATCCTATGGTAAAGTATAATTGTAATCTCGTGGCAGTATTTGTATAGCAAAGCAAATACTGTGTCTGTTTAGCAGGGCCATCTACACAACCCAGCGCCTGGTGAGTATGGGCAAAGTGTAATATCTCTGTATGTGTGAAGTGTTCCTGTCATCTGTAAGTGGGCAAAATCCCTCTCACCAGATCCTGTGACTAAGGCCCAAACGATCGTCCTGGAAATGAGACGCTCCTCTTGTCACCTCACGATGAGCACTTCACACTGTTGGTGTAGGCACTGTACTGTAGGCCACTTCTCTCAGTTTGGATGTTCCCCTGACTGAGACTATTGTTAATGTAATGGTCATGTCTAGTAGACTGAGAATGGCTACATTGTCAAGAATCATGTTGCTTAGAAAATATGTCAAAGTAAGTGCACATAATTATTTAAAAATACTCTGGAACAGTGGGATTACATAAAGTACCTTACAAACTCAAAAGGAAGGGGACATTCTTCTTCACGTATGGCTACCATAACTGCGGCTCATTGGGTAAAGTGACAGATGTGCAAACACCCTGGTTTAACAGGGACAGTTGCGGGAGAAGGGACCTGAGAGTACTGGTGAGGGAAAGGCCACGAAGAAGCTATTATTAATGCTATAGATGACAGGACAGTCATGAGGGGAGATTCACCATCTTCAAAGTTGTGGTTCACCACCATGACAGGAGTAAGAGGGAGGGCCATGGTAATCACAGATGGGTGTGGAAGGAGAGAGAAGTTGACCAGGGTTGCGGTCTGCAAAGTTTTAACCTGGACTGTAGCTGATATCTACATTAATGTAGATGTGCAGCAGCCATCTTTGTAATCAATTGAGTGTCTCCAGTGCAGGGGGCAGCCATCTTGGCTGGGGCTAGGTTGATCCTGGAAGAATGGTGATTGGCTGCTGCAATAAAGCAAGGAGGGGAGGGTCTGCAAGCTGATGAGAGGAGGAAAGATGAGTCTTAAAGCAGATGGAGTAAGAAAAGGAGACAGGACTGCTGGCTGAATGGAACCCTGCCATAACTGACCACAATCGGGAGAGACCAAAGATAAACTGCTCATCTCACTAGACCTTACCTCAGAGACAGGAATTTCTCCTTGGGAAGGTGTGAGGTGTGATTTGGATGCCTGGGGAGATAGTAGAGAGCACCCCCACTGCTTGTAAGGAAAGAAAAGAGGATCTGTAAAAGCAGGATTGAAAGAGAGACATCACAGCAACTTCTATTCCTGTCTGAGGACATGAACTGAACTATAGCACATGTCTGGAGACTCAGAAGAGGGCATCCCTGGTCTGATAAGAAACAAGTTAATCCATTGCTGGAAACTGCTGTGCTTTCTTCAAGAACCCCGACTTTGCCAAAGTTTTGTTTTTTTTCATCATTCACTGGACAGTAGGATAAAACAGGGACTGTCATAAAAAGTTAGAACTGTGTTTATATACTGCTAGGTAAAACAATTTAGTACTCTTAATTACTGCAAGAAATACCAGAGTGTCAGAGGATCAAAGGCACCACATCCCATTGGAAATAAATATTTGTTGCAAAGAAAAATAGTTACTTTTACGGTGCCACTACACAAAACTCACAAAGATACATGATAAAAAAATTTCAGCAAATTTATTACAAAACATTAAAAGAACAGTATCACAGTTTAAAGTATAAAACCACAACATTTTAATGTGGCTTGAAGGTATGTGCACTAAAAGTGAAAAAACAACACTTGTCAATAAACCCACAAACAGATAAATCCAATATATAACAAAAACACAAACCGCAAAGTAGATGCACATAAAACTTTGGGGTAGGTATCTATGAAACAATTTCTGGGTTTTCATATAGGTGACATTCTTGGAAGGTCTATCCAATCATATTTTTATTTTTGCTACTCTAGGTTATACCACATCCAGTATATAGGGGGGGGGGGTACATTCACTAAACCTCTCTTCATTAGGCTATGCTTGGCCTAATAAATTCTTTGAAATTCCTCAAAGTGTGTTGGTAAGTACTGGGTGAGCGAGGTGTGTCTTCAGGTTTGCAGAGAAATCACAAGACAATTCATCTGCTTCTCTTGGGATAGAGCTACTGTACATAGTTAAGAGGGAAGGTACATTCTAATACATCATTATTAGGTTTGTTACATAAATAGGTCCTAAATCACATTGGTTTAACCAACTTTGTGTGCCCTGCTGCTCTTTCTCCATTCTGTGCCTTTTATTTGTGCATGTGAGGGTGTTCATGTGATTTAAAGTCCTTTACTTACTATTTGACTTTAGGGGAATTTTATCAAAGCACTGGTGCATTCTTGACAGTAAAAAAAACTCGTTAGTAGGATTTTGAGTTCTTTTGATGGGTTATTGAACTTTCAGGGCCAAAAATGTGTTTAAGATCATGTACAATTAATAACGTTGCAATTATTAATGATTACTGACAGGGGTTTGATTTTATGGTGTGAAAGGACAAGTATTATGTCAGTTGTATGGTTATAAGGTATGAAGTGGCAAATTTGCAGCCTCCTATCAATTTGGTCTACACTTTCTCCAGTCACTTAATATTCTTTTTGTGAATTAGAACCCAAAACTGAACTGCATATTCCAGATGAGGTGTTACTAAGGGTTTGTACAAGGGTAAAATAATATCTCTCTCTCTATACAGTACCTCTTTTAATACCAGAGAGGATTTTGCTCACTTTAAAAACTGCAGCTTGGCATTGCATGCCATTATTAAACTTATGATCTACCAGAACTCACAGATCCTTCTCCATCACTTCCTGGCCCGCCTCCTAGTTTGCTTGCCTATATAAGACATGCTCATTGTAGGCCACATTGTCTGTGCAACTTCACAGTTCTCTGAGCTCCCCTTCACTTGTTACTAGTGTATCCTGTGCCTGACTACCCATGTACCGACCCTAGCTTCACTTACGGTCTGTACTTGTTTCGTGGCCATCCTGACCTCAGCTTGTCTCCTGGATTTCCTTTTTTCTCCTGCTATTTGTACTCTGCACACATGAGCGAACTCTGCATCCTCAGTTGGGAGTACCTAGCGGCACCAACCTGGTTCTAGCTTGCTGCAAGTCCATCCCCACCATCAGGGGCTCTGGCGAAGAAGCAGGCTGGAGCTTGGACTAGGCACCCTGGGGAACCCCGAGTTGGTAATCTACAAGGGCTCGCTACCACAGATGCTTTACAGTCCCCACTAAATGCATACCAGATCCTCTGAGTCTGGTATGAATTTTAAGGGGGTACCTCATGCAAAAAAAAAAAAACATGTGTGAGGTTTCCCAGGAAATTCATACCAGACTTCTTTGCAAAACATATTGCCTCCATGTTGAGGAAGACAAGGTCCTCTTCCCCACAACTCTGGCCAGTGTACGGGCGCTTATCAGTCACAAAAAAAAACAGAAGATACCACCGAGAAATAAAGACACCCAAATGTTTAACAAGTCCTTTATTAAAGAAAAAAAATCTCAAGAAAATGTCCTTCATTGTAAACCCATCATTAATCAGGATACCCGCCACTCACTGACTTGCCGGAAAAAAACCCAACAACCTTCCACAAAATACTGATCTTGATGGTACTCATAGCCGAATGTTCTTTCCCCAACCTATCATCAGATATATATAAAGGAAGGGGCAAGGAAAGTAGTGACATCATTGCCAAAATATGGGCATGTGGCCATATTTAGGCAATGTTATTGTAAGGGAATTCCTGTACGGCTACTGGCGCATGGAAATACGCATGCGCGCAACATTGAGCATAGAAATAAGCACAGGCACATTGCTAATAAAAATGAACATAGGCTCATGCATGCGCAAAAGAATGCACGCACACAGTTTCTGGTGCTAAACGGACTATTTAAAGGAGGCTCTTACTCACTGTCAGTGCTGGCTGGTCTTCAGCTGTTTCCTTGTGTCCTGATGTATCCTGTGTCTTATCCATTTTTGACCCAGCTTGCCATTGACCTGCTCTTGGATCCTGTCTATGCTTCTGCTCATTGGTTTCTGATCCTGGCTTCCTCCTGACCATGTCCCTGTCTGATGTTCCGATACCTCATCGCCTGCTCGTTGCTGACCCTGGCTATTACTCTGACTACACTTCTGGCTCGAGTTCGGCTATACAGTCCTGCCGAGTGCTTGCCCTGACTATCTAATATATCAGCTCCGACTGTCACGGTGTGTTCTGGCCTCACTCTTGTTAGATGTTCTGGCAAGCCACACACCCAGATCTTGCAGTTCCAGTGGAGTGCTTCCTTAACTTCAGCTGGTCGTTCCTGCATCTCCTCTGTTCCTGACCGGATGCCCTGCTTGATTTACCGAGGTTACACCTCCAGTTGCAAGTTCTGCAATCAATATCCACAGGCACTTGTGTTTCTCCTGTCCCTCTGCAACATCTGTTCCACCTTCAGTGGGGACTGGGCTGGAGATACAAGAGAGGCTGACCTCATCAATTCAAACTTCTATCAGTTACGGGACAGTAATTTAGGCAATGATGTAACCTGCTCCATTGCACACCCATTTGCTTATGTGGCCGAGAATTGCTAGCTATGTAAGTGAATGGGCCAGATGACATCAGCAGTTAGTAAGGATGTGGTGGGTGCAAGCACCTGCTGCTCCCTTAGCAACCATTGACAGAATATATGTCAGTTTCATCCTCGCCGAATGTCCTAAACATTCATCGTTAAGAGCTGCCTCTTTCCCTGATGATGTCTGTGTAGAAAAATTGTGATGGGCAGAGCTTGGTAAGTGACGTCAACACGCACGCCAGCAGGACTCATGGCAGTGCTGTTTTTACTCTGTGTATTTTTGAACTTTCATCTTCTCATGTGAGTGACTTTAACAAATAAATTAGAATATATTTTTTCATACAACTTTATGAGATTTGCCCTTTTGTTTCTCTTATGCTATGTGCATAGCTAATATGGAGTGCTGCTGAGTCAAGGTAATCGGACATTTAGATGTTAATCAGGGAAGGAGAGATCAGCTTGAGGAACCAGGGTAGGCAAAATATAAACAGATTCAATTTGAGCTTTAACTACCAAATTAAAAAAAGGTACACTGGCACTGTCATAACAGAGCCAATAATTCCCAGTGGTACATTATTCCATGGTCTGACTTTCTATTCTTCTGCATCCTAGAAGAAATCTCAGTTTAAAAGAAGCAAATACTAATGTACCCAGACCAAGCTCAGAAGGAACATGCAGCAGGCTTCCGATGCTACTAATTGACTTTACTGCTGTATGACTTGCTTTGAGACATCTGAATGCTGATAGGATGCAGATGATTGCCATGTTAATACTGAGTGCTAATGTATGACAGAAGACACACGTGAGAAGTTGTAAAAGGAGATCAAACATAACTGAGCTTCCAAGAGGAAATGCTATTCCCAGCTGAAAAAGCTATTTATAGGTGAAGGGTGGAGTCATTTCCCCTCTCTGATCAGAGACAAGCTTTCAGTGATGACATCACAGGGAAAGTTTGTTAACCACTTAGTAAGTTGATACCATAATGTCTGGCATGTAGAAAGGCTTATAATGAAGGGTGAAGACCATTTCAAATTGTAAACTGTTTACTGCTTTCCTTAAATTATACTCAAGCAATGTATAGAATGTGAAAAAAATCAATAAACAGACGTATTCAAGTAAAAAAAAAAGAATAGCAGCCATTCATCAATTCATCAATGGACGTGACTTCAATATACTGAAATCTTTGTTAAAGAGTTAAAGGCTATTATTTTAATTAAAATAATAAACATGTTATACTTATATGGTTTTTGCAATGGTATTGCACAGAGTGACCCCAAACCTACTCTTCTCGGGTCCCCCGCCAGTGCTGGCCACTCCTCTTATTCAGTGTCTACCCCATAGCAAAATCCAAAATGCTCTGCACATAAAAAATGGCTTTTGCTCAACATGCCAAACCCAAAATATTTGAAAAAATTTTTGTTTATTCAAATATTTTGGGTGTGAGATGTTGTGCAAAAGCCATTTTGTATGTGCAGAGTATTTTGGATTTTGTGGTGAGTTCTCCTCCCCTTATTTACATATTCAAAGACATAAGCCTGGTAGGATCATTTTTTCTTTTAATTTTTGTATCACTACCCCATAGCAAGCTTTTGCTATGAGGGCAGACATTCGGACATGCTTCTAAGCTAAGCTATATGTCTATAGACATACAAAATGTGTCTCGGCCCCATCCCCTCTCCTTACACAATTTTATTGACAGCAGTAGGAGCCAATGGCTCTCGCTGCTGCCTCTGAGCCATTGAGGAGAGAGAGAAAGCAGCTGCTCTCAGGCACAGCATTTGGGCTAAGGTAAGTATTTAGCAGGAGTTGGGAGGAAACTAATCTTGAAAGGTTTTCTACCTTAAGAAAATAAATTAAGGTAAAAAAAGCCTTTACAACCACTTTAATGCTATGAATATTGCAGATCATCAGTGCTTTATGTATTTACTGATTAAATATACTGCTACATATACATGTTATTTTTACTACTTAAAGCAGAACTAAACTGTATCTGGGCAGCACAAATTTAAAGTTCTATTTAATTCATTTTTAATATTCACAGCAAACCCACCCTTCCATCCGTGTCTTTATGTCAATTTTGTTGAGAATTCCCTTAAAAAACAACCTCTAGCATTTCTAGCCATGGCCATCTTGAGTAAGGACAGATGATTCATGTAGTATTTACTTCCCAGAATCCATCTACCTTTAGCTCAGGCATACAGGCAGGAAGGCGTGCTTAGCTCAGAAAGCGCCTTCTTCCCCTCCTCCAGATGAAAGAAAAAATGGCTTGACTTCTGGCATGTATGACATAATTTTGGCCTAGGCCAGAAACCACAAAGCAACTGTAAAAGAGAAAAATTCTTGCCTCAACTTGCCAGCCAGCCTGCAAACAAATCGAATTAACCTGTCTAACAGTTTGCATTAAAAACAGGGGTTTAGTTAGCACACATTTGCAAATACATACGTAAGCTACAGAGCCTCGTCACGGCATCCTGATATTCTGTAGTTCCTAATCTCTGCAAATTTTGAGAGCCCCCATAGTAGAGGCACATGCATTTAATGGATAGACCAAGGGCAGGTGGACCTGAGGGAACCAGCCCCTCCTTAAAGATACAGGAGCACACCCAGCATATAGCACAATGGCAGCTAAGATGTCCTGTGCGCCCCCTCACCAACAATTCAACAGTACAAAAAAGGGCCACTGCCCCAGTCTATAACTGGCTTTTAACAGCAAGGAGCACATGAAAGGGCGACGCATGTCAATCAACAAAGAGAAACATTCTTGACTCAACCTGCCAACCAGCCTGCAAACAAACCGAATTAACCTGTCTAACAGTATGCGTTAAAAACAGGGATTAGTTAGCACACATTTGCAAATACATGCGTAAGCTACAGAGCCTCGGGCGCCGATGATATATCAGGGTGCCGTGACGAGGCTCTGTAGCTTACGTATGTATTTCCAAATGTGTGCTAACTAAATCCCTGTTTTTAACGCATACTATTAGACAGGTTAATTCGGTTTGTTTGCAGGCTGGTTGGAAAGCTGAGCTGGGAATTTTTCTCTTTGTTGATTGACATGTGTCGCACTTTCATATGCTCCTTGCTGTGAAGGCCAGTTATAGACTGGGGCAGTGGCCATTTTTTGTACAAAGCAACTGTAGTTCTAACCCCACAAGAGCCACATGGTAGATTGGGTTCTCTGTTTTTCTGCCACAATCTCAGCCCCACTGATATCAACTGATATCGGTTAAAGCAAATGGATCCTGCACTGCTATTGGGAACACAAATATAGATACCTTGCACACAACTAAGGTTCAGTATCTAAAAGCTAACATCAGATTAGTTAGTGGTAAATGAGCCAAAATGTATATTGTCACAGGTTGCAGTAAACAGCAGCATGCACATAAATGAGTAAGTAAAGAATTGGGTCAATCACAGTTCACTAGACAATCTGTTCACTATAGGCTATATCACCATAGAATAAGTTTTATGCAGCTAAATTATAATAAACTTGGTAATCCACAAAATCAAATAATGGTGTTAAAAAACAGTAACAGCAATGATAATCGATACTATGATAACTCTTCCATAAACAGTAGGCTATATCCACCTTAGAGTGCACTCTAAATGAATGGCAGTGAAGCAGCTATGTGATTGAGCACTCTTTAGCCATAGCTCTTTAGCCGGCTATTGTTGGAGCCTGTACATCAGTACATTCCCAGTAAAGTCTGCATGTAGTAAATAATTCTGATATTTATATTGTCAGTTCCTACGTGCTCAGTCTCTGCTAGCAGCAACAGGTTAATGGCAGTAGTGTCCTCTCACCAGTCCCAGCAATATAGCAACAGGGGTCTCACTGTTCATTTGTCAGCTCACTTCTGGATCTTCCTGGAGTGACTCCAGTCCTTAGCACATGGCCGCAGGCTTGTGACAGGTTGATGTGCACACAAGAGCAGTGATGTGTACACCTCTGTCTCGTTGCAGCAAAGAGAAAGTTCATTGGTATTCAGCCTGATAAAATACAACTCTCTCTCTCCTTATACCCAGATCACATTGGGAATTGTTGTCCAATGGTCCATAGACTACAATATTTTCTTTCCGGAACTTCATACCCCATGATCCAATGCTGCCAACCATCATTTCTTTTGAGATCCTCCTCCTGGTCAGCTACCCCTGTTGGATGAAAGCAAGCTAGTGTTAACCCACTCACCTAAAGTCCATTGGGTTCACAGAGAGCACTGCAGTGTCCTAAATTGCTATGCCTCTACCTAAGAACCTGGCTACACAACTGAAGAAATGTAAAAGTAAACCAAGTAAATATAACATACCTTCCTATCTATTTACTAATGCTAGCAGTGTAAGGATTAAAAAAAAGTTAAATCGGAAATAAAGTTCCAATGTAAGAAACAGTGAGTATGTTTTTATTGGAGAAGAGACGTGCAATAAAATTTCCCTACCAGCTCGTTTGCTGTGCATACAGCACTATGTCTCTGAGTATCGGGATGACTGGCTTCTGCGCATGTGCAGGAGTGACGTCATCCTGCATTGGCCAAAAGAAAGAGGACTAAAGGCAGCCACTCAGAAAAAGATGCCAATGCTGGCGAAGGATCATTAAATAGGGGAGTATTTACCCTTTAGTTCTGCTTTAATGTTGATTGAAAGAGCTTAGTTGTTCTTTAAAGTGGATTTAAACACTGTCATTGAACCTCAGATAAGATCTAGTGTAATTTCAAAAATAACTTTCAAATGTATTAAATCTGTAGCTTTCATTACAAAAATACTTGGTGATCCTTCTAAGAAGGTTGTGGTTTAGAAACTGTCTCCCAGTTCTGCTCCTGTGTTACACACACTTTTGAAGAGACCACAGACAGCTTCTAACATTCCCTATTTTGGAACCAAATTCCTCTGTCCTTCATTCTTCCTCAGTTGTCCCTCTCTGTGATGTAATGTCTAGATATACAAAGGTCATACAAAATGTATAATTTAATTGTCAAAAGTGTTATACTGCACTAAAGTTATCCAGCTTCTAAATGGCAATTGTGTTGAAAATTCACTATATGAGGGGCGTTCAAGTCACATTGGGACTTTGGGTTTATATATAATAAAAGAACAAATTTCAAGGAGTGGATACTGCATTTATTATTCTTTATACTTTGTTATAGAAAGATTTGTCAGTACGCCTGAACCATACTAGGACAGCCTGCTTCACTTCATCATCATTGTGTTCACTGTTCCCACAGAAAGATTTATCTCTTGTGCAATTTGTGGAATTACTTGACCCCAGTGCAGTGGAGTAAAAAAAAGTGGGAGTTTGTGTTATAGATGAGTTCACCGGATGCCCAAGCTCTTTTCTGTTGGTAAGTGATAGCACACTGACTATGAATGACAACACAGACATGATGGGAAGTTAAAGCACGTAGGGAGCAGGTGTGACACAGGTGTGGAGACCTGGTTCTTGTTGGAAATGTCTGATACTCAAAGGAAATACAAAGATTCTATTTCACTTAGCTTTATTAAAGCTTACAAAAATGGAGAAGAGTGCCCACAATGGAATCTATGCGGGATAGTTCTTAGTAGTGAAAGCCTTAAAATCAAAAATGCACTTTTTTAAACAAATGTTCCCAGCATAAAAACCCAATCAATGGTAAGATAGTACGCTTAAAAAAATACAGTTTTTTGAATTTAGAAGGGTAAGTCATTTAAGGCTAAATCAGCTTGTCGGTAGCTACGATCAGTTTCAGGAGCATTGTGACAGTGGTTCTCATGTGCAGCTATTGTACCCCTCTATGATGTATTATGAACACAGAGCTGCATATTAATGCATTTGTTTGCTTATTTTATGGCCATTCTTATTTGTCTTTGTATGGCTTTGCTCACTCCATCCCCCACCTTCCCATTCCTAGCCAGCCAGGGTGCAAGGGTCTAGTATGAATATTGGGTGGGAAACCACTCTTTTCTTGTTTTTTTTTTTGAGTAGGGTACCACCTTAATATCTATACCAGGATTTTGGGGGGGATTCCATGTTTTTTGTATGGGTTCTCCTTAAAATCAATAACAGACCCTCATCAAAGATAAGGGCCTAGTATGGATGTTAAGGGGAATCCTAGCCTCTTTGTTTTAAAAAAAAGAGGCTGCGAAATGTAATTTAGCACAATTTAAATTCTATTTTTTTTTTTTGTAAATGTCAATTTTGCTTTTGTACAGGGGTCTCCAAACTTTTCAGAACAAGGTCCACATTGTGGACTTTACAAATATATTTATTGGCCAAAAAAATAAATTTTATAGAGTCCTCCTTTACATCAAAGTGTTCTTTCTTACATCTAATCGTGGCAATCAGAGTCCCCCCTTACATCCCAGAGAACCTACCAGAGCTACTTCTTACATTCAGGTGTTCCTTTCAGAGTGCTTTCTTACACCCAGGAGTACCCGTCAGTGTCCCATCTTACACGCAGGAGTGCCTATCAGAGTCCCCCATTACATCCAGGAGTGCCCATCAGAGTCCCTCTCTTACATCCAGAAGTGCCCATCAGGGCCCCCCATTACATCCAGGAGTGCCCATCAGAGTCCCTCCCTTACATCCAGGAGTGCCCATCAGAGTCCCTCCCTTACATCCAGGAGTGCCCATCAGGATCCCCAATTACCTCCAGGAGTGCCCATCAGAGTCCCTTCCTTACATCCAGGAGTATCCATCAGGGAATTGGTCATGGCTGGTTGGAAGTGGAAGTGTTAGTGTCCAAATTATGATACACAAAGCACTTCCAGCTAGCTGGAGTATTTTCACAATTTGACTGTGGGCAGGATAAAATAATGCAGCAGGATAGATGTGGCTTGTGGTCATAGATTAGAGACCCCTGCTTTAATACATTGTACAGGTGCACCATTTCACATGCCGGCATGTGGACGGGGTTCACATGGGGACCTGGAGAAGGAAGCGCCCATTCCTCCAGAGCCTGCAGGAGGTATATACCTAATTACAGGATATGGCGTTAAGGTGGCACTCTCTGGAATGAATGACACTTCTCCCTGTAGTCATTTGACTTGACTCTTCAATTCTTTTACTTAGTTCTTGCCTCTCCTCCACTGAACATTACAGATAACAGTTCGTTCATGCACTTATCTTTGTCAACATTTCTGAGCCAGTAACGTGTAGCATGTGAACTCAACCAGCTGAGGATCCCATCACCTCATCCCAATGACACTGCTGTTTAACACTTTCTCTCCATTATTAGATTTGTATCCCAGGAATCTCTATTCCATTGCTGACTTGTGCTTTAGTACTCTAAGGCATTGCTCCATGTCACAGGCTAGATTCCTAGGACGCCCTGTACTGCAATTGGACCCAAGTTGGGGTACCAATCGCTAGGGAAGAAACCAAGCACACAGGTTCCTTCACTACTACAGACCTCAGTCACCCACGCCAAGTCACCTCAGCTTCCTGACTGGCTGGTTGCTATAGTGCACATGAATGCTTGTACTGTAGTCTCTAGCAATGGCAACAGAACCCTGTGAGAGTTATTTAACCGCTTATAATACTGATACTTCATCGTCTCTTCAGTCTTAGCCTCTGATATGCCCAGGTTATGTGATCCGCCATGCATGTACCCCTTTACTTATGTTCTTGAATAACTTCAGACTAGACATACAGTCATGGCCAAAAATATTGGCGCCCCTACATTTCTGTCAGATACACCACTTTTCCCAGAAGCTGGTTGCAATTACAAAAGTTTAGGCATTCTCATGTTTATTTATTTTTTTGTTTGCATTGGTATGACACAAAAAAGTGGAGAAACAAAAAGCCAAATTTAACACAATCCACGCAAAACCCCAAAAATGGACTGGACAAAATTATTGGCATCCTCAATTTAATATTTGGCATCATACCCCTTGGAAAAAATAACTGAAATCAATCACTTTTTGTAACCATCAATGAGTTTCTTACACCTTTCTGCTGGAATTTTGGACCACTCTTCTTTTGCTAACTGCTCCAGATCTCAGACTGGAAGGGTTCCTTTTCCCAACTGCTGTTTTGAGATCTCTCCTCAGGTGGTCTATGGGATTGAGATCTGGACTCATTGCTGGCCAGTTCAGGACTCTCCCGTGCTTTGTCTTAAACCATTTCTGGGTGCTTTTTGATGTGTTTTGGGTCATTGTCCTGCTGTAAGACCCATGACTTCTGATGGAGACCCAACTTTCTGACACTTGGCCCTACATTGCACCCCAGAATTCTTTGATAGTCTTCAGATTTCATAATACCATACATATGGTCAAGACATCCAGTGCCAGAAGCAGCAAAGCAACTTTAAAACATCAATAAGCTTCCACCATGTTTGACTGTAGGGACTGTATTCTTTTTTTTAAAGGCCTCATTGCTTTTTCTGAAAATAGTAGAATGATGGGCTTTGTGAAAAAGCTCTATTTAGTTTTGTCTGTCCACAGCACATTCTCTCAAAATGATTTTGGCTTCCGTAAGTTTTGGCAAACGCCAATCTGACTTTTTTATGTTTCTGTGTCAGCGGTGGGGTCCTCCTGGGTCTCCCACCATAGCGTCTCTTTTCATTCAGATTGCGATGTATAGTGCAAGCTGGCACAGTTGTACCCCATGCCTGAAGGTCAGCTTGAATTTCTCTGGAAGTTGATTAAGGTTCTTTAGCCACCATTCGAACGATCCTTCATTGAAATCTTTGATAAAGTTTTTCTCTTTTGTCCATGTCCAGGGAGATTAGCTACAATGCCATGGGCTGTAAACTTTTTGACAAGTTTGCGCACAGTGGACACAGGAACATTAAGATCTGTTAACAGATACAGGTGAGTTTAGTTTCAAATTATAGGAGCATCACAAACTTGGAATGCAATTATTTCTTACAATTTTGGGAAGGTGCCAATAATTTTGTCCAGTAAATTTTGGGGGTTTTGCGTGGAATGGATCAGATTTGGCTGTTTGTTTGTGCACGTTTTTGTGTCATACCAATACAAACAAAAGTAATAAACATAAGAATGCCTAAACATCTGTAATTGCAACAGTTTTCTGGGCTTAGTGGTGCATTATCTGACAGAAATGCAGGGTGCAAATATTTTTGGCCATGACTGTAACTTGTAAACAACAGAACTTGTCTTTACTGATGACACTTAATTCAATACATCTTTACAGTACAACACAGTTCTTGTTAAAGTGATACTAAACCCAGGAAGGACCCTGCATTCACTATATATAGTACCCCACAGTACACAGAACATGGAAGTGCAATTAGTTTAGTAAATATAAACTGCTAAATACCTTTTCTCATCAGCAGGTAGAGCAGTCTTGTGACTTCAGAAGAGCACTGTTTAAAGCTTGTAGGAGGAGTTTTCTTTCTGCTCTAGGAAGATTTGAAAGTCCTGACCCTCTGTCTGGACAGTGCTGATTGGCCCTGTGATGATCACATGCACTCTCCCAAGACAAAAAAAACCTCTCTCGCATATACAGACTGATTTTACTGGTGTGGGTTCAATAACACTTTAACATCATTCCACATTCGGTAAACCTTCATAACCTCTCCTAGTATACTTTGCTTCGTAATAGCTCATGCCTCAAATATGTAGAACGTCCATAAAGTCCATAATTTTCATGTCCTGGAAACCCCTACCAGGCTCTCACCAAAGAGGAATGATTAGGCAAAGGTCCTAATGAGGAAGTCTGGCCCACCAAACTTATTGTATTTAGGGGCAGAGCCACAAGCCGATGATGTCATCATGCTGCCATACTGGGATTGCTGGGTGCTGAGAGACATGTACATGGCAACCACTAATGTTTACTGATAAGCGCTGTATTAAGCGCAACTTTGTGCTGTTTCTTTTGTAACTTGAATTTGCTCTATACTATCTGCATGTTTTTCTTTGTCCAATAATATAGTGACATAATCTCTTCTCTGGTTCTCATACACAGAGTGACAGCCTCTGAAGCTGCTCTTCTCTTGAATGTATTGGTCACCAATAGGGGGCAGCACCCTGAACACCCAGGAACAGGGCAGCACATCTAATTTTTCCTACCCCGAAGGCATTATTTAAAGAAAAAATGTAGCAGTTAATACAAAATAAAACATCTAAAAAACAAAGGAAACACTGTATGAGAAAACAATTTTAGGCACCTGGTTCAATCATACACCGTGTTCCAAATTATTATGCAAAAGATATTTTTCTCATTTACCTAAATAATTGATGTAAATAACAGTCAGCATAATTCTCATGTTATCAACTATTAAGAGTACAATTCAAATTTTATTGAACAAACCTCCTAATGATAACAGTATTTTTTTTAAACATAAGAAACTTACAATGCACTGTTCCAAATTATTACGCACAGTAAGTTTCAAAACACTTTATAGGTTGTAAAGAACTGAAAATTGTCATTTGCTGTGTTTGCAGCATATTTACTGAAATCAAAAGCTATTTCAATCAAACTTTTAACAAAATTTTAACTTTTTAAACATTTTAACAGGTCACGTTACATTTTAACATAGGACCCCTTATTTGTTAGCAGCTTCACAAGTCTTGCAATCATTGAACTTGTGAGTTTTTGGACAGTTTCTGCTTGAATTTGTTTGCAAGATGTCAGAATAGCCTCCCAGAGCTGCTGTTTGGATGTAAACTGCCTCCCACCCTCATAGATCTTTTGCTTGAGGATGCTCCAAAGGTTCTCAATAGGATTGAGGTCAGGGGAGGATGGAGGCCACACCATGACTTTCTCTCCTTTTATCCCCATAACAGCCATTGATGCAGAGGTATTATTTGCAGCATGAGATGGTGCATTGTCATGCATGAAGATGATTTTATTACGGAAAGCATAGTTCTTCCTTCTGTACCAGGGAAGAAAGTGGTCAGTCATAAACTCCACATACTTTGCAGAGGTCATCTTTACATCTTCAGGGACCCTAAAGGGGCTGACCAGCTCTGTTCCCATGATTCCGGCCCAAAACATGACTCCACCACCGCCTTGCTGACGTCGCAGCCTTGTTGGAACAGGGTGGCCGTCCACCAACCATCCACTACTCTATCCATCTGGACCATCCAGGGTTGCACGGCACTCATCAGTGAACAGGACTGTTTGAAAATTAGTCTTCATGTATATTTCTGCCCAATGCAGCCGTTTCTGCTTGTGAGCATTGGTTATTGGTGGCCGAATAGAAGGTTTATGCACAGTTGCAAGACTCTGGAGGACTCTTTACCTTGATGTCTGTGGGACTCCAGAGGCACCAGCAGCTTCAAATATCTGTTTGCTGCTATGTAATGGTATTTTAGCAGCTGCTCTCTTGATCCGATGCATGGATCTGGCAGAAATCTTCCTCAATGTGCCTTTATCTGCACGAACCCGTCTGTGCTCTGAATCAGCCACAAATCTCTTAATAGTGCGATGATCATGCTTAAGTTTTCGTGAAATATCTAATGTTTTCATACCTCGTCCAAGGCATTGAACTATTTCACTCTTTTCGGCAGCAGAGAGATCCTTTTTCTTCCCCATATTGCTTGAAAATGGTGGTCTGCTTAATAATGTGGAACACCCTCCTTTAGTAGTTTTTCCTTAAAATGGGCTCACCGGCCAATCTAATTATCATAGGTGTCCGAGATTGTTTTCAGTGATCAAAAGAGCCCTGACACACAATGCCATCCATGAGTTAAACCGAAAAAAAAATATTTCATCTTTGTGACACTTAAATAGAATTTGCATAATAATTTGGAACACGGTGTATAGTGACATAATCTTCTCTGTGGTTCCCATACAGGAAGTGAGCAGCAGACTCTGAAGCCGCTCTATCATTGAATTACTTATGCCACTGATAGGGGGTGGCACCATGAAAACCCAGGAACAGGGCAGCACACCTAACTCTTACTACCCTGGAGGCATTATTTAAAGACAAAGTGTAGAAGTGAATACAAAATAAAACATCTGAAAAAGCAAAGGATATACTATATGACAAAACTATTTTAGGCACTGGCCTACAGGCTTAAGGAATCACCAAGTATGTTATTTAAAGGAATTACGTAATGTTAATGTTGCCCTTTAAGCATGCTTTTCAATAAACAGTATTATCTATTTATTTTTGCATTGGTACATATCCTCCAGAGAAGAGCCCAACTCTCATTCCCTTTGTTTGACAGTTCCTTATCTATTAGCCTTTGAAATGGCTTTGTTTACAAATAGAATTAAACTGGCTAGGAAATAGCAATTAGTGACAAATGGTATGTCTCTTTTTAAATGTCACTTTTGTTTTAGTACATCTTAAAGGTGTGCCACCTTACAGGCAGGTTTAAAGCTTTCCCCAAGCATGTTATTTATAGGAATTGGGCAGTTATAATGGTTCACTTTAGGCCTTATTAAAAGAGCTGCTCCCAGATGGATCATATTTAAAGGAGAAGTAGGGCCAAAGCTCTTTCTGCACTCCTGTGACCCATTGATCTGTGTCCTGTGATCTGTTTTCAGCCTGACAGTGAGCTAAAACTCAGCTGATGGCTGATGTCACTGAGTCAGTCCAGGCTCTGGGGAGATTCTGACTTTAAAGTGATCAGGAACACTGGGACTGGTGTGGCAGTGATCAGGGATCTGTAACTGGTGCGGCAGTGATCAGGGACACTGTAACTGGTATGGAGGTGATCAGGGGCTCTGTAACTGGTGTGGCGGTGATCAGGTACAATATGATTGGTGTGGTGGTGATCAGGGACAATATGACTTGTGTGGGGGTGTGATCCTAGACCAGGGATGGGCAAACTTTTTGACTTGAGGGCCGCAATGGGTTCATATATTGGACCCGGGGGCCGGACCAAGAGTAAATGAATGATGTGTATGTGTCATCCATAGTAAGTATAGTAATATTCCCCCATAGTAAGCATAGTAATTCATCCCCCATATAGTAATTCATCCCCCATAGTAATTCATCCCCCATATAGTAATTCATCCCCCATATATTAATTCATCCCCCCATAGTAATTCACCCCCCAATAGTAATTCATCCCCCATATAGTAATTCATCCCCCATATAGTAATTCATCCCCCATAGTAATTCATCCCCCATATAGTAATTCATCCCCCATATAGTAATTCATCCCCCCTATAGTAATTCATCCCCCATATAGTAATTCATCCCCCCTATAGTAATTCATCCCCCCTATAGTTATTCATCCCCCCTATAGTAATTCATCCCCCATATAGTAATTCATCCCCCATATAGTAATTCATCCCCCCTATAGTAATTCATCCCCCCTATAGTAATTCATCCCCATATAGTAATTCATCCCCCCTATAGTAATTCATCCCCCATAGTAATTCATCCCCCATATAGTAATTCATCCCCCCTATAGTAATTCATCCCCCATAGTAATTCATCCCCCATATAGTAATTCATCCCCCATATAGTAATACATCCCCCATATAGTAATTCATCCCCCATAGTAATTCATCCCCCATATAGTAATTCATCCCCCATATAGTAATTCATCCCCCCATAGTAATTCACCCCCCAATAGTAATTCATCCCCCATATAGTAATTCATCCCCCATATAGTAATTCATCCCCCATAGTAATTCATCCCCCATATAGTAATTCATCCCCCCTATAGTAATTCATCCCCCATATAGTAATTCATCCCCCCTATAGTAATTCATCCCCCCTATAGTAATTCATCCCCCATATAGTAATTCATCCCCCCTATAGTAATTCATCCCCCATAGTAATTCATCCCCCATATAGTAATTCATCCCCCATATAGTAATTCATCCCCCCTATAGTAATTCATCCCCCATATAGTAATTCATCCCCCCTATAGTAATTCATCCCCCCTATAGTAATTCATCCCCATATAGTAATTCATCCCCCATATAGTAATTCATCCCCCATATAGTAATTCATCCCCTCTATAGTAATTCATCCCCCCTATAGTAATTCATTCCCCATATTGTAATTCATTCCCCATATTAAGTCCCCAAGTCCCCCCTGTGTCAATTCACTTACCTTTGCTCCGCGCGTTCCTCTCGCCGTGTCCCGCGCCGTTCCGGTGTAGCATGAAAATCTGTCTCCTATGAGGATCTGTCCCTCTCGACGTATCTGCGCATGTGCCAGTTTCAGGCATTAGCAGCCGATCGGCGATCTCCGGCACATGCGCAGATACGTCGAGGGGGACCGATCCTCATAGGAGACAGATTTTGCTACACTGGTCTTCACGGCGGACTGTGAGAGGAGGCTAGCTCCGCGGGCCGGATTAAAAGCTCCGCGGGCCGTAGTTTGCCCATTGCTGTCCTAGACACTATAAGTGCACAGTGATGATTAGGGTCACTGACTGGTCCAGCAGTGATTAAGGACACTGGTCTGGCAGCACTGGTCTGGTGACATTGTACTGCTTTGACAGTGATCAGAGACAATGGCTGGTGGCACTGGCATACAGTGATATTAGAGCAGCCAGCCTTTGTACATGATCACCACCACACCAGTACGATATGCAAACACTGCACTTACTCGGGTGATAGTATGTAAATTTTTTAACATAGTGTTATCAGAGCAGTGCAGTTTTACCATAGTGACACTATACTACTCTGGGGAGGGAGTATTTTTTTTACAGTACAATTGCTGTTACAGCCATGGTGGTGTAAGGGAATTCCCGTGAGACGGCTGGTGAAAAGACATGCGCATGTGCACAGAAATGCACGATCACGCACACGCACGGTGAAGATTGGCGAGACGGACTATTTAAAAGGTGCCTTTGCCTGTGCTGAGTGCTGACTGGTCTTCAGCTGTTCCCTGTTTCCTGCTCGTTCCTGTGTGTGATTTCCTTGTTGCTGACCCGGCTTGTTCCTGACCTGACTCTGATTACTCCCCTGCTTGATACTGGTCCCTGACTTTGGTTCTGCTCCTGACTTTGGCTTGCTTATGATTTGGTACCTCTGCCTGTTGATGACCCTGACTATTCCTTTGACACTGCTCCTGTCTCCCATCCCTGCTTCCTGCCTTGCTCTGGTGCACACCTGGCGATCTACCATACCAGCTCTGCATATTACTACTGTGCCTGAATCGGAGGTTCATCAGCCTTCCAAAGTCTCCAACTGCAAAAGCTGCAAACAACATCTGCTGGCGCTCTTGTCCCCGTGGTCTCTAGACACCCTCTGTTCCACTTCCAGTGGGATCAGGGCTAGTGACACAAGTGAGGCCAACCTCGACATTTCAGCTTCCAATTAGGTACGTGATAGGTGGCTGTAAAAACAATAATATCTGACATTCTCCGACTGCATTCATGCAGCCATTGAGTACTACTGTGATAGGTATGATTGACCACGGCTATTACATGGTACAGGGTCATATGATTGTCTCTGTACCTTGTGATCACAGTGACCAATCACAGAGATCACGTTAGTAAGCAATGGCATAATGAATGGCAGCTATTGTTTACTACTGGACAGGTGATCGCAGTGACCAATCAATTACACGGTACCAGGGCAAAGCACAGCCACCCTGTACTTAGATTGGTGATCCGCTGAGTCCAGAGCACACATGAGGTGCACTTCTATGAGGACACACGGGTACGTCCTCCCTGAAGGGCTTGTGTTGCCCAGCTGTATGTGTACAGTGGCCAGACAGGAAGCAATTAAGGCAGATATAAAAGACACAAATTAATGCAACATTTTAACCAATACTTCATTATTATATTTTTTTATAGATGTAAGCAGGGTAAGTACCCCACTGTGACTTGGTATCAGCGTTTTGCACTCCCTGTACAGCAAAGCTGGAGAGTAGGAGGGAAAAAAGCAGTGCAGGGAGCCAATCAATTCAAGTGCTCGCAAAAAGCATGGCAGAGTGATGAGCTTAGTACTATCCTGTTTTTCCTTTTACCATCCAGTCACAGGCTGGGGCAGATCCCGAGCAAACTGGGCTCAGAGGAAATGGGTTGAATGATGCTGGCCATCAGATTGAGGACATCTAGCTGCAGAAAAAAGTACTGTAGGACAATCTCTGAATTGAACATGAATATTGCAGCCCAAACTGGTTTTGTTGTTGTTTCTTTTATTGGGCTAGTTATTGGTATCTTGTTTTTTTTGGATGCAGTTCTGCTTTAAATATTATGCTGTCCTACTAACAGTTAGCTGACAGCTAACTAACAAATCTGACAGAAACAGCGTTGTGTTTCATTCCAAAACTGAATTTACATGTCTCTCACAAATGCTTACGATGAATACATGTCTTGCAAACAGCTACCTGCAATCACATTGAATACATTGAAATGCAATCTAGCTATGTATGTGACTATCAACCACAATGAAAGAACTTACAGGCACATGTGTATCAAAGAGTGAATAGAGAAGACCTTCACAGGTGCTCTTCCAGAAGCTAAAATTGCTGCAGTGGTTTTTGGGATATCTTTATTCTTAACAAACATGGAACACTTCCTGTTTTTGTTGAAAAGAAACAATAAAAGCAGGCGCAGTTTTAGTGAACACCCACTAGATTGCTCCCTACTCAACACAATGATGATAAACAATATACAGAACACTCCCCACCTGGTATACATATATATCTTTGAATTACTGTAAGGTTTAACTAGGTAACTCTTTGTTCTGGAAAAGGACTACTAAATCTGGGACAGGTTGGAAGTTTACTTTAGCAGCCCCCTTATTAATGATTTTGACCTCTACTTATGAACTTTACCATCACCACTGGGAATGGTTTTCATAATGAGACCCATTGGCCATACATTGAGGGTCTTTTAACAAAACAAGGTCTTTTACTTGAACATTTAGTTTCTCCTCTTTTCACTTTCTTCTTGTTTGGGGGGATGACAAATACTCTTGCTTTCAGCGTATCCAAAAAGTATCAGCAAGGTTCTGAATTTTCTTCCACTGCCACTTGTAAAAAACCTTTAAGGTGAACTCACCAGGTGGTGCTAATACTGTGCAAGGCTTCTGAGTCAAGAGCATTGCCTGTGTAATAATTTCTGGTTTCTCTGGGTCTGTTGAAATGGAAACTAACAGCCTAGAATTAATATTGGCTATAATTTCAGTTCTGATCTTGTCAGAATTTAGTTCAATAAGATCAAATACCTCAGATGTATCAGCAGACCCAAATACTCCTGTGCTTGGGAATGGACTCTATAAAGGCTACGGTCACATCTCGAGTGTCCTGGAATGTGCAATCCTTGCTGCCCTCAGTAAACCGGGGAAGTCCAAATGTACTGGATAGGAAAAAAACAAACAGAGGGCGCACCGGCCTGGTGCATTACCTAAAAAACATTTATTAAAGCAATAAAAATAGGTATTGTATTAAAAAATGACAATTTTGTCAAAGGCACATCATGGGAGAACAACTCGGTCTAATCCACACTTCGTGTCTGTACGCAATGGGAACCTTGGACTTCCAACAGGCTAACGCATTTCGAGGACTTGCCTCTTCCTCAGAGCCAACAAACCAAATGTCTATACCCTCTCTTGGGATGTTACATAGATAATTTCCTTCAAGCGCTAGTCATTGGTTTATCATCATATGTCAGAGACACATGTTGGATATTCTATCTTCCTTCATGTGGTGTCCCAAATACAAGTTGCTATCCCTAGATGTTACATCACTCTATACATCAATTGAGCATCAGTATGGAATGTCAACCATTCAACACTTTTTGGAAAATAGCAACATACCTTCCATTCAGGTCACTTTTCTACAGAAAGTCATCCACTTCACTTCCACACATAACTATTTTTCCTTCCTAGGCAATTTCTATAGACAAACTAGAGGTACGGCTATGGGGGCCAGATTTTCCCACAGTTATGCCAACTTGTTCACGGGTATTGGGAGGAAGAGTCCACATGGAACAACAACCCGCATCGGGCCAATTTGGCTATGTGTGCCAGATACATTGATGACAACCTCATTATCTGGCATGGGTCTGATGAGGACCTTGTTTGGTTCCTAGTACATTGCAAAAACAACTCCTTTGGCATTTGGTTCACACATGTGGTGGCCATGAAATGCCTAGTTTTCCTAGATCTATAATTATGAGCAGATGCAGATGGAAACATCTGCTCTAAAACACACTTCAAGACTAGTGCCGGTAATTCATATCTACACGCTAATAGCCACCACCACCCCAAGTGGATTTGCAATGTCCCCTTTGGACAATATTGTAGATTAAGGAGAATGTGCACCACCAGGACGGATTATGAACAGAGTGCGAATCTGAGAACTAAGTTATTGGAAAAAGGGTACACTGAGGCTCATGTTGAGGAAGCCTATCAGAAATATTGGGTCCAATATGGGGAGTGCTCCCCAAACAAACCACATAAGCCCACTGCACTTACCAGGCAAGGCACTAAGGATCCCAACAATAAATACAACAATCAAGTCAGATTTTGCACTAGGTGTAACACCAAAGCCTTCGATATACAGCAAATGCTACAGAAAAACTGGAAAATTCTGAGGCAGGACCCTGTTTTGGGGCAATGTCTTGCTCCATGACCAGAGATTGTGTTTAGGAAACCTAGGGATCTCAGGAGCCACATTGCACCTAGTAGAATAAAAAAGTCATACATCAGTGAGAACAACACTGCCAATCCTTGGTCAGCTCTTTTTGACCAAAAAAGCAGTTTTAAATGTGGAGTGACCAATTGCGGGGCCTGTATGTATATGTGGCATAGGAAAAAAGATGTGGTCAGCATAGATGACCGTGCACATAAGATCAAACAGTTTATCAACTGTAGCACTTCCTTTGTTATCTATTGGCTAATTTGCCCATGTAGTCTGCTATACGTTGGCTGGACCATACGTCCACTGAGAGTTAGGTTCGGTGAACATAAGTGCAATATCATTAATTATAAGGAGAACAACAAAAGCAAAAACGAATACTCCATACCACGACATTTTCAAGAAACACATAATGATATAAAAGTATTTGGGATTGCATCTATTAAAGGTGATTCAGATAATGGCAGAAAATTCCAAAGACTGTGCAGGAGGGAGACCTACTGGATCTTTACCTTTGGTTCTCTTGCCCCAGGTGGACTCAGTGAAGACCTAGAGATACATGGGGTCGTCCATTGATCCTTCCTTATACTCAGGGGATCTTTGACATGCTGATATGTCTCCCTAAAATACAGCTTCTTCCCTTCCCCCCTTTTATTTATTTTTTTTGCCTATTCTAGTTCTCTTCTTTCCCTCTTGTTATATGGTTGGTTCACAACCTACAACACACGTATGCTTATTTATACAAGTAAACTCTTGTTACAGGAACTTTAGAATCATGTAATCAAAGCCACCCAATGTCCTGTATCCTTACACGTTAGGCCTTTTACACCCTAAATCAAATATTATATAAACGGGTTTTACATACTCTTTTTTCTTTTCATATACATGATATGTGTGTGTGCATGTGTATGTATGTCTATATATATATCTGTATCTATGTGCATATATGTGTGTGTATATATGCTTTCACATGCCACACATGGTGGCTTAATCCATTATCAATTTAATATATCCTTTTTCATATTAATATCACACATCATTAATAACATTGAGCGCACACATGTGCGTATGTATACGAGTGCTCCTATTGGTTCCCAGAGGAGCGCACATTGTGCCTGGCCTTCCAGGTGGTGAAACAAGCACTTGCCCTGCGTTCTCTTTGGCTCCTGGTGGAGCGCATCGTGAGCCCACTCTTCCTGAACATGGGGGGGGGGGTCCCGCCTCCTGACGTAGCGTATGAGCTGGCATGATAGCAGCAAGTCTATGGACCACACATGCGGGCGTGCGTTCCAGCGGGTTGTGCGATGCAGGGTGCAGTTCTCTGTCACACCACTGATCCAGCAGCCAGTGCATCCCTGGATATGTGATCCCATACAGTTGCAAAAAAAAGTATGTGAACCCCTTGGGATTACATGGAGTTTTGCATGAATTGGGCATAAAATGTGCTTTGAACGTCATCTAAGTCACAACAATAGAAGAACACAGTCTGCTGAACATAATACTACACAAACATTAGATGTTGCCATGGTTTAATTGCACATAACATGTAAACATTCACAGTGCAGGGAGGAAAAAGTATGTGAGGCCCTAGCTTAATGACTTCTCCCAGAGCTAATTGGAGCCAGGAGTGAGCCAACCTTGACTCCAATCAGTGTGATGATATTGGATGTGTTGCTGACAGCTGTCCTGCCCTTAAAAAACACACACCTGTTTTGGGTTTACTGGTTTCAAGAAGCACTGTCTGATGTGAACCATGCCTCGCAGAAAAGAGCTCTCAGAAGACCTACAATCAAGAATTGTTGACTTGCATGAAGCTGGAAAGGGTTACAAAAGTATCTCCAAAAGCCTTGATGTTCATGTGTCCACGGTAAGACAGACTGTCTACAAATGGAGAAAGTTTAGCACTGTTGCTACTCTCCCTAGGTGCGGTCGTCCTGTAAAAATGACAGCAAGAGCACAGCGCAGAATGCTGCATGAGGCAAAAAAGAATCCCAGAGTGTCAGCTAAAGACCTACAGAAATCTCTGGCACATGCTAACATTTTTGTTGACACATCTACAATAAGGAAAACATTAAACAAGAATGGAGTACATGGGAGGACACCACGGAGGAAGCCATTGCTGTCCAAAAAGAATATTGCAGCACGTTTGAAGTTTGCAAAAGAGCACCTGGATGTTCCACAGCACTACTGGCAAAATATACTGTGGACAGATGAAACCAAGATTGAGTTGTTTGGGAAGAACACACAACACTATGTGTGGAGAAAAAAAGGCACAGCACACCAACATCAAAACCTCATCCCCACTGTAAAACATGGCAGAGGGAGCATCATGGTTTGGGGCTGCTTTGCTGCCTCAGGGCCTGGACGGATTGTTGTCATTGATGGGAAAATGAATTCCAGAGTTTATCAAGACATTTTGCAGGAAAACGTACGACCATCTGTCCGCCAACTGAAGCTCCGCAGAGGATGGGTGATGCAACAGGACAATGACCCAAAGCATACAAGTAATTCAACAAAACAACGGCTGCAACAGCACAGAATACGCCTTCTGGAGTGGCCCAGTCAGAGTCCTGACCTCAACCCGATTGAAATGCTGTGGCATGACCTTAAGAGAGCGATTCACACCAGACATCCCAAGAATATTAATACACTGAAACAGTTTTGTGAAGAGGAGTGGCCCAAAATTACTCCAGATCGTTGTGCAGGTCTGATCTGCAACTACAGGAAACGTTTGGTTGAGGTTATTGCTGCCAAAGGAGGGTCAACCAGTTATTAAGTCCAAAGGTTCACATACTTTTTCCTCCCTGCACTGTGAATGTTTACATGTTATGTGCAATTAAACCATGGCAACATCTAATGTTTGTGTAGTATTATGTTCAGCAGACTGTGTTCTTCTAATGTTGTGACTTAGATGACGTTCAGAGCACATTTTATGCCCAATTCATGCAAAACTCCACGTAATCCCAAGGGGTTCACATACTTTTTCTTGCAACTGTACATATGGAATTTCAATGATCACACTGCTACACTCAAATAGGATGTGTAAGTTCACAGATACTATGACAGTTCTTTTCTTTATCTCATCCATTTACATGAAAGCTATACCCTCTACCTCCCTTCGACCTGAAATACAATATATATATATATATATATATATATACAAACCTTCTTTTGTCAGCAATCATTTCCATTTCAAATAACACCAGTTGCAGGTGCAGGTAGACTATATGACATGGATTTTAACCACTATACATTACAATAGAATGGAATCAAATATGTACAATGCAATACATTATGAGATGAACCTTTTATGTCCCAACATGTACTTTTTATTGCATCTTTGAACTTTGATATTGTATATTGTGTGTTTGTGTTTACACTTATGATGATGTTTGGAATAACAGCCCATGTGGTGCTTATCTCTGCCTTTCGGCGTGTGACTGACAGCCCACATGTAACCTTTGGTTAAGCCATTAGTGAGCATATAAGAGAGGGTACAGGAATTTGGTTTGTTGGCTCTGAGAAAGGGGCAAGTCCTTGAAACACGTTAGCTTGTTGAAAGTCTAGGGTTCCCATTGCGGACAGACATGTAGTGTGCATTGGACAGAGTTGTTCTTTCATGATGTGCCTTTGATAAAATTGTCATTTGTGAGTACAATACCTATTTTTATTGCTTTAATAAATGTTTTTTAGGTAATGCACTAGGCTCTGTTTGTTTTCTTTCTATCCGGCTCATTTGTATCAGCATGACGCAAAAATCTGGGCCTGAGAACCAGTTGGTATGTTTCATGTGAGCTGCTTGAATTAGTCTGCTACTGTGATTTGCTGGGTTCTGACTAGTGGTAACATAATGCCACTGACCTGGTTCAGTGGATTTTCTGATGAGTATTGCCCCATTTGAGACATACTCATAAAATGTTCTGGAGGTATTGTGAATATAAACACAATTTTGCTATCAGTGTAGTATTTAACTGCATCAGGCTGAAAATCAATTTCTTCAAGAATCAGTTCTGCTAGTTCAACTGACAAATCAACTGCACATAACTCTAAATGTGGCATTGTGTGGGCTGGTCTTGGAGCTAGTTTAGATTTGCCCATAATAAAGCCTACATGACATTGACCATTACTGTCTATGACCTTAAGATACGCTACGGCTGCTATCACCACAGTAGAAGCATCAGAAAAGACACACACTTCTTTTCGCACTGTAGATGTTAGCAACACTACCACATAGGTTCTGGGAATACTGAGAACTTCAAGATTAATCATGTCTTTTGCCCATGTTATCCATTGAGTTTCTCTTTCTGGCAAGAGTGAGGAGTGCCAGTCAGATTGATTTATTGAGAGCTATCTAAGGCTTTGCCTTGGGTAGTGATCAGGGCTGCAATCACAATTGGGTTGTAAAGACTGTTTACTGTGTCTAGGATAACTCTCTGTGTGGCTTCACCTCTCTGAACATTTGAAAGGTAAAACTGTCGGTCTTGAGATTCCATTTACTCCTAAACTCCATTGAAGTGGCAGAGGGTTTACACCTAGAACAATGTCTTTTAACTCTTTAGCTCTGTCATCTGCAGGTAACACTTTCTTTACTGAGCTTCTGTTGGACACCACCTTATGTTGCTTAAAGCGATTCTAAAGGTCCTTTTTTTTTTGTAAAATAACAAACATGTCTATACTTACCTGCTGTGTGCAGTGGTTGTGCACAGAGCAGCCTGGATCCTCCTCTTCTCGGGTCCCCCGCAGGCTCTCCTGGCTCCTCCTGTCTGTTGTGTGCACCTACTGCTCCATGTGTCCATTCACGCACAGAGCCGTGCCTTGGCCCCGCCCATCTTTCTCCTCATTGGCTGACTGGCTGTGATTGACAGCAGTGGGAGCCAATGGCTCCCACTTGCTGTCTCAGCCAATGAAAAGGCAGAGACCCGGGACATCCAAGGCCATCATTCACATCACTGTATCACGGTGAGGCTCAGATATGTATTAGGGAGGGCTGGGGGGGGGGGGGGGATACTGCAAACAGAAGGTTTTTTACCTTCATGCATAGAATGCATGAAGGTAATTAACCTTCAGCCTTCAAAACCACTTTAATATTCAAACCTGCATACATCTCCCTAGCTCTCAGCAGGAGACTAACTGCTTTGGCTTCAGTAGGCAGAGATGAAATTCCATCATCTTTGTAGAAATTTCTTAAGATGAACTGTTTTACATCTTCTCCATACTCACCCGCTCCCTGCTTAGCTATTTGTCTTTGACCATAAATGGTTATGGAAGGCAAAGGACTATTTCCAAAGACAAGTACTTTCATCCTGAACTCTGTAATTTCTTTGTTGAGGTCATTAACTTGAAACCAAAGGAACCTCAAGTAGTTGTGGTGATCTTCTGTAACCACGAAACAGTAAAACATTTGCTGCACATTAGTAGTAACTGCAACTTGCTCTTTATGGAAACGTATAAGGACACCTAGGGGTTTATTTACTAAAGCTGGAGAGTCCAAAATCAGACTCCCTTCTGCATAGAAACCAGTCAGCTTCCAGGTTTCATTGCCAAAGCTTCATTGAACAAGCTGAGGTTAGAAGATGATTGGTTTCTATGCAGAAGGGAGTCTGATTTTGGACTGTCCAGCTTTAGTAAATAAACCCCCTAGTATTGTATTATTCAAATCAGGGCCGTTAAGAAGTACGTCATTCAATGACATGCCGTCATACTGAGCACAAGCATAAAAAACGACTCTGATCTGTCCTGGTTTTTGAGTGTGATAGACACCAGAGATCGGTAGGTACCAACCCTCTTCAGTTCAGTGGTGGGGCATGTTCTGCTTGGTCATGGTTAAAGATCTTTTGATAAAGTTAACAAAATGCTCTTTCATTTCAAGTTTTCCTGCAAAGGAGCACTGCAGAACAAGGAGTCTCTTCTGTGCTTGCTCCTTGTTGTTTGGTAGTCTAGGGTGTGGTGAATGAAATGGTAGGGGTGCTACCCAGTGGTTTGCTTCCTCCACAAACATCTCCTTTCAACTACATCAAGGAACATATGATCTTTGATGGACATAGCAGGTCTTTCATCATTTGGAGTTCTAGTGAACATGTTGTCACCTAAACTGTCCATGCTTCAAGCTGTAGTCCCTGAATGGCATAATGAGGGAGTGCATGGATGTAGTTCACAAGCTTCATAGGTCTCTTTTACTCGCATATAGCTAGTGTGTGGGCTGAATAGAGAAGGACGCTCATTAGGCAGCAGGTTTGTCTTAACTGAGTTCACATCTGCTGATGTTTGAGCCCCACCTAAGCACACTTCTCCAGCTATGACCTAACTTAAATCTAAATGCTGTGCATAAGGAGTGTTATGGGGTCAATTATTCGGCTCTTGCACCTTGTGCACCCTGAGAATATTTCTGCCTAGCAAGAGAGGTATTTGGGCATTAGGATCAATTGTAGGGATCTTATCTGTTAAGGATTTCAGATGAAGGAAATTTTGTGTAATCTCAGGGGTTGGTACTTCTGACCTATCACTGGCATCATGTCACATTCAATGAGAGTGGGAAGTTTTATGTGTGTTTTCTCATCAATAGACTAAACTGTGAAGTTAGATGCCCTACGCCCTGTTTTCTCTATAGTACCTGAGCATGTTTTTAGTGTGTAAGAAAACGTTTCATTACTAATGTTAAACACATTAAAGAACTCTGACTTGACTAATAAGTGGTTACTTTGATCATCTAACACTACATACATTTTCACAGAACAGTCAATTTTGTTAGAGAGGCATACAGTCACTGATTCAATCTAATTTTGGAACATGATCTGGGCCTCGTCCCTTCTGCACATACCACCGTACACTTGGATTCAACAGTCGGTGGGGTTGGGGCCATCCTCCTCCCCACCTTGCTCTTTGTTGGTTTCAGGAGTTTCTGTTGCTCAAGGGGCTGGACCTGGATGCAGTGCCAAGGTATGCTGGTCACTACTGCACTTTCTCTATCTTATATTGACCTTGCAGTCTTTAGTAATGTGTTTGGTGGATGCACAACATCTGAAACAGATAGCATATTCCTTCAGGTAAGATTTATGTTCATCAATATGCTTGCTTCTGAATCCACAACACTGACAGTGGGTGTAGTTTTTTATGGAATGGGCATGAACTGTCTGGGTGCATGAACTTCTTTTCAGAGTTGATAAGATGTACAGCTGCATCAGTGGCTGATGCCCCTGTTTTTCTGACTGACACTGATGGTCTATTGCCATTCTTTCCTCCTATCTTCTCTGTGTTTGCTGATATCTAGTTACTGCACATTGAGAATATGAAGCTTGGGTCATTTCCCAACCTTGATTGGTTGGTCATAAACTCAGTGAAGAAACTGAATGGTGGGAAGGAGACGTGATGATCTTCCATGTATTTAGAGCCTTGAGAAATTCACTTATCCTGCAGCCCGTATGGAAGCTTTTATATTATTGGTTTAATCCCATGTGCTGTGTCTAGGTATCCCAATCCTGGTAAGTGGCCTTTGATCTTGGCTGCATTGGTGTCCAACAATATGTTACCAAGTTCTCTTAACTTTAGGTTGCCTGTGTTAGAGAATTTAGGGAAGTCTTTTAGATTTTTCAACAAAGCATTCTCAATAGCTTCAGAGCTACCATAACAGTCCTCTAATCTCTGCCATACCATTTTAACCCCAGCAACTGGATAATGAATGTGTACACACCTGATTCTCTTTGCCTGTCAAGATGACTCTGGTCTGAGCCACCTTGTTAGCAGATCTGTAGCTCCTTTTCTAGCCTTAAGACCTCTGAGATCGTTGATGATGCCTTGGAAAGATGTCTTCCATACCCAATAGTTCTCGGGGCGGTCATCAAATGTTAGTAGCCCAGTGCTCACTAATTCTCACCAAATTAGGTTTTTTGCTAGATCAGTTGTCTCTTAGGATCCTAACGAGCCCTTTCTGAAGAGGAACACATGATAACCCGTGTTGTGTGATGGATGCTGAAGGTTAACATTGTCTTTGTTTTCTTGAACGTGTACCCTTGGCGCTGGGACATTTTCAGAGTTACTGTGAAAAGCAGGAGACAGTACAGGCATATCTGGAGAGGGCTGTCAGTATGTCAAGTCAGGAAACTGAGGGAATGAGTTGGAGATTGGCTTGATAGAAGCATACTCTGTCATAACTTGGTCTGGAGTATGGTTCTGTACATATTCCTGTACAATTTCACTAAAACATGAGTTGCTATTTCCTCAAAGGTCTTGGGGCGGATCTCCTTCAGAACCAATTAAGTTTTGTATACTGCATCTTCTGCTGATGCTGCTACTGCTGCCCATTGAGTCTGCAGCACATGCATACTAGCTTCAACATCAGTTTTCTGCTTCAAGGAGTTGGCTTCTAGCTCGGTTTTCTGTCTTAAGGAGGTGGCTTCCTGACTTAAGGAGTTGGCTTCCAACTTGATTTTCTGCCTCAAGGAGTTGGCTTCTAACTCTGCTTTCTGTCTCATCAAGTCAACTTCTTTTTGATTGCATATGTCCTTTGCTCCTTCTGCCTTTGCTCTTTCTCTGGGGCCTGCAGAACTAATTTATGATCTGATGGAACACACTGAATATCTACAGCCAGACATGGTCTCTGAAGTTTGATGCGGAATGTCCATACTCCCATCTGGATCCATGATGTATGAAATAAAGTGGAGCACAGTCCCAAATACAGTTTTTGTGTGGATTCTTTCACTTTGAAGGGCCTTTATCTTTGCCTGTATATATATGCTTTTTTACTGTGAAGCTTCTCTATTTTCATCTGTATACAGATGCCTTTTTACTATGAAGCTCCTACTGTCTTTGCCTGTATACAGATGCCTTTTTACTGTGAAGCTTCTCTATCTTCATCTGTATAAAGATGCCTTTTCACTGTGAAGATCCTCTATCTTTGCCTGTATACAGATGCCTTTTTACTGTGAAGCTTCTCTATCTTCGCCTGCATACAGATGCCTTTTTACTATGCTGTTCTACTAATGGTTAGCCAACAGCTAGCTAGCAAAACTGGTAAAAGCAGCGTTGTGTTTTTTTCCAAAACGAAATTTACTTTGGTGAATAATTCTGAAAACTGCAATACAATCACAAAAATTTAAATTACAATATGCTTGTAAATTTGTCTCTCACGAATGCATACAATGAATACATTTCTTGCAAACAGCTATCTACAATCACAGTGAATACATTGAAATGCTATCTAGCTATGTATGTGACTTTAACAAACACAATGAAAGAGCTTACAGGCATATGTGTATCAAGGGAGAATGGATAAGACTGTCACTGGTGTTCTTCTAGAAGCTAAAATGGCTGCAGTGGTATATGGGAAATCTTTATTCTTAACAAATATGAAACACTTCCTGTTTGTTGTTGAAAGGGAATAAATAGAAGTGCAGATGCAGTGAACACCCACTCTACTCAACACAATGATGATATACAATATACAGAACAAATATAACAATACATTTATGTGTCTTACTGTTGAAGATCATGGTCATTTTATGGTGATATGACATAGCTTGCTCAAAGTGTGACCATACCTCAAACAATTTTTTAGTTTTAGACAGAGTGAAGAAGGATTCCTGTCAAAAAGATTTTGTTGCTTCCTGTCTGGTAAAAAGGTTGATAACAGGACAGGAAGTGTGTGTGTGTGTGGGGGGGGGGGGGATCTCTATATAACAGCAACACACACAGAAGTAAAAATGCTTTTTTAAACTTAAATGATGATGAATTCCAGGCATAGTATATTTTGACCAATGTAGCTTTGTATGTACCATATGTGGCCAATGTTCCAGGAGGCTGGAAATCATTGAAGTACAAACTGCTACTCCAGTGATCTCCTCTTGCTTCAAGGTCCTGTTCCAAGCAGTTGGCTTGATGCATTCTGAATACAGGAGGTCAACCTCTCAGCATGGGCGCCATTAAGAGGATGCTTCGTATTTTCTGAACTAATGCAAAGTGTTCTCTGATTGGACAAGGTGGACAGGTGGGGTGGTTAACCTTCTGTGTTCGCAATACATCAGGCCACTCAGCACAGGACCTGGATACAAGTGGAAGTCTGGTATATACATAGCTACACTTGTTCAAGCTGGACCAATGAAACTATGTTAAAATATACCATGCCTGGAATTACTTTTTAAAGAGTAACTTCGCTTTTGTTGAGAAAAACAACATTCTGCAGGTGCCTACAGAAGGGTTAATGTTTTTTCTATGCTTACTCATTTTCTTCAGTTGCCTGGGTCAAGTCTGTGTGTGTGTGTGTGTGTGTGTGTGTGTGTGTGTGTGGGGGGGGGTGGGGCATTCAGGGTTCCCTGAGGGACTGGATACCTGTGGACACTTAATTACCAATCTTGAGTTTACCGCCTTTAAGGATCTTTGCCAAACATGGACTTTATAAAATCTGCGCTACCTCTTGTGGATTATTTGCTAGTCAGGGACAAGTGCCTCTAAAGGACTATGGACTCTGCTGTTACTCAGGCATGACTACCTTATGGGCACTAAAACATCTTTGTAAAGAATTTCCTTTAAGAAGTTGCTTTATAAGATCTTTTCCTGTATTATTGCCTTTCTTCAGTAAAATTACTATTAGCTGTTAAATGCCTGCTCTGAAGTCCTAAGCAGTGCATTGAATAGCATATCGAATGAACACGGCTTGTACCAAAGGAACTGTAGGTTAGAGGTGATACAGTGCATTGTAGTTTGCTGTCGAGTGTAGCTATATTGTCATTGCTATGGACAACCATACATGTATCCTTGCTTAATGCAGCCAACCAGCCAGGGAATGCGTGATTTGATGTAGGGTGACGGTTACTCTGGTATTGAAGGGGTGCTGTGTTTGCCCCTTTCACTAGCTGCAAATTCCCTACATTTCAGGAATCGGACTTGCACACAGAGTACCTAGGGACCTAACCTGGGAGTCACAGGAGAGATGTAGAATGAGAGAGAGAGAGTCCCTGAGAAAAAGAGAGCACGTAGTTACAGAAAGAGGTACATTTCGTGTATCCATTAGTAACTGTGGACATGTCTCTGGAAGTGAGGTGACAGGTTTTGCGCGGTTGGTTGATGCTGGTGCAGGGTCTGCGGTACTGGTTCTTAAATGCTGCACAGCTGTGAGTTGGTGTTCTCTAGCTGTAATAGTGTCTAGAGTGCTTAGTGTTACCAGATCAGTTAGTTACCCTTGGGCTGCTAGAGGGTTAACTGTGCTCACTGCAGCTTTCTACTAAGTCTGGAGTTATGCCTTAATGTTGATTTTCACACGAGCTCCAACTCCCACCTAGAACCTAGGCAATTAACGAGTGTAGTTCTTAGTGTCCCCACAAGGGTGCCTGAGCCCCACCCACAACCCTCTGGGTGATCAATGTATATTGCAAGGCCTTTAACAAATTTTTGGGGAGGTTCCTACCCGTTTCTGCCCTGAAGAAAAAGCTGTTTGTTAGACAATGTCCTGTGCATAGTATCTGGATGGGGGTGATTCGTTTATTTTAACCAGCTGATGGACTTTCAGTGTTTTGATGAGGAAAGTTGCAGTGTCTGCATCCCATTAGAAGTGATTAACCCTTAGGAAGTATCTCATCAAAAATAACATTTTTGTTGCAGAAGATGCCTAAAACCTATATCTTAGTGCAGACTTCTTCAACCAAGCAGGAAGTGTCATTTTTGGAGGCTTCTGTACACCAACCAATGGTGTACACAACACCTCCGGGTTGCCATATTACATTGAACTTTACTGACAATTACAGTGCTGTAGTTTAAAAAGGAAAGGTAATTTTTTTATTTTTTTTTTCTTTATGGGGCTGGCTTGCTGTCCCAGCACCCAACCCTCCTCTTTTCACAGCATGGGCTTGGGACTGGCCATGGCAGAGTTAGGAAAGGTAAATTTTAATAACATCAAAGCACAACATGGCTTGTGTAGAAATTGTATACAGAATGCTATATTATATTTTTATTTGCTATATTTTTTGCCTACAAAAGTGGAATTACCCTGTAAGGGTAGGGGAATGCTTGATTCTCTGTCAGCTTCTTATTGTCTATTTCCATATTGAAAAAGGGTTGTCTACAGATCAGAAAGTGAGGAAAAATATCTTGGAGCCCCAATGAGCAGACAGAGATTCTAACCCTTCCCCATTTATCCAAACTAAGAAAAAAAAAGTTTTGGGTATACATACACTTTATTCCAGCCTTAGTGATTGTCATAATCATTTAACTCCACAGAAAATGTCAAACTCTACGTAACCAGTGTTCTGTTTGCCAGTATTTTTTTTAATAAAAAAGGAAGTTAATAAATAATGTACAACAGAGAATGCATTAATGAAAGAGAGAGATAGGGAGAGAGTGAAAGGAAAGGGCAAGGAGAAAGCCAGTGATATTCCTGCATTTATTGATTGTATATGATTACATTAGGCACATCAAATATTCATAATGACATCCCACAAGAGGTCATTATGTGTATTCTTTCCAGCTTTGCATTGTCTTAGTTATGGGTGCAGACTCAGAGGCAGTTCTCAAGCCATTAAAGTGAGCAGCACCATATTGCAAACAATTTCAAATGGAATGCTGTAGACTGGCGTGGGAAAATTATTTATGCATCACCAATGAATAGTGGCGATTCCACGGGGGAGTTCATGTAATACACAACAGAGGTATGCATTAAATTAGTATTTTACCGACATGGATTGTGACATGTAAAAACAGCATTTCATCAGTGGTGGGCATAAAGAAGGGCCCCTGTGTAAAGAAACCGTGTTGCCCCTCACCATAAACCAATGGTACTCTTCATTGTTACTCAGTGTATGTGCTGGCACTTTTCCACAAGAAGCCCACATCTGTCACATACATAAAGTATGTGTCTGCATGAGCAACTTCCCATACAGTCTCTATTCCCTGCTACATCTCAACATTTTATCAGTCTGGCATCCCCAGCACTACTGATATAACTTCCTGTATAGTTAAGTTGCAATAACAGCTTCTCATTCTAAAATTTTTCCTAAATGATTACTAAACCCTCCTACCTTATACAGCCAAATAAGCTGCCATCTTAGCCCCTGATTGATCTGCAGTTAGCATGGTGCTGCAAATATGATCAGTTATGACACTGGCCATTTGATGGACTGACTGCTCGGTTGAGAACACAAGCAACTGTTATCATTGATGGCATGCCTTGTTTTTAAAGTGGAACTTCACTCTCTCAATCAACATCAACTACTTTTAATCCTTTTGCTGTTAGCATTAGTAAATAGATAGGAAGGTATATCATATTTGCTTGTTTTAAACTTTTGTTTTTATATTTCTTCAGTTACATCCTGGCTTCCAGCCCTAGGCAAATTATGTCATACAGTAGTCTTCAGAAGGAGAAGAGGGGTTTTCTCAACTAAGTGCACCCTCCTGCCTGCATATTGAGCTATGGGCAGATGGATTCTAGGAAATAAATGCTAGATGAATTATCCCTTATTCAAGATGGCCATGGCCAGAATGCTAGGTTGTTTTTGAAAACTGATTTTCAAACAGAATAAAGCATGGAGACATGGATGGATGCTTTGAATATTAAAAATGAATTAAATAGCATTTTTTGTTTGTGGTGCTCAAATACAACGTAGTTCCACTCTAACTGTTTTGAGGAACAGTTAAATTGATTGATTAGGTTCTGCTTTAAAACCAAACGTTAGCCCCATTTTTTTTTAGATCTACGTAGAGTGAGTGAGGGCTAGAACTTCTATCAGGTTTTAAATAATGTTTTGTCTCTGTTGAGTAAATTCTCCTTCACTTCCTATTCCCAGTTCCCAATGACACCTGCCACCTATTTAATGGGGACACAGGGAGCAATGAAATCTGGGAAGACATTCTAATCCTTCCCTGCTTTGCTACAAAATGTGTGTTGATTACTGTCTTTGTTCTTGTAGGAGGGGGATTTCCATTCACTTCCTGTTCTGACTCCTACCAAATACAGAGGAATAAGAGTGATTTTCCTCACTTCCTGTTTTGTCTGAGTGAAATCTACCGAACAAGGACACAGACAGCATTAAAAAGGTTTACAGAAGTTCCTAGCCTTAATCTCTATTCAAAACAAAACAAAACCAAAAAAAAAAGTTTTGGCTGGAGTTGACCTTTAATTCTATTAATAAAATCTGATGCTGATATACATGAGCTCAGGTGATCTACAGTGAAATATTTATTGGATTGGAAATCATGATCAACTGTTGCATACCGATCAACTTCTGTTCAACCACTCTGTTGGTATGCAGGGGCAAGAAAAAGTATGTGAGCCTGTTGGACTTAACTGGTTTTCTGCAGCAATTTGTCATAAAATGTGATCTGATCCTCATCTATGTCACAACAAGAGACAAACACAATGTGCTTAACCTGATAACAAACAATTTTGTTCTTTATTGAACACATCCAATAAACATTCACAGTGCTTGAGAAAAAAATAAGTGAAACCGTTGATTAATTACTTTAGCAAAAGTTAAATTGGCATCAGTAGTATGCACACCTGGATTCTATCTAATGAAATTAGTTTGGAGGTGTGGAGGTGTGGTGCTAAAAGTTACTCAAACATTTTAAGATTGATGTTTATAAGAAGCATGAACTGATATGAACCATACCTCTCAAAAAGGAGCTCTCTGAAGACATACGATCAAGAGTAGTTGATCTGCATAAGGCTGGGAAGGGATTCAAAGCCATCTAAAAGTGTTTGGGCATCCATCAGTTGACAGTTGATATGTGTAATCTGATGGTGTAGGAGTTTCCCCGTCCACATCCACATCGAGTGTGTAGATTGGGGAATCGGGTCAGTTTTTTTCGTTCAACCCACTAGTTGAATGAAAAAACATGACCTGTATATAGCCAGTTTAAGCCCAACCCACAAACATTGTTCTTTTAAATATTACACACAAGTTGAGGGCAAGAATGCAGACCAATGAACTGTAAATGAGGCCATAAGCATTAAGGGGCAGTTAGGCAAGCAAGCACATTTGGACAGCCCTCAGGCATATCATACAACTAGGTTCCTCGAAGCATATCTAGGGCTTCAGGACGCTGGCCAAAATATAGAGGGGCATGGTTCTGTAGTGGAGAACAATGTAGCTGATAAGAGTCAGCACAGGAAGTTATTGGCTGGCAAGATTTTAGTCACGTTCAACAAGTATTCTTTTACATTACAAACACATATGTCAAATAGCTTTCAATTATATATTCAACATACAAAAAAAAAGGAAAAACAATATAGAATGACATTGTTGAGCTTTACTTACCCTTTTACATGAATGGTCTACATGTGTTTATTGAAGGATAATCAGTTATGATTGGAAAATGTTTTCTTGCTGATTGTTCAGTGTTTCGAATGAAGCTCAAATGGTTCCGTAGGTCAGTCACAGACAGACATTAAAGTATAATTATAGGCAATTATAGGCAATTTTTTTTTGTTTTGGAGTGGAAAGGGAATAGAACACCTGTTTTTTTGCTGTCTGTGCTCTCATTAGGGAGATTCACCCTCTTTATTTGTCCAGAAAATTCCCAAAATTTGGGTTGTCCCCATAAAAGTAAGAGAGGGGAAATCTTCCAATGGGAATGGTAGTTCTGGTGACTTGGGGGCCTGAAGGGATTCCCTCAAAGTGCAGGCCTTATCTGCATTTAGGAAATCAAATAGTAAGGTCTTTTTATATCCCTTTATAGGCAAGAGCATAGGATGAAGAAGGAAGATAGCAGGGTCATCCAGCAAGGCAAAGCCTGTAACTTGATCAATGATTGCCAAAAAGGTTGGACTACAGGGCAATCCCAATAGATATGGAGGAGGGAGGCCGGGTGGATGACACAATGCCAACAGTTAACATTCTGTTGGGGGAAAATTCTTGCCAATTTCAGCGGAGTCCTATACCACCAGGCAACGATCACATAGGAACACTTTAAATCATTTTCTCAGGTGGTAAGAAATTTTAGGTCACTGCCCAAGTTCGCAATTGGGACCAGTCGGAAGAATGAAGACAGGGAGTGCTGCATAGCTCCCTCCTCACTACAAAGTGCCTCAAAGGATGTCAGTTGATGTTGATGTTGGTGCCAGGCACCCAGTGCCACAACTCCATAGCCTGAGGAGACTACAGAGACAGTACTCCACTGTTGTGTGGCTATAAACTGTGATGCACATACTACCCCTTGCTCAAGATCCAGTTGTTCTTGAACCAAATTGGGAAACTGTTATTAAATATATGTGGAAACTTTAAAGAAAACATGTGCTTTGTCTGTTTAGGTTTGCTTTAATCCTCCACCCCTCCTCAGCAAATAATTTACCTTTTCTTCGTTCCTCTGCACTTGAAGCCAAAGGAAATTCTTCTCTATGGAAGAGAACGTGACCAACTCTGGCAACACATAGCATATTCCCAGACATTCCCCGAAAGCTTGTCCTCAAAATTGTATGTTACTGCAAATAAAAAAAGTATCACGGACAGTACTCAATTGTTCCTAGCAGTTGAACAAAGCAGAGGAGGGGACAGGGGTGAAAAGCAAGGAAAGTATATGTTGCTAGCAAAGAAAAGCTAAACTAAACCTGCTGCTTTGCACTGCGTGGGCAAAGCACAATGTGACTTCAAGCCACATCTGAAAAAACTCAACTCATGGTTTCCTGTTGTGGGCTTCCAAAACATCTGAAAATGTAATCTGCTTACAATGCAACTTCCATTTCATCTCTCTTCTTTCTGTCAAATAGTACCCATGCTTTTTTGCAGAAGATGGCATCCCTCTCTAGACAAGAATATTTTTATACAGAAGTACCATTGCTTGTGAATTATGGTTTGTTTAAGAAGGCATTGCAAAGTTCATTGGCTATGTGCAAATTAAAGTTACCCACAGTGACTAATCAGATTTTAGTTTACTGTAGACAATGGAGGAAAATAATTTATTCTTATTGGTTGCTATGCTTTCCGGCACCTTACTTATAGCAATTTGCAGTACCTTGTTAAATAAGTCCTTTAAAGGTACTGATCTTCACTGCTGCAGCTTCACACTTGACAGTAAACCTCTCAAGGGCTTCCATCTCATGAATTATGCAAAACCTCCTGTAGACTAATATTGTTTATTTTGGTAGCCTTGTTTAACAGACACTGTTATATGGTGAAACACTTCTGTTGAAGCCCAAATTTATAGCCACATAGGGAAAAGCTTAGACCTGTGGAATGGCAATAGTTAATGTTCATTGTCTTGTCCATAAATGCATATCCCATCCTTATATTTTACTGTCAGTTCTAAGTGTATATTAGTACGCAAATGGTATTTTAGTTTTAGGCTAGCAGATACACATACACTTCATATTTGTATATCTGAAAGTAAGCTCCAACTGTCTTTTGTCTGCTTGTCTTGCTTCTTTAGCTGCTTTCTCTGTAAAGTGAAATAAATGGAGAATTCAACAGGGAGAGTTGGACACCACTTTATTAGATCCTTTATTGGATCCTTTATTAGACCCTTTATTGGACCTCACTTTATATTTGATATCAATGGCATAGTCTGGCCAAACCATTGCAAGTAATGCTGTGCAATACGTTGCTGGATGAACACAAAAGGATTAGCACAGCCGTTTAAGCAGGTCATAGGTGAAAGAAAACTCTGTTGTTTCAGTGAGAACCGGATGAATTTTGATCCTTCTATGTCCGTTGCTGCTAGACAGAAGTCAATTTATTGATTGACTTCTATCGAATGACAGTGCTGGAAAACTTTTGTCAATCAGTGGCTGCAGAGTTCCACTATCAGAATATAATGGTACAGAGTGGAGGATTCCTCTATCCACCACAGTTCTGTGGATGGGGGAATTCATTTCGTTAGTCTTAGACCTTGAGGCTGTGGAGCATTTAGTGGACATTGGAAACATATGCCAAACACCTCTTTTGAAGCCCATGTCAACTTACTCCACAAGTCATGGCAGGAGGCAGAAGCTGGGAAGTGTGGCATAATGTTCCTACCACTGATACTGTATATGATAGATATCAAAGGTCAGTGATGAATTCATGTGGTGCGTAACAAAATGCGTAGGACGGAAGCATGGTGACATATTTTCTGGTATAGCACATGAAACCACCATCTTTATACACTCAAATCCTTCTATATACTGTTTGTGGGTTCCCGGGAGCCCTTTTTGAGTGCGGTTCTGTTTAGTTTTTAATTATCAAAAGGTTTAGTGCACTATAAAGGACCCTTTTGGCTTTCTTTGAGCATATACCTGCCCTAATGATACATTGAGATGGATTTTTCCAATTTGGACATGCTGAACGGATCAGAGGAATTGTGGATATTGACAAAGCACATATTTACCTGTAAAACCTTTAGGTCAATATCTGGAGGTGAGCATGCATGCCTGGTGGTGATGGACACAGTGATGCATAAAGTTGAAGATTTATTGACACTTCACACTACTGAGTTTTGCTGGAAAATACAGGACTTATTAATGTGTTTTAGTTTGATTGATTTTATGCGCTGTTTTGTGGCATCATCTCCCAGAGCTCTGGCACTTTTTGTGCTAGAGGGTCATCCAGTTGTTTACCGATTTATTAATTTATATATATCTAGGTTATTTATTATGTGCACTTATAATATATGGCTATTTCTATATTCTCATCATTGTGTGGAGTATGGAGCCATCTATTGGGCATTCACTGCACTTGCAGTCTATTCTTTTCTGAAACAGGAAACAGGAAGTTTCACTCACACATCAGTCCAGTTCTCGTTTAGTTTCCAGAAGAACACACTAGTGAAGGCTTCCCTCCTCCATTTGATACACATACGCCTGTAAGTTCTTTTACTCTCTTTGTCTTTGTCAAAGTTATATATATATATATATATATATTATATATATCGCATTTCAATATATTTAATATGATTTGTAGGTAGCTGTTGGTAAGAAATGTGTTCATTGTAAGCATTTGTGAGAGACATGTTTTACAAGCATATTGTAACTTCAGTTTAGGTGATTGTATTGCAGTTTTACAGAACTATTAACAGAAGTAAATTCAGTTTTGGAATGAAACATAATGCTGCTTCTGTCAGGTGTGTTAGCTAGCTGTCTGCTGCCTGTTAGTAGGACAGCAGAGTAAATAGGCATCTGTATACAGGCGAAGATAGAGAAGCTTCACAGTAAAAAGGCATCTGTATACAGGCCATGATGGAGGAGCTTCACAGTAAAAAAGCATACATATAAGGTGACGATAAGGAGCTTCATTTAAAAGTAAAACAATCCACATGAAAACTGGACTTGGGACTGTATTCCACTTTAATTCATACATCATGGATCCAGATAAGGAGTATGGACATTCCGCAATAGACTTCAGAGACCAGGTCTCACATTCCTGGCTTCAGATATTCAGTGTGTTTCAGCAGACCATCAGCCAATTTTGCAGGCCTCAGAGCAAGAGCAAAAGGCAGTAGCAGCGTGAATAGAGGCCTTACAGTATACGCATAAAAAGAAGCTGACTTGATGAAGCAGAAAGCCGAGTTAGAAGCCACCTTCTTGAGGCAGAAAACCGAGTTAGAAGCCACCTCTTTGAGGCAGAAACACGAGTTAGAAGCTAGCTCCTTGAGGCAGAAAGCAGAGCTAGAAGCTAATATGTATGTGCTGCAGACTCAAATGGCAGCAGCAGAAGCTGTGGTGTACCAAACTGTGGTTCGGAAGGAGATCCGTTTCAAGATCTTGAGGAAAAAGCAAAGCATGATTTAGTGCAAAGGACTCAGGAATATTCAAGTTACGACAGTGTGTGCTTCCATCAAGCCTATCTCCAACACAATCCCACAGTTTCGTGACTTGACATACCGATAGCCCTCTCCTGCCTGTACTGTGTCCCTCTTTTCGCAACTCTGAAACTGTCCCAGCACCAAGGGTGCACATTCAAAAAAGCAAAGACGATGTTAACCCTCAGCATCTATCACGCAACATAGGTTATCCTGTATCCTCCTTCTGAAATGGCCTGTTAGGATCCTCAGGGACACCTGACCCAGCAAAGCACCTAATTCAGCAAGAATTGGTGAGCACCGAGCTACTAACATTTGATGATCACTATCGCACTATTAGGCATGGAAAACATCTTTCCAAGGCACCATCAGAGATCTCAGTCTTATGGCTAGAGAGGAGCTAGATCTGCTAACAAATTGACTCGGAGCAGAGTCATCTCGACAGGCCAAGAGAATCAGGTCTGTACACATTCATGATTCAGCTGCTGGGGATAAAATTGTATGACATAGATTACCGGACAGTTATGGCAGCCCTGAAGCTATTGAGAACGCACTGTGAAAGAAACTGGAAGACTTCCCTAAAATCTCTAACAAAGACAACCTAAAGTCAAGAGAACACAGTGACACATTGTTGGAGATCAATGCAGCCAAGACCGAAGGCCACTTACCATGATTGGAATACCTAAACACAGCACATGGGATTAAACCAATAATTGAAAAGCTCCCATACAGTCAGCAAGATAAGTGGATGTCTCAAGCCTCTAAGTACAAAGAAGATCATCATTCCCGCCATTCAGTTTCTTCACCAAGTTTATTGTCAAGCAAATACTAAAAATGACCCAAGCTCCATATTCTCAATGTGCAATAACCAGATGTCAGCAAACACAGAGACAGCAGGCACAAAGCATGGCAACAGACCATCAGTGTCAGTCAGAAAGACAGAGGTGTCAGCCACTGATGCAGCTTTACATCTTAACAACTCTGAAAAAAAGTCCATGGACCCAGACAGTTCATGCCCAATAAATGAAAAACCACACCTGCTGTCAAAGTGCCGTGGATTCAGAAACAAGCACATTGATGAACGTAAAGCTTAAGCTTATCTGAAGAAAAATGTCATCTGCTTCAGATGTTGTGCATCCACCAAACACATTGCTAAAGACTGTAGGATCAATATAAGATTCAGAGAGTGCAGTAGTGACCAGTATACCTCAACACTGCATTCAAGTCCAGCCCCTTGGGCAACAGAGACTCCGGTAACCAATGAAGAGCAAGATGGGGAAGAAGCTAAACCTACCACATCAACTGTTGTATCCAAGTGTACGGAGGTACATGCAGAAAGGACGAGGCCCAGATCATGTTCCAAGATTTGTTTAGTGACTGTATAGCCCTCTAACAAACCTGACTGTTCTGTAAAAATGTATGCAGTGTTAAATGATCAAAGTAACCACTTATTAGTCATGTCAGAGTTCTTTAATGTGTTTAACATTAGTGGAGAAACATTTTCTTACACACTAAGAACATGCTCAGGTACTATGGTAAAAACAGTCTATTGATGGGAAAACACACATAAAACTTCCCACTCTCATTGAATGTGACATGATGCCGGATGATAGGTCAGAAATACCAACCCTTGAGATTACAACAGCATTTCCTTCATCTGAAATCCTTAACAGATAAGGTCCCCGCAATTGACCTTAGTGCCCAAATACTTCTCTTGCTAGGGGGAGACATTCTCAGCATGCACAAGGTGCGTGAGCAGATTAATGGACCCATAGCACTCCTTATGCACAATGTTTAGATTTAGATAGGTCATAGTTGTATGTTTAGGTGGAGCTCACACACCAGCAGACGTGAACTCATTTAAGACAATTGTTCTGCCTAATGGGCACCATTTTCTATTCAGCTCATGCACCAGCTATATACAAGTAAAAGAGATCTTTAATGCTTGCGAACTACAGCCATGCACTCCCTCATTATGCCATTCAGGGACTACAACTTGTAGCGTGGACAGTTTAGGTGACAATGTGTTCATTATTAATAATATTATTATTATTATTATAATATAGGATTTATATAGTGCAAACAGTTTGTGCAGCACTTTACAAAATGAAGGCAAGTATTACAGTTACAATACAATCTGGTACAAAAGGAATCAGAGGGCCCTGCTCGTTAGAGCTTACAATTGAAGAGGAATGGTTAAGTGATACAAAAGGTAATAGCTGTGGGGGATAAGCTGATGGAGAAAGAAAAAATACAGTACTTTAGTTAGAAGCAGTACAGGATTGTTTAAAGAGAAGGGTTTTAAAGAGATAGTCGGACAGACTGGAGTAGAGAATTCTATAGGATGGGAGAAGCTCGGGAGAAGTCTTGGAGGTGAGCATGGGAGGAGTTGACATGGGAACTAGAGAGCAGGAGGTCTTGGAACGACCAAAGAGAGCGATTTGGTTGGTATTTTAAGACCAGGTTAGTGATGTAGCTGGGGGCTAAGTTGTGGATGGCTATGTAAGTTATTGTTGTTAGTATCTTGAATTTTATCTGTTTGTTGAGTGGAAGCCAGTGGAGGGATTGGCAGAGAGGGGTGGCAGACACTGAATGGTTGGCAAGATGGATGAGTCTGGTAGCAGCAGACTGAAGGGGGGGATAGCCTATGTAAAGGTAAGCCAATGAGAAGGGAGTTGCAGTAGCCAAGAGATAACCAGTGAGGGAATTAGAAGCTTTGTAGTGTCATTGGTTAAGAAGGGGAGCATTCTGGAGATATTGCAGAGGTTGAGGCGGCATGATTTGGACAGGGATTGGATGTGGGCCTGAAAGGATAGTTCAGAATCCAGGGTTACACTTAGCACCCTGGCATGTGGGGATAGGTTGATAGTTGTGCAATTGATCTTGACCGAGAAATCAGGGGAAGGGGCACATGGGGGAAGAAATATTATGAGCTTAGTTTTGGATAGATTAAGTTTGAGGAAGTGGTGTGACATCCAGTCTGATATGTTTGTTAGTAAATCAGTGATACGTGAAGAAATTCATGGAGTGAGCTGAGGGGTAGAGAGATAGATTTGTGAGTCATCAGCATAGAAATGGTATTGGAAACCATGAGAAGCTATCCGCTGAACCAGGGAAGAGGTGTAAATTGAGAACAGGAGAGTTCCAAGGACAGAACCTTGGGGGAGCCCGACGGTAGGAGGAATAGGTGAGGAGCAAGTAGAGTTGTGACACTGAAGTTACAGTGAGATAGGGAAGATGCAAACCAATGGAAAGTACACTCATGGAGGCCAAGGAAATAAGGTTTTTTGAAGAGGAGGGGGTGGTCAACTGTGTCAAAGGCAGTGGAGAGGTCCAGGAATAAGAGTATGGAATAGTGACCGTTGGTTTTAGCTGTGAGTTTGTGAGTTTTAGGAGAGCAGTTTCTGTGGTGAAATCCAAACTGGACGGGATCAAGAAGGTCATTCTCAACTAGGTGGCAGTTGTAGACTAGACATTCAAGGAGTTTGGAGGCTAAAGGGAGTAAGGAGATGGGTTGTGAGGGAGATGGGAGGTTGGGGATGCCAGTAGGAAGGGAGAGATTAAAGATATGAGTTAGAGTCTAGGATAGAGCCAGAGGGTGACCAAAGTATTTGCGAAGGAACAGGGTTCAGGGGACAGGTGTTTAGGTGGGTTTTAGAAGTAAGTTTAGTGACTTCCTCTATTGCAGCTGGGTTAAACAAGGGAAGGATTAATTGTGCAGATGGACAAGGAGTGTAAGGTGAAGGAGATATCTGTACAGTGGAGATCGTGTCACAAACCGAATCAATTTTATTTTTGAAGTGATTAGCGATCCCCTGGGCAGTGAGTGAGTTAGTGGGTGGAGGTAATGAAGCACAAAGTAGAGAGTTAAAGGTAGAAAAGAGTTGATGAGGACTGCATGAAAGGGTGTTAATGAGAGTGATAAAATAGGTCTGTTTGGCTGTGTGGAGGCAGGAAATGTATTTTTGGAGGGAAGGTTTATATTGCTCTGCTGGGACTTACGCCACAGATGCTCAAGAGCATCTGGTATCGTCTGTTTGCCAGAGTTGTAGAGGTCGGGGCCTGTTTCTGTGTGTAGTGAGGGGGGCCATTGTGTCCAGAGTTGATGACAGTGAACTGTTGTAGACAGAAGTGGCCAAGTTGGGACAGGACAGGGCTGAGATTTTGTCATAGAGACAATCTGTTGCAGAAAAAAAGAAGAGAAGGGTTTCTAAGGGTAACTGTTAGGTAGTTGGAAGGCAAGGAGGAGGAAGCCAAGGAGAGAGTGAAGCTAATAAGGGAGTGATCAGAGAGAGGAAAAGGAATCTTGGAGGGGTTGTAGGGAGTGCATAGGTAGGAGAATACACGATCAAGGCAATTGCCATTGAGTAGAAGAGTGAGTAGAAGCATGTGTCCATTTTTTGAGTCAAAGGAGGAGGTTAGGCTTAGATGTTTAGAGGTAGCAGGAGTGTTAAGATTAGCAGGGATGTTGAAGTCACCAAGAATGATTGTGGGAGTTTCAGAAGAGAGAAAGTAGAGTAGCCAGACAGAGAAGTAATCAAGGAAGCTTGATACCGGTCAAAGAGGCCGATAGATCACAGCAATTCTCAAAGAAAGAGAATAGATGAAGAATGAGAATAGATACAGTGAGCTTCAAATGAGGAGATGTACAAAGAGGGAGGTGAAGGAAAGACCTGAAAAGTGCTTTGATGGGATAGGAGGATTCCAACTCTAGCTCACTTCCATCCACTTGGCCTAGGAGAGTGAGTCCAGAGGAGGCCACCATAGGAGAGGGCAGCAGGAAAGGGAAAGTCAGATTCATGGAGCCAGGTTTCAGTAATTGCACGTAGGTTAAAAGAGTTTGTGATAAAAAGGACAGTGGTGAGTTTTTTACAGACATAGTGTGCATTCCAAGGGGCACAAGAAAAGGGGGGGGGGGGCTGGTTATAGGAAGAAGAGGAATAGAAACCAGATTGTGTGGATTGCGGCCACTGTTAGAGGATAGGGGGTGCTGGGTGCGTTGGTCAAAGGACTCACTAGAACTTCAAATGATGAAAGACCTGCTACATCCATCGAAGATCATATGTTACTTGATGTAGTTGAAAAGGAGATATTTGTTGATGAAACAAGCCACTGGGTAGCACCCCCATCATTTCTTTAACCACACCCTAGACTACCAAATAACATTCAGCAAGCATAGAAGAGACTCCTTATTCTACAGCGCTCCATTGCAGGAAAACCTGAAATGAAAGAACATTTTGTTAACTATATGCAAAAGATCTTTGACCATGACAAAGCAGAACATGCCCCACCACTTAAACCAGGTGAGGAGGGTTGGTACCTATCAATCTCTGGCATCTATCACCCTCAAAAAACAGGGCAGATCAGAGTAATTTTTTATTCTAGTGCTCAGTATGATGGCATCTCATTGAACGATGTACTTCTTGCAGCCCTGATTTGAATAATACGCTGCTAGGTGTCCTTATACATTTCTGCAAAGAGCAAGTTGCAGTTACTACTGTAGTGCAGCAAATGATTTACTGTTTCATGGTTAGAGAAGATCACTGCAACTACTTGAGGTTCCTTTGAATGGGGTGAAGCTTGGTGAATGGGGTGAAGCTGTACTGCCTCCTACCATCCAATCACGTACAAACAACATTTATGTTTTTTTCCCTAATTTTTCTTGCACGTGATTGGGTATTCTTTTCAAAGTGAATTTGTAGTGCATTCACTAAGTTTAAGAAGAATTCCCTTGCAAAGTGAAAATCTATTTTCTAGCAAATCAGTCACACTTACTTGGAACAAATCTGCTAGTCAGGTGTCCTGATATTATAGTTATAGATATTATAGACATGGTTTTTCCATATCATGGACTTACTTTGCACTAAAGTAAAAAGAAAGAATGACAGTCCTGCAACTTGAATAACAAGTATAAGGCTGCCTTCACATGTGTGTGTTTGTGGTGCAATTAGTTGTTAATGGCACCTCAAACATATCCAATAAACACGCCTCTTTTTTTGTGCGGGGCAAAATGTGTGTAGGTAGGTTGCCTACTGATAGTTAGTGAGCTGCTGCCCCAGTTGGGAGGGAGAGGGTTAATCCCTTATGCCACAGTTCCCGGGTTGTCTTTCTGGGTTTGAACCACTGGTTCTATGTTGCTATAAAAGGATCAGAGTGAGCTGTAGACTTCTGGAGGTCCCACTGGCTGTTACCTGCTTTAGCCTTTTCCATTTTGCCAGAGACCTACGTTGCTGAAGTTTTCCACATAAAGGGAAACTGCTGTGACTTGCAGTCCACCCTGAAGACACCAGCACCTGGATTCTGCCACTATGGACTTGCCAAGTATGGACTCTAGGCTTCATCCACACTAACCTATCGTGCACGTAGTCACGGGAAAATGCAAAATGCAGTAAAAACACGCCATTTACCTGCTAATAGATTTAAATTTAATTTAAATAATTCCTGAGATTTAACATCCCTCCAGATATCACAGCCAGCCTGGGGACCTGACTTTTCTTTGCTGGAGTTAAGTAAAACTAGGTCTTGTCTCTGCCCACAGCCAGTAACTTAACAGGAGAAGCAGCAGAATGATAAGCTCATCTCTCTGTCACTCTGCTTTCTTCTCCTGTCAGCATGTTCCTTGAGTACATGGGCACAGCAACACAGCTCATTGGCTACTTGTGCTTATTCTCTTTCTACCAGTCTGAGCCCCACTGTATACTAGTTGCTTTTAAAAATATATGTGATTATTTTTAATGAACATACAGTACACCCGCATGATATATTATTTTTCCTACTGTTTGGAATTCAGCTTTAAAAGCAAAATACACTCACCAGCCACCTTGCTAGTACTGGGTTGGACCTCCTTTTGCCTTCATAACTGCCTTAATTATTCGTGGTATAGACTTAATAAGGTGTTGGAAATATTCCTTAGAGATTTGGTCCTTATTGACATAATAGCATGCCTTTCTATCATCTCGAACCAGTCTGCCCATTTTCTTCTGACCTCTGACATCAACAAAGCATTTTCGTCCACACAACTGCCACTAACTGGATATTTTCTCTTTTTTCGAACCATTCTCTGTAAACCCTAGAGATGGTTGTGGGTGAAAATCTCAGTAGATCAGCAGTTTTTTGAATACTCAGACCAGCCTGTCTTACACCAACAACCATTCCACGTTCAGAGTCACTTAAATCCCCATTCTGTTACTCTGTTTGAACTTCAGCAGGTCGTCTTCACCATGCCTAGATGCCTAAATGCATTGAGTTGCTACCATGTGATTGGCTGATTAGCAATTTGTGTTACCAAGCAATTGAACAGGTGTACCTAATAAAGTGGCCAGTGAGTGTATACAGCCCATCTCAGTAAATGTTATCACACTGTCCTTTATTATGTGGGATTCAAATGTTACTAATAAATACATTAAATATTAGAGAAACTGAAAATACGGTATATGTGCTGCAAGTTGATATACATCTCCTACTACATGTTTATGTTTCACAGGCAGTAACTAGACTTTTATAAGAAGGTACATGCAAAGACTTGTCAAGTAGGAGGGATTATAAGTCTGATTCCACTTCTGAGAAGTTAATGAAGACATTTACAATGATTCTTTATAGATAACCAACACTTTTCACCCTGCGTAAGGGCTGAGTTCAACCCATGGGCATATACTTGCTTCTGAACTGCTCTACTTCCCCAAGCAAGTCAATATGAATGTGAAACCAGCAGAAAGCAACTGAAGAGCAGTGAGAGGTGACACATTGAGCATCTTGAAGTGGAACTTTAGGGGGAAAAATAGCTGGCAAACTGCAATAAAGTTTCTTAACTGCCTGTCTGCCACAGGATTCACGGGAGTGATATAATCTGGGCCCAGGCTATGAAAAGGGCAAAGATCAGTACCCAAAAGCAGACTGGCGAAGATGTCAGTTGCTGATGAGGTGCTCAGGGACACCGCACTAAAGGTCAGTATAGTTATGCTTTAAAGACAAAACAAAGCAACTCAAAAGCTAGTCAAAGGAAACAGAACCACCTTCTCCTGAAAGCAAGCCATGTCTTTCTCAAAATGTAATTTGCTGTTTATGATCAGGTTTTGTTCAGGTTATGTGCACTAGCATTTCTTTTTTTGCAAGGTGCAGAAATACTTGTTAAGAATTATTATTATTACTTTCTAAAAAAAAGGAGGAAACTTCTAATTAGGCATTCTATACACTGAATAAGTGACTGCTGGATGAAACAGTGTATTATTTAATAGTTTGTTGTTCTGATCCCACTGAAGCAGAATATTGTCCACAACAGTCTCCATTTTCTTCTACAGGTCCAAAACTTCACGACAAAATATTTTTTCCCCCTAATACATCTGTATGTTTAGGAACAAATATACCACAATAGCGGTGGCTATTCCAGCTCAACGGCGATGTAACTAGTAATTGTCAGGTTTGAACGCACATCTCCATTTAAAGAGCAAAACACCCATACAAGAGGAAGAGGCAGTTATTGAGTCTGGTATCTAAGACCATTTGAGCTTTGTTTTGAAGTTTTATTAGGGGATTTAGAACTTGGATGGGGTAAGGGGTGTATGGGATGCCCAAGGGAACAGAGGACTATCTCCTTAGCAACTATGTATAAATCTTTGCAGCAAAAATTCTCTCTCTTTTGGAGAGCTAGCCAGCATCACCTGTTGTAGCACCCCAGACCCCAGATGACTCCTCTCCTCATCCAACTGTACTGGGTGAATCCCTGTGCAGGGGATCCAGTGCATGCCACCACTGGTTAGATAGCAAACCAGGGTTAGATAGCAAATCCAGTTTCCCACAAAAGTGCCTCTTTCGTCTTCCTAGCCTAGGGGGTGCAGGTCTACTCACTCAGTCCTTCTCCTGTGCTGCTGGTTGGTCAGTGGCTGCTACCAGGCCTTCTAGCTGGGCCGCTCCTTCCCTGCTGCCTCACTCTGGGGGCCAGTGAAGTCCTGAGCTTTCCTCCCTCCAAGGTCCTATGTCTGTAGATAAGCTCCTCTCCATCTGGACCCCTCCCTGGCTCCTTCTCTCCAGCCTCACTTCCTCTCCATTTTCCACCTGAACTCTCCTGCTGTTGAGCAGACTCTGTCACTTTTAAGGACTGTCCTGGCCCCATGGCAAGCCTCCTGTTGGGGAATGGCCAAGATCGCTCAAAAGTGAAAATCAGCCATTATTTACCTCCACCCATTGCTTCTAGAACTTTCTGCAAAGTTCTAGTGTAGGGGGAAATATCAGAGAGCTTATTTGCAGTGCCTCTCAGCTCTGACCAAAATTTGACCCCTCTGACTGTTCCACCAGGCTACTACTCAGCTTCTAAAAATTGAAACTAGAGCTCCCCTTAGCTAATTAGGAGGGTGCTACACTAGTTTCAGAAAGCTGTATCAATGTTCTGTGCTTGGTTTTTCTGAAAATGCTTTTCTTGAAGCATGCCCTTTATACAAGGTCATACTTTTGAGATCCTTTCAATAATGTGGCTAAACTATTGTCAAAGGTTTAGCCAATTCCAACCACATAAACAGTATTTATGGCCTGTGGCAGACTGCGTGGCCTAATGGATAAGTTGTCTAATTTCAGATCAGCAACAGAGAGTTAGCCATTGTACATGGTGCTTCTGAGTTTCTGAGAACTCATTTCTCTTTTACTTGCTTAAGAAACTTTCAACCCTTTTACTTTAAACAAGGAAATCCTCATTGTTACCATGGTTGCAAGACAGAGTAATGTTATTCTTCTTCTTGGATTCTGCAAAATGATGTCTGGCTACTGATTTAAAGATCATTTTTTTTGCTTAAGCTAACCATACACTAGTAGATATTTTGTGTTCAGCCTGTAGCACAGATGGACAAGTTTCCCACTGTGCCTATTGTATTATGACACACTTCATGGGTAGCTGGCAGAACACCTGAAAAGTGGCAGCTTTTGATTTTGTCTACAAACTTTCCGTGCAACTCAAAAAGGAGGGAATCAAAGGATGTCAGGAGGGAGAGAGGGAACCGACAGGGCCGATACATTATGAATATGGTAAAGTATGGCCAGCTTTGCCATTAAATTACAACATGGTTTGTATGCCACTGACCTTCTCTATATTAAGTTTTGTTCTCTGTGTTGTAAAATCTGGTGTGTAGGTCCCAATTCCTGTATAGTGATAGGCTTTCCATTTTGTAACCCAGAAAGTCATATGTGAAGTGAGAGGGGTTATTACATATATGTGTTTTTTCTGTGTATATACCATTTCCAACACCACTGGGATCTTCCAGGTCACACAACTAGCGGCTGCTCCCAGGCTGAAATCTGCATCCTTCAGGGCTCTTTGAGCAGGGGCATATGAGACAAATCCTGTGCAGAAACAGTCTTTTACAAATACGTTTAGTAGATACATATCCCAGAAGTATCCCAGAGAAGGAACACACATAAAAATAAATTTAGGTTTTCACTTTATTTATATTCTGACTCAGATTGTTGTGATAGCAATTTATCCCTTGTGAGACCTCTCTGCCTAGCCTGTATAAGCGGATATAATCACTGTGGGCAATCCTTATCAGATAGCTGAACTCACCAATACTGTGTTCTTCCAGAAGTTGCTTTATTCTGTACATGTGACAACAGGATACAGCAGAATGAATGGTTTCCAGTATTATGCAGTCGAAAGATGATACTTTCTGTAGCGTACTATGCAGAATACATGTGTCCCTGTTACATGTGGACTGTTAGCTGCCTCCATGACACAGGAAGTGCTGAACTCAAGAAGAAGGGAGGAGCTTCATATACAAAGGAATTGTGTCATAGATCTCAGGGAGGCAATATAAAACAAATGCATTACCAAATAAGACCACTGGATGGCAGCATTACTAACTATAGAAATGTCCATAGGAAATGGTACAAAGAATAAACTATATGAATTCTCATGTACATTAACATAAATATTAACTGTGTAACAGCATAATTTAAATTAGTTTTTGTGTTTTCTTTTTTATCATCCTTCAAAATTAAAATAATTGAATATTTGCACATAGTAAAATTGAGGTACTAGGCTAGCAGTAACAAGTGTTATTTTGACTTATACTTTGCGATTTGTTGGCAATTTTGAGGTTTCAAAAAGCTTTTAACACCAGCAATTTAATACTTAAAGTGGTTGTCAATCCTTACATATGCCTAGTGAAGTGACTAGCCTCAGGTGATACACAGAGATGAAACAAATCCTCCTACATAAGTTGTACCTGTTTATCTGCAGCCCTTTAATACTTATAGCCTTCCATAACACATTTACACTGGATTTCTCAGCAACGGAAAGTAGGGTGCGGGGATCTGACATCACACACACTGCTTAGCTAGAGCACAGAGATCCATAAAATCTGATAACCGATTGAAGGGAAGAAATACATTCCCCTCTACACAGGCTGACCAAAAAAACCATACAGATCTGAGGCTGTGAGTTGCCTGCAGTGTGCTGGGGGAGTCTCCTGGGAGGCTGAGGCTTTAGCTTACAGTCTTTTCAGTGATATACTTAGACAGCAGAGGGATCAGATATCAGAGAGAAAGCACACTCAATATTTTGCATACTATAGAGGGATATGCTTAATTTATTTTTCCTGTATGAAGTTTACAACCACTGTAAAGTGGAAGAAAAGTTCAAAAAACAAGATTTGGTCTGGCCATACATGATTCTGCAGGGAATGGACAAATTTTGACCCTGGTTGTATGGAAGTCAATCTACAGATCGATTTTTGTACAACCAGCTTGTTGGGTTTTTCTCAAACGATCATTGCTGCCTGCTATAGCTGCCCGCATTGATTATTGTATTCTGATGGCAGGGAAGTCTCCCTGCCATCAGAACACAATAAAAGAGCAGGAGAAATTCCCCCATCCACATACAGTATAATGTGTGGATGGGGGAAATAGAATCATTTTTTCTGTTCAACCTGCTGGTTGAATGAAAAAAAGTGATTCATGTGTGGCCAGCCTTGCAAGCAGACAGGTTCTTTATTGTAGAACGTACATACAATGTCTCTCCTGCAATATGATAAAATTACCTGTAGAATGTACACTTTGCTGAGCATGTGAAGGTCAGTTTTCATTCTTGGCATGGTGCCAGTGTTGCGGGATGAATGAACTCTCACACATGTGTGGTAGCAACTAAGATGACCAAAGACCTGGCCTCCAGAGGAAGCTGGGGAGAAGATTGGGGCCTTGTGGGCATTAGACCATTGGAGCAGAGGCAAGTATTGCAAACTTTTGTTCTATTTTATTTGTATATGTAACAATTCTTTCTTTCTTAGTGCGACTTGTTCCAGCATCCTCCATTTTAAATTTCTGGGTTTCTTTCTGAAATCCCTGAGCAAGATTGCATTTTCTTTGACAGAAAGTGGAATTATACTGCACTCCAAACAGCCAGCATTAAATTATTCATAGCTGATAGGGAAAGGCTTTGTACTATCTATCTCATCACAGCAAAATGCTTACAATTAGCAAAACAACATTAAATAAAGAAAATTATCTGCTTTCCTGCCCACTTCCCTGTCAGGAATCTTATTAGTCATAAAATGGATAAACCTGGTTTCTTACATGACAAGCTCAAAAAATGATTTAGTTATAATTTATTTAGTTATAAAAATTATGTAGTTTGTAAGTATTAAAAAAATTTCTAAACTAATAAATGGCAGGCTAAAATTAATAATTTAAATAATATTTAACCACTTCCCGTCCGGCCGCTGTTTATAAACGGCAGGACGGGACACCTACAGGAGCGGGTTGCCGTCTCTAAACGGCACCTTGTGTCTGAGGCTCGTGCGCGGCTCCTAGAGCGCGCACCCGCGAGCCCGATGATCGCCGAGTCCGACGGACATGGTAGATTACGTGACATGGTATGGGACCAATGAAATCGGTCCCATACCATGTGATCAGCTGTGTCCAATAAGGACACAGCTTAAGTGTAAACAAAAGCCGCATGGTGCGGCTTCCGCCTCCTTCTCCTCACACGGAGTTGTCTGTGAGAGGAGAAACAGCCAAGAAGAAGTAGTAGTCAACTTCCCTCCACCTTAGTGACACCTGATCGCCCCTAAAGTGTCCCTGATCACCCCTAAAGTGGCCCTGATCGCCCCACGTGTCCCTGATCACCCCAATAAGTGGCCCTGATTGCCCCAACAAGTGGCTTTGCCCATAAGTGGCCCTGATTGCCCCCACAAGTGGCCCTGATTGCCCCAAGTGGCCCTGATCGCCCACAAGTGGCCCTGATCGCCCACAAGTGGCCCTGATCGCCCACAAGTGGCCCTGATCACCCAACAAGTGGCCCAGCAGTGTCCCTGATTGTCCGTGTCCCTGATCGCCACATAGTGGCCCAGCAGTGTTCCTGATCTCCACAGTGTCCCTGATCGTCACAGTGTTCCTGATCGCCACACAAGTGGCCAAGCAGTGTCCCTGATCGCCACAGTGGCCAAGCAGTGTCCCTGATCGTCACACAAGTGGCCCAGCAGTATCGCCGCAGTGGCCAAGCAGTGTCCCTGATTGCCACACAAGTGGCCCAGAAGTGTCCCTGATTGCCGCAGTGGCCCAGCAGTGTCCCTGATCACCACAGTGTCCCTGATTGCCGCACAAGTGGTCCAGCAGTGTCCCTGATCGCCGCAGTGGCCCTGATTGCCGCACAAGTGGTCCAGCAGTGTTCCTGATCGCCACAGTGTCCCTGATTGCCGCACAAGTGGTCCAGCAGTGTCCTTGATTGCCGCAGTGTCCCTGATTGCCGCAGTGGCCCAGCAGTGTCCCTGATCGCCACACAAGTGGCCCAGCAGTGTCCCTGATTGCCGCACAAGTAACCCAGCATTGTCCCTGATTGCCGCACAAGTGGTCCAGCAGTGTCCCTGATCACCGCAGTGGCCCAGCAGTGTCCCTGATCACCGCATTGGCCCAGCAGTGTTCCTGATCACCACACAAGTGGCCCAGCAGTGTCCCTGATCACCGCATTGGCCCAGCAGTGTTCCTGATCACCACACAATTGGCCCAGCAGTGTCCCTGATCCCCACATTGGCCCAGCAGTGTTCCTGATCACCACACAAGTGGCCCAGCAGTGTCCCTGATCGCCAGACAAGTGGTCCAGCAGTGCCCCTGATCACCAAAGTGTCCCTGATCACCGCAGTAGTCCAGCAGTGTTTCTGATTGCCACACAAGCGGCCCAGCAGTGTCCTGATCATCGCAGTGGCCCAGCAGTGTCCCTGATTGCCGCAGAAGTGGTCCAGCAGTGTCCCTGATCGCCGCAGTGTCCCAGCAGTGTCCCTGATCACCGCAGTGTCCCCGATTGCTGCACAAGTGGTCCAGCAGTGTCCCTGATCACCGCAGTGTCCCTGATTGCCGCAGTGGCCCAGATCACCACACAAGTGGCCCAGCAGTGTCCCTGATCACCACACAAGTGGCCAGCAGTGTCCCTGATCGCCGGACAAGTGGTCCAGCAGTGCCCCTTATCACCGCAGTGTCCCTGATCACCGCAGTTGCCCAGCAGTGTTTCTGATCGCCACACAAGTGGCCCAGCAGTGTCCTGATCATCGCAGTGGCCCAGCAGTGTCCATGGTCGCCGCACAAGTGGTCCAGCAGTGTCCCTGATCGCCACAGTGTCCCTGATTGCCACAGTGTCCCTGATCGCCACACAAGTGGCCCAGCAGTGTCCCTGATCACCGCAGTGGCCCAGCAGTGTCCCTGATCACCATACAGTGGCCCAATCAGTGTCCCTGATCACCTTACAGTGTGCCTGTTCATAAAGTGTCCCTGATCTCTGCCACACCAGTGGATCCTGTTCACTGCCATCGTCTGTGAGGAGAGAGATCCAGTACAGCTAACTGTGAGTAATTTTCAGCCTTTGCACAGAGTTTACACACACTCACAAAACATTGCCAGCCACCTCACTGTATCTCTGATTTTTGCCCAACAGTGACTAGTGTGAACCAACTGCAGCCAGATATCTGTCCCTCACTGCAACACCATCCTGATCACTGCCATACCAGTGGGTCCTGATCAGTGTCAAAAATATGGCCAAAAGATCATATACAAGCGAGGAGGCGTTTCAAATTCTGAGTATGACAGATGAGAGTGACGGAGAACTCTCACTGTCAAACTCTGATTCTGTATATGAACCAGAACACAGCAGCGGTTCACTCTCTGAATCAGAAGAAGGTGTTCCAACAAAAAGAATGAGGAACTCCAAGGAGCAGCAAGCAACCACCAGCAGCGCAATACGTTCTTCTGATATGGCTACTACCAGCACTGTAAGTGCAAGTTCTAGTATTCAGGTGTCACATCAGCCACCAAGGATTAGGGCCCATACTGCTGTCCCAGATGCTCTTTTAAACCCTGTGTGGCTACCTTCAGGATCAGGAGCACCTATAATTCCCCCATTCATAGCCCAGTCAGGCATTCAGGCAGAAACCCAAAATTTTACAGCCATTGATTATTTCCATTTATTTTTCACTGAAGAGTTTTTGAATTCAGTTGTGCACCAATGCAATATTTTCGCCCAGCAATTAATCACTCAAAATCCCAACTCCTGTTATGCTCGAACATTTGAGTGGAAATGCCTCACAGTTGAAGAATTTAAAGTGTTTCTTGGCCTTACATTTAATATGGGACTAACAAAAAAAAATGAACTGCATGCTTATTGGTCGACAAATCCCATTCAACACATGCTGCTCTTTTCTGCCACTATGTCCAGGACCCGCTATAAAACAATTCTGCACTTTCTACATTTCAACGATAATTCCCTGTTCCCCCCCAGAGATCACCCCGAGTATGACAAACTTTATAAAATTCGTCCACTAATCAATTATTTCAACCAAAAATTTTCAGAAATATATTGTCCTGAAAAAAACATCTGTGTCGATGAATCCCTAATCCATTTCACTGGGAGGCTGATCATAAAACAGTACATTCCAAGTAAACGGGCCAGATACGGGGTGAAGATGAACAAACTCTGCGAAAGGTCCACAGGATACGTGCACAAGTTCCATATCTACGAGGGAAAGGACAGTCAGCTAGAGCCCCCTGAATGCCCAGCCTATATGGGGATTAGTGGAAAAATTGTCTGGGACCTGGTATACCCCCTCTTCAATCAGGGGTACCATCTTTACGTGGACAATTTCTACACAAGCCTGCCCCTTTTCCGCCACCTTTATCTCAAGGACACTGTAGCCTGTGGCACAGTTCGACCCAATCGGAAGGGATTTCCACAACAATTGGTTGCCACCAAGCTAAACAGGGGGGAGTCAGCTAGCTTGAGAAATGAAGAGATCCTGGCCCTTAAGTGGCGAGACAAACGGGATGTGTATGTCCTTTCATCTATCCATAACAGCAGCTCATTGGAAATTCAAGGAAGTCGCGGTCCCATCCGAAAACCCCAATGCATACACGAATACAACCTGTTCATGGGGGGAGTGGATTTAAATGATCAAATGTTACAGCCCTACATACCCAACAGAAGATCAATCTACTGGTATAAAAAAGTATCCTTCTACCTTTTCCATATGGCCCTGTACAATTCCTACATCGTTTTCCAGAAGTCCACACAAAGACCTGTCACCTTCTTACAATATCAGGAAGAGATTATCACATCCCTCATCTATCAAGTAAGACCCGTTCCTGAACAAATTCGGTCTGATGCAGTGAGCCGATTGCATGAAAGACATTTCCCCAATATCGTCCCCCCTACCGAAACAGACCGCAATCCTCAAAAGAGATGTCGGGTATGCTCCAAACATAGAATTCGATCTGACACCCGATACTACTGTCCCCAGTGTCCCTCAAAGCCTGGTCTCTGTATAGAAGAGTGCTTCCGTATCTACCATACCGCACTACATTATTAGTGAAGTACGGTGAAGATATATTTCTTTGTCCTCTGTTTGCTATTTCCCTGCCACGTTTCTGCCTGTTGCCTGAATTCATTTTCCTGCCTTCCATCTGAACTGACCTCGGCCTGTTTATTGACCATGCCTCTGCTTGCTGCCTGAACTGACCTCGGCGTGTTAATGGACCATGCCTCTGCCTGCTGCCTGAACTGACCTCGGCCTGTTACTCGACCATGCCTCTGCTTGCTGCCTGAACTGACCTCGGCCTGTTAATCGACCATGCCTCTGCCTGCTGCCTGAACTGACCTCAGCCTGTTAATCGACCATGCCTCTGCCTGCTGCCTAAACTGACCTCGGCCTGTTAATCGACCATGCCTCTGCCTGCCTCCTGGACTGATCTTTTGCCCTCCCACTTTAGTAGTGGGATTCAAGACAACACAGGGGTCTCACGTATGTGAGGGGATCCAGAGTAGTGTTTCCGAGCAGAGAAAACTTTTTTGTTTTCTTTGGGTTTTTTAATTCCCGGATCAGGGTCTGGAGACCAGAGGCTTCGAAGAGATTTGGGTGGGATGAAGCCTCTACCCCTTTGTCCAGTCTTACCTAACCAAGGCCCTAAGCTTAATGTTTCTGCCTGGACCAATCCTTTTACCACGTCTTTGCTTGCTGTCTGTATTGACTGTGGCCTTTTTATGGACCATGTTCCTGTCTTCTTCCTGGACCACTACTTTGCCTGTTTGCTCACCACGTCTATGCATGACACCGGTACTGACCCATCTGCACATCCCACTGGCTACCTTCCTGCAAGACACTGGTGCCACCCATCCTCTGCACTGAAACAACAGGTACTCTTTGGTTTATCTTTTGTTCAACTTCTTGGTGAATGAACATAGTGCTATGTGGACAGCCACGTACTAGTAGGTTAAGCTTTTAGGAACAGGCTGTAGGTGAAGCTACACTATGCTTTATTGATATATAATGTTTGCTAATTTTTGTGATAAACAGGTTGCAATGACCAGTACTCAGTCCAAACACTGAAAATGTCTTACACATGTGGTATCCCCATACTCAGGAAAAGTAGCAGAATGTGTTTTAAAGTGTTATTCTAAGAATACCTATGCAGTGTGTTAGAAATATGTTATTATTGGTAACATTGCATTAAAGAAAAAATAACTACTTTTTTTCACATTTTCTAAAAATCTGTGTAAAAAATTAAGTCTTCAGAAGACTTTGCTGCTCCAGGACCTCCAAAATTGTGATACGTAGTCAATAAATTAGATGTGTAATTTTTGCCCTTAGTATGCCTAACGGTGCTTATTGCATGTGGGGCCCCTCCATTTGGTTAGGCTGTGAAAAAGTCTTGCACGTGTGGTATCGTTATACTCAGGAAGAGTTAGAGAATGTGTTTTGGGGTGTAATTTTTAGTATGCCTATGCAGTGTATTAGAAATATCTTCTATATTGACAACTTTGCATAGAAAAAAATACATTTTCATTTTCTTTTAACATATTCCAAAAACGTTTGGCAAAAAATGAAGTCTTCAGAAGACTCCCCATGCCTCTTAAAACATACCTTGGGGTGTTTGCTTTCCAAAATGGGGTCATTTTGTGGATAATTCCATTGCCCTGATGCTCCAGGACCTCCAAAACGGCAATAGGTAGTCAAGAAATTAGATGTGTAATTTTTGCCCTTAGAACGCTAACAGGTGCTTATTGGATGTGGAACCCTTCTATGTGGCCAGACTGTGAAAAAGTCTCACACATTTGGTATCGCCATATTCAGCAGGAGTTAAAGAATGCATTTTGAGGTGTAATTTTAAGTATGCCTATGCTGTGTAATAGAAATATCTCATAGATTGACAACTTTGCATAAAAAAATATATATTTTCATTTTCTTTTCACATTTTCCAAAAACTTATGGCAAAAAATGAAGTCTTCAGAAGACTCCCCATGCCTCTTAAAACATACCTTGGGGTGTTTGCTTTCCAAAATGGGATCTTTTTGTGGATAATTCCATTGTCCTGATGCTCCAGGACCTCCAAAACAGCAATAGGTAGTTAAGAAGTTAGATGTGTGATTTTTGCCCTTAGAACGCTAACAGGTGCTTATTGGATGTGGAACCCCTCTATGTGGCCAGACTGTGAAAAAGTCTCACACATTTGGTATCACCATATTCAGGAAGAGTTAGAGAATGTGTTTTGGGGTGTAATTTTAAGTATGCCTTTGCAGTGTATTAGAAATATCTCATAGATTGACAACTTTGTGTAGAAAAAAATACATTTTCATTTTCTTTTCGCATTTTCCAAAAACTTGTGGCAAAAAATGAAGTCTTCAGAAGACTCTGCATGCCTCTTAAAACATACCTTGGGGTGTTTGCTTTCCAAAATGGGGTCTTTTTGTGGATAATTCCATTGTCCTGATGCTCCAGGACCTCCAAAACAGCAATAGGTAGTTAAAAATTAGATGTGCGATTTTTGCCCTTAGAGCGCTAACAGGTGCTTATTGGATGTGGAACCCCTCTATGTGGCCAGACTGTGAAAAAGTCTCACACATTTGGTATCACCATATTCAGGAAAAGTTATAGAATGTGTTTTGGGGTGTAATTTTAAGTATGCCTATGCAGTGTATTAGAAATATCTCATAGATTGACAACTTTGTGTAGAAAAAAATACATTTTAATTTTCTTTTCGCATTTTCCAAAAACTTGTGGCAAAAAATGAAGTCTTCAGAAGACTCTGCATGCCTCTTAAAACATACCTTGGGGTGTTTGCTTTCCAAAATGGGGTCATTTTGTGGATAATTCAATTGCCCTGATGCTCCAGGACCTCCAAAACGGCAATAGGTAGTCAAGAAATTAGATGTGTAATTTTTGCCCTTAGAACGCTAACAGGTGCTTATTGGATGTGGAACCCCTCTATGTGGCCAGACTGTGAAAAAGTCTCACACATTTGGTATCGCCATATTCAGCAGGAGTTAAAGAATGCGTTTTGTGGTATCATTTTAAGTATGCCTATGCTGTGTAATAGAAATATCTCATAGATTGACAACTTTGCGTAAAAAAAATACATTTTCATTTTCTTTTCACATTTTCCAAAAACATGTGGCAAAAAATGAAGTCTTCAGAGGACTCCCCATGCCTCTTAAAACATACCTTGAGGTGTTTTCTTTTGAAAATGGGGTCATTTTGTGGGTAATTCAATTGTCCTGGTGCTCCAGGACCTCCAAAACTGTGATAGACAGTCAAGAAATTAGATGTGTAATTTTTGCCCCTAGAACGCCTAAGGGTGCTTATTGGATGTGGGGCCCTTCTATGTGGTTAGGCTGTGAAAAAGTTTTACACATGTGGTATCGCCATACTCAGGATGAGTAGCAGAATGTGTTTTGGGGTGTAATTGCAAGTATGCCTATGCCGTGTGAGAGAAAGAACTTGTTAAATGACAACTTTGTGGGAAAAAAAAAAAGAATTTTTTTTACTTTCATCATTTCCTTAAAAAATTGGCAAAAAATGACAACTTCAAAAAACTCCCCATGCCTCTCATTAAATACCTCAGACTGTCTACTTTCCAAAAAGGGGTAGTTTGGGGGGTATTTGTACTGTCCTGGCATTTTAGGGCCCCAAGAAATTATATAGGTAGTCCGTGCATCAGGATTGATACATTTTCAAATATATCAAATATATATACCGTGGTCTGTGGACTCTATAACTTTCACAAAGACTAAATAATACACACTGATTTGGGTTATGTCTACCAACAAAATGTAGCACAATGGATTTTGGCCTAAATTTATGAAGAAAGTATATTTATTTGCAAAATTTAGTATCAAATACTAAGAAAAACATGTTTTTTTTCAAAATTTTCAGTCTTTTTTCATTTTTCTAGCAAAAAATAAAAACCCCAGTGATGATTAAATACCACCAAATTAAAGCTCTATTTGTTTGAAAAAAATGATAATAATTTCATTTAGATACAGTGTTGTATGCCTGAGTAATTGTCATTCACAATGTGAGAGCGCCGAAAGCTGAAAATTGGCCTGGACAGGAAGGGGGTAAAAGTGTCCGGACAGGAAGTGGTTAAAATTAATCTTAAAATGATGTTTATTTTATTCCAAAAACTTCAAATAAATGTAACTCCAACAAAGCACATGCAAAAAGAGTGATGGCTTATTTTCAGAAAAACTGTTATTACTTTAATATTTACCTTGAAAAGAGTTTGTTTGACTTTCTCATTGGTTGCGTGCTTGATGTATTTCTATTATCAGGCTGTGGGGAGGTGCAGGGTGGTGAGGTAGCAGTGAATACACATAGTCAGTTGCAGGAACAGAACTTGTATTAAAGTGTTACTAAACCAACAACAATAAAATCAGTCTGTATATGCAGTAAAGCATGCTTGTTGTACTCACTGTGGAACGTAAGGGGTTAATCCTCTGCATTGTGCAAAAATGCTGTTTGATCCTGACTTCTCTGATTCTCCCCTTCCTCCAGTGCCCCACTCTTATCTCCTAATAACACATATCGTGTGGAGTCACTCTGCACATGCTCAACTTGATGTGTATTGCTAGAGAGTTTTTTTTTCTTGGGAGAGTGTATGTAATCAGTACAGGGCCAATCAGCACTGTCCAGACAGAGGACAGGGGTTCTGCATCCTCCTAGAGCAAAATGAAAACTTCTACAAGCTTTAACGTGTGCTCTGCTTGACACTGATAGAAGTCACAAGACTGCTCTAACTGCTGATGAGATGAGGGTATTTAGCAGTTTATATTTACTAAAATAATTGCACTTCCATGATGTGTACTGTGGGAAACCAGATATAGTGAATGCAGGGTACTGGGTTTAGTAACACTTTAAAGTTAGAGTTCAACTATACAGACAGCCTGCCTGCCAGGAAGGCACCCAAATGGGAACACTCAAAGGTTGGAACAGCAATATTAAATGGATTAGTTCTTGATTGTGCCAGCATCGTGGCACAATAAAGAGTAACATGCCAACTGCAAATGACATGGTTAAGCCACAACATTAAAAGAAACAAGTTCAAACAACATATTCAGAGTACTTTGCAGGGAGCTGTCCTTGGTTGGACCTCAAAGGGAAGCAAACAACAGTATCTTCTGTGGAGTTACATAGCAAGTGATCATCTTCTGATGGTGACTTTTGGGCCACAGACAGATAGGGGTCACTTGAGCCCTCCATACCTCCTTCACCTAGCCCAGGACTGTTTCTTCAGACGTGTCAGAACATTCTGTTGAGCTTGTAGGGGTCAAAGGATAATCCATAGAAGCTGTCCCGAAGTTCTCTATTTCCACATCAGCAGAGATTGGCGGCTCTAGCAGGAGAGGAGGCAAGAACCATTCAATGGGAGCCTCCTGCATAGGTAGAATATCCACAGGATCAAGAACCTCTCTGTCTCCAGCTGGCCTGGTGGAGCAGTCACAACTTAACACACAAGGTGTTAGTAGATTGCAAAGGAGCCATCTCTGGATAGGGCTGGGCCACTCTGAGACCACGTTGTACATTGGGTCAGTGGAAAGAACTGCTTTTCAAACCGATAAGGGATACAGTGTCACAAGTTAGCCTGCAGTTTCTTGTTTGTGTATTCTTACCTCCTTGCTGCAGTGCTGTCCCTGATTCCTTTCACATGTGTGGTTTGTCTGTGCTCACCTATGGGTGTCGTCTGCTATTCTCTGGGTTTTATTTCCTTCCCTTCCATCACTTCCTGGCCTGCCTCCTAGTTTGCATGTCTATATAAGACATGCTCAGTCTAGCCCACTTTGCCTGAGCAACTTCTTAGTTCTCTGAGCTCCTGGCTGTTGCTATTCCTATATCTGACTACCTGTGTACCGACCCTGGCTTCGTCCACTGACTGTGCTTGATTTCCATCTGTCCTGACCTCGGCTTATCTACCAGCTTCCCTGTTGTCTCCTGCCATCACACTCTGCTCACGCGAGTGGTCTTCGCATCCTCAGCTGGGCATACCTGGGGGCCGCGGCCTGGTTCTAGCTTGCTCCAAGTCCATCCCCACCATCAGGGGCTCTGGTGAAGAAGCAGGCTGGGGCTTAGACTCCGCACCCTGGGGAACCCCGAGTTGGCGGTCTACAAGGGCTCACTACTACAGGTTTCGTGACATACAGCTTTCTGTATTTTTTGTATTTTTCACTAACACCCAGTCCAACATGGTCCTCGAAAGTCTAAGAAAAGATGATGATATCATTCAAGAAGACTAAGACAGCCTCAAAGTTGAAATCTCCCAGGCATCTCTCCACTAGATGCTGGAATGTGCTAGGGGCTTTACCCAGCCCAAAGGGTATGCAGTTAAATTCAAACCGGCCACAGGGGTGTGAAAGGTAGTCTTTTTACAATCTTGATCTCCTACTGGGACTTGCCAATAACTGCTAGCCAAGTCAAGGGTGGAGAAAAACTTGGCCTGTCCACGTGCCATAAGTGACTCCTCTACCTGGGGCAATGGGTAGGCATTCCGGTGTGTACAGGCATTTAGATTGTGGTAGTCCACAATAAATCACAGGCTTACGTCTTTTTTTTGCACCAGGACCACAGGGGCAGCCCAGGGACTACAGTTCCCCCATATCACCCCACTTTGTAACATATTGCGGAGCAGGTCCTTGACCTCCTGACACAGGGCTGGGGAATGTATTGTTTCCGGATCAGTGGAGCATTCCCCATATGGATCAGGTGATTGATGACTTTGGTAAACCCACAGTTTTCTGGGCCAGTTGTGAAGACTAGTAAATGTTTTTCCAGCAACTGTTGCAATAGTTGTTGTGGTAGAGGAATGTCTTGGAAGGGGATGTCCAGCTGTTCCAGCAGTATCTTGTATTGGGATTTGTCTATTAAAGACATACTGCTTCCACGCCTGGTCGGGCCTTGGAGATACAGTGACTAGGCACCATGTAAAGGTTTGTTTTGGTGGCATAGTTGGGGAGTGAAATCAGGGTTATCCCCAAGTTGATGAATTGCGAGTGACCAGCCACTCCCCTGGACCCACTGAGTCCTTAGGGGGTTCCACCATGGCCATGGCCCCTTGAAGCTTTTTGTGGTCCCCGATGGGTAGTGACCAAACTACTTCTTGGAGAAGGGCCAGGAGTAACTTTTGTTTAGGAGGAGTACAGACAACCCCATTGGTTTGTTCTGTATCCCTACTTGCTCATTCTGATGGTCCTCCATCCCTGTGGTCCTTCATAGGGAGGATCATCAGAACGCTACGCAAATGCTTTGGCAAGCATAGACGCCTCATTGAAGCAGGTTCTGATAAGCACAGTGTCCCTAGACAATACACAGAAAATCATGACAAATCCACCATGGGGCTCTTCATGTCGGTCCTGGAACACATTCCCCCATTTTCCCTCAGTGACAGAGCGTTTTACGCGCCCCTGCCAATGCGAAACATACTGGATCTACACCTTAGACACCCTAGCCCTAGGAGGGCTTAACGAGGAGATCGAGATACACACTATATTGTAATCATCTGTCCATTCCTCCAATAATACCCTAATGTTTATCCTAGCAATGCATCTTCCATACATAGATGTGCATATACTGACATGCGTACATAGTCATATGACTTTTCATTCCCCCCCATTCTCTTTTCAGTGCCCTTGCTTTCATTACCCTGTTTATTTTTGTTACACCTTTTTTCCATGTTATCGAGACTACCGTATGTGCAATCCTACGTTCATTACTATTTTTATTATCATTGCTAATAACAGTATATCGACACCATTATACATACATATCCTTCATAATTTTCTGTTTTATGGTTCAGTGCCCTCTTTTTATTTATTTTTTTTTTTATAGCTTTGTGCTTTGAGATCATGTTCCACATTGATGTGCATTTTTTCCATGTTACTGTGTCTTTAAATCTCCCCTGAGCACTGTTGTTCCACGTCTGACAGTGTCCTCTAGTTAAGCTGCTACTTTCCCAAGGTTCACCAGGCCAATAAAAGGAGATAGAGGCTCCAAGCGCGTAGCCTGACCTTCCCACGACTGTGCTCTTCCTCCCCATTGACCCTCCACCTCTTTCTGTGATGTCACATCCTGCTGGTGTGTTCCAGGCTGGTTACTAGGTTCCTTCCTGCACAAACACCGCTGGATTGGCTCTACAACACCACCACTCTGCAGGATTGACCACTACAGTGACTCTTACCATCTCCATCAGCCCAGCTGCTATTTCACCAACCACCGATGGTGCCTGCAGGAAGTTTTGAGGAATGGTCATCTCTCATATACACAGATGAGGTTATTTTATTACTTCCTTTGTGAGTGTTTTTAATCCTTTGCTATTAAATATAGTATTATTACTACACTCTGTCTTTTTTCTTATGTCCATGTGTATCCTTTTGGCTTCTATCCAAATTTGCAACTGATTACATTTTTTTTTCATGAATGCATGTTACAAACAGTATTACCTAGAGCTAATTTATAATAATTGCTGTGACAGTATCCTATAAATTATAAATATCTGTTGGATGTTTCTGTTTGCAGAGCTCTTGGCACCAGTCCTTCTCCACACTTCTAGGTGGGTGAAATACTGTGTCCACGACTGGCCATTGTGGTTCCTCCTGCCAACCCTTTCATCCCTACTGTGTGATGCAGAAGGGGCACAATACATTTGTTTTGCTGGTGGGAAGATCAGGTTTCTCAGGTTATAGGATTATTATTTTTTATTTTTATTTTAATTTAGTTGACATTTAAAGGTTAAATATACTTTGGGCACCTTTGGGCTACAAGAGAATAAAAACAAGGTGGCGCACGCAGAGTACTGCATCAAACGGTGGATGTGGCAAAATAGCACTAACAGAGGAAGGGGCTTAAAACGTGGGTCTATGTACAGAATGCAGGAATCAGGAACAGATAATGCATGGAGTGCAGTGTACAGGTGTGTTAAATGTAGAGAGAGTGCAGAGGTCAGGAGTATATAAAGTACATACTACTGGGGTAAGGTATATGTAATGTACATAATGCAGGGGTCAAATGAATGTAATATGTGAGTGCAGGGTCAGGTGTATGCATTGTATGCAATGTACTTAGTGCAGGAGTCCAGTGTATGTAATGTACTGCAGGTGAACCAAACGTAAATAAAGCGTATGCACCAGAAAGATTCACCAGCAATCTTTTTGAAGTGCATGGACTGCCTGAGACTGTTACATTGCTAAACAGTTATCGGAATCTTTGAGAATAAAACCTCTAAAGTGCGATTTACCCTTTCATTTGAATGTCTACATGATATGAAGTGGAAGAGAGAGAGATACCCTCCTGTTGCTTGGCACATTCAAAATCCTGCAAAGAGGCACATGGGCTGCTTCAACCAGTGACTTTGTGTGTGTGTATATATATATATACAATGTTTGCAGGACTTTACATTATGTACATTCACATCAATCCCTGTGATAAAAGAGCTTGCACTTTAAGGTGCCTAGCTTACATGCATACATACACGCATACAAATACAAGGACAATTTGGACAGGAGCCAATTAATCTACCCGAATGCCTTTTGACTGTGGGAGGAAACCAGGGTACTGGGAGAAAACCCACACAAGCATAGTGAGAACATGCAAACTCCATGCTGAAATAATTTTGAAAGTACTATATCATCAATGGGATTGGAATTGACAGGAATCAAAGTTTAAATCTATTTTATATTATAAAAACTAATATTTTAAATATATATAGAAGTTTTTTTCAACCTTTTTATCCTGCAGGAATCCTTAAAATATTGTTTGGGGCGCATGCGCGACCAGGGATGATGGTGGACGCTGCTTGCTGAGCTCCGCTCATCCCCGGCCAAATAGTGACTCACCCGCTCCGCTCCACGGCGATCCCGCCGCTTCGGGTGAGTCACATAGTCAAAGCACCTGGCACGGCATTAAGGGGAGGTGTCCATGGGGAAAATAGGGCGCTGGAAGCCCCCCTCCCCGCACCCACAGGACCCGCGGCCCTCGCCGCTTCGGCGGTTTCTCTCTAGGCCGCAATCCCCGGCCTCAAGTTGTGACAGGAGTCCGAGGAACGATCCCGGACCCCCAGTGGCCGCAGAGGGTACTGCACCTTGCTCCAAATCAGAGCAACTGACAGCCTCTGCTCTGATTCCTCCTCATATGGAGGATTCTGACTCACAAGCCACAGAAGGAGGGGACATGGACCACCCTACACCAGGGTATCTTCCAGCCCCCAGCCAAAATCCTCAGCAGGCTACATCATCTGCACTCACAGTCTCCGCATTGGACGATAAGCTGCAGGTCTTTTTGCGCAACATTACCGCCTCTATTGCCGCTGAAGTTGGTAAATTGGCTATAGATCTCAGAGGGGAAATAACCCAAATTGGAGACCGCACGGATAAATTGGAAAACAAATTTGATGAATTGGTGCAATACGTTCATGTCCTTGAGGAAGATAACGCATATCTGAAACACTCCATGTCCCAGATGCAGCTCCAACAAGAGGACCTGGAAAACAGGGAACGGCGCCAAAATATCCGTATTCGCGGTATGTCCGAATCTATCACTGACGCACAACTACACCGCCACCTACTGTCCTTCTTCATCGCAACTGCACCAAAGGTTCCAGAGACAGATTGGCGAATGGATAGGGCTCATCGCTCTCTGGGCCCTAAACCTGTTGAGGGCACCAGACCACGAGACGTTATAGTACGCTTACACTACTTTCAAAGTAAAGAAGCCTTACTATTAGCGGCTCGACAAACATCTTCTTTGGAATTCAAAGGTGACAGACTCCAGCTCTTCTGCGACCTTTCTCCGATTACTCTTGCCAAACCGCGTGCTCTGAAGCCGATCACCACACACCTCCAGCAACACCGAGTCCTGTATCGTTGGGGGTTTCCCTTCAAGCTGGTTGTCTCTAAGGATAATACCCAGGTTGTTCTCCGGGATCTTCATGAGGCGGACTTTTTTCTGAAACAGCTGGGTCTTCCTCCTCTGTCGGATGATGTGTCCTCATTGCCTCCTACTCCTTCTCGTCCCTCCATCACTCCCAACAAGATCTGGACACCGGTCCGCAGAGATCGGAAGAGACTCTTGCGCACCCCGCAACGTCCACGTTCCTCTCGACCAGGAGATCCGCCTGCCTGATGATTCTCTGGGGTGATCATCTGTGGTGAATATGGTGTTGATCCATCTCCCCTGCTCTATACATGGGTTCTATACCGGTTTTGTTCTCCTGACTGGCCAAACCCTTGCTGGGTGCTCTTTTTGCTTTTGTTTCTTCTGGCCGGGTTGGGTGACCCCCCTGTTGAGTCGGATGTCGTGCTGTCCCCGATTTTGTCTAGCCACTGGCCTAGACGACTTGGGCTTAGTTGACGTTCCCAAGTTTATATCCTTGTGGATATCTGTTTTTTATTATGTTTTTCTTTTTTTTGTGTTATCTGATTGTTTTATGATTTTTGTGTTTTATTCTTCTACATCGATGGTATTTCAATCATTTTTCATTCTACTACAAGTACTTCAATCGTTGTTATTTTATAATGGCTTTGAGGTTTTTGTCATACAATGTCAAGGGCCTTAACTCCATTCAAAAACGGTGGATGGCTTTGAGGGAATTTCGATCCTCAGGAGCAGACATTATTTTTGTACAAGAGACCCACTTCAAATCAACTGGCTCTTTTCGTTTTGCCTCGAGATTTTTTTCCCAAGCTTATTCAGCCTTTGATCCCTCCGGGAAGGCCGGGGTGGCAATTTTGATTGGGTCACACTGCTCCCTTCGGGTTGTTTCCTCCAGGGTTGACCACCAGGGTCGCTTCATTATTTTGAACTGTATGCTTGGTGACACTCCCCTTGTTTTGTTGAATTTATACGCCCCAAATACGGGTCAATTGCAATTCCTTTCCCAAACACTCGCTAACCTAGATTCCATCTCCACTTTGCAGGTGATTGTTGTAGGGGATTTCAATTTGATTTTTTCCCCCCATAAAGACAGGAAGTCCCTTTTTGAGTCCACCCCCTCGAAGCGGCAATGCTCCTCTTCAAAATCTTTTCGTAGATTGATAAGGGAACATCGTCTCTTTGACGCTTGGCGGATTAAACATCCCCTCCATAAACAATTCACTTTCTACTCCACCCCTCACCGTAGTTTCTCCCGCCTGGATCACTTTTTTATCTCTGCCCCACTGCTTCCGCTCCTGGTTTCTTCCGAAATCAATCCCATCACTTGGTCTGACCATGCCTCTCTGACTTTAAACCTTTTATTTCCTCCGGTCATTCTCAAACCATGTCATTGGCGCCTTAATGAGACTTTTCTTTCCACAGATCATCTTAGAGATGAGTTGTCCCAGGGACTTGACACCTATTTTGCCCACAATGTTGGCTCCGTAAGCTCTTCCTCAACTCTGTGGGAGGCCCACAAGGCAGTCTTTCGAGGACTCTGTATTTCTATGGGTTCTCGTTTAAAAAAGTCTTCGGCGAGTGCTAGAGCCTCTCTCATACATCAACTGGTTTTGGCGGAGCGACGGTTGTTGGCCAAGCCGTCCATTTCTGGACTCCGGAGGGTAACATCTCTACGGGACCGAATTAAAGTTCTCGACTCCAATAAGACTGCACAATCCCTCTTGTGGATTAAGCAGAAATTTTACGAATTTTCTAACAAGCCCCATCGTATGTTGGTCAATCGACTCAAAGCTCAGTCGTGTTCTGCGTTACCTGATCTTTTAATGCAACCAAATGGAAACCCTACCTATGACCCCCGGGTCATGGCAACCCTTTTTGGCTCATTTTATGAGAAACTGTATAATTGTCTGTCCCCAGATCTTCATCCACCCCTCACACAGTCATCGTTTGATCGTTTTTTTGACCCCCTGTCACTTCCGAGACTATCATCCTCAGACATTGCTACCCTTAATGCTGATATTACGCTAGAGGAATTATTGGACACAATTAAACATCTCCCCTCTCGTAAAGCCCCGGGTCCGGACGGACTGCCTTACTCCTACTATAAATCCTTTATTGGTATCCTGGCCCCTCATCTCCTCTCTTTTTATCAAGATCTTTTCAAGGGGATCACACCCCAGACTGATTTCTCCCGGGCATATATCTCGGTTATCCCTAAACCCGATAAAGATCATTCTATTGTGGACAACTACCGCCCCATTGCCCTACTCAATTCCGACTACAAGATTTTCACTAAAATTTTGGCCAATCGATTGTCCAGAATTATTTCCAACCTCATACATAGGGACCAAGTGGGCTTTGTACCTGCCAGACATGCTGCAGATAACACCAGGAGATCCATTGATCTGATTGACTTGGTTAATCGATCCTCCACCCCTACTGTGTTATTGAGCTTAGATGCTCAAAAAGCTTTCGACCGTTTAAGTTGGCCTTACATGTTCAGGGTCTTGGAGAAATTTGGTTTTAGGGGCCCATTTGTAGCAGCCTTGAAGGCCCTTTATTCGTCCCTCTTTTCGCAGGTCAGATTAGCTTCTTTTCTTTCACTCCCCTTTCGGATGTCAAATGGCACACATCAGGGTTGCCCACTCTCTCCTTTGCTGTTCATTCTTTGTCTGGAACCACTAGCTATCGCCATCAGGTCGAATCCAGATATTCGCGGGATACAATCCCATTCCCATGAGTACAAATTATTGTTGTTTGCTGATGACATCCTCCTTACACTTACGTGTCCCCATACCTCCTTACCAATTTTGCATAAGACCCTGAAACAATTTGGGGCTATATCAGGCTACAAAGTCAACACGTCCAAAACTGAGGCACTCCCAATACATGTCCCACCTGCCGTTTTATCTTCACTTCAGGAAGCCTTTCCCTACCGGTGGTGCACCCATTCTTTAAAATATTTAGGTACTAATCTTACTTCCTCTTACCAATCCATATATGAAGCCAATTTCCCTCCACTATTTATAGCAATTTCTCGCTCTCTGAAACACTGGGATGCCCTGCCCATCTCTTTTCTCGGACGTATTAAAAATGACCGTGTTACCAAAACTTTTATATTTGTTTGCAACCCTCCCCATCCCCGTTCCTATGTCCAAACTGCACTCCCTTCAAAAATCTTTCTTGCATTTCATTTGGCATAACAAGCGGCACAGGATTGCACGTTCTGTTTTGCTCTCTCCGCGCACTAGGGGGGGTTTGGGGGCGCCGGATATAATAACATACTATTATGCAACTCACCTTCGTTTTCTCTTGTCATGGTCTACCCATCATCCTCCCAACACTTGGACTGAGATCGAATCTTTGCAACTGTCCCCAACTCATCCATGCTCCCTCCTTTGGTCGACCTCAGCAGTGGATGTCTCATCCTTCCGCCACCTATTCCTTGGTCCCATGCACTTTTCTATGACTGTTTGGCAGAAATGTAAGGCTAAATTTTCACTGGCCTCTGACTGCTCCCCACTGACAAATATTCTCTATAATCCTAACCTTCCAGACAATATGGCCATATCCCGGATGTCCCTCTGGGTAGTAGCTGACCTTTTTCAACTGCGTCACTTGATTCACCCGGTGACTCGTAAGTTATACTCATTCGCGGATCTTCAGAAAAAAGCTCTTTTACCTCCCCAACATTTTTATATTTACCTTCAAATACGCCACTTTTTTTCTACCTTATCACCCTTATTGATTCTGGGGAAGCCTACTCCCTTCGAACGTTTATGTATGCAGGGTCCCCATCAAAGGGGTATTATCTCTAATACTCATAAGCTTCTTATGGATGCCCCCCCTTTAGCCAATGACACTCACCTCTACATGTGTAGGTGGTCTCAATTTGTACAATGTGATATTGATTTATTAACGTGGAAGAAACTTTGGGAAAATGCATCTAGATCTTCTGTCTGTGTGGTTTTTCAGGAAAATATATACAAGATCATGATGTTATGGTACAAAACACCTGAAGTTCTCCATGCTTATAATCCGAGTGCTTCTCCTGTCTGCTGGCGCTGTAGTAGAGACCTGGGTTCTCTCTATCATATTTTTTGGACATGCAGCTCCATTATTCCTTTTTGGGAAGAGGTCCGCTCCTTGTTGCAATCGTTGTTACATATCTCTCTCCCACTTGACCCATTACATTTTTTGCTGGGTTTACCATTCCCGGGTCTACCTAAACCATCCAGAAAACTTGCTGTACATGTTCTGACCGCAGCCAGGAGAAGCATTCCTATGTGTTGGTTATCTTCTACTCCCCCTTCATTGCAGACTTTGTACAAAATTATTGCTGATGTAAGACAGATGGAATATTTGACTGCATTACATGGTTGTTCGTTTGCTGTGTTTGAGATGATTTGGTGCCCGTGGGATTCCTTCACTTCCTCTATGCCGACCTAAAATAAAAGGCCCTGATAATTTCCACACTGTTATTATATGATTCAACTGATCCTGACCCTTTGTAGTTTTGCCATCGATGTATATCTCTGTTATGTTTATTTTCTTTCCCATATACTCTTTTACTGTACTGTTTGTACTTGCATGAAAACCAATAAAAATTGTTATTAGTAAAAAAAAAAATATTGTTTAGGTCTTGTGGAACCCCTTCTAAATTATTATTATATTTACAGCCCACTCATTAACATGATCCGTAAGTTGTACAGAGTGTTACATAAAAGAGAAAATGATATGGAATATCTAGAGTATTTGACAGCCATGGGGGGTCATTTTTAAAATCTCCATGCTCAATATGACTAAATTATTTTCAGTAATACTCAAAGCACGAAACAAATAATAATGGGCAAACAAATGTGGAAATTGGAGCACCCGCTAACATTGGTAGCAAGTAGAGAAAAGTATACTTACATTGGAGGTCAGTGGAGAAAAGTTTCCTCATATTGGTTGTCAGCGGAGAAAAGTACAGTATACTTACTTGGTAGTCAGTGTGTAGGCAGGGTCTACTGCACGCGTGCATGTGGGATAACACCTCGCCCGAAGGTGTGCTCACCAGACATGTATAGTGGTTTTGTACATCATGGTTAGGGTTTAAAATTACAATTTTAAAAACAATGTTCTTTTTTTTGGTGGCTAAATATAAAATGTTGTATATTTTGTGTTTAGGCCAGCAGGTGGAGTTTTAGACTCCTTTTCACAGGTTTATCTGAAGAATTCGATGGAGGACAACCTTGGTTGAGAAATAATCTAATAGGGATAATAGGGACAATCAGTGTACAGATCTCGCTGCTACACTGTTAATGAAATATTAGAAATTTGAAAGTTCTTTATGAGCACATTTATTGCCCTAAACGTATTTGTTGTAGGTGGAAATTTGCACATTTTTGTTTTAATTTTCAAAGCATTGTTGTGATATATGTCAAGCTTCTCAAGTTTCCATACAGTATTTTCCCTCAAAGTCCCTCTTCTGCCTCCTACCTTTGCAGAAGCCAGTCAGTAGGGATTGTTGCACAACTCTGTACATTGGAGCCTATAAGAGCACTCCACTAAAGAGTATGAACTCTCTATATATAGTGAGACCACTATTAATGGTAAAATAACCTAATGATCCTGAAAGCAATACAGACTTCACTTCCTTTATGCACTTGTTGGTGTTAGTGCTCTTTTAATTGTTGTCCCTCCTGTAGTGATCTATTGGTTGGAGATATGCCTGTTGTGGGTGGGACCCAGTGCACTTGAGGTATGGGAGCGGTACACAACTGATCAGCAAAGATGTATTGCTGTGCTTGATTTGTAACAAAGAGCCCTCTGCAGGGCTGAAAGTGATTCTAAAGGTTCCTTCTTTTTTTTTGTAAAATATCAAACATGCCTTTACTTACCCACTGTGTGCAGTGGTTTTGCACAGAGCAGTTCTGGATCTTCCTCTTCTCGGATCCCCTGCAGGCTCTCCTGGCTTCTCCTGTCTGACGTGTGCCCCCACAGCATGCAGCTTGGTATGGGAGCACCTGCTGTTCCATGTGTCCATTCACACACAGAGCCTTGGCTTGGCCATGCCCCCTCTCTCTCCTCATGCCTGACTGGCTGTGATTGACAGCAGCGGTAGCCAATAACTCCCACTTGCTGTCTCAGCCAATGAGGAGGCAGAGACCCAGGACAGCCGAGGTTGTCATTCACATTGCCGGATCGCGATGAGGCTCAGGTAAATATTCTGCACACAGAAGGTTTTTTACCTTCATGCATCCTATGTAAAAAACCTTCAATCTTTACAACCACTTGAACTTACAGGGTAGTGAGTGAGGACACTTGGGAGCAGACAGAGAAACCTTGATTTCCCCCTCACCTAGCAGGTTCCGTGGCATGGTTTAGACTCTGGGCCTATGGAGGATCTCCCTTGTGTGAGAGGAAGCTCATCACTATTGCTGGCATTCTCAGATTTACAAACTCTGTTTGCAGTTGTCTAACATTCCAGTCTACCAAATTATACCTGAAAGGAAAGATGGACCCATTAAAACTTGTGACCCTAATAATATAGTTACATAGCTATTCTGACTGAAAAAAGACAAAATTCCATCCAGTTCAACCATAAAAAAAAAAGTTATAATCCTATACCCACAGTTGATCCAGAGGAAGGCAAAAAACCCAGCAAAGCATGATCAAATTTGCTCCTGCAGGGGAAAAAATTCCTTTCTGATCCCCCGAGAGGCAATCGAATATTCCCTGGATCAACGTTACCTATTAATGTTAGTATCCAGTTATATTCTGTGTATCCAAGAAAGAATCCAGGCCTTTTTTAAAGCAATCCACTGAGCTGGCCAGAACCAACTCTTGAGGGAGTCTGTTTTACATTTTCACAGCTCTCGCTGTGAAGACACCTTTCCATGTTTGGAGATTAAATTTCTTTTCCTCCAGACGTAAAGAGTGCCCCCTTGTCCTCTGTGATGACCTCAGGGTGAATAACTCTACACCGAGTTCACTATATGAACCACTGATGTATTTATACATGTTGATCATATCCCCCTTTAATCTCCTCTTCTCAAGAGGGAATAAATTCAGTTCCTTTAATCTTTCCACATAGCTGAGCTCCTCCATGCCTCTTATCAGTTTGGTTGCCCACTTCTGTATTTTCTCCAGTTCCCCAATGTTCTTTTGTGAATTGGTGCCCAAAACTGAACTGCATATTCCAGATGAGGTATCACTAATGATTTGTACAGGGGTAAAATGATATCTCTCTCTCTGGAGTCTATCCCTCTTTCAATACAAGAGAGGATTTTGCTTGCTTTAGAAACCGCAGCTTGGCATTGCATGCCATTATTAAGCTTGTGATCTACCAGAACTCCCAGATCCTTCTCCACCATTGAGTCCCCCAGTTGTACCCCCCCCCCCAGTATGTATGATGCATGCATATTCTTAGCCTCCAAGTGTATAACCTTACATTTATCAACATTAAATCTCATTTGCCACATAGTTGCCCAATTAAACAGTGCATTCAGGTTGGCTTACGAGTTGGAGACATCCTGTAAGGACGTTATTCCACTGCACAGCTTGGTGTCATCTGCAAAGACATAAATGGTATTTATAATCCCAGACCCTATATCGTTTATAAATATATTAAAATGTAAGAGTCCCAACACTGAACCTTGGGGTACACCACTGACAACCCTAGACCATTCAGAGTATGAATCATTAACCACTACTCTCTGAATATGATCTTTTAGCCAGTTTTCTATGCATCTACATACAGATTTTTCCAAGCCTGTAGACTTTACCTTACACATTAGCCATCCCTCTGTTCAAGGTTTTGCTCACCTCCTCATAAAAATCAGATTTGTTTGACAACTTCTGTCTTTCATGAATCCATGCTGTCTGTTGCTTAAAATATTTTTTTCCAGCAAGAACTCATCTATGTGGTCTTTTATTAAACTCTCCAGTATCTTCCCAACTATAGAAGTTAAACTAACAGGTCTATAATTACTTGGTAAAGATTTTGACCCCTTTTTAAATATTGGCACCACATTGGCCTTACGCCAATCCAGTGGAACTATGCCAGTCATTAAAGAGTCCCTAAAAATTAGAAACAATGGCTTTGAAATGACAGAGCTCAATTCTTTAAGGCTGTATTCCATCCAGTCCAGGTGCTTTATTCACCTTTATTCTGTCTAAATAATTTTGGATCATATCAATTGTGAGCCAATGTGGATCATCTGGAGCAGTGTCAATACCATGCCCATTATGGACAAGAGCTCTCCCATGCTCCTTTGTATACACAGAGCTGAAGAAGGTATTTAATAAATTTGCCTTCTCTTTGTCCCCAGTCACCCACTTTAGATTATTTTTTTAATGGGCCTACATGCTCGGACTGGACCTTTTTAATATATATATGGAGATGACAGTGGTTTGGATGACATTTTCAAATTTTCATTGATTGGAACAGGTAAATGCACCAGACACTCAGACAATGAGAGACTTCCCTGTTCCAAAATCAGATCCTACTTGCCCTTTAAATTGTATTATAAACAAAAGACAGAGCAATATTCATCTTTAGCCCATGTCATAAGAAATTTCTTTGTCTGTTCAAGAATCTGAAAGCAATTATTCAGAGAATACACAACGTTCTGAGCCATGTTTCCCAGTTGTAAATATTGAGACAAGGCCACCCAAAGCAACTTAGGCCTCAACAGAGACTCACTTATGATGCCGCTTAGGGCATAGCACCCAAGAAGCTATCTGTCTAAATGGTGGCACCCTATCCCTGACTCAGTCAATTGTGAATGGAAGTGTTGGGATATAGCTTTTGCATACAACTCTGCTGTTTGTTAAAGATATACCATGTGAAAAATCTACAGCTGATATAAATACTTATATTGTGTAATACTTTTTGGATCTTGTAAAGTTTACTTTTCCCCAAATAAAGACTGTCCCCTGAACCCAGCTTCTGGTTTAAGGGATGCTCCTTTCCGTTGCAGGGTACTGTAGTGCCACTCTTTCATATGTGCTCCTGGGATTGGACTACAGGGAACATGTTGATGTGTGCCTACATGCACAGTCAGACCAGAGATGACTAAGAAAAAAGACATGGGGCATGCAAACTGGTTCAAGGCAGGATGGGATTTGTACCCCCCTGAATTAATCTGAATAGTAGATAGCAATAGCAATTATGTTTTTTGTATGCTCACTCTGACAAGAAGTGTGGGGAAGTAGCACACAGGTAATAGGACAATGGGGATATGTACAGAGACAAAAGTACTTATGAAATGTTTAGGAAGAGATTGTTTATTATGCCCAACTCGATTAATAAGTACTGATATGTTGGCCTTCAAAAAGAAAAAAAATTTTTTGTACTACATAGGTTATATGAAATTAACCTATATGCTTCTGTTTGGGAAGACCCAAATATTTAAGTGGGAGTTACAATTTTAGAGACATTTGCTATGTATTGTGCAGGTGTTCAGCAGAACTGGTTCACTTTGCAAAACCAAAATATTCATCTTTTATCAGTAATTGTTTACTACTTTGCATAGATTGTTTTCTGCCATAAGAGGACTCAGTTCCTAACAGCTGGCTAGCAATGGATTTCAGACTATCACAATATAGTCATGGCAATTCACCTCTGTGAGAGGTCTATGAAAAAGGGAGACATATTCCAGGAGCTAGTCTGCACAGTGTGTGACAGGGGAATGTTCTGCAATGCAGTCTGGAAAAAAGGAGATCGGCAAGATAATTTTCTGGAAGAAGTCAGCTGAGAAATACTTCAGAGGAATCTTATAGGAACCTCCAGTCACATTTCTGTTTCTTCAGTGCCTAAAGAACAGCACAGAGAAGTTGTAGCAGATTCCACCATTTGTCCTGTCTGCATAGAAGGACTGATGAGAAGTGACTGCTGCATTGCAAGTGCCACATGGTCTCTTCAAAGTAGTTCATTGTGTTACAGTGACTATCAGATTTTTAAAATTGCTTTATTCTGCTGCAATATACAGTCAGGTCCATAAATATTGGGAGATCGACACAATTCTAACATTTTTGGCTCTATACACCACCACAATGGATTTGAAATGAAACTAACAAGATGTGCTTTAACTGCAGACTGTCAGCTTTAATTTCAGGGTATTTACATCCAAATCAGGTGAACGGTGTAGGAATTACAACAGTTTGCATATGTGCCTCCCACTTGTTAAGGGACCAAAAGTAATGGGACAATTGGCTTATCAGCTGTTCCATGGCCAGGTGTGTGTTATTCCCTCATTATCCCAACAACAATGAGCAGATAAAAGGTCCAGAGTTCATTTCAAGTGTGCTATTTGCATTTGGAATCTGTTGCTGTCAACTCTCAAGATGAGATCCAAAGAGCTGTCACTATCAGTGAAGCAAGCCATCATTAGGCTGAAAAAACAAAACAAACCCATCAGAGAGATAGCAAAAACATTAGGTGTGGCCAAAACAACTGTTTGGAACATTCCTAAAAAGAAGGAATGCACTGGTTAGCTCAGCAACACCAAAAGAGCCGGAAGACCACTGAAAACAACTGTGGTGGATGACCGAAGAATTCTTTCCCTGGTGAAGAAAACACCCTTCACAACAGTTGGCCAGATCAAGAACACTCTCCAGGAGGTAGGTGTATGTGTGTCAAAGTCAACAATCAAGAGAAGACTTCAACAGAGTGATTACAGAGGGTTCACCACAAGATGTAAACCATTGGTGAGCCTCAAAAACAGGAAGGCCAGATTAGAGTTTGCCAAATGACATCTAAAAAAGCCTTCACAGTTCTGGGACAACATCCTATGGACAGATGAGACCAAGATCAACTTGTACCAGAGTGATGGGAAGAGAAGAGTATGGAGAAGGAAAGGAACTGCTCATGATCCTAAGCATACCACCTCATCAGTGAAGCATGGTGGTGGTAGTGTCATGGCGTGGGCATGTATGGCTGCCAATGGAACTGGTTCTCTTGTATTTATTGATGATGTGACTGCTGACAAAAGCAGCAGGATGAATTCTGAAGTGTTTCGGGCAATATTATCTGCTCATATTCAGCCAAATGCTTCACAACTCATTGGACGCCGCTTCACAGTGCAGATGAACAATGACCCAAAGCATACTGCAAAAGCAACCAAAGAGTTTTTTAAGGGAAAGAAGTGGAATGTTATGCATTGGCCAAGTCAATCACCTGACCTGAATCCGATTGAGCATGCATTTCACTTGCTGAAGACAAAACTGAAGGGAAAATTCCCCAAGAACAAGCAGGAACCGAAGACAGTTGCAGTAGAGGCCTGGCAGAGCATCACCAGGGATGAAACCCAGCGTCTGGTGATGTCTATGCGTTCCAGACTTCAGGCTGTAATTGACTGCAAAGGATTTGCAACCAAGTATTAAAAAGTGAAAGTTTGATTTATGATTATTATTCTGTCCCATTACTTTTGGTCCTTTAACAAGTGGGAGGCACATATGCAAACTGTTGTAATTCCTACACCGTTCACCTGATTTGGATGTAAATACCCTCAAATTAAAGCTGACAGTCTGAAGTTAAAGCACATCTTATTCATTTCATTTCAAATCCATTGTGGTGGTGTATAGAGCCAAAAATGTTAGAATTGTGTCGATGTCCCAATATTTATGGACCTGACTGTAGAACTGCCATATATTATGTTATGTGTTACTGTATATTAAAGAAAGACTGTTCAGCTACATAATGAGGATACATATAGACAATTGCTTACAATAATGTCTGCTGGATAAAGGTATCTTTCTGGAAAGAGGCTTTCTCAAGGTGGATCATCTTAAAGAGACTGCACATCTTTGGTATCTTAAAGAAACAGTATGTCAGTTACTACTTTGTTGCTTTAATAAGGAATTTGGTAAAAACACAATTGTTCACTGTCTTAATGCAGACCTGTGAACCCACCAAGGGACAACTTTGAGACCTATATCATAGTTAGCATAGCTTGATAGGGGAAAGTGAACTGCGCATCCCATAGGAGCCGCTAGTAAACATATTCCTATTTCTTCCACTTAGAGAACAAGCAGCCCTGCACACACTTTCTTTCCCTTGCTCCATGGAACAGTCTAGATTTTTTATTAGGAACATTGAACTTGGGTAGGGAGAGAGAGCATGGGATACCCCAGTAAACTAAAACTGAATAACTTGAAGACTCCTCAACTTTCTAGCTGCAAAGTACAAGAAGAAATGTCCCACAGGATCTCTAAGCTGATGGTGACTAGCACTCCTTCCAGAGTTTTAAAACTACAGACAGTCACTAACTCTTCAGCACTGGGGACACTTACTCACAAAGCCACATCAACATCGGTTGCCTCTTGCTAATGTCCACCAGGCTGTTCCTCCAGACCCAACTTGATCCCTGGACTCAAGATTGCGAATAGGTCCCCCAGCTAAGTGTAACTGGGACCTCAGTGTCTTTCTAATGGCTCTTTGTAGAAATCACAGTGGTCTCTTCCAGCAGGATTAGACCCAGGAACTCTGAACCTTGCTGCTCAGTGCTCAGACTATTTATGGGCTCTCTCAGCATCATCTGGGCACACCTCCCCAGGGATTGGCTGGAATTCCATAAATATTCAGGCTGCATGCCGTGCTCCTCCTCCCACTATTATTCTAGAGTCCTCTAGATAACAGGGGGGAGAGCAGCAGTTTGTGAGACACTGAGCAGCCCTAATTAAACAGCCTCCGCTCCACTGATTACAGTGGAGCCAACTAAGTTAACCAATCAGCTTATACTACAATAGGAGAGTGCTACACCATAGCACAATTGTTGATGTTGTAATGCCAATACAGCTGCTGCTGAGTACATTAGCATATTGTTTACTACAGTCTTTCTTACTGTGATGTAGGATTTTGAGTGTGTCAGATTCAAACATATAAAAACCAACATCTATAGGTGCAATCCATATCTATATCTACGTTGCTTTCTTGATCATTAGAATAGGGTCCACTCTGTACAGAGATGCCTTAACAATAAAATGTGACTATCCCATAAATTTGCAAATCCATGCAAACTGAAACCTCTCTTTGTTTTTTAAATACCGAAAACTAATTTTGATTCAGTTTTAGCATCATACTGTGGCAGAAAAAAAGGCAGAGGCACATAATTATTTAGGATATTAAGTCTGATATTATGTAATAAGTTAATACTGAATAGAAGCACAGTGGCTTAATGGTTAGCACTTCCGCCTGCACTATTAGCACTATATAAGTACCTGAAATAAATAAATAGAAAAAAAAGTAAAGAGTTTTATTTAGAGATTTTAGTTGTTCCTCATAATAACATAACATACTGTGTTTCCTTTAACTCCAATTTGTGTTTTGATAAGGCTGTAGTTAATATACTGTACTTCAATATCATAATATTGTATTGTCTGTATAAAAAGTGGATATTTCAATAGAATAAACCTGTACATATAGGAATAAGTTTTACACATCATTTTATAAAATATAGGCTTAATAGGCACTGCTCCGCCTTACATTTCCCTTCTACTCATCACTACATCAGCGCAACCAAAGCCAGCAATGCATTCTCCCTTTACATTAATAAAATTTTTACTGTGCGGTGGCAGGAAATGCATTTTCAGTTCATCTGCTGCAGCTATTAGATTACCAGGAAATTGCTGTTTGGCCAGGGGCCAGCACTGTTACTTAAAGGCCAACACACCCAAAGGAAGAAGACAAGTGATAGAGAAAGAGAGAGAGAGGATGCAGGGCAGGGTGGTGCACAGTCTAATGGAAAGGATGCTGAGTACAGCAGACGAAGGATTTAAAGGAGGAAGAGGTTTCCCTAGTATCACACCGATAATGCTGTGAGTGTTCCTTGTTACAATGCTTCAGTGTAGCTAAAGAGCGTAGCATTGGCAGCAAAATAACATGACTAGCTAATTAAAGGATCAGTGACCTAAAACACACAAGCAGCTCCAGGCAATTTGTTTGCTGGTGCTGTGCTGATGCTGGGAGTATGCGGGGGAGCCAAGTCCCTGTCCCTGTATCCCATGCTATAATAAAAGCAGACATACCATAATGAGAAATGCTTAGTCAGAAAATGAAAGATGCAATGTTATATAAACACCATTTACAATGTAATAAGAAATCACGGTGTAGCTTCTATTAAGTACCCTGTTTCCCCAAAAAAGACTTATTTGTGATCAGAGCTTTTTTTCAGCCAGATTATTATGGAACGCTGTTTTACCACCTCCGACACTGGCTCTGTGCACACCAATATCTACTGTCTCTTATAAACACAGAAGCGCAGCTTCTCTTGTAAGTGACAGCACCATCGGCTCCCACAGAACCTCCCTACTTCTGTACTCACTGTGGGACAGGGAAGGAACAGATATCTGCGGGCGCAGTGTGCAGTGTGTTTAGGGGCAGGGCATCTCGTATTGCAGCCTAATGCATGGAAGCCAATGCCCCAGGGGGGATCGCTGGCCAGTGGGGCAGAGGCAGAACAGTGAGTGCGCTTGGTGCACTGTGTGGGAAGATAGGACCCCAAATGGGAGTTACTATAGAAAGGCGCCTGCTGCTGACAGCTGTGTTTTGCAAAGCTAGCAAACCATATAAGGCCAGTGGAGGGGGGATTTGCAAAGGTGAGCAGCAGTCAGATGTTGCGGAGGTAAATTGACAGATGAGTTGCAGACAGGGTGCATACGTGAGCTGCGGCTGGGGGGGTGCAGAGGTGAGCTGAGTTGCAACCGACCTCTGCACCCCCCGGCCACAGCTCAGCTCTGCATCCCCTGTCCGCCACTCACCCGTGCACCCTGTGTGTGGCTCATCTCTGCACCCTGTCTGAAACTCATCTGTCAATTCACCTCTGCAACACCTGACTGCAGCTCACAACTGTCAGCAGCCGGCCTTTTCTATCGTAACCGTCATCCACAACTGCCTGCAGCTCACCTCTGCACCCCCTGTCCACACCTGGACATTAAAAACATAAAACCTACCCCGAAAATAAGACCTAGTGTGTTTTTTTGAGCCAAAAAAAATATAAGACAGTGTCTTATTTTCAGGGAAACACAGTAAGTGGGTGTTGCTTCATGGTATATGGCTTATAGGCTTCCACCTTTCCCTCTTTGCTATGGTTTAGACAAAATAGGATCTAGTGGTAATCTAAAGAGATTGTGTGAGTAAAATAAGCCCCATTATTTGTGTCATTTCCAGCAATGATAACCCCCAGCATGTCTCAGGGTCAGCTACAACCCTCGGCAGTTGTCTGGGACAGCAATGATAACACCCAGTTACTGTCAAGTCCAGCATTAATAACCCCAGGCAAGCAGTAATCCTCTGCAATAACCCCCAGTAAGAGTCAGGGCCAGAAATAACCCCCAGTATTGGTGTTCAGTAGTTTTACTTACATGAGCACCCACTCCAGCAAAGCTTCCTCTTTCCCACACTGATGCCAGAAATATAATTTATCTGTCAGGCAGGAGATCATTCCATCCAAAACATTAAGGCAAAACAATTGCAGCCAGTGTGCTGGATTGCATAGCATTCCTGGAAACGGGCAGTGGTGTATTTAGTTCATGTACTGTCCTAGGCAACACTAAAATTGGGCGCCCCGAGCCCCACCACCCAATTCATTGAAACACAGTGTGGCTCGGCCCTGCCCCCACTCCCTCATCACTGGATTTGATTGATAGCAGCAACAGCCAATGGATCCCCCTGCTCTTACTGAGTCTAGTGTTGTGGGAAAGAGAGGGTAGCGCTGCTGCTCTTGGGCACAGTACTGGATCAAGATCAGGCTCAGGCAGATATATGGGGGGACAAAAGGATAAGTTCACCTTTTGACAAAAATAATAAATGCACATGTTTTTGCAGTAAAAAAATAATTTATTTTGCATTTATTATTTTTTGCTGCAGGAGCCTATAAAGCATTACACCAGGGATCAGCAGATTGCGGTTCCATGCAGGTTTCCTTCAGACCTGTCAGTATATCATCCTGTATGGGAAAGCAGATATACTGACAGGAAAAATCAATGAACTAACACAGCGTTCAACAGTGCAGTGATAATTCATTGAGAACTACAAGCCGACAGCCACTAAGGCTGTTGGGACTTGTAGTTTTCTCATTCACAAAGGACTGTGAATGAAGACTATTTTTTTTTTATTTTGACAGCTAGCAGGAGGAGAAGATCCCCCGCTAGCTGTCAAAGTGGGAGAGCGGGGGCCGGTCCATTCATATAATGTTACATATTGCACCCTGAAAATGGGTGTAACATGTAACATGGTATGAAAAATGAACTTATCCTTTAAATATCTATTGACAATGACCATAACCAAAAGGAGATTCCCATGGTCCACGAGCCATTTTGTCCTGTTTAATAGGCCAGTCATTTTTCAGTAAAACAAACTGTGGTGACAAAGAAACAAGCGCAAATAGGTTGTGCATAACCCCTACCTACCTAAAGACCTGAGAACCCCTTGGGTATAGGGTGGTGAGGAAGAGCCTGTGCATTTCAACAATGGGTTGATGTTTTAAAATGGGAGTATGGTCCCAGCAAGGGTTCCCTTGCACTAGACTTGGGTTGGAGAAACTGCACTCTATAATGGAGTGTAAACTTACTTTCAGAAATAGTATGGGTCCAAAACCCTTTATTACTTCACTAAACAACAGATGGATAAAAAATGTATAAATCTCCAGTACAGTAAATTTGCTTATTACTACCGTTTATCTAGTTCACGTAAACAAAAATAATTGCCAAGAAGTCTAGGAAGTTAGATACTGGCCATAGCGAATGGTGTGTCTAACAGTCAAGGCTAGTTATAACTTCTGTAGCACCCTCCTAGTCAGCTAGGGGGAGCTAGACTCCAATTGTTAGAAAGGAGGGCTGAGTAGCAGCCTGGGTGTGATAGCTAGCAGGGGCCAACTTGCAGTCAGAGCTGAGAGGCTCTAGAATTTCCCCCTGCTCTAGAACTTTGGCAAAAGGTCTAGGAGCAGTGGGTGGATCTGAGGCTAGTCTGTACTCTTGGAGGATCCTGGCCAATCCCCAACAGGAGGCTTGGCAAGGGGCCAGGACAACCTTTAAGAGTAACCTAGCCTGCTCAGCAGCAGGAGAGTTCAGGTGGATGCTAGAGAGGATGTGAGGCTGGAGGTAGGAGCCTTTGGGCCCAGATTGACAGGGGCTCACCTACAGGCATAGGAGATTGAATGGATGAAAGCTCAGACCCTCATTGGCCCCCAGAGTGAGGACCACCTGTGTAGTAGGGAAGGAGCGGCCCAGCTAGAAGGCCTGGTAGCAGCTACCAACCCAACAGCAACACAGAAGAAGGACTAAGTGGGTACCCCTGCACCCCATGGGCCAGATAGGGGAAGGAGGAACTCTAGTGGGCAGCTGGATTAGCCTGCCACCCAGGACTGGTTTACTATTTAGGTGGCAGACACTGGATCCCCTGCTCAGAGATTTCTCCAGACAGCTGGGTAAAGAAAAGGATTTATCTGGGGTGGTACTACAGGAGATGCTGGCTAGTTCTCTAGAACAGACTGATTGCTGTAACCACAGTACATAGTTCATGATGTTTTCCTAGGTTTCTTAGTTCCATTAGACATCCCGTACACCCCTTACCCTATCCAAGTTGAAATCCCCTTAATAAATATCAAAAAACAAGCTCAATGACTGGTTACCAACTCGTGAGTGCAAGTTAGTGTGGAAATGCATGTTGCCTGGCTGTGCAGGACTATAGGGGGACCCAAAACTTCAGCAACTCCAAAGGGGGTAGTGCTATACTTACATAGGCCACTCACTTTCAATTGATCCTGAAGCTAGCACATACTATGTGTTGCTTATATACTAGATGTGGACTGGATGAACAAGACTACCTACTTAGATTCATTGGTAACACATCTACAATGAGAAAAGGGTGATTAAACACAGAGCTAAAGCTAGTACTGCTTTTTGTATTACAGATACAATATGGCACAGCCTCATGTTGTTCCATCATTAAAGTGAAGGATAATAATGACTCAGTGAAGGACAGTAATGGGTTGATTTACTAAAGGCAAATAGACTGTGCATTTTGCGGAGTGAATTTGCACTGTGCAAGATCAGTTTCTCCAGATCTTAGTAAATGAGCAAAAGCTTTGTTTACTTCCATTACCCAATCATGTGCAAGCAAAAATGCTGGTTTTTTTTAAGTTTTGCTTGCACGTGATTTGGTATTTTTTGCAGAGTGAAGTTTTACCTCATTTACTAAGCTCTGGAGCAACTGCACTTGAAGAGTGCAACTACACTTTGCAAAGTGCACAGTCTATTTGCCTTTAGTATATGAAACCCCGATGACTCAAAGTCCACAAAATTGTAAATGTAAATATTTGTGTGTGGCCAGATCCATTTTGATCCCATCATCCAGTGCTCAGGTTGGAGACTTCCATCTGGAACTGTAAAGGTTCTCTATGTTCTTAAGGGAAATAGCTGCAAGGCTGGTTACCCAGCAGTAGGAAACCCATCCATACTTTAAGCAATGGCTCTCTTGGAAACACACTTTGCTATCATGGGGCTGAACTGGTAAGTGGTCATTTGGAAGGGATTAGCCAGATAGTTCACCCTCCTAATCAAGAAAAAGAAGGAGTAAAGATCCTATGCTTAGCTTTACAGTACTGCAAAGGGATGGTGATAGGTGGGTTGAATGCAATTCTGGTTAAGAGCTCTTGGTGCCATAGTGACCAAGATATGTAAAAAACACAAATATTGTTCTGTCCTGTTAGTGTTCATACAGGATAAAATGGTAATTTTGGAAGGTTTTACTCATTTACTTAAAATTATGGATTCTCTCTTAAAAGATTCAAAACTATAGGGGTCAAAACAGGAGTGCATCACAATGAAGAAGGTGTCATCATCTCCTAAATGTTATGACATTACAAAACAAGACAACTTCCTTGACTGGGACGTTTTTTTTTTAAAGTTATGCTTATGTTGAGAGATTTTCTATCTTTGCAGCATAATCACCTAATGAAATTCCACTTGCTTTAATATAATTATGAGTTATTTTTTCCTGTAATTGTCCTTCCTGTGTCTCACAAAGTCATGGTATTGCATCTGTTCAGTGAGTAAGTAAACCACACACTATCATCCTATCCTATTTCAAAATGTTACATTTTAATTCTAGCTAAGCAATGTGGGTTATGCGCTATTGCAACATATTTAGTGATGGTTTTTTGCAATAAAGAGATCAGACAAAAGGAAATGAAAACTTTATTTACTGCTGTGGGGTTTATTAAAGTTTAACAGGAAGGCAATAACTTGATGAGAGGGCCTGCTATTTTTGGAAATGGCTAGAATGACAGTTCTTAAAATAGTTTGCTGGAACATCCAAATTTAATTACCTTGCTTATCACATGCTTCTGCTCAGATTCTGTTTTGGGAGTTGTGTAGGCAATTCAGGTCTACGTGCCAGCTGGGGATCCCTGGCATTCTGGGGAATTTGGGTGTCAGGTTTACACAATCTATGCCAACATGTCATTCTATATTTGTAAGATGCCATCTTTAGCACAATGGAATGCCCTTTCCAGGTTAACACATGTATAGCATTTTGTCAAATTCCATATAAATCTTGGCCAATACCAATCAGACCATGGACAGTATGAGGTTGATTTAATGAAACTGTAGAGTGCAAAATCTGATGCAGCTGTGCATGGTAGCCAATCAGCTTCTAACTTCAGCTTGTTCAATTATGCTTTGACAAAAAAACCTGTAAGCTGATTGGTTTCTGTGCAGAGCCAGATTTTGCACTCTCCAGGTTTAGCAAATCAGCCCCTTTATGTTCCTCAGTTTGTTGAATGTTGAAGAACAATTATGTTATTCCAAATAATGGAGTACAATAAAAAAATTGTGACTTGTAATTAAAATTGTCTATTCATCCTGTTCATCATTTGTACATGGCCTTCATTTGGGTAAGTATCAGATGGTCTACTTAGACCTTGATAGCTACAGCACATAGTTCTGTCAAATAAAGGAATAGACTAATGGGTTCCAGAGGTGTGTAAGGCACGACTTTAGCTGCTTCAAGTCCGGACACTTTCACCCCTTCCATTCCAGGCCACTTTTCAGCTTTCAGCACTGTCACACTTTGAGCGACAATTACTCAGTCATGCAACCTTGTAGCCACATGAAATGTTTATCATTTTTTGAGACAGATACAGATAGGGTATAGCAGTGATCAAGAAACTGGTATGGGGTATGGTGGTGATCAGGACACTGGTATGGGTTATGGCAATGTGATCCGCTGTGTCCGGGCATCTAATCACAGCAATCACATTGTAAACATGCCAAACCAAATGAAATGCCAAAGTAAATATTGGTTCTCTCTGTTCTCACACAGATCAGCTGTGAGAGCAGAGAGAATCATTGCTGCAGTCTATCAGTCTGCATGTACACTAACAGACTGCAGTGTCAGCCTGCCCCAGTATCCTTGATCATTGCTCCACTGTACTAATAATAAACAAAGCAGCCAGCATCTGTCATCTGTCCCAATGATACCAGTGCTCACAATAACACCGCCATACACCATACCAATGTTCTGATCACCGCCATACCCCATACCAGTACCCTTATCACCATCATAGACCATTCCAGTTGATTACTGGGTGCATGCGATGTGAGCAGCGCAGGAGCCACTGATGCAGCCTGATGTGCAAGTATGTTAGTTCGCGTCGGCACTGCTTCCAGTCCGCCGTTTATAGGCTGTGGGCAGATGGGACACAGAATTTTGTAATAGAGATATAGACTTTGGTATTATATTCAGCTCTTCAACTCTTCAACTCTTCAGTTGCAATCACCCTTCAAGTTTCATTTCATTTTTAGAATTTGAGCAAAATATTTGAACCACTATTGCTATCTTTACCTGCTAAAATACCTAAACTTGGAGCATGGATGATGTCATGGTCAGGCTCAAAGACCTGTAGCTATAGCAGTAGAGAAGCTCTTACTGACCAGCTGGATATGTGCACCAGCAGGTCACCCTGGCAGATGACACAGGCTCACCGGAGATGCAGAATCTTAGAACTAACGGGTGTTCACTAGACCTCCTGATGGTTTGAGATGGGTTATGCTGCAGGTCAATACCAGGTCGCTGTCCTCAGGATCGCCCCACCAGCAGGTGAGCAAGCCAGGGCCAGTATCAGATATAGCAAGTAGGGATCAAGCAGAAATGTAGTCAGTAAATAAGCCAAAGATTGGTAACAAGTGGTAGCAGGTTGGGATCAAGCAGATGTGTAGTTGTGGAACAAGCCAAAGCTCGGTAGCAATTGGTTGTGGAGATACAGATGGCAGCAGAAGCAACAAGAGCAAAACATTAGCTGGGGATGCAATCTGGCAAAGAGGAAGTGCAAAGGCATGGCTAAAATAGGACGTTCATGGGAGGAGAAACAAGCTTTAAGGCAAGATCATTCAAGGAATTGTCCAGTGAGCTTTTCAGCATCCCAGGTGGGTCAGCAAGAAGAGACAATGCTGGGCACAGCAGAGGTCATAGATTTAGACCTGGGTCCTGACAGATAAGGTGCATTTCATACTAAGAACAAATATATTTAAACAGGTACTCACTGTAAATCACTGAATGTTGGTATCATTGGTCCCCAAACCATGGCCTTTGCTTGCCTTTATCTGCCTCTTGGGCACTATTTGCCCCTGACATGATAGGCCACTATTCCTCCTACTCACAGCAGGAACATGGCACTTTTCTACCCACTGACAAGAGGTACATGTTGTCCTCTCTAATGTTTCTTTTAGGTGCTAATTATTGCCATATAGCCCCCACATAGGAGTATGCAGCCATAGATACACATGCCATTTTTCAAACAAATATTTAATTATGATTTTTAAGTAAAAAAAGCAACGTAACAAAATACAAACATATTACCTTACCCCACGCCCCCTTTATCCCACCTAGTCCCTAATATTCTTAAACATCCTTACTGCAGTCAGGTTTGACAGCTTTTGGTAGTAATGTACAGTAGACCTCATTCAGGTTTACAGCTATAACAAGAAAAATTTCCCACAACTTAAATTTTGGATAAGTGCCAGTCTCCTTTCCGCAAGTTCAGATAAGCCCTTATCTTTAACAATTCCTATGCCATGAAGAAAAATAATAATTTTATACCATTTGTGAGATTAGAAGACATTTTACCTGGTATATTTAGCCATCCAGACCAAATCATGTCAAATTTTCAGGATGCACCCCTGGTTAGGTGAACAAAATTCTCCATCTCTAGGTAATTATTACCACCATTGATTTACTCCTGAAATGTCGGAGGGTTAGGGAACATTTATTTTTGAGCAATCTAATATTAAGCATTTATCAATGCAAACTGTATGCCATCTTGAAAGATAAAACTAAGTAATATGCAGACAACAGATGTACACTGGAGATCCACTAAATAGTTCCTGTTTGGAAAATATATTACCATATACCAATACCTATGCAGTTTGGGGTATCTCCACATAAGGTAATTGGTCCTGGCTGGGTTCGGTTAGCAGGAGTCATGAACCCAGCCTGAAATTTGCAAGCCATGAATACAGTGAACAGACCCTATTGGGGTTTATATTTTTTCTTGACTTTTTTAAGGTCAGGTTGCAAGCTATTAGTTAAAAAGGGTATGGGTAGCTGCACAGTAGCATGGGGAACATGAACCAATGCCAACTTTTTTTTAAAAAAAGCGGGTTGCCTATTAATAATGCTTAAAGTGGAGTTCCACCTTTTTTACAAGTCCCTCTGTTCTCAATGCCCCCCTGGTTTACATTACTAAACCAATATATGTGTGTGTGTATATATATATTTTTTTTCTTTTTCTTTTTGTGTTTCTAAATCTCTTTTTTAAGAGATCCAGTTGGCACTTCCGGTCCCAGCCTCCTAGGCGATTCCTTTGAACTCCTGAGATATCAGCGTCATCTATCCCAGGAGTCCTCTGGAAGCCTAATAGTTAAATCTCACAGTATTTTCGGGACTTTGCTGTAATGTGTTGATTGACAGGTTGCCCTCATTGCTATGGCAACCTGTAATCAACAAACTGCGCCGGGCACTGTCATTACTGTGCAGGCACGACATTGGGAGGTGCATGCTGAGTAGCCAGCTGTACCTAATCTCGGAAATAAATATGAGCAGGTTTCAGATGTCCACATCTGAGATGGCCCCTGCCTGCTTCCGAGATCATGTAAGATATTACTAATTTAAAGGCAACTAACACGAAGACAGTTAGGGCATGATGCAAATAATGTGCAAGTATTGACAGTCATGGGGGAGCTTTAAAAAAATTGATTAGGGGGACTAGAGCTCTGGTTTAACAAGCAACATTTATTAATTGACAATTACTTGCTTGAGAGATGTCTTCAAACTGAAGTTTAGTATTCTTTTTTGTTTGGGATATAGCACCATGCTTTTTTGTTACACGTAATGGTGTGTATCTCAAGTCCTGTAGGCTGCTGCATGTTGTAAAACCCCTCCCTTCATGCCACCTTTATTGCTGCCAAATATTACCCTAAGTGGATATCTTCCAGTGTTGTATGGATTACCAGCAGCTGCTACTAGTGTTAGGAGTACTTTTTTCCCACAAGGCAATACATTCTGTGAATGAATGGTGGAGTTACTGTCATTCATCTGCTCCTCCATTCACAGAACACAAGGCATTGTAGGAGATGAGTAGCACAAGGTATTTAAATGGCAAACAGGACAGAGAGGGGCAGGTAAGCAATGCATCTCTTAAATTACGTGCTGCTTGCACATAACCCCTCCCCCCAAACTTCAGCTTTAAACCTGCATGTGGACTGGCACATCTGTAGAATATACTACAGCAAAAGTGATATTAAAAGGAAAAAAAAAAACTATTGTTACTAAATGACAGATGTTTTGCTGCCTGATTATGTTTGACAAGACTTTGTAATGTCTTTTTGATCCCCCAAAATGCATACCAGACCCTTATCTGGGTATGCAGTCTTGCTGACCAGGAAATGGAGGGGCAGTGGGCATGCGTCCCCCTTCCCCTTCTGGACCATACCAAGCCAGATGCCCTCAACATGAGGAGGGTACCTCCTTGGCAAGTCGTCTTGTTCCTATTTTGATGTAGACAAGTTGTCAGTGACCTGACTATAGAACCCGAGATGAAAAGGATGGCCTTTTGCCCAATTCCAACCAAGCTCCCCTGGTAGTGGAGACAGGAGCTGCTAGGGCAGTGGAAGGGCACAGGTGCCAGGAAGCTGCTGTAGTGAGCTGAAGCTTGAAAACACAGGAGTCCTTCCTGTGGTAGTATGGAGTCTGGGCACAAGCTATGTTCAGCAGCAGCCAGGCAAACAAGGGTAGGGTCTGGATCAAGTTCAAGATCAGGAATAGGCAGAAGAGAGGTGTCAGATATGTCCATGACAAAAACAAGGCAAGCAGATGTTCAAGATCCAGGAATACAGGAACCAGAGCTGAAGAAAATTCAGGTAGCCTCTCAGTTTACATAGGCCGCTGTGTACAACAATCTATGGATGTATATGCCAATGCTCATGCGCATTCTTATCCTTGCACATATAGTTAGGCTTCTATGCTCACAAGCCTGCACATGGGCACATGAATGAGCACCTGCTGCAAGGAAATGAACATTTGCTGTATGAGAACCCTGTCACAAGTGCCTCATCCACACATCCTTTGCCTGGTGGATGTGGGAAACCTAATGGAATTTGGAAGCCCTTTTACTCATTCACAACAAAAAAGAAAGAAAAATGTAAATAAATATACCCGCACCTTGACAAAGTCCCTTATTAAAACTTCCCCCTTCCAAATAGTCACATGGTATAAATCCATTACCAATCACATCATCGTCTGATGTAGGTCCATTATCTACCATGATGAACAACAACCTGCCTATCTGCCACCACAAAAATGATGACCCACAAACGATGATCCTGTTCATCCCTGACTATGGTCAGCATGCCAATAAAGCAGCCAGTGATGCTGGCTAAAGTCATTGATGTCACCTGGGATACCTACCAGATTGTTTATCATGTTGAAAAAACTGGTAGATGGGCTAGGAATTCATTCATTTAGTGGCAGTAGCCATACCCACCACTAAATCAATCACTTCCAGCTGCAGCAGTAGCCAGAGGTTCAGGAAGGCAAACAGGTCAAATCTGGCTATTTATGTTCTGTGACCTTCAAACAGTTAAGTTAAGAGTTCAAGCCAGAATCTGTCGACCAGAGCCTGAAGCTTCTTCCTAGTTATTATATAGAAATACAGGCACATGGTATACTACTACTAATTATTAAGGAGGGAGACAATGACACCAGAGGTACCATGCACATACACCATACTTTAGGGATATGTCAACAGTGTATGCATTATACTAATAATTCCCTAAAATATGTAAGATCTTGGTTTGCCTATATAATTTTATCATATATGCCTTTCCTAATTGTCATATTGTATTTTTTTTAATTAAGCTGTATTGTGGAAACTGTGAAGTGGCTTATGTGTAATGCCATCTAGTGTAGATAGTTTTTTGTGTATAGTTAGAAGCTTGCTAGAAGCCTGGGTATGAGTCAGCAAGGTTACTTCAGGTTAAGGCTGGAGGGCTCTACAGGTCAGCCCTCTGGTACCTCCCCCTGCTCTATAGACTTGGAGAAGTTTCTAGAAGCCAGTAGGCAGGAGGGTGATGAGGGGCTAATCTGCATATTTATGGAAGTCTGGCCTATCCCAAGCAGGAGACCTGGCAGTGTGGGAGATCAGCCCATAAATATGACAGAGCATGGTCAACAAGGGGAGTCGGGTAGAAGATGGAGTGAGAAAGTGCTGCTGGTATGGGGTCTGGGAGGGGGCCCTGGAGAAGGGGAGTCTACCTACAGGCTAGGAGCTGGACAGAGGGGCCTCCACTGTTCTACAGTCTACAGGGAAGGACAGCCTGTCAGCAGGGGAAAAAGCCAGCCCAGCGTAAGATCTGAAAGCAACTTCACCTTTAAGCTATAGGAATAGGACAGTGTGAGTACCTCTACATCCCCTGGGCCTACAAGGGAGAGGGCAGTCAGGTGCCATATCCAGCTTTTTGAGCTTCTGGCTCAGTAATATGATGTGGTTGTATCTGACTGGTAAGGCTAAATTCACATGGCAGTTTTGCAGCAGATAGCTTGCTGAGTTCAGAGGTAGACAAACCTTGTGTATAGCCAGAACTCTACAGAAACACTGATGCTGGAAGCACAATGGGTGTGTCCAGAGTAGGTTAAAGGCTCTATTCACTGGTAACAGTATAAATCTGACAGCCATCACTGACAGCTGCATTGTGAAAACTGGCGCAAACAGATTTTGGAATGTGTTCTAAAAGTGGTGCAGCGTGCGCAAAATCCATGTATCTGTCAAAACTTGGAATTTGGTGCATGCTGCATCACTTTTAGAATGCATGAGGGACACTTTTGCAAAATCTGTCTCTCCAAGGAAAGTTGGTCTTAATTAGCTCCACTTTTGTATGATCCGAACTGCTGTTATTTTATTTTGAATTTGGTGCAGATGTTGTGCCACAATGTAGAATTGGAGCAAATTGAAACTACCTGAATTTGGCACACAAGTCATTGTCAGAACCAAAACCATCGCAGATGTTTACTGAATTAGACGCAACACATTGACAAGTGCAATTAATGCCAGAATAGTGCTGCAGCAGCTGAATTGAATTTTCATTAGTGTGTTCAAGCACATTGATAAACTGGCATGGATATGTAGCCTAAGGCCCTTTTCACACTGATTCAGTGGGAAAGCACAAAGCGCGGGTGCAGCAGAGTGTACCCATGGTTTGGGTGTGGGTTTGCTGCGCTTTTCCATAGACTTCTAATTTGTCCCGCGGTTTTGGTGAGCTCCTGCATGAAGGACTTTTGGAGAAGCACATAGGATTAGTGTGAAAGCGCCCTTACCCTTTGTGGGTGGCAAAACTATCAGCATGGTGTTTTCTTATCAAGTCCATCTGTTGCTGTTAGCAGATCTTGCTATACAATAGTTGACTCACACCAATCTTCAGGAGAGATTATTTCAGCTTTTCCAGTTAGGGTTGTCAACTCATCCCTTTAAAACTGAACACATATTATAAAGCTCTGCTTCTCTTCCAAGTGAGCTGTGATTGGCCCACAGCTCTCACACGGTACAAGGGCCAATCACAGCACCAAGTACCATGTGATCAGCTGTAGACAATCACAGATCACTAGTATTTTGAATTGTCATGAACTTAACCCATTCATGACAGTTCAAAGCAAGCATTGCATTGCAGGAGCAACAATCTTTATCTGTAAAAAAAAAAAAAAAATCCCTGATCACCCCCTAGAGTAGTACATTATTACTATGGTAACATTGCATTACTTTGATGAAAGTATTTTTTTTAATAATAATTACTAGTATGGTGTTTGTACAGATCAATATATTGATCATGAACAGAACTATACTAGTGTCACCTTACTACAGTGTTCCCAAAAAGACAGTGTTAGCCAGATCAGCCCCGTTTTCTGACAACACTAGTGCTTAGCTTCTATTTTTCACAGAAAAATTGTATTGATTGTGGGCCAAAGCAGTTCATATGCACAACAATACATCACTTGCCAGACAATTTGCATTGAAACCTATTTCCGAATTTAAACTTTTTTGGCCTAACCCTTAACATGGGCATTACAAAAAAGAATGAATTGCGGTCCTATTGGTCCACAGACCCCATTCATTATATGCCCATGTTCTCTGCTGTTACATTCTTGCCCAACAAGAACCAGCAATGTACTAGCATGTCGCTGGAGTTTGAGTGGTTATACCAAGATGATGCCTGCAGCTACAGGCATCATCCTGGTAAAGTTTTTTTTTTAGCTGGTGGTTTCATGTAAAAGAATTCCTAGTGGCTAATCTACCACTTGTTTGCTTTTACAAGCAGTGGGAAGGGATGTCCCTACCCCTCCCTCCGCCTTCCACGGCTTCCTTGGGCTTTCCCGTCCCACCAGATCAGAAGCTTTAAGGGCAGAGGAGAGATCTAGAGTCTAAAAGACCCCAGATTTCTCAGAAAAGAGTACCTGTTACTGCCTATTGCTATCACAGGGAATATTTACATTGTGATAACAATAAAAGTGATAAAAAAAAATGAAAGGGGCAGTGTAAAAACAACAACAAGAAAAAATCTAAATAATTATTATTAAAAAATAAAATCACTCCTGATGCCCCCCCATGCTCACATGCAAAGGTAAATGCAAGCATCAGTTCCGTGTTGATATGTAAACAGAAATTGCACCATGCATGTGAAGTATCACTGCGAGTGCCAGATCAAGGCCAGTAATTGTAGCACTAGACTTCCTGTGTAAATCTAAAGCGGTAACCTGTAAAGGCTTTTAAAATGTTGCCTATGGATAGTAAAAACGTACATAGTTTGTCACCACTGCGCAGGATTTTGCAACTTTAAAGCATGTCATGTTTGGTATCTATGTACTCGGCGTAACATCATCTGTTATATTTTATCAAACAATTGGCCAATATATTGTGTTTTTTTTCATTAAAATTCCAAAAAGTGTATTGTTCCCAAAAACATTGCATTTGAAAAATCACTGCGCAAATACTGTGTTACATAAAAAATTTCAACAGCCACCGGTTTATTCTCTGAGGCCTCTGCTTTAAAAAATACTGTATATGATGTTTGGGGGTTCAAAGTATTTTGGTAGCAAAAAAAAACTGTTTTTTAATGTTAACAAAAAGTGTCAGAAAATACTTGGTCTTCAAGTATCGATGTGCGGCATAAGCTGCTAATGTTGGCCCTAAAATGCCAGGATAGTAGAAGCACCCCCTCAAATGACACCTTTTTGGAAAATAGACATTCCAAAGTATTTGCTAAGGGGCATGGTGAATATTTTGCAGATCTCATATGTTGCCACAAGTTCTTGGAAAATGAAGAAAGAAAACAAAAACGTATTTATCTTTTTTAAAACCCTGTGACAAAAATGATACGTGCAAAATACTCACTATGCCTCTTATCAAATTCCTTGGGGTGTCTTTCCAAAAATAGGTAATTTGGGGGGGGGGGGGGGTTGTACTATCCTGGCATTTCAAGGCCCTTGAAACTGTGATAGGTAGTGAGGAAGTGACATAAGGAAATATGCCTTTTGAAAGTCTAAAAGGCTGAAAGGTGGTCATTGGGTTTTAGGGGCCTGTATGTGGCTAGGCTGCATGTGGTATCCCCATACTCAGAAGTAGAAAAATGTGATTTGGGGTGCTATTACACATATTCCCATGGCATGTGTGAGCAATATTTTATTTAGGTGACAACTTTGTTTAAGAAAAAAAAATTGTAATTTTCCAAAACTTTGTGGAAAAAAATTAAATCTTCCATGAACTCCATATGCCTCTCAGCAAATTCCTTGGGGTGTCTACTTTCCAAAAAGGGGTCATTTTAGGAGGTTTTGTACTGCCCCGGCATTTTAGCACCTCAAGAAATGAGATAGGTAGTCAGAAAGCTATGTCAATTCGTATATATACCATAGTTTGTAGACACTATAACTTTCACACAAATCAATTAATATACACATATTGGGCATGTGGTAAGTAGAACCTAATGTTAATTTTCCCCAAATATTCATTTTTTTTTCGTTTATATCACAAAAACAGGAGAAAGCTCTTTGGGTAGAGCATTGCATGGCCATGCAGTTACCAATTCAGATAGCACAGTGCTGAATAGCAAAAAATGGCCTGGTCAGGAAGAAGGGGGGGGGGGGGACATTACAGGGCTGAAGTGGTTAATATGTATTCAGTTTTACAGGGATGAGGTAGCAACCCTACTTCCAATGGAGCTTTTTTCTGTTTAACAAATAAGTCATATTACAATCTAAATACAACATTTTCACCCTTTTCTCAAAAGGTTTTTAATGTTATTCATTTTGCATGTATTTGTCCTATTTATCATATTCCCCTAGAAAAGAGTCAGTTCGGACTCTTGAATTATATGTCTGTGAAGGGCTGTTGTATTTTTACAAATTCTCTTTTTTGTATTTTGTGATCTTGTAGAGAGCTTTAGTCAGCTTAGTCGTGTGTCTGCCACCATTCTTTAAGCATGGAATATATAATTTTAGCCACTTGCTGTGTGTGGGTGTTCTCCAGGTGTGCTAGAGATATCATCCTGTGTTAATAGCTGGTCAATCAGCAGGCTTAGCTGGCCTGCTGATGCATGCTGGGTGTGTTAGTAAATATCTGAGGTACTTCCTGGTTCCTGGTCTTCTCTCTGGAGCTTTTGCCCTGTAAGAATGTTGCTGTAACTTCTGTCTTGTCTTAAGAGCTTAGGGCCTAAGAATCTGGAGTGCTGCAATGATCTCCTTTCTTGAAAGGCCTCCTTGAAGATAATGGCTGCCATGGAGTGCTACCTTGGGCCTAGAGGAAGCAGAATGCAGTTGTCTCCCCAAAGTGACTCACTGAGTTGGAATGTTACACAAGAACCTTTCCATTGCTGTCCTTTTTGAATTGTAAAACTGAAGTACCCATAGACCTTCAGTTGTCAAGGAGCTACATTTTAGGTTTAAGAGTCCAACCAGTGTAGCCCTGTAAGAGAGGAATTCAGAAGGTTAGAAAGACATGCAGATGACCAAGGACTGAGTTTTGAGTTGAATCTGCAGGTATCATGTGCTTCCTCCACCCCCTCTCTTATTTTTCCATACACTAGTGCATGGTCTCCAAACTGTGGCCCATAGCCAGATATGGCCCTTTGCTTGTCTTAAAGACCCATAGGACGCTACTGCTCACACTACCATCAACAATGGGGCAAAATTCTTTCCACTGATACCAACAGTAGGGCACTATTCCTCGCACTAATGCCAGTGATGGGGCCCCATTTCTCCTACTGACCACGTGTGTATGTTATTTGTTTTCTTCTCACTGACCACTAAGCCTGGGACATTGTTTACTCCCACTGATGCAGGGGAATCTTCTACTCCTACAGGCCACAGTCCAACCTCCCTAAAGTCTGGAGGGCTTGTTTAGAACGTTTGGAGACCCCTGCACTATTGCATTTAAATCCACAAAAGTCTTAACTAAAGTAACAGGTGCCCATCATTTTAAATATCCAGAGAAAATGACTGCACCCTGAGATGGGCCAGGGACTTTTATTGCTAAGTAAGTGGTAATGGGACATTCACAATATACTGGCTGGTGAGCTTAAAGGTCAATATTTAACAAATCTATTGAGGATCAGTCAAAATAATGTTATATCTGTATCACACAAATTCCTCAGTTTCAGCCATCATTCTTTCAATGCAGCCCTTGGGGGAGTGAAAGCTGTCATGAAGTGAGACAGATATACAAACCACATGTCATAAGATGTACTGTAAATAGCTAAAAATGTTGCAATTCTGATCATATGCTTCCTATCAGAAAAACGTTTATATCACATGTTCTGCTCTAGATCTGATAACCATTTATAACATCATGCACCTTTTAAATGATTTCATTTTGTCACAGTAAGTACAGCCATCATGTAAGGCATTTGAGATATATTTTGTGTTTTTCAAGTATCCTATTCATTTATTTTTTGGGATCAGGTTTTTCAGATTGCTAACCCTTACATACATTGAATATTTTCACTATAGCATAAGGCAGTGGTGATTGCAGAGCTGATTGGTGCACTATGGGGGAACATGCAGCCTCTCTGACATCTTAAACAGCTTGGAGTGTGAAAATGACCCTGGACAACTTTCAATGATTGTAATTGGGATTTATATATAGCTTCAGTTTCCTAAAAAAAAAAAAACGCCCTTGAGATCCCGCCATGCAGAACGGTACACAGTACACGTAGATAAATGCAAGAGGTTTGGACGGTTGAACTCTGAAGAAAAAATCATCCACTTTATTATTGTAATAACATCTTCAAAAGTAAAAGCAAGACACTGTGACCTGAAGGAGAAGCCAATGCATTTCACGCCATCTCAGCGCTTATTCATGACAGTGTCATGAGTAAGTGCTGAGATGGCGTGAAATGCATTGGCTTCTCCTTCAGCCCACAGTGTCCTGCTTTTACTATTGAAGATAATATTACAATAAAGTGAATGATTTTTTTTTTTGCAGCCATCCAAGTCTCCTGAATTTATTTACCTGCACAGTTCAACGATCTGGGACTCCACCTGTTTCTAGTGAGTGGTGTTGAGGATTGTTAATTGCAAGCTCCCCTTGAGCAGTGGCTTTACTGTTTACTTCATTGGTGCCCAGTATATGATGACCCATTAGTGGTTATGGTATTACCTCTATAATTCCAGGATGACAGATAAACTTACCACTTGTGGCTGCAATACTGGGTACCCTCTTTTACTCATTCCTAATATACTATATGGTGTTGCTGGATGCTACACACTGTTCTGCTGAAATTGAAGTAGAACTAAAGGCAACTTTTTTCCCATGTTTGAATAGAGCTTGGGAGTGTTATAACCCGTCAAGTTTTTTTTTCACTGTCTGTGTCCTATTGTGGAGATTTCCCTTCACTTCCTGTCCCATAGCCAAACAAGAAATGAGAGGAAATCCCTGCAAATTAAAGGAATTTGTTGGAGATCCCCAGGCCATCAGAACTAGTGTCCCCATTGGAAGATTTCCCCTCTAATACTTTTCTGGGGCAACCCAAAATTTGGGATTTTCTATTACTTTCACTTTCAATGATAAATGGTAAACAGGAGAAATAGAGAGGGTGAATCTCTGTAACGATGGCAGAAACAGCAATAAAACACTGACAGGTGTTCTAATCCCTCTCCATGCTATCCAAAACTACCAAAAAAAAAGTGTTTCCTTTTAGTTATACTTTAAGGCAGCCTATTTTAATGTGGGGTGATTCTTTTTTTTAACATATTACCGTCCATATTCTTCTCACCATTCAATTTTTAAACCTTTGTTTAGTGCCAGAATAGTCCCAATTTCTGTATATGAATAAATATTGTAGTCTGTAGCAGGGTTGGTGACACTTTCCAATACCTATCCAAGTGAAATGTTGGAGTAATCTATAATAAAACATACGTGTGTCAGAAACTGTTGAATCTATAACATACATTACACTATAGTCATAATAAACCTTTCACCCTGCACCTTGTACATTTCACCTGCATAACATGTGCATTGATCATGTAGTTTCATGGTGTCATTTGTTGGCCTGTAAGCACAGCATATAGTACAGTAAATCTTCACAGTCCAGTGTCAAAAATTTCTGTTTGTGTTTAAACATGAGGATTGTGGCATGGCAGGTTAATGCATGTCCTCTGTCTGTAGTCTAAGAACTGACATTTCCTGAGAAGAAACTGCATATACTGGATCCCTTATTCTAATGATTTATAGGTGAGAGCAATTAACAGAGCTTACAATGCTGGAAAATATGTTTATTTTCAACACAATAGCACTCACACATTTGTGATGAAACACAGAGAAATAGCAAGTACTGCTTGTCCCTCTTTTGAATAGGGAGGTTAGGTGGATTAATGCATTGACATAGGGGAATCGACCAGTCATGACACTACAAACTACAGACACAACATATGAGCCCAACATCACAAGGTAAAGACAAATTATACAGGGAATATAACTACACTAATGCCTAGTTAAAACAACAAAACCTTTTGAAAGTGTACAACCACTTGCCGCCTGTCAACAGTACATTTACTGCTGGCAGGTGGCTTCCACAGGCAACGTGATGTACCCGTACATCACAATACACATACGCATTAGCGTGCCAGTGGACAGAGCGGATCACAGTTCTCAGTACACAGCCACTGTGAACGTATGATCACTATAGCCAATCATAGCAATCACCTGATAACATGTAAGCAAAATTGTCATTAATGGCTTCCATGACAACTTGCTTACTATTACCCTATGCCATGTGATTAGCTGTAGCCAAACACAGCATCACAATAGTAAACAAACTGTCATGAATAAAAGTCATCCATGACAGTTAAACAATTGCTCATAACAAAAAAAAAAAAAAAAAAATCCGGATCACCCCCCCAAAGTAGTACAGTGTCACTATGGTGACACTGAACTACTCAAATGACAGTATGTAAAAAAAAGGAAAAAAAAGAAAAAATGTAAAAGAAGAAAAAAAATGTTCCAAATGTAATTAAAAAAAGTCTTAACTGTCACCAGTCAGTATCCCTGATCAATGCCATGCCAGTTATATGATGACCCTGTACTGCATTGGTGACAGTATGTAAACAAAAAAAGTGAAAAAAACACATTTCATTTAATTTCTTTATTTTCCAAAAAGTTGTGACAAAAAAAATTGCAACTTCCAAAAAAGGGATCATTTGGGGGGGTATTTGCATTTTCTTGGCATTTTAGGGCTGTCAATACATCAGGGCTGATCAATTTTTAAATATACAGTCATGGCCAAAAATAAAGGCATCCCTGCATTTCAGTCAGATAATGCACCCCAGAATATTGTTGCATTTACAAATATTTAGGCATTCTTAAGTTTATTTCTTTCTTTATGTTTCTTTCTTTATTTATTTTTGTTTTAATTTTGCACCAAACCAGGCTGTCTGATAAAGAAGGATTCACTGCCATGAGTCACTGCCCTGACTAATTCACTAGTTTACAAAACTACAAACAGGCTTTGCATCAAAGAATCAAGTTTACACAAAGAAGCAACTGAAGCTGCATTCCCACATTCATGTAGCAGGAATAAGCATTCCCAATTGAGATTTTGGTTGAGCAATTTTCACGCAATTTCATGTGTCGCACATAGAGCAGCCCATTCACTTCATGGGCTGATTTATGCGTGTTTTTCACCTGAAAAAAAGCTCATGCTCCTTTTTGGACAACAATCATAGCTTGTCTTTAAATGTGATACCGCATACGATTGTGTTGTGTTATGATCGCAGCAGCATCGTTTTGGGTGTCATTAAAGAATAATAGCACCCAAATGTGATTAATGCGTTCTGAAGCAATTTGGGAGAATTGCTGCGAATATGTCCATAATCCCAAATCACAAGATATTAGCTGGGTCTGAGAGTTTATAAAACCAGTTTTAAAGAAAAACTACTATATATTCCTTATGAAGACTTGGACATGCAAGTACGATGTTCTCGATCCTGCTCTTGCTTTGCTCTGTACCTGAAGGCATGTTATCATCATAGTGATCATTTCCTGACACACTTTTTTCTCTTTCTAGATGCAGCCCTCACCCTTCTGTGACTTTACTCTTCTCCCTATGCTCTCTGCATTGATATCAGAATGTATAATGTAGCGCTCACCCCCGTAGGAGCCACTGGAATTAACGGGCACTTCTGTCCTTACTTCAGTGATAAACCATATATACTGGATCCACAGCACACCAGTACACCTTGTGGGAAGTTTTATAACAGGTTTAATAAGACAGGTAAAACTCTGCAAATAGACTGCAAATTAACTTGGAATATAGCAGTTAAATGCACTGAATACATAAACCTTCTAGAATTGGTACAATAACATAAATAAACACAATATTCATGTATATACCAGTATAGCTATAAATCAGTATTAATCCCCTGCAACTACAGCAGCAATATGTCCCCAGCTAAACTGACGTCTCCTTAGGCTCAGTCCCAAATTCACTTGTATGCTGTAGAATTGTAACACTGTGTGAGTCTTTGTGTTGCACAGGCCTGTGTTAGTGAAACAGTGGAGCGCTTTTAAGGACTGACATGTCACTTATTTAATGTCTCCTGTTGTCAGTGGTGCACAGTCTCTGAGGCGTCTCACCTGGGATGGTCACACACCTCTGCGATTTCCAACACTCTGACCTCTCTCTCTACGGTAAGAGATGTCGTTGCTGTCGGTAACTGCCATTGCTGGTGAGTAGTACCAATGATCACAGTTGCGTTGACTTCAGCTGCGGTAGATAACCGTTTTCCTTCGCAACTGCTGCTGATCTGGAAACAGTGTCAGTGTACTTAAACAATAGGGGCTGCAGACTAGCTCCCACATGTCCTCTCCAAAGGCACACTTGGCTCACCAACCCTCCTTCTTGCAAAGCATCCTGGTCACTGTAGTCCTCTGCAACATAAGGTTAAAATTAGAGATGAGCGAATCGAACCAGGCGAACCGGAATTCGAGTCGAATTTCAGGAAATATTCGATTCGCGGCGAAACCGAAATTTTGCCTACTTCGGGTGCGCGAATCGAACATTTCCCGATCAGCCGGCAAAAGTGTCCCTGCAGTGAGCTCCGCTATTTCTGACAGTTCTCTGACAGAAGGAACACATGTTTAGCGGTTGAAACATTGTATCTATTAGTTTACATTTAGGATACAGATGTTTCAACCACTGTTCATGTGAAGAAGCTGTGAGAGAACTGTCAGAAATAGAGGAACTCTGCACATACACTTTTTGCCGGCTTGGAATTATTCTTCTTTTCATCCTACTGCTTCTTCTTCTTCATCTTCATCCTCAGAAGAAGAGGATGAGGATGAGGATGAAGAAGAAGAAGAAGAAGTAGGATGAAAAGAAGAATAATTCCAAGCCGGCAAAAAGTGTATGTGCAGAGTTCCTCTATTCTGCAGATACACTTAGAGGAGCTCTGCACATACACTTTTTGCCTGTTTGGAATTAATCTTATTTTCATCCTACTTCTTCTTCTTCTTCTTCTTCTTTATCCTCATCCTCAGAAGAAGAAGAAGAGGATGAAGAAGAAGAAGAAGAAGAAGAAGAAGAAGTAGGATGAAAATAAGAATAATTGCAAGCCGGCAAAAAGTGTATGTGCAGAGTTCCTCTATTCTGCAGATACACTTAGAGGAGCTCTGCACATACACTTTTTGCCGGCTTGGAATTAATCTTATTTTCATCCTACTTCTTCTTCTTCTTCTTCTTCTTCATCCTCATCCTCATCCTCAGAAGAAGAGGATGAGGATGAAGAAGAAGAAGAAGAAGAAGTAGGATGAAAATAAGAATAATTCCAAGCCGGCAAAAAGTGTATGTGCAGAGCTCCTCTAAGTGTATCTGCAGAGCTCCTCTAAGTGTATCTGCAGAATAGAGGAACTCTGCACATACACTTTTTGCCGGAAACCGCTGTATGGAGGGAATGTCCCAGAACTGTCAGAAATAGTCTATTTCTGACAGTTCTGGGACATTCACTCCATACAGCTGTTTCAACCGCTGTATGGAGGGAATGTCATAGAACTGTCAGAAATAGACTATTAATGACAGTTCTGGGACTGTCCTTCCATACAGCGGTTGAAACATTGTATCTATTTGTAATGGAAACAAATAGATACAATGTTTCAACCGCTGTATGGAAGGACAGTCCCAGAACTGTCATTAATAGTCTATTTCTGACAGTTCTATGACATTCCCTCCATACAGCGGTTGAAACAGCTGTATGGAGTGAATGTCCCAGAACTGTCAGAAATAGACTATTTATGACAGTTCTGGGACTGTCCTTCCATACAGCGGTTGAAACATTGTATCTATTTTTTTCCATAAATGACATTCTGCAAATACACTTAGAGGAGCGCTGCAGATACACTTTTTGCCGGCTTGGAATTAATCTTATTTTCATCCTACTTCTTCTTCTTCATCCTCATCCTCATAAGAAGAAAAAGAAGAAGTAGGATGAAAATAAGAATAATTCCAAGCCGGCAAAAAGTGTATCTGCAGCGCTCCTCTAAGTGTATCTGCAGAATGTCATTTATGGAAAAAAATAGATACAATGTTTCAACCGCTGTATGGAGTGAATGTCCCAGAACTGTCATAAATAGTCTATTTCTGACAGTTCTGGGACATTCACTCCATACAGCTGTTTCAACCGCTGTATGGAGGGAATGTCATAGAACTGTCAGAAATAGACTATTAATGACAGTTCTGGGACTGTCCTTCCATACAGCGGTTGAAACATTGTATCTATTTGTTTCCATAAATGGATCCATTTATGGAAACAAATAGATACAATGTTTCAACCGCTGTATGGAAGGACAGTCCCAGAACTGTCATTAATAGTCTATTTCTGACAGTTCTATGACATTCCCTCCATACAGCGGTTGAAACAGCTGTATGGAGTGAATGTCCCAGAACTGTCAGAAATAGACTATTTCTGACAGTTCTGGGACTGTCCTTCCATACAGCGGTTGAAACATTGTATGTATTTGTTTCCATAAATGGATCCATTTATGGAAACAAATAGATACAATGTTTCAACTGCTGTATGGAAGGACAGTCCCAGAACTGTCATTAATAGTCTATTTCTGACAGTTCCATGACATTCCCTCCATACAGCGGTTGAAACAGCTGTATGGAGTGAATGTCCCAGAACTGTCAGAAATAGACTATTTCTGACAGTTCTGGGACTGTCCTTCCATACAGCGGTTGAAACATTGTATGTATTTGTTTCCATAAATGGATCCATTTATGGAAACAAATACATACAATGTTTCAACCGCTGTATGGAAGGACAGTCCCAGAACTGTCATTAATAGTCTATTTCTGACAGTTCCATGACATTCCCTCCATACAGCGGTTGAAACAGCTGTATGGAGTGATTGTCCCAGAACTGTCAGAAATAGTCTATTTCTGACAGTTCTGGGACATTCACTCCATACAGCTGTTTCAACCGCTGTATGGAGGGAATGTCATGGAACTGTCAGAAATAGACTATTTCTGACAGTTCTGGGACTGTCCTTCCATACAGCGGTTGAAACATTGTATGTATTTGTTTCCATAAATGGATCCATTTATGGAAACAAATACATACAATGTTTCAACCGCTGTATGGAAGGACAGTCCCAGAACTGTCATTAATAGTCTATTTCTGACAGTTCCATGACATTCCCTCCATACAGCGGTTGAAACAGCTGTATGGAGTGAATGTCCCAGAACTGTCAGAAATAGACTATTTCTGACAGTTCTGGGACTGTCCTTCCATACAGCGGTTGAAACATTGTATGTATTTGTTTCCATAAATGGATCCATTTATGGAAACAAATACATACAATGTTTCAACCGCTGTATGGAAGGACAGTCCCAGAACTGTCATTAATAGTCTATTTCTGACAGTTCCATGACATTCCCTCCATACAGCGGTTGAAACAGCTGTATGGAGTGATTGTCCCAGAACTGTCAGAAATAGTCTATTTCTGACAGTTCTGGGACATTCACTCCATACAGCTGTTTCAACCGCTGTATGGAGGGAATGTCATGGAACTGTCAGAAATAGACTATTAATGACAGTTCTGGGACTGTCCTTCCATACAGCGGTTGAAACATTGTATGTATTTGTTTCCATAAATGGATCCATTTATGGAAACAAATACATACAATGTTTCAACCGCTGTATGGAAGGACAGTCCCAGAACTGTCATTAATAGTCTATTTCTGACAGTTCTATGACATTCCTCCATACAGCGGTTGAAACAGCTGTATGGAGTGAATGTCCCAGAACTGTCAGAAATAGACTATTTCTGACAGTTCTGGGACTGTCCTTCCATACAGCGGTTGAAACATTGTATGTATTTGTTTCCATAAATGGATCCATTTATGGAAACAAATACATACAATGTTTCAACCGCTGTATGGAAGGACAGTCCCAGAACTGTCATTAATAGTCTATTTCTGACAGTTCCATGACATTCCCTCCATACAGCGGTTGAAACAGCTGTATGGAGTGAATGTCCCAGAACTGTCAGAAATAGACTATTTCTGACAGTTCTGGGACTGTCCTTCCATACAGCGGTTGAAACATTGTATGTATTTGTTTCCATAAATGGATCCATTTATGGAAACAAATACATGCAATGTTTCAACCGCTGTATGGAAGGACAGTCCCAGAACTGTCATTAATAGTCTATTTCTGACAGTTCCATGACATTCCCTCCATACAGCGGTTGAAACAGCTGTATGGAGTGAATGTCCCAGAACTGTCAGAAATAGACTATTTATGACAGTTCTGGGACTGTCCTTCCATACAGCGGTTGAAACATTGTATCTATTTTTTTCCATAAATGACATTCTGCAAATACACTTAGAGGAGCGCTGCAGATACACTTTTTGCCGGCTTGGAATTAATCTTATTTTCATCCTACTTCTTCTTCTTCATCCTCATCCTCATAAGAAGAAAAAGAAGAAGTAGGATGAAAATAAGAATAATTCCAAGCCGGCAAAAAGTGTATCTGCAGCGCTCCTCTAAGTGTATCTGCAGAATGTCATTTATGGAAAAAAATAGATACAATGTTTCAACCGCTGTATGGAGTGAATGTCCCAGAACTGTCATAAATAGTCTATTTCTGACAGTTCTGGGACATTCACTCCATACAGCTGTTTCAACCGCTGTATGGAGGGAATGTCATAGAACTGTCAGAAATAGACTATTAATGACAGTTCTGGGACTGTCCTTCCATACAGCGGTTGAAACATTGTATCTATTTGTTTCCATAAATGGATCCATTTATGGAAACAAATAGATACAATGTTTCAACCGCTGTATGGAAGGACAGTCCCAGAACTGTCATTAATAGTCTATTTCTGACAGTTCTATGACATTCCCTCCATACAGCGGTTGAAACAGCTGTATGGAGTGAATGTCCCAGAACTGTCAGAAATAGACTATTTCTGACAGTTCTGGGACTGTCCTTCCATACAGCGGTTGAAACATTGTATGTATTTGTTTCCATAAATGGATCCATTTATGGAAACAAATACATACAATGTTTCAACCGCTGTATGGAAGGACAGTCCCAGAACTGTCATTAATAGTCTATTTCTGACAGTTCCATGACATTCCCTCCATACAGCGGTTGAAACAGCTGTATGGAGTGAATGTCCCAGAACTGTCATAAATAGTCTATTTCTGACAGTTCTGGGACATTCACTCCATACAGCTGTTTCAACCGCTGTATGGAGGGAATGTCATGGAACTGTCAGAAATAGACTATTAATGACAGTTCTGGGACTCTGACAGTTCCATGACATTCCCTCCATACAGCGGTTGAAACAGCTGTATGGAGTGAATGTCCCAGAACTGTCAGAAATAGACTATTTCTGACAGTTCTGGGACAATCACTCCATACAGCTGTTTCAACCGCTGTATGGAGGGAATGTCATGGAACTGTCAGAAATAGACTATTAATGACAGTTCTGGGACATTCACTCCATACAGCTGTTTCAACCGCTGTATGAAGGGAATGTCATGGAACTGTCAGAGTCCCAGAACTGTCATTAATAGTCTATTTCTGACAGTTCTATGACATTCCCTCCATACAGCGGTTGAAACAGCTGTATGGAGTGAATGTCCCAGAACTGTCAGAAATAGACTAGTTCCATGACATTCCCTCCATACACCGGTTGAAACAGCTGTATGGAGTGAATGTCCCAGAACTGTCAGAAATAGACAGAAACTGTCACAGAACTGTCCTTCTTCTCATCCTTCTCCTTCTTCTCATCCTTCTTCTCATCCTTCTTCTCATCCTTCTTCTCATCCTTCTCCTTCTTCTCATCCTTCTCCTTCTTCTCATCCTTCTCCTTCTCCTTCTTCTCATCCTTCTCCTTCTTCTCATCCTTCTCCTTCTCCTTCTTCTCATCCTTCTCCTTCTCCTTCTTCTCATCCTTCTCCTTCTCCTTCTTCTCATCCTTCTCCTTCTCCTTCTTCTCATCCTTCTCCTTCTCCTTCTTCTCATCCTTCTCCTTCTCCATCTTCTCATCCTTCTTCTCATCCTTCTCCTTCTCCTTCTTCTCATCCTTCTCCTTCTCCATCTTCTCATCCTTCTCCTTTTCCTTCTTCTCATCCTTCTCCTTCTGCTTCTCCTTCTCCTTCTCCTTCTTCTCATCCTTCTCCTTCTTCTCATCCTTCTCCTTCTTCTCATCCTTCTCCTTCTCCTTCTTCTCATCCTTCTCCTTCTTCTCATCCTTCTCCTTCTTCTCATCCTTCTCCTTCTTCTCATCCTTCTCCTTCTCCTCATCCTTCTCCTTCTTCTCATCCTTCTCCTTCTCCTTCTTCTCATCCTTCTCCTTCTCCTTCTTCTCATCCTTCTCCTTCTCCATCTTCTCATCCTTCTCCTTCTCCTTCTTCTCATCCTTCTCCTTCTTCTCATCCTTCTCCTTCTCCTTCTTCTCATCCTTCTCCTTCTTCTCATCCTTCTCCTTCTCCTCATCCTTCTCCTTCTTCTCATCCTTCTCCTTCTTCTCATCCTTCTCCTTCTCCATCTTCTCATCCTTCTCCTTCTCCTTCTTCTCATCCTTCTCCTTCTCCTTCTTCTCATCCTTCTCCTTCTCCATCTTCTCATCCTTCTCCTTTTCCTTCTTCTCATCCTTCTCCTTCTGCTTCTCCTTCTCCTTCTCCTTCTTCTCATCCTTCTCCTTCTTCTCATCCTTCTCCTTCTTCTCATCCTTCTCCTTCTCCTCATCCTTCTCCTTCTCCTTCTTCTCATCCTTCTCCTTCTCCTTCTTCTCATCCTTCTCCTTCTCCTTCTTCTCATCCTTCTCCTTCTCCTTCTTCTCATCCTTCTCCTTCTCCTTCTTCTCATCCTTCTCCTTTTCCTTCTTCTCATCCTTCTCCTTCTGCTTCTCCTTCTCCTTCTTCTCATCCTTCTCCTTCTTCTCATCCTTCTCCTTCTTCTCATCCTTCTCCTTCTCCTTCTTCTCATCCTTCTCCTTCTTCTCATCCTTCTCCTTCTTCTCATCCTTCTCCTTCTTCTCATCCTTCTCCTTCTCCTCATCCTTCTCCTTCTTCTCATCCTTCTCCTTCTCCTTCTTCTCATCCTTCTCCTTCTCCTTCTTCTCATCCTTCTCCTTCTCCTTCTCCTTCTCTTTCCTCATCTCCAAGGGCATTTAAATTAAAGGTACAGTGTTCTGCACTAATTTAAAGGCTCTCTGAAGCCTAGAAACCCTTTTTATATGTCATCTTCGTAGCGAAGAAATTCGCATCGAATCGAATTTCACACTGGAATTCGCCGAATCAGCCGAATCGAATTTTTGAGAAATTCGCTCATCTCTAGTTAAAATGTCTGCCTCTGTGATGATACTGCAACTCCCACAAATACTCCAGCGCTGCTGAGCCAATCAAACCCTTTCTGACAACATGCAGTCTTAAAAGGGAAACAGGTCTTTAAAAGGAAAAGAGCAATGACCCCGCTACACTCTCCCCCCCCCCCCCGCTTAAATCTTTGGGTCCTCCCAAAGGATAACTCTGTATATACAAATTTCAACAGTTTTGCAAAAACTACACATGACTTTTTAAATTATACACCCTTTCTTTGAGAAGGTAGACTCAATTTGCACCACCTCCTAACAAATGAGGTGGGTAGGGGGAACGTCCACCAAGGTATGCTGATGGCCTGGGGAGGACTCAAGTCCCTTGATATGTCTATGGACAGGGTAGACACCTCAGGTGATCTACGTACAGTAGTTACAGCTTCTTCTGTGCTGTTACTGGATAAGTCGTAAGTGAGTCTCTGAGGAGGTCGCAGCGGCCGCTTAGACGTTGATTCTAGAAGCCATGAGGGACCTTCATCTTCTAGTTGAAGTACATCTTGAGGGGACTCAATTTTCTCATCTTCTGGAGAAATATCGGTTTCTTCTGAGCAGGTCACAGGGGTGTCATATATTATTCTAAGTGGGGGTCCCACTGTTCTCTTAACTCTATATTATTTGGGCTCAAGGTGCGTCTCTTTACAGGGTTCTTCATCAGGTTCAAGGTGGCTTTCCTCAGAAAGTTCTCCTTCAGGTTAATAGTCATTCTCATCTAGAAGTTCCTCCTCCGGTTCAGAGACTAACGGATAGTATTCCTCTACTAGCTCTGTGTTTTCCGGTTCCCGAGGTATGAATTCAGGTGCATCAGGCTGAAGCATGCCTGAGTGCTGGTTAGCAGTAAACGTGGATGGAGTGGCATCCATGGACTCAGATGGCCACAACCATCCAACCTCCAGATCATCATCACTGTCATCTCCAATTGCAGCCTCATCTGATGGTAGAGATTGAGACCTGGTGACTGGAACTCGTCTGGAAGAAGATGGTTTGGGTGAAGAAGTTCTCACAGGTATTCTGACAGCTTCACTTAGGTGCAGTAGATGGTTTCGATGCTAGGTCTTTAAGGGCCCTGTCTTGCCACCAGGCCACATTTGGTATAAAGGCAGGTCAGGGAGCTGCCTGAAAATGACATATTGTTGAGAACTCCACTGATCAGCTAACTTACGCTTTCCAGAGGGGCAAGATTCCATAGAAACACCTTGTCACCTGGCTGTAAATCATGGATCCAAACTTTTAGGTCATAATTCTTCCTGTTCTGCTAACCTCTGTTATCAGAAGCTACCTGTGCCTTCTCATAGGCTGTCTTCAGGTTCTTTATGAGCCTATCCACATAACCCCTGTGGGACGTAGCTGAAATTCTGTCTATCGAGATTCCAAACGCCAAGTCCACTGGTAGACGAGCTTCTCTTCCAAATATAAGTCTACATGGTGAGTAACCTGTTGCGTTATTTTCCGTACTGTTATAGGCATGAACCACTGCGGAAATATGTCTACTCCAGTGCTGTTTTCTGTCAGATGGGAGGGTTCCAAGCATGTCAAGGATGATACGATTAAACCTCTCTGTTTGAGGATTCCCTTGAGGGTGGTAAGGTGTTGTTCTTGATTTCTTAATGCCCAAGAGACCAAATAGCTGTTTAATGAGTCTGCTTTCAAAGTCTCTTCCTTGGTCAGAATGAATTCTCTGGGGCAGCCCATAGTGAACAAAGAATTTCTCTACTAACACTTTGGTGACTGTAACAGCTCGCTGATCCTTTCAGGAATGGACTGGCCAGCAATAGTGGGACTCACCTGCCTTATGAGCTACAGTACCAGGGCTGGCCAGCGGGTGCTCCCAGCAATCAGAGACTCAACCTTGCAGCCAGTCAAACACCTGGAACTAATTATACTGGTGTATTTAAGGGACATTCGGACCTGCAGACTCTGCCTTGGTGTTGTGTTTCTCCTGGGCCCTGTTTCCTGTTCCTGTCTGATTCTCTGCTGACCCTGCTCTGATCCCTGGCTTGTCTGACCATTCTCCTGCTCCTGATCCCTGGCTTGTCTGACCATTCTCCTCTGCCTGACCCTCTGTACCACGCTGCCCGCTACCTGCTGAACCTGGCTTGTGACCCCGACCATTCTCCGCTTGCTCCCCCTGTACCTACCTGCCCGATTGATATTGACCCGGCCTGCCTGACGACGCTTGCATTGTATGTACTGTTATCTGTGTGTGGTTGGTTTGCACTGTGTTTTAGTATTGCACTGCGTTTATGTTTGTATTGTTAGTGTTAATAAATTACATTGTTTATAACATATCTGAAGTCTGCGTTTCCCTGCGTCAGTCACACACCTCTGGTCACACCCGGGAGCCCTGACATTACACCAAGGCCAATCCTGACCAGAAGTGGCTGCACAGGGAAGCCATCTTGGTTTGTTGATAGGAAGGATGGATCTTGATGAGGTTGTGTATTTATATCTGCTAGTGTTTGATGACAGAGAGTATGCTTATCAAACTCTGAAGGAGTATCCCCGGGATAAACTGCTAGAATGTATACGGCTCGCTCATGTTCTAGTAGATCAGGGCACAGAATTCTCTGAGGTGCAGCCATTGATTCAGATTTGTGCGGAGTTGGTTTCATCTGGTACCCCTGAATGCAGGGATGAATTTTTGCCGCCATTTAGTGCCGACCAGGTAGAGTCCCTGGTATGGTTATTAGAGGATGATGTGGATTGCTTCTTGGAGCATTATGCTGCATGTTCACCACAGGTACTAAGAGATTGTATAAACGCAGTGCAGTCTTTAGTCAGACAGGCTTTGTGTAAGCTCAGCTTTGTTCAACCCATACTGCAGACATGGACAGATTTGTTGCACCCAGCCTCAGTCAGCTTACAAAAACCCAGTCCTGCTTCTAATCTATTTCCTCAAAGCTCTATTCCTGCATTCCCAACAGCTCCTCCTGCCCTGCTATCTACTGCATGTCAGTCCCCTGTTCCCACTCGCTGCACCTATCCTGCCTTTAACCCTGTAAAGAAGTCCTCTGTAGCAACTGCTCCCTCCCCTGTTCCATCCTCCAGCTCTTCTCTGTCTCCAGCTGCTCCATTCGTTTGCAGACCTGTGTTTACTTGCAGTGCTCCAGTAGTTAAAACCAGAAAAAAGCGAAAATTCTTTCCAACCAATACCATCCTGCCAGTATCCAAACCGGTGAATCTGCCTTCCGTGGTTCAGCCTGATGCCTCTACTCAGCCTGATGCCTCTACTCAGCCTGATGCCTTTACTCAGCCGGATGCCTGCATTCAGCCTGATGCCTCTACCCAGCATGATGAACTGATCCAGCCTGACAATCCTATTAGGCCTGGTGACCTGATGCCCGCTGTCGAGCCAGACAATCCGGTACCTGATGACCCGGTGCCCGCTGTCATGCCAGTTGACTCAGAGCCTGCTGTCGTGCCTGGTGACTCGGTGCCCACTGCCTTGCCAGATGACGCGGTGCCCGCTGGCGAGCTAAATGACCTGATGCCTGGTGACCCAGTGCCCGCTGTCATACCTGGTGACCCGATGCCCGCTGTCGAGCCAGACGATCCAATGCCTGGTGACCCGGTGCCCACTGCCTTGCCAGATGACGCGGTGCCCGCTGACAAGCCAAATGACCTGATGCCTGGTGACCCAGTGCCCGCTGTCATACCTGGTGACCCGATGCCCGCTGTCGAGCCAGACAATCCGGTACCTGATGACCCGGTGCCCGCTGTCGTGCCAATTGAGTCAGAGTCCACTGTCGTGCCTGGTGATTCGGTGCCCGCAGTCTTGCCAGACGACTCGGTGCCCGCTGTTCCGCCAGTTGACTCGATGCCCGCTGTTCCGCCAGACGACTCGGTGCCCGCAGTCTTGCCAGACGACTCGGTGCCCGCAGTCTTGCCAGACGACTCGGTGCCCGCAGTCTTGCCAGACGACTCGGTGCCCGCTGTTCCGCCAGTTGACTCGATGCCCGCTGTTCCGCCAGATGACTCGGTGCCCGCAGTCTTGCCAGACGACTCGGTGCCCGCAGTCTTGCCAGACGACTCGGTGCCCGCAGTCTTGCCAGACGACTCGGTGCCCGCAGTCTTGCCAGACGACTCGAAGCCCACTGTTCCGCCAGTTGACTCGATGCCCGCTGTTCCGCCAGTTGACTCGGTGCCCGCAGTCTTGCCAGACGACTCGGTGCCCGCAGTCTTGCCAGGCGACTCGGTGCCCGCAGTCTTGCCAGACGACTCGGTGCCCGCAGTCTTGCCAGACGACTCGAAGCCCGCTGTTCCGCCAGTTGGCTCGGTGCCCGCAGTCTTGCCAGTTGACTCGGAGCCCACTGTCGTGCCTGGTGACTCGGTGCCCGCCGCTCCGCCTGGGGGCCCGAGACCTGTCGCTCCGCCTGGGGGTCCGGCGCCCGCCGCTCCGCCTGGGGGTCCAGCGCCCGCCGCTCCGCCTGGGGGTCCGGCGCCCGCCGCTCTGCCTGGGGGCCTGAGACCTGTCGCTCCGCCTGGGGGCCTGAGACCTGTCGCTCCGCCTGGGGGCCTGAGACCTGTCGCTCCGCCTGGGGGTCCGGCGCCCGCCGCTCCGCCTGGGGGCCCGAGACCTGTCGCTCCGTCTTGGGGTCCGGCGCCCGCCGCTCCGCCTGGGGGCCCGATGCCTGTTGCCCCGCCTGGGGGCCCGATGCCTGTTGCCCCGCCTGGGGGCCCGATGCCTGTCGCCCCGCCTGGGGGCCCGATACCTGACGCCCCGCCTGGGGGCCCGATGCCTGTCGCCCCTCCTGGGGGCCCGATGCCTGTCGCCCCGCCTGGGGGCCCGATGCCTGTCGCCCCGCCTGGGGGTCCGATGCCTGTCTCCCCGCCTGGGGGCCCGGTGCCCGCCGCTCCACTTGGGGGCCCAATGCCTGTCGCCCCTCCTGGGGGCCCGGCGCCCGCCGCTCCGCTTGGGGGCCCGATGCCTGTCGCCCCGCCTGGGGGCCCGATGCCTGTCGCCCCTCCTGGGGGCCCGGCACCCGCCGCTCCGCTTGGGGGCCCGATGCCTGTCGCCCCGCCTGGGGGCCCGATGCCTGTTGCCCCTCCTGGGGGCCCGGCGTCCGCCGCTCCGCTTGGGGGCCCGATGCCCGTCGCCCTGCCGGGGGGTCCGGTGCCCGTCGCCCCGCCTGGGGGCCCGGTGCCTGCTGCTCCGCCTGGGGGCCCGGTGCCTGCTGCTCCGCCCGGTGGCCCGCTGCCTGCTGCTCCGCCTGGTGGCCCGATGCCTGCTGCTCCGCCCGGTGGCCCGGTGCCTGCTGCTTCGCCTGGTAATCCGATGTGCCTCTGCCCGGAGTCCAGCCCGATGTGCCTCTGCCCGGAGTACAGCCCGATGTGCCTCTGCCCGGAGTCCAGCCCGATGTGCCTCTGCCCGGAGTCCAGCCCGATGTGCCTCTGCCCAGAGTCCAGCCCGATGTGCCTCTGCCCGGAGTGCCTCTGCCCGGTGTGCCGCTGCCCGGAGTGCCTCTGCCCGGAGTCCAGCCCGATGTGCCTCTGCCCAGAGTCCAGCCCGATGTGCCTCTGCCCGGAGTGCCTCTGCCCGGTGTGCCGCTGCCCGGAGTGCCTCTGCCCGGAATCCAGCCCGATGTGCCTCTGCCCAGAGTCCAGCCCGATGTGCCTCTGCCCGGAGTCCAGCCCGATGTGCCTCTGCCCGGAGTCCAGCCCGATGTGCCTCTGCCCGGAGTCCAGCCCGATGTGCCTCTGCCCGGAGTCCAGCCCGATGTGCCTCTGCCCGGAGTCCTGCCCGATGTGCCTCTGCCCGGTGTGCCGCTGCCCGGAGTCCTGCCCGATGTGCCTCTGCCCGGTGTGCCGCTGCCCGGTGTGCCAGTCTTTGATATCCCGCCAGTTACCAGACCCGGGCGGTGGAACATTTTGCCCAGCTAGGACTGTTTGGAGCGTCCTGAGGCTGCTCCTTCAGGGGGGGTACTGTCAGGAATGGACTGGCCAGCAATAGTGGGACTCACCTGCCTTATGAGCTGCAGTACCAGGGCTGGCCAACGGGTGCTCCCAGCAATCAGAGACTCAAGCTTGCAGCCAGTCAAACACCTGGAAATAATTATACTGGTGTATTTAAGGGACATTCAGACCTGCAGACTCTGCCTTGGTGTTGTGTTTCTCCTGGGCCCTGTTTCCTGTTTCCTGTTCCTGTCTGATTCTCTGCTGACCCTGCTCTGATCCCTGGCTTGTCTGACCATTCTCCTGCTCCTGATCCCTGGCTTGTCTGACCATTCTCCTCTGCCTGACCCTCTGTACCACGCTGCCCGCTACCTGCTGAACCTGGCTTGTGACCCCGACCATTCTCCGCTTGCTCCCCCTGTACCTACCTGCCCGATTGATATTGACCCGGCCTGCCTGACGACGCTTGCATTGTATGTACTGTTATCTGTGGGTGGTTGGTTTGGTTTGTTTGCACTGTGTTTTAGTATTGCACTGCGTTTATGTTTGTATTGTTAGTGTTAATAAATTACATTGTTTATAACATATCTGAAGTCTGCGTTTCCCTGCGTCAGTCACACACCTCTGGTCACACCCGGGAGCCCTGACAGATCCCTCGTTGGATAGGCCTGGGCATAGCGGGTGAAATGGTCAGTTACTACCAATATATTCCCTTGACCACTTGTGTCGGATTCCAAACACAAGAAATCAATGCACACCAGGTCCATGGGGCGTTGACTTTGTAGGTGGCCCATTGGGGCAGCTCTTGTGGGCAAAGTCTTCCTCTGGATGTAGCAAAAGCAGGAATGACAGTAGCTTTCAATTTCAGCTCGCATACATGGCCAGTAGAAACGATCCCTAACTAACCTGAATGTTCTATCAGATCCCAAATGCCCATGCTCATCGTGTAATGCATTCAGCACTGTCCCCCTATGCTTTTCTGGGAGGAACAGTTGCCAAGTCTCTTCTGAGTTATCGGAGGGTCCCCTTCAGTAGACCACCCCGTCTGACAACTGCAGTCGATTCCACTCCTTGTGAACCAATTGAGCCTCCTTTGGGGAGCCTGCTGCTAGCAAAAGTTCTGGGCGACGACTCTCCAAAGCTTTCAAAGTCAGGCAACAAAGATGAGCCTCTGTTTGATCCTTCCTCAACTCTTTCTTGGAAAGGGTAGGCAGTCCCTCATCTTGAACTTGGTTTAGGTCACAGTAGAGCCTTGGGACTCGAACAGTGGTTGCTCCAAGGGTTTCGGCCCCCGTCGCTCCATTGCCTCGGTACTCAATCCCTTGACACAATGCCTGAATGCCTTCTGTCGTCAGTTGAGTCCACTCTTCCTTAGAAGCTCCCGGGTCATGGGGTCTTCTTGACATTGCATCAGCATCTCTATTTCCAACTCCAGGTCGGTACTTCAAGCTGAAATGGAAACTGGAAAGTGCTGCCAACCATTGATGTCCCATGGAATCCAGTTTAGCCATGGTAAGGACAAATGTGAACAGATTGTAATCTGTCTTGACCTCAAACTCTGCACCATACAGGTATTCTTTCAATCCATTTCAATGCCAATAATTCCAACTTGTGGGTAGGGTAGTTTATCTCAGATGGAGTAAGTCTTTGACTCACATAAGCAACAGGTCTCTGGAGAATCAGTAACATTGAGAACACTGACAGGATCCTTTCCATGGGCTCTCCATAAGGTCTTCTTCATCGAAATTACTTCTGGAATCAATTCCAAACCCGAATCTGTTGTCTGTGGGTCACCTTCAAGGACAACGTAAGGGCCAGGTTGCTCCCAATTCAATTTAACAGAAGCCCACATACACGCTACTTCACCTGGTTGCAAAATCTTTTCTGTCCTGTCCAACTTCCATAGTTTTCCCACTCTTTTGGCTGGAACCTTCTGTTCCTGAATCAACCTCTGGTACACTGAGCACAATGCGGGGTGTACACTTTCAGCTGCAGTCTCACTCTCTGAGACATGAGAAGTGAGTAACTATCAAACTAAGTCAGTGTTCATCCCCACAATCATGGAACTCCGAGTTGCCCCCGGAACGGCGGGGACATACAATTGTCAATGTGACAGAAGTCACTGGCTGTCCTACGACAGATGGGCCAAATTCAAGCTTGACTGGGAGATATCTGTCATAGGGGAGCTTCTTAGTTCCTATACCCCAGATCTCTAGACTTTCTAATTTCTGCAGTCTCACTCTCTGAGACATGAGTGAGTAACCATCGAACTAAGTCAGTGTTCATCCCCACAATCATGGTACTCCGAGTTGCCCCCGGAACGGCGGGGACATACAATTGTCAATGTGACAGAAGTCACTGGCTGTCCTACGACAGATGGGCCAAATTCAAGCTCGACTGGGAGATATCTGTCGTAGGGGAGCTTCTTAGTTCCTATACCCCAGATCTCTAGACTTTCTAATTTCTGCAAGGGCAGGTGTCTCAGGTGTTTATCATAGAAATCACACTAAAGTAAAATCACTTTAGCGCCAGAGTCTAAGAGGGCTTTTGTGTATACACCCTCTACCTGAATAGGCACTATGGGAGAAGGGCCCACCAGCTGGTCAGAGAACCTACCTGGCTGCTTTGGTGTGGTTTGCTCGGCTGTTTGGGCTTGAACCCCTTTTTTGTTTCATGCGTGTTTCTGTTGCTGTCTATGCCGACGGATTTGAGTTTGGTGTGAACTGATTCCTTGTGATTTGGGACCATTGGAGAATAGCTTGGGCAGCCTAACTGAGGCTTTAGGTGAGACTTGATACAAAGATTTGGGCCCCACCTGCTCTTCATTTACAGTTTGGGAACTGGAGCGAACTGACTTAATTGGGCACCTGGTTGGCTCCCTCACCAGGGCTCTCTGGAGTTTCCTGCCAGCTTGTGATTTTCTTTGTGACTTGGGTGGGCTGGAACAATCACGCTGACAATTGTAAGAGACCACTGAACGAGAGTGTTTTCTAGTAGGAACATTCTGTGTTCTCTCTGCCTGGGTGGGTTTCAATACCTTTTCACCCTCGGATGTGGCAATCCTGGCAGACAGTAATGTCATCAACTCCATCATCTGTGACATTTGAGTCTTCATAAGGTCTATTTCTGAACAGCCATTGGACACGTTGACCGTTCGGACCTCTGTAGTTAGTGTAGCTTCTGATCCTTTCTTTTTCTCTTCCAATATGGCCTCTTCCTCCTGCAGCTTCTTGATAAGCTCTGGGTATCGCAGTGAAGTACCTCCTTGTAAAGTCTTCAACTGAATCCAGATATGGTTCGAATGCAATGCATCTCTCAGGATCTGTTTCATTCTGACTTGGTCTATATCTGTAGGTTCTATTCCTTTCTTCAGTACAATCTGATACAGCATTTTATTTAGTTGTCGAATATACTCAGATAACTGTTCATTTTCCCGCTGAAATGAGTGTTCAAACAGGTAGATTAAATCCGTAGCATTCTCTGTGCGTCCAAATTCATCTTGTAACATGTGAAGATAACCATAAGCTGTACAGGACTCTTCACTGAATTTGAGATTTCTAATGGCTTCTGCTGCAATATCTTTCAGACTCTCAGTAATTTTCTGTTTCTTTTGAGCCTCTGGAGCATCCCATTCATCTAGTGCTTGCATAGCCTGTTCCATCCAGGTTTCATACTCCTCTTCCCCAGGTGGCACAGGGACCTTCCCGGAATAGAATCGCAGCTTGCGATATCAATAATTGATGGACGCAGCTGAGTTTTGGACTAAAGTCTCCACCAGCTTTCCCATATCAATGAAAAATGTAGCAGGAGGGAACCCTGTATTTGGAGTGGAAGTAGTATCTGACATTCCTGATCCTGATGCTTTTGAGCTAGTAATCTCAGGATGTTCATCCAGTGTACTTGTCTGCATAAGCTGGGCTTCATGATCCCCTGGCAACTGCATGTTAAACCCCTGGAAACAGGTTGAGATCCCTCTCTTCCATTCTAACAAAGCATAAGTGCTGGAGGCAACCTTCAGGTCCATTACAAATGTCTTCTGATCAGGTACTAAAGTTGACACTACTTTCTGCACTTTTTCCTCTGTCCAGGTGGCACCAGAGAGACACATAATTGCACAGTGCCCCAACCTGCCATTTTGATCTTCACACCACTTGGCTGCGGTAGCAGAATCCATCATGGTGGCTTGGCCAGTAGAGGTGGTTATCAATCTGTAACAGGGACCAGTGTCTAGGACGAGACCACCACATGTAGCACTCACCTCCGAAGGAGCCGCTTGAATTAACAGGCACTTCTGTCCTTACTTCAGTGATGAACCATATATATATTGAATCCACAGCACACCAGTACACCTTGTGGGAAGTTTTATAACAGGTTATAACAGGTTTAATAAGACAGGTAAAACTCTGCAAATAGACTACAAATTAACCTGGAAAATAGCAGTTAAATGCACTGAATACATAAACCTAGAACTGGCACAATAACATCAATAAACACAATATTCATGTATATACGTATATACCAGTATAGCTATAGATCAGTATTAACTCCCTGCAACTACAGCAGCATTATGTCCCCAGCTAAACAGTCCCAAATTCACTTGTATGCTGTAGGATTGTAACACTGTGTGAGTCTATGTGTCGCACAGGCCTCTGTTAGTGAATCGGTGGAGCGCTTTTAAGGACTGACATGTCACTTGTTTAGTGTCTCCTGTTGTCCTATTGTTAGTGCTGCACAATCTCTGAGGTGCCTCACCTGGAATGGTTACATGTCTCCTCTGCGATCTTCAACACTCTGACCTCTCTCTGGTGGGAGATGTCATTGCTGTCGGTAACTGCCATAGCTGGTGACTGGTACCAATGATCACAGTTGCCGCTGACTTCAGCTACTGTAGATAACCGTTGTTGTTAGCAACCGCTGCCGATCCGGAAATAGTGTCAGTGTACTTTAACAGTAGGGGCTGCAGACTAGCTCCCAAATGTCCTCTCTAAAGGCACACGTGGCTCACCAACCCTCCTCCTTGCAAAGCATCCTGGTCATTGTAGTCCTCTGCAGCATAAGGTTACAATGTCTGCCTCTGTGATGAAACTGCAACTCCCACAAACACTCCAGCACTGCTGAGAGCTGAGCCAATCAAACCCTTTCTGACAGCATGCAGTCTTAAAAGGGAAACAGTTCTTTAAGAGGAAAACAGCAATGGCCCCACTACAAAAAAAGAGGAAAGTATTGGTTAGAGATTCCATAAAAAACTGGAAATACAGTATATGCGTGCAATAACAGGCACTTTCAAGTGAGAAACACTTGTTATCACCCTATGGATGAGCAATAAACAGTCTGATCCTCATCAAAGCATCATTTTGGGCTGTTAAATTATGGGTGAGATTAGAGCATTTATGGTCACCTTTAGGTGGCATAAAAAGAAATGCAAGGGTGAGAAAGTGGAGGGTGATAACCCTGGGCAAGTGCCAAGGCCATCACAAACAAAGGATTTCCCAGCAACACTTACCAGCCAGCCTGTAAAACAACCAATTTTACCCTCTCTAACAGTTTGTGTTAAAAACACAGGGTTTTGTTTGCACATAGTTGCAAATACATGTGTGAACCACAGTCCCGCTTCAAGGATCCTCTGCATACTGTGGAGCTAACTAAAATTTCCAGAGCCTTCATAATAGGAGCACATACATCAATGGATAGGTTAAGGGCAGGTGTCCCTGGAGAAGCCCATCCCTCCTTAAAGGTGCACGTGACGCCCAGCTATACCAAAATGACAGCAAAGGCATCCAGTGCGTTCCTGCATCCAAATTGGCCAACTTCACAAAAAATGGCAACAGTCCCAACATATAACCAGCCATAGCAGTAAGGTGCACATGAAAGTACTCATCATCATTTGACATTGACCTTTCTGCTGAGTACTGCAACAGCTGTTGTGGCTCTAGCTTGCAGTTTTTTTGTAGATGGTAAAAATCCTGTGTAAAATACCAAGTTAGAACTCTGTTGCCCAGCTTGATATGATGTACAATATATCATGCAATGGGCAGCACAGTGGCTAAATGGTTAGCACTTCTGCTTGGCAGTACTAGGGTTGTTGGTTCGAATCCCAACCACGGCACCACCTCCCTGGAGCTTGTTCTCTCTGTGCCTGTGTGAGTTTCCTCCAGGTACTCCTGTTTCCTCCCACACTCCAAAGACATGCTGGTAGGTTAATTGTCTCCTGTCTAAATTGGCCCTAATATGTGTATGTATGAATGTGGGTTAGGGACCTTAGATTGTATGCCCCTTGAGGGTTAGGGACTGATGTGAATGTACAACATATATATATATATATATATATATATATTTAAAGCTCTGCTTAAATTGGCGGTGCTATACAAGTACCTGAAATAAATAAAATAAAAAATAAGGGGGCAGGAGCATAATGTACATGAATGCAGCCCAACACAAAATTGTAAAATTCCTTTGGAATTTTTTGTAAAAATGCATTTACACTTAGCAAACACATGCAGCTGAAGAAACAATTGACAGTGTCTCTTTACTGGACTTTTAACATTTTTATCTTCCAAAAGAAAACTATCCCACTCTTCACAAATATGCCTTATTCATGCCCTCAGTTATCGGCAAGACTTATATTTGTGAACAACTATTTTCAAGGATGAAGCTCACGAAGCACAAAATCAGCACCAAAATATCTGATGAGCATGTAAGCAGGTTGAAATTTCTAGTATGTTAGGATATAGCCCAGACTGGGTTAGGAAGGGGCTAATTTCACTGCTCCCATTTTGCAGACCTTTTGGAGCATATGATTACTCGACAGTGACTTGATTCGTTTAATTCGTAAATTCGATAAGTTCGGTGGAACTACAAGTAAACACATATAACAGTTTTTAGACACAGACCCACTTGCACTGCTAAACAACAGAGGAACACACAAGTGCATTAAATACCTAGTTGGCCTTCTCTACTTCCATGGAGCTTCTCTGATTGGAACTTTGTCTGTTTCCTCTTCTGTCTGGTGAGCATGTGTCTGTAGAATATTCTAGCAGGGAGTTTTACACAGGCATAAATGTGAAACTGGCTAGGATTGGTGAAGGCTCTGT